>NC_086246.1:50530000-51130000 GCF_036321145.2 Pelmatolapia mariae
TGTGCTGATGCCCCTGTAGCGCTTCCCTGAGGGAAGCAGGCTGAACAAGTTGAATAAGACCACCCCTTTTAGCAAGCACTTGGCGACAGTGGGAAGGAAAAACTCCCTTTTAATAGGCAGAAACCTCCAGCAGAGCCGCGCTCAGAGAGGGGTAACCATCTGTTGTGAATGGTTGTGGGTGATAAACCTCAATAAAAATGATTCAAATCTGAAATGTCCCCTTTTTTGATGTTGCTTTCCCCTAAAGCTTAGGAGATAGTTCCAGTTTACTATCTAACACAGCTGACAAGTTGTGTCTGCAAGGAAGCAAAAAAGTTGTGTGAGAGAAACAGTGGTTACTAGATGTAACTCAGGTTCTATGAGCATGGGAAGTGCCCCTTTAGCCTTCATCACTGATTGGTGTCCAGTGACTTTAGACTTTAGAGCTTTTATTGTGCAGTTTCTTGCACACTGAAATTGTGTAGCAGGACCACAAAGGTGCAAAAGTAAAGAAAACAATCTACAACGAGGAAAAAGCAAAATATATGTATACATATATGTGAGTAAACTATATACATGATGTATGCGTCGAAACACTGAAACAGAAACATTGTGGGGCTGTATACAAGGGCAGTTATGTAATACCGCCCACTGGAGGGGCCGATGGCGCGATATGGCAGCCTCGCTTCTGTCAGTCTGCCCCAGGGCAGCTGTGGCTACAACTGTAACTGCCTCCACCAGTGTGTGAATGTGAGAGTGAATGAATAGTGGAATTGTAAAGCGCTTTGGGTGCCTAGAAAAGCGCTATATATATGCAATCCATTATTATTATTATTTATAATAAATAAATAAATAATGGTGAGGAGCTATGGTCATTTAGGGCGGGGATGGTAATTCCACTGAGAACAAAATATTGCACAGAACAAGGAAAGACTGAGATATTGCACATGGGATGGCAGCACCATAGTTGATCAATAGCAGCGTCAGAGTGGTTGTATGTGAGCAGTCTGTTCACACTCTTAGTTTGCATTAAGAGTTCTGACAGCTGACAGGAAGAAGCTGATCTTTAGCCTGCTGGTTTTGCACCTGATGGATCTGAACCTTTCCAGAGGGCAGGATGTTGAATAGATGATGGTGTTCATCACCAACCCTTTACTCCACCCTTTGAATATCAGCGTGCAAAAGTCCTCGAGATGATTGGAACATATAATGTTTACTTTGTCTTGATGCATTCTCCATCATCCAGGAAAGTAAATCTCCAAAAGTTGATTCTGTTCATCTGGACGTAGCGTTTTGTGGGAGAAACGTTCGTCACTCATCCAAGTGACTTCCTGAGTCTCAGCTGACTGCAGGTTTCCCCAATCTTATAAACAGCAGACTGCAGTGTCAGGTATGTCAAAGGTAAAATTGTAGAGCTCACCCAGGCAACATGCCTTTTAGGAACACAACCCCTGATCTGTGAACACCAAATAAAAGAGAATACACTACAGTGTCACAGGTGTTCACTCACCTGCCTTCACAAGCCTGTGAGCTGATTGGCAGATGGCAGTTTTCTTTTAATTTTTTCAAAGTGCCATTAGGTTATATATACTGTGTTTTGGACAAATGAGTAGTCAGTCATTTACTTCATGAAAGTCATTTATCAATCACACATGTAACTTTCTTAAACATGGTGATTTGATGCTTCTATCTGTTGTATAATTACCTGATGAAAAAAGTCTGGAAAGCTCAAATCTGAATGTTCCTCACAAAAACATTCGTTTCATAAAGAACAACACAGCAGAAACATAGAGTACAACACGTGTGTGTCAGTCTGCTGCACAGATAAATCTCAGGTTAAATAAGAGAGAAAATAACAGGCTTCTCTGCATGCAGGACTCAGTCTGAACACCAGGTATTTCTGCATTTCACCACCTGTATTATTACAGCGAACGAGAGACACACGCTTATGTTGCTGTGCACACACACCTGCATCAGCTGTAATCTGATGACGGTGTTACCTGAAGACTTAAAGAAAGAATCTAGTCACAGGTAACCTTAAGATGGACGGTTACCTTGAAAACATGTATTAGAGTTCATATAAAACCATATGAGTGAGACATTTACTCAAAATGCAGAAAAGTGAGTCCCACGCTCGTCTCGGGTAAAAAAGTGTGACAAGAGTCATGGTGGGAACCTTTGAACAGCAATCTTATAACACTTAGAGTATTGAACATGAAGGAGAAGTTCTAAGTTGTGCCCCCTTTTGTCTTGGCCAACAAAAACACAGCCGGGGAGGTGGGGAATGTGGACAGGAAGCTACAGGAAGCTACACAGCAGCAGCTCTGAGGTTGGCTGAGCTGGAAGTGAGCGGCCTCCTCCAAGAAACACAGACAATGTCCCACAGGACTCTGCAGTGTGATTATAATGTCAAATAAACCCATATTCACTCAAACTCAGTGTTTGTCCAGACACATGAGCATGCATGGATGCTTTGCATGTGCTACATGTTTAACATTTTTCTTCTCTTTCTCTTCTTTTCTTTGTTAAACACACTCATGCACGTACGTTTAGCTTCGTCCCCTGGTCTCTGTCGGTCCCTTGTTTTGTCAGCACGCCAAGACTTCTGTTCTGGAAGATTTCCTGCCTGGAAGCTCTCCCTTTCTTTGTTTCCACTCTTTGTTTGTTTTATTATTCATTTATGTTTTTCTCCATTTTGCTTTCTATTAATTTCTCTCTTCAAACATTCTTTGTGCTCTCTGCTGTTGTTTTCATTGTTTTTAGCATTAGTTAATCCCAGAGTGAGACCAGTTAACTTTGCAGCTCTAAGAGCGAGTCTTCGCTCACACAGTCTGTCAGAGGCACAGTTAAAACAACAGCTGCAGGCTTTCAGTAAAACCGGTGCTGCTGGAGTAATTGGAAGTCTCCTTCACTGAGACTGTTTGACCTCATTCCAGCACTGACGCAGATGCTGCTGTGCTCCTGTAGGGGGCGCCAAACATCGCAGGTTAAGTAGAGCAGCATTGGACAGGACATCGCACACACTGTGTTTTAAGCATTGCTGCTTTATAATAACTGTGCTTACTTAAAAAGGCATAATAATACAATTTTAAAATGAAAGAACAGATTTGAAGTATTAAGTGTATATCATTTTAAAGTGTATTTGTGCTTCAGTTTATACCAGTGCCACTCCAGCAGAGGGTAGGAGTCAGAGAAGAGAAAATATTATGTGCAGTTGTTTAACCCACAGAAGCCTCTAACCTTTAGTTACTGAGATACACAGAGTGTAAACTGGATAAACATACTTTGTGTTAACAAGTTCTGCAGAACAAAAAGTCCATCGAAGCACATTTTCTCCAGAAATCTCAGTTACTGGTGTAATAGTTGTCTATAAAAGACTGTACTCTGCTTTTCTTTAAATGAGAAGTGGAATAGAGTCACATGCATCAAAAAACAAGCTACATTTAAAAAATGACCTTGTATATTTTATTTTAAACAAAAGACAAATTATCCTCCAATTAATTTCTAAAAGTCTCCAAGCGATGACCAATAACTGTAAAGGTCACGGTTATTTTCAGGAGAATAATGACAGCATCGTTGCTCTTAATGGATTTCCCCTGTGGAGGCAACAATAGGGAAAGCAAAGTGGTTGAACCCGGCCACCAGCAGCATGATTACGTGTGCCTGTGCATGGACATGTGCTCGCGTGCTTGGAAAAAGGTACATTTCCATCCTTCAAGGGGACCTGGAGAGGTAAACATCATTAGTCTTTGAGACGTTTGATGGTCGAGCATAAAGTCAGCCACAAAGCAGCTCTCACCCACCTGTTTACAGACTTAATTAACAGGCAAACTTCAAGTTAGATGGAGGCTATGTCATCAGTGGAACCAGGCTGGGGGTCATGCTCTCATAGCTTCACTCTGGAAGAATTTAAGAGACCTTAAAGTCATAAAATATAACCTCCCAGAGAACCAACCTACGCTGAGTATTGGCAGCATTAACAGTAACAGAACTTATTGGTCTTATAATCAGAAAAACTGAGGAGGTAAGCAGACCACGAGACAAAGCATACACGTTTGATTATGTTTCATTTAGTTAGCAAAAGGTCAAAACGTCAATTTGTTTTTCATGAATTTGCAGGTATCTTTTTATCCACAGTAAATGGAAACGGTCTCACTCGCTGTCACAGTGAAGGCTGATAGAATCAATGCCATTAATCAAAGGCGATTCATATTTATATGAACCATTTTTCATAAAGGATTAAAGAGGACATGAAGTGAAAGGGCACTCTGAAATTAAACTATAGTTACATTATCAGGTTAACAAGGGATATTTAATCAAAATGTCTTTGCAGGAGGAGGAATTACTCTAAGCATGGCTTGTCTTTGGCTGCCATCATAAAAAGTCTATTTTGAAGCTTTAGTTTAATGAATGTGACGGTCCCGTGTCTTTGACTCAGTGTTTTGAGTTTGTGGTTTGATTTTGGTTCTTATGTTGTTTGTTATATTTCACTTTGTTTAGTTTGAGCCTTTAGTTCTCGGCTTCACTTCTATTTGAATTCTGGTTTATTTGATCTTTTATGTCGTGTTTGAGTGTGTTAGGCTCTCGTCTAAGTGTTAGTCAGCGACTTCCTTCTGCTGTTTTTGCAGTCCTGTGTCTCTTCTGTTGTGTATTTAGTTGTATTTCTTCCCTGTGTCGTTACCTGGATTCTGTTCACCTGTGCCTCGTTGAACCCAGCAGCGCTCGTGTCCTCTAACTGGCCTCTTGTGTAGATATAGTTGTGTCTTCCTCCGAGTCCTTGTCATAGTTTCCTTTCGTTGTTTTTCTGCCTGCATTGCTAATTTAAATGTTGTTTCAGTCTGACTCTGGGTCCTTTTCCTGTAATTTCTTAATTTTAGTGGTTAAAAAACTGTTAATCAGAGAAATCTGATAAATTAATAAATTTATGAGTAAATCAAAATGCTTAAAATGTTTCCCGACTGTGGCCCAAAGAAGGTTTAACAAAGCCTTTTGTCTTCGAGGTGATCCACGTCTATCAATGTTTGCTTTGTCAAATTCTCCCATTGATTTCAATACAAAATGTTTGGAGTATTTCTTTACCTTTTTAAAACAAAACATTTAGTACAAACATGCATACAGACACTGGACATTCATTAAATAAAAATGCATATTAACATAAATTTACTACAACAGTCAAAATAGGACTTAATGGGGAAAAAAGATTTGCATTAAAAAAAAAAGTTCTCCTACTTTAACGATTAGTTAGTCTCTCCACATCACTGCAGCGCAAAAGCTCTCTAAGCCATGTTTCAGTGATTATGCAGCTGCACTTTTCCAAAATAACCATCAAATAACCGTCTTGGGTTGAAGCAGTCCGTAGTCCAAACGTCTGCTCTGTCTTGATCTTACCTAAAAGTCTTTTGAGGATATTCCAAGGACACAGAGTTTAAGACCAAAGGGGATTTTCATATTTAGTGTTTCTGACAAACATCTGAAATCTTTCCAAAAGTTCTGGATCTTTGGATATTCCCACAGCCAATGAAACAAAGCACCCTTTTCATTCAGGCATTTAGTGCACACATCTGAAACACTGGCAGAGATATGATGGGAGCTAAGTACGTTCTCGTCAGCCACTTATTCTGAAGCTTAGTTTAGTTTTCTCAGTGATCTCTTTGCCCATATCCATATTAATATTTAATATGGATATTAATATTTAATATGGATATGGGCAAATGAGTATTTAACTTATCCTGTAATCATTCATCAGCATCTTTGTAGTGTTCCTCATGTACCACTTTATAGAGAGGGCGGTGACATTTACAATGCTCACACTGACAGCGGTGTGTACTCGTCAGTAACATTTGCAACTTACATAGTAGCAAAGCAACATTTACTTTATTTTTCAAAACTAAACACAAAAATCAAACAGGCTAATGTTCAAAACACTGTTTCACTGTTCGGTTGTTCGTACAGCATCAGAGTACGTGTCGCATGTTTCATCATGGTGCTACATGCACTCATAAAAATGAGAACAACAGAGATCAGTGGAATAACTGAACATATCTGACTGATGACATACACAGTAAATCACAACACGACCTCCTCTGAAAGAAAAGCAACAATTCTGAAATCTGTCAACTCTGTCACGCGGACTTGGCCACACTCTCTCATCCATGTCAGAACAAATGTTCTCACTTGCCAAACATCTTGGAAAGAACCTTCAGGCATGACGAATCCAGGCCGGACTCTGGTCTGCTGTGATGTCCCCGCATGCCTTATCCACAGTCTGGAGAAGGGTCACGTGTTGATGCGGACGCCTACCGTTCCACCTCAATGTGGAGAAAATTCCTCAATAAGGTCGAGGAAAGCAGGAGTATCAGGGCGACTACACAGTGGCAGAGTGTGGATGGGTCTGAAACCATTGCCTGCACCAGCTGAGATCGGTGGAACATGAAAATGTCCCATTTAACAAGACGCACTGTTTTTCTAATGTAGCCGCACACGGTGATATGTTGGGTACTTCCTCTTCCTGCTCCATGTTACAGTACTGCTACGTTGCTGTGGAAACCACTCAATAATACTTGCAGCTGAAATGAATCATCAGTAACAAACTGGTGTGAGTGGATCTGAAACTTCCATGAACAAAAATGAAGTTAACATCAGCTAACATCTGAAGTGTAATATGTAAATAGTTTTTGGAAATGGTAACACTTTGATGCTAAGTTGGATCTTTGATTTAGGTTCACGTTATCCAAGAAACTGGAAACCTGGGTTCTGAAGCTAACGTAGGAAACAAATCTGCCGACCAGGCCAAATAGATTCTCAGATATTTATACTTACTACGGTACAACCAGTCCTGTAGCAGCTCTAAAACGTCTGGAAAGAGAAAACCAGGTGAAGCTGAGCTGCCAAATCATTGCTATCAGCCTTTCGCCCTCAGCTAGGACTACACCTAATGACCTGCTATTATGCATACCTGGTGTTTAGCTACTTTTGTTCAGGCTAAAGGTCACAGACATTCTCATGTATACATGTGTTTTGTGGCATTCCTCTGAGCTTTGTTTTATTTCTTCAGCTCCTCTGGTTCGTCCTATCACTGTCCAGTCTCAACACTTATGTATATAATAATAATAATAATAATAATAATAATAATACTAATAATAATACTTGGTGGATTTGGAGAGAGAGAGACTGATTCAGAGAAAATAAACAATCTTCTGAATTTCTTTGGTTCTGCAGAAACACATCCACTCGTGCTCGTTCAAACGTGGCCATCTGGTGGTCCAAACAACACGAGGGGGAGAATGACGTCACTACGCCATGTTTCACTAAAAAACATGAAAGGACATCGACCTCTCAGCACCACTTTGCAACGTTTGAAGCAGATCACAGGGTTGTCCAGGAAAGCAATTCTTTGATTTAGCAGAGGAACCGGTCAGTAGGAAAGATCCATGGAGATGAAGGAAATTAGAATAACAGCTACGGACAGGAAAGAAATGCATGTAAGTGCAAAGAGTCTTATTCTACAAGACTCGATTTGCTGACAAAGGCAAACTGATTCTGTTGATAGGAGGACGACGGCCCGCTGTTCCTACTGAAAGCATCACGCTGACATGAACACACAGGCTGGTCTCACTGCTGTTGGATGAATCCACGTGCTTTTAACAGGACAATCGTAGAAAACCTCTACAGGTTATTGGTTTTTGTCCTTAAATGTAGAAGATTTCCTCACACAATTGTTGGGTTTTTTCTGTGTTTTTCATGTTGTTTTTAATATTTGGAAACCAGAAAAGCTCCGATCTGGAAAATCTTGGCTCCAGAAGATGCTCGGATTTCATCACCGCTCATCATATTAAGTATGCACACACTGTTCTTTTTAGGCCTGATTCCCACATGACCTTAATTTTGTTTGTATTTTGCCAAAAGTTTAAAATACAAACGCAGCCTCATTGATCATAAATTTTGCAAAACTTCATCATTCTGCGACACGTCCTTCCAGAATTCACAGTTGTGACATTAAACGTTTGAAAGGATTGGCACAGATCGCTCCCTTTGATAACCTCCACTTAGTCCTTCACAATGAATCTCGCGAGCCTTACTTCATCCCAGCTGCCCTCAGCCTCGTCCTTTGGCTTCACAGGTCAGGACGTGCACAGCTGCCTCTCTGCACCTCAGCTTTCATTGTCTTCCCCTGACATCACAGAATTACTCACAGCACACATCTTTCATCATCATTTCAGTAATGATTATCATTATCATACTGCCATTAAGTTCTCTGTAACTGCATCATATTTGGCTGACTTCTTTCCCATCTTTAAGAAAAGGGATCACAGGAGGAGAGGAAAAAATGAAGGTTTGGGAGGCACAGAGGGATGTAGGGTGGAGGAGGAAGGAGAGGTGCCGGGGTCGGGGGTGGAAAACAATGTTCAAGTTGGACCAACATATGCTGCTGTGGTCATATGTTACTTGGCCTTATTATTATCATGTAAATACTAATCAAATTTATTATCATCTGATTATTGGCTCCCAGCAGACAAACACCAATCCCAGTCTTTTTATCCGTGCTTTTATTGCCAGCTGCTATTTTGATTCTTTCCCCACCACCTCACTTTTGCCCTTTTGAGCTCTGAAGTTGTTGGAAGACATTACACACCACGTCTGCCACATGATCTCACGTCACAAGCTCTTTGTACAAGCAGGTAATGAGTGTGCTGTTTGAGCAGACCGGCCCCTCAGCGAGGCAGGAGCGGTCGCCCCGGAGCAACGACGCTTATCATCGGGAACAACAGCCTGGAATGTGTCGGCACGGTTACAAACCTCTTTGTTTTCATAGCGCTGCTGTATGTTTGCGAGTGGGTGGGTCTCTGTGAGCTAAATGTTCATTGTTTCTTGCACATGCTGAACATACACTCACCAGACACTTTATTAGGTACAGCGTGCTATTACCAGCCACAGCTGACCCCCTTCTGCTTTCATTGGACTGAGATCTGTAAGAAGTCAGCGTCATGTCGGAGAAACCAGTTTGTGAAACGGTGCGTTACTCAGCTATACTCAGGTAGGCCGTGGTAATGATGAGTGATTCAATGATGCTCAGTAGAAGGGAACAAAGTGTGCTCATCCCCCATCCCATTACACCACCAGGCAGGATGGATCCCTGCTTTCATGTTGTCTATGCCAAATCCGGACACTTCCATCCAAATGTTGCAGCAGATTCGTCCCACCAGGCAGCGCCTTTTCCAGTCTTCTATTGTCAGTGTTGGTGAGGCGGTGCAAATCATAGCCTCAGTTCCTGCTCCTAGCTGCACCTGCTGTGATCTTCTGCTGTGGCTCTTTTGCAAACCTTGTTTAAAGTGATCGAGTGAAGCAGTTTGACCATTCTTCTCTGACCTCTGACCTCTAGCATTAACAATGCATTTTCACTCAGAAAACTGCCATGCAATGCATATTCCCCCCTTCTCAGCTTATTCTCTGTAAACCTTTAAGATGATTATGTGGGAAGATCCCAGCAGAGCAACAGTTTATGAAATTCCCAGACCAGCCAGTCTGCTGCCAGCAATCATGTGACATTCAGAGTCACTGAAATCACCTGTCTTAAAGCCTTCCTCCCATTGGATACACAGCTTCTGGCTTTTAAAGAAATCAATGCAAGTGACATGTGCTTCCCAACAATTTTCCACCAGTTTTCAACCACACGACTCGCACTCACGCAGCTATCGTTAGCTCATTTCTCTTACAGGCTGGCTTCAGTCTGTTACACATCATGTTTTTATCATCTGAGCAATCCTGAGACATTGTCAAAATATATCTAAACTAATTAAAGAGCAGTATATATCATTTTAATAGACAATAAATAATGAAGATAGCTGGACCATTTCATAAAATGTTATTCCCACGGAGCTGATACTGACATATCTGAGATGTAAACAGATAGAAACACAGCCAGCAGCTTTAAGTAAATCACCATTAAGACACAACAAATTACGTCGCATGGTTTACATGCGGTTTGGTAGGAGCTACAAATGTTATCTCTAAAGCTTCGTAAATCTGTAGAGCGAGTGGATTTTGGCACTGACGCCTTTTTCCATTGTGAAATTGAACCGTACGTCATGTCGTATAAAAGCCCGACAGCGTACACGAACAGCATATGTTACATTTCAGGCTGAATACCACCACAGCACTACGCGAGCCCACAGCTGTGTCTTGCACAGCTGGCTGCTTCCTTGAACTTGCCTGCAATCTCTGCTGAGGTCTTGTATCAACAAAACTGGGGATTTTTTTAAACACTGTAAAACCTCACACCTCCCAGAGAACAGCCTGCACTTGGAAATGACTCGTCTGGATTTTCCTCTTTTTTGTCTGTCTGTCTTCCCCACTCATGTCTTTGATTGTTATCAGTCACATATACATCGCTGCATTAAACCTACAATAGATGATCCATTGGCCACTTGTGGGCAGCAGAAACAAGCTAAGGTCTCAACATTTTTTTCCTTTTAAAGCAGGGGTGTCGAACTCCAGGCCTCGAGGGCCGGTGTCCTGCAGGTTTTTGATATCACCCTGGGTCAACACACCTGAATCAAATGATTAGTTCATTACCAGGCCTCTGGAGAACTGCAAGACATGTTGAGGAGATAATTTAGCCATTTAAATCTGCTGTGTTGGATCAAGGACACATCTAAAACCTGCAGGACACCGGCCCTCGAGGCCTGGAGTTTGACACCTGTGTTTTAAAGGGACAGTTCACAAAGAAATAAAACACACACACAGTTTTCTTCTGGCCTGTTGTGGTACTTATAAATCAACACCAGTTGCTTTGGTGTCGCTTTTGTGTTGTTGTGCATTTTGTTGTCTGCTAGCTCTTAAAACTACAGTCTTACTATATAGTGCTTTAATGTTTTTGAGGTTTGGCATCACACTGTCCATCACACATCCATCCATCCATGCATTCTTGGACTAAAGTGGGTTTTACTTGTCTAAACTGCACCTTGGTGCGAGCTGTTCTGCTTCTGTCCTGTCCCTTTAAGGCAACCCTCTGGATGGATAAACAGCACTACAAGCTAACATGTTGATTTGATTTTGGGGTGAACTGTCCCTTTAAGCACATATGGCAAACCTGTCAGCAAACAGGAACATTAGCATTCAGATGGTCACATAGTGAATGCCACTTCAGTGTTTGATCTCTCCGAGCTCTGTGGGGTTTGTTTGTTTTCACATCTCTGCTCCTGAATAATATTTCAGACTCTTTAGCTGCTTAATGCTCCACTCTGGCACTGCTGTTTGCATGAGCACTGCCATTTGATATGTCGTTATGATAAAAAAAATATGAGCTAAAGTTGCTTAATCTCTCCTTTCCTTTTCTTTGTATGCACTAATTTTAGCTTCTTATCACCTCCCCACGGTCCTATCTTCATGCCTCCACTCTCCTGGGCTCCTGACCCCCGCTGGCTATGAAACTTGACTGATCCCACTCAGGAATTTGCCCTATATCACAAGAGCTGGGGCCCATTGGAGAAGTGAATCACATGACCAGTTTGTAGGTATAATGAAGATGGACGGGCTGCAGAGAGCGCTGACAGTACGAGTCACATTCCTCAGGCTGCTTCTGACTCACACATCCCCACATGCTTATATCACTGTGGTATGCTTTACTTAACTCTAACATTAATGAGCTTAATCCTGATTTATTCAGTGTATTCAAACTTTTCCTCTTCGATATGTAGAAAAAGACACAAACATACTTCAGTTATGCCATGTTTGCGTTATTAGCACGATCGTGCGTGGACCCTGATTGAGGGGAAAGAGGCCGACACTCTTTCCACACTGTTTCTTCATCTGTGAAGAGAAAACACGACCCTGCTTTTGACAAGTGTGTGTGCGCTTAGGCTTGCTTTGTTAATTAGCTCTCGATGTCTGCCTGCATGTGGAGTTTTATTTGGTGACGCAGAGTAAAGTTTGCTAATCAAGTCAAACACTGTGCTGCTGTGGTGGAGGCTTTCAAAAATGTGCAGAACAATCAAACCACCAGCTTTCAAGCCAGATAATGGCGACCACGTTACAGTATAGAAAGGCTTACACTGGTTTCCTCACTAAGACCACACACAGCTTCAGTGTCATGTCTCTGCTTCTTTTCCTTCTGATTAACATTACAGGAAGCTTTGGGAAAATGTGATGCCAAGGTTTGCTGTTTATTCAGGATATATATTAAAAGTGTTTTTCACAGCTTTGAAAAAGCATGAATTCAAAGAACCACAAAAATGGTGAACTGGCAGTTGAGCAACATCTCTCAAGAGTTCAACAAGTCTATTACTGACATGAGCAGACACACAAAGCACCAAATATTGACTCTTTCTTAGCCCGTCTTTCTTTAGCGCTGGGCTGGCAGAGCAAACAGCTGGACTGCCACAGCACTGTCTTTCATCCTAACAACCCCTTGTGTCCCACCCCCGGGCCTCTGTCTGCTTGTACACCTACAGCACTGCTTTCTCCATGTGGGGGGCCTGCATCACTTCAAAGCGCCCTGTGTTGGAGCTCCAGTTGGGTGACAAACAGCTATAGCTCAGCTGAGCGGGATCACACTTGTCAGAGCAAAGGAAACACATGTTGGAGAGTGGCTGTGGCTAGAGTGGCTACTTGTGGTTTGGACCAAGGGAGTCACTGAATAAGATTGCATGTCCTTACACTCAAACATAAAGATAAAAGCAGAACGTGCATTTATGTGAGTGCTTGCAGCCTTTGCTAGCCTTAAAAGAGAAACCATGTTTGGCAGATGTGCAAAGGAAGATTCACAGATCTTTGTAAAAAGAAAAAAATACAAGCAGCAAGCTCATGGAGCCAATAAATAATTTAATAACTATCATATTTTCCACACTATAAGGCGCACTTAAAATCCTTAAAATTTCCCAAAAATCGACAGTGCACCTTATGTATGAATTCTGGTTGTGCTTACCTACCTCGAACCGATTTTATGTGGTACACAGCGCTCAAAAATCTGTCAAAAACGTTTTAGTCCGACTTTGCTAAGCTACGAAGCCTCACCGCTGGATGGATTGTTGGAGCATTACAGTTACCGTAGTCAGGAGCCTCGCGGAGGAATCTGGGTCCTAAACTCCGTCCGCTTCAGGTCCCAAAGTCAAACGAACACTGCGGCATCACTGAGAGTTACAAACTGTCTAAATTCTTTCATCTTTAATAAAATGATCAGCGTTGTCACAATTAAGTTTAACATCCAGGCATCCGTGAAAACAGAATTTATTAAATTTAACAGAGTTAGAAGTTAGCAGGAAGTTAGCTCGTTAGCTTCCACCTAAACATGATATAGCATGTTCTGACTGAGAGACTTCTGAGAAAATTAAAACGTACAGCTCTGCTATCACTTCCAACATAAATGAAGACAGAAAACTAAACAGCAGTGACGTTTGTAGTGTTACTGAAGTTGGGCTAGCTGGTATATAATGATGTGCTACGTGATCACTAGTGACACACTATATTAGCATAGCATAAACACAGTGAAGCTGGAGGATGAACGCTAACTTTTTTCCACTTGATAAAAGTTAACGTGAGGGTTCCCGATGGTTAGGGACAAATGCAATCGCATGGCAGGATGCTGTAAACGGACCAAACTTCAGTCAGGAGAACAACTGAGATAATCCATCCACAATACGAGGTTAGTCATTAATATACTGCAACAACATGGGAATAGAGCAGCTGCAGAGAATTCAACATTCATGAATCAATGGTACAGAAGTGGAGGAAGCAAGAAGAATGAGTTGAGTAAAGTTTGACTTATCTGACTGTTTTGTTTCGCTTAATGTGCCTTATAATCCGGTGCGCCTTATGGTCCAAAAAAAAATGGTAAGTATAGAGGTCTGTCTTTCCTAGCGTCTTCCCAGCACGGGGTCCGCTGCGTGACTCTTTCTTCTCCATTTGGATCGATCTTGGATGTACTCTGGGGCAAGATCCACTCGGTGATTGCGTCCATCCTTCTTCGGTCTTCCTCGCGGTCGGCGGCCTCCAGGGTCGAGTCAGAGGGCTGTTCTTGACACTGAATTCTCCTCACTGCGCATACGTGTCCATGACGTGTCCATACCACCAGAGGCGCGCTTCCCTCATCTTCTTTGTGATTGGGGCAACTCCGAGTCGTTTTCGAACAGCTTCATTCGTCACATGATCCAGGAGGGTGAAGCCCACCATCCACCTGAGTGTCTTCTTTTCCACAGCATTGAGGATCTGCTCGTGTTTTGTGGTGGCTGGCCAGCGTTCTGCTCCATACAGGGCCACCGGCCATATGACTGTCTTCTGGATCTTAGCTTTGAGGTGTTCAGGTATCCTCTTATCACACAGGATGCTGGTGGATTCGTGCTATTTAGCCATGCTGCGTTGATTCGTGAGCGCACATCTGGAAGGGTCTCGCCATCCACCGAGACCCGAGGTATTTGGGTGGTCTTCTTTAACTCCTGCCCGTCGATCTGGATCGATCCCAGAGTCTGAGGAGCACATGCTAAAATAAATAAATAGATAAATGACTTCATTATTAAATCAAAGAAATGCCACCACAGAGTTGCAGTTCATTGAATGGCCACTTGAGGGTGTCTCCAAGAGCAACTCAACCTTTACAGCAGACGTATGTCATTATGTTTATGTGTTAGTGTGGCAAAAGGAAATGATCATCATAATAAATATTATTAAAAGCTGTTCTGCATAGCTCATTTTTGTTGTAGCTGCTAGGCTTCACCCTTACCTGGTTTAAGACACTAAACTGGACTTTGCACACACATGCAAATATTTATATTTCCAATTTTTTTGTACATAGTTCCTGATTTTCAGAGTTGATCCCAAGTATTGAACTTGCACCTAGTAGCTGTTCACTCTCAACATGAGGTCCAAAGAGATGTTGATGCTGATGTGAAGGTAAAAAACCAAAATAGAGAGACAGCAACAACACGACAATCTTCAAAAGAAGAAACAAACTGACCAGCTCAGCCTCGGTGAAAGACCACAAAAAACAACTGGTGGATAAACAGAGCTCTTTCTTTGGTTTATAAAAACTCTGTCACAACATCGAGTCATGAACACTCTTAACGATGTGGGTGTATTATTGTGGATTATGGTCCAGGCCTACAGCGCTTTAATGTAATGTTTTTCCCCGTTATGTATTCAAAAGTGGGATTTCAAATGTAATGCATACTTGTGAATGTACATTTTAGCGTAACGCACAAAATGTCAAACTGTACTTTGAGAACATCGTGGACCTCATACAGCCCAGTTTGATCCTACGTGGGCCAGACAAATGAAACTACTGTTAGAAGCCTCTAAAGTGTTTCTCAACTCGTTTAACTCCACATTTAATCCCTGAGATGTCTTTAGAAGATTAAGTGTAATTTCAACAATATGTCTCAGTGTTTCCACATTATAAAGAAATGCTGTGGTGTCTGAAACCTTCAGCTTGGCTCTTTGGGCCTTGACTAAGAAATGGAAAAAAGAAAGTACAGAAAAGCACTGGCAGCTCGTTATCTGCACTTTCCTTTGTTAATCTGAAGAAAATGTCTCGTTTTTCTTTTTAAAAAAGACAAAAATGCTAAAGTACAGTAACTTTCTGGAGTAACCTTTTTAGTAAAACACTAACAGTAAGAAAGCACCTCGATCTCTCTCATCCAAAATTTCTCCTTCTTTGCAATTTTAACAACCTTCTCGTGAGCTCGACTGAACCGTCTCAGTTTCCACTGGTATCTATTCGGCTCAGCTCAGCTTGACTCTGTTTTTAGGGTTTCCCAGTAGGCGGTAGTAGCTGGTACCACATCAGCAGACAAAAAGCCATACACTGAGCAGCAGGTATTTGAATAAAGACGACAGTATGTGATCCGGACTGATCAAAGAACAAAGAGGAAGAAAATCAATCCCCCATCTCCCGCTGCTGTGAAGCAACACCACTAATCCCAGAATGAAGGTGTAGAAATTAGAAAGTGAGCTAACTAGCTTTCAAAACACTGTGTACATTAGCAAAGCATCGGCAGATGAGAGAGATGGGAAGTACTCTCAGGATGTAGTAAACACAGCTGGTCACCTGATGCTTTAAGCCCAAGCTAAGCGACTTTGGGTCGCTCGCATATTCACAATGGGGTCATGACAGTGGGTAGCTCTGCATGTTGGATTTGGCAGATTTTTACAGCGGATGCTCTTCCTGAGGCAACACTAAAGGGATTTGTGCCTCCTCCTGGGATAACCCCTGGATCTTTTCCCTGTTAGGTGAACGTGTAAACCCTACACGACGGAGCCATTACTAACATTTTGCCCATGTAGTTTTGTGTTCACGCAAAGTTCATGCAAACACATTCTATGTGTCACAACCATTTGTCTAAATTAGCAGTTTTTGAGTGTGAAAATCAACTCATCACCTCTTTAGATCTCACCCCCCCCAACCCAACCCCTTTATTTGGTTTGTGCTTGGGTGGTCCATTGATACGCAGCTTTAGAGGGCCTCACATGTCTTACAGTAATGAAAGTTTGACCCTAAACAAATGTTTCGCAGACGGTCACAGGGTGCAACAGGATTTGCTTGTGTCGATTTAGGGTCAGGCCTTCAGTTTCCCATAAAGAGGATAAGAGAGGCATTTTCCCGGATTGTTGTATCAGAACGTATACTGTATATGCTTTTCTTTCTCTTATTGTTAACATATTCCTCGGTGCCCATACCCACACCCCATTCTTTATTGTTTTTGTTAGTTTCTTTCAGGCGTACAATAAAGATTTGTCCCACTGCTCCTTTGTCTTCAGCTCTGTGACTCCCGTTAAAACATTTTCCAAAAACAAGACACAACCGCGAGATAACAGAAGGTCCGGCTGGATGGAAGGAATGCTGACAGACAGGTAGCTTTTTAAGAGGAGTTTCCAAGTGCTCCCTGCCATGTAGGAGGCTGGTTCTTCCTGGACATCCTGTTCTCCCATTTGTCCAGTACACCTGCTCTCTGGAGTAAAGAGTTCATGGGGGTTTCACACTCATAAAAGGATTTTTGTGGCTTTTCCAACCCATAAATTGACCAGAACACACACTTAGTCTTCTAAGGTATGCATGTATATGTGTGTGTGTGTGTTTGTGCACATATACTACGAGACAAACACATGGACAAATGTACACATGTGTTATTGTGTGCAGAAAAACGTGAGATAAAGCAGACTGATTATAAATTACACGTGCTGTGTGTTTGGGGTGGCTGCAGCTCCGTTTGTCTGCTAATCAGAAGGGTCGGTTCTTCTGCAGGAGTGAAGCTAGCATGCTAGGCAGCCACTAAAACAACACAGGCTTCCTCTATGATCCTGAAGTGTTCAGCGCAGTAATGCATTGGTAGTCTGTAGGTGTCTTTTCAGACCTTTGCAGACCCGTATCTGCATGTTGTAGCTGTCTACTGTCACACAATGTGGGCTGCTTCTTCTTTGCGTTAGACCTTCAGCTGCCATCAATCCTGCTTTCTCCAAATCTTTCTCCAAAATCGAATACATCTGTCTGTTTTGTTAATGTGAACAGTTTGGACGTCACAACAATCCACCAACGCTTTAGAGTAACAACATGCTACAGCGGGGCATGACTCACTGTTTTGTAAATGACAATCTTTGCATCATTTGTTTAATTCTTATTTTTACTGCTAAAGATTCTTGTCAGGAGCATTTAATGCAATCGTGCTGTGTAAAATCGTTTCTGGGGGTGATAAGGACCTGAAGAAGTACAGAAGGATGTAAAGTTCACAGCAAAAAACAAAAAAAGCAGAATTACAACATCAGGGTTGGAAGAACAAGCATGTGTAAAACAATGCTGTCATAAAGTCATGTGAATTACAATGAGCACAGCTTTTTCTAAACTTCAATAGGTATTTAAGTCTTTTATAATATAAGACTTCAGTACATTTTTATCTGCATGTGCAAATTACTGCTCCGCCGAATCGAGATGACAAGTTTATGGCATGCTAAAGTGCAAACATTTTGAGAAGCGGGGAGGATTACATATCAAATCTATTATACTGAGGTTCTACTCGACACATGTTTTCAGAACCCAGACTCCATTTCCTAGCACGCCGCTGCAGCCCTTCCCCCAATCCAAGAGCCGGCGAGAGGGGGAGAAGAAGGGCTAACGTTCATTTTTCACCATTTTCCTTTTTAACTCGGTGGCATAAATCATTTGGGAGGACCACACCTCAATATGAAATGCTCTATACTGACCGCAGGGGCTGGGCTGGAGGAAAACTCTTGGAAGCTTTTATTAAAAAACTATTCACTTTGAATAGTTTTACAGTAAAACTGGTTACATCAAGTCCTGAATCTGAGGCAGTAGACGTAGGAAACTTTAAACAACAAATGCTTAAACACCAAAAAGAAAAACATGAATCTACACAGTAGTGTGGACAACATGTGGTTTGTATGAGAACGCTGAAATGAGAGCAGGGATGTATTTTCACATCTAAATATGAGAATCTCCATCCAGTGACTGGGATCTATGAATGTCTGTCCTACAGTAAGGTTGTGTCTGTTTGATGGAGGTTGAAGTTAGATGAGAGGATCAGTCAAATTCTCATGTATGAGATCCGCAAATGCAACAACCTCAGTCTCTGGGGTATCACATTTGACTGCAAGGTGATTGGACGGGTTGCCTGACGAGAGGCAAACTGTCTCCAAACAACTGGGGTCCATCTTTGACAATGACTGCCACTGGTCTCGTTGCAAATTTAACAAATGTGGACTTTATTAACCCTGCACTGTCCACTCATTACAGCAGCACAAGAGTCAGATAGAATTAGAATTAGAGATAAATTTAAAAAAAATAAAAATAGAAAAAAGAAGAAAAACTGCTAAAAATGGAGAATTAGGAAAGTACTTTACAAGAGTAATTTGTATTATGTACAAATAGCGCTGTATACAATAAAATATACTACAAGAAATCTCCCGATCTGATTATACCCTTATATAAAAACAAGGTTGTCTTTTGTAGAGTAAAATTTGGCTTTTGTTTCTCTTAAATTTCAAAACTAATTAGCAGATGTATGACACTCCCATTCAGTCTATGGATGCAGCTTGCTAACCAAGCTAGCCAGTGTTAGCTGATAGCATAGCATTCCACTGTCTTATTTCCACATGTGGTCAATGAAAGACCCCAATAAACAAGACTGCAGTGGTGCAAACGTCCAAGGCTTCAAAACATGAAGTCAATGACAAGTTTTTACCATATTTCCTTTTTTTTTTAGTTTGTCTTCTAAGCTAAGCTAACTGTAGCCTCATATTTAACAGCCAGCAGTGTCTAGCTTGTAACGTCTTGATGCATGCTCAATCATCCAGGTAAGTAAATCTCCAAAAGTTGATTCTGTTCATCTGGACGTAGCGTTTTGTGGGAGAAACATTTCATCACTCATCCAAGTGACTTCTTCCCCCACAAAACGCTACGTCCAGATGAACAGAATCAACTTTTGGAGATCTAGCTTGTAACTTAACTTGAAAGTAAATGTGCGTATTTTCACAAAGTTTCCCAATTTGATTTTAACCGGAGTTAAGCTGCTTATGCTGCGCATTCTTAGAAAGCTTGGTCTCTTTCATTTTTAAGGCTAAAATGGATATGCATCTCCATGAAGCCATAATGTGCAAGAGGCTGGACAGGGAAACTACAGCGCTCGACTGCCTCCCCCTTTTGCAGCCAACTTTACAGTTGGAACAAGAAATGACCTCACCTCATCCAAGTCTCGTTCCCCCAAGGTTTGAACAGGAAATAGGGAGAACACCACCCCCGCCCAGCTCCTCGCACCCATTACAGCGCTCTCAGAGAGAGAGAAACCCAACATTACCGAACATGGCGAAACTCAAAAATGAAAGACGGTTTTTGAAAAATACAGGCCTGTCTGAGGCCGTGAGGCATATAATGCTTGAAACGTGAGCAAACATGAGATAAACATTTTGTTGTAACGGCTGTTGTGAGTTTGCAGTCTGTGGATTCCAGCCGTTGTTTGGATTCCTCTGAGAGGGAATGTTTTATGCTCCTTTGAAAATACAAAAGGAGTTGCACACATCTGAAAGTCATTAGCCCCTCAAACTGTTAGCAAGCAGTCTGAGGATTCTTTCCGCTCTCGTGGACTCTCGCTCCAGTTCTCTCTTTGCTTCTTTTCTCTTTACATTTCTTTCTTTTTTTCACGTTTGCAACCTCTGCCTTTTGCAGTTACGGGGATTGTGGAATTTCACTGCTCTTATCCAAAACGTTTTACTCCGTGGACCCCTTGAAACCGAATTCTTCCACGCTCCATCTGTCTCATACACAACAGCCTTTCTTCATTTCTAGCCCCGCTGTATTCTTGAAGAGTCATTTTACCATGGCCAAACAGGCTTTGGAGGCTTGCAGTGTGCTCTGTCACTTGGGAGCAGCATCACGTGTATACCCGCCTCTTTCTGCTCCTGGTTCGCACACAAAGTAGGGTGGGGACATGTGAGGCAGGTCTTCCCTCCTCCTCCTCATCCTCTGTAGCCTAACCTTGCCTAAACGGACCAATGTGTTTGTGTGCTCTTTTATTAGATCACGTATTCGCATCCCCCCACCCGAACACTGACATCTTTTGTCTCTGCCCGTGTAATACTTTGAAGTTCGACATTCCTCTCCCACTGCATCACTGGGGCAACACAGCTGCGCGAGGCCAAGTCTTTACAGAGCCGAGAAAAGCAGCGCTCCAGGTAAGACGAGGCGAGTGAGGCTTGCCTCGTGAGCAAATGATGGAAGAAAGGACGGCGGAAGAAGAGGTAAGAGGAAAAAAATGTGAGATGCAGTAAGACTGTGTGTCTGTCAAATTCTGAATGAGTTTGTGTGTCTTTCTGTGTGTGTCGTGCAAAAATCATATTTTTACCCAGCCAGAGAAAAAACCACAAGTGGGACCGCAAGTTCCCCTGCTGGGAAACCACAAACCCCAAGATCATGATGACACCAACCTTTTAACCCAGACATCATCCTTAAAAACCCTCAGCCCCACCCTAACACACAAACATATATCACGTATGCACACAGATACACACATCTCCATGCTCCCGTCACCCCAGGGTCACCGCTCTGCTATGACCGCTGCGATGTCTCCATATGAACATAATGCAAAGTGTGACAGTCAGCGATGCACTCAAACAAGTTTGCACTCAAATTTCTGAAATTCTTTCTCTATGTGAGGACTTTGACTTTCCAGTAATCGTGATTAAACTTGGAAAGAGCAATCAGAGCGGTCATGATCCTGCATCCTGTGTCTTTATTGAAGACACAGGATGCATAAACACTTATTCTTTCTCATCATGTATGGCACATGTGCAAACACTTTATTAAGGTTAGTATTCATCGTCCTAGTGTTACCCAGTGCTCTGAAAGCGGTCTGCTGACAGCTTAGTTCTAACTCTCAACACTGAGCTGAACATCGACCTGAAGCATAATTCAAGTGGGCCTCTAGGAGGTCTTCTAACGTCCCTCCTCTCTCATTCCTTCTGTGACCCAGAAATCGCTCTCGGCACACAGTAGGCACCATAATAGGCACAGACAGAGATGAGAACAGGCCTGTTGGTGGACAGGTACTTCCTTTGGAGAAGTCTCCTCACCTGTGACCTATATGCCTCAATTAATTTTAATACAAATGAACACTGTAAAGTTTAATTGATAGGAATCATAAAAAACTGCAGCAGCTCTGCCACAAACAACCTTTTAAACTGATGCTTTAAAATTACAGCTCTGTAGCAGGAGCATCTCCTTTACTTAAATACCTGTTGCCTTGAAGTCCCGCACTCATATCCAAGATAAGAGGACTAGGATGAGTCGAGGAAAGGTATCGAGGATGTGCCAACTGAGAGGTTAGAAGAGGAGCACACAGACAGATTCAAACAGCTCATAAAAGTCTGTTTTTCTTCTTTTCTTCCTATTTGGCACACTGACATGTTTCAAATCATCAGATGTTATTATGAGCCATACGTTTGTGTTCTGAAGAGCACTTGGGTTATACAGGAGGACAGCGATGTGAAATACACAGACAAGTTCATCTGTGAACGGCTTAAAAGAAGAAAATGAAGGTTATGGAGTGGACTAGTCAAAGTCCAGACTTCAGTATGACCTCTAACAGGACATTCATGCTGGAAAAGCCTCCAGAGTGGCTGAATTAAAACAGCTCTGCAGAACAGAGTGGGCCAAAATTCCTCCACAGTGATGTGAAAGACTCGTTGCCAGCAAACGCTTGATTGCAGTTCTTGCTGCCAAGAGTGGCACAACCAGTTATTAGGTTTGGGGGGGTCAATTACTTTTCCACACAGAGCCAGGTAGGTTTGGATAGTTTTGTTTCTCTTTAATAAATAAAGTCATCATTTTAAAAATGCATTTTTGTATTTATTCGGGTTATCTATGTCAAATATTAATATTCGTTTGATGGTTTGAAACCTAGAAGTGTCACAAACATGCAAATATAAGACAAACATGCTTTTTCACTGTCTGTGCACTGTGCCTGCAGGAACCTCTGAACTAATATGTTTTAGATGATAATGGGAATTTAAACTTTGTGAATATTAACTGTTAGTTACCCACTTAGAGTCGTACAGAGTAATAATACATAGCTTTGGTAAGTGCTGTAAGATCACTCGTCCTGCATGTGCACCGGTTTACCTCTATGGGCAGCAGTGCAGTAGGACTAATTCTGAATGAGAGGAAAGTGATTTGGCTCGGTAACGTCTCTCCTGGCTGGGATTAAAGATGATCTGAAAGCCTCCATCACGCACTGGTGATCTCTTCTGGTTCTTTCTTTTAGCACTGGGAGAGAGCCGGCATCGTTTCAGGAATTCAGCTAGTACACAAGTGCAGGTGAAAGTAATTCCTTTGAGTTTCCACAGTCATAGAGACACTGCTGAGTCTGTGAGTGATGATCAAAGCCGACATAGACATGGACTCTGTGAGGTGTGGGAACTGAAGGGTACGCGGGCTTTATGCGTGCGTGTCGTGTGCAGAGGGATGTTCATGTGAGGACAATCCAAACATCATCTGGTTTCTGTACTGGCTTGTCATCTCTCATATCGTGTCAGCTACAAGAGGAACCCCGAGCTCGACTCTACACCAGCGGCTGATCTCCCACATTCCTGTTCGTTCGGAGCCAGACGGATGATGTAGTCTGGTCCCTGTGAAACAAATGGCTTTCTATTGTCAGTGTGAGCCCATGTAGTCACCACAACGCTGACCACGAGTCTCACAGGGACGACTGGAAAAATCAGTGCACACTATTCGTTGGTCATTCCATTCGACTGCTCCTCAAGCCCTGCATTTTTACCTTTGGTCGACACATGGTAGGCCTGTGTGAGGGCGTGTTTACACATGTGTACAAATGTATGTGTGGAAAGTGACAGAGAGCGAGTGCAGAGAGGGGGGGGCAGTAAAAGTATGTCCCTGGGCTCCAAAAGTACAATGCACTCCAGACAGTGGTGTGTTTTCACTATAGCCAGATCAATGCTCGGCAAAATGTGGTCCTGTTTAGAGGGTGGAGGGAGAGGGCGGAGACACACACACACACACACACACACACACACACACACACACACACACACACACACACACACACACACACACACACACACACACACACACAATGAGCTTAATGCTCCTTGAGGGTCTTTGTTTCTAGTCGTCCCAGTCTTTCATTGTGTCAGTGTGAGACTGTGAGACTCCCCGAGAGCTCCTGCAGCACACTGCAAATCATCCCGGGTCCCACAGCATGCTGCATGTTCCCAACTAGAACACCCTGCCATGTCCAACAGCATGAAGCAACTATGTGGAAGTTTGCGTGTCTATTTCAGCCTCCAAGGAGAGAAAACGGCAATGCTGAGATCCGATTTAATGGGAATATGGCTTAATACTTTCATTGTTGTGTCAGGCCTTTGGTGCCAAGAGCACACAAAGTTTATCAGTGAACACAATGTGGAAATAAGTAACAATAAAATTTAAATACATCCCGTGATAATCACAAGTGGTTTTACATCATCTCTTCTCCGGAAATCCTCACCGCCAGCATTCAGTTTGGCAAATTTAGATCATGCCGTGTCCTGCAGAGACAAAAAAGGATCACGCACATGGTCGTAATTATCCAGCTTTGTTAATGTTCTCCTCGAAAACGGGCCGAAGATGTTACCACAAAGCTCCTTTGTCAGTCTTCAAGTGGAGGATGTTTAGGGAAATAAAAAGCATTTCCAGGTACCAGGTGCTGTGTAAAAATACTATTTATGACCCATACCAAACCGGTGTGCGAACAACCAGGAGACAAAGTGTCCCCTGTAAATACCCAATGGGCTCATTCTCCTCCAAAGAGTTTGAAGTCATTGGAGGGCTTAATGGTGCTGGTCACGTGGCAAAGGAGCACTTATACACCGAGTATTCAGAAACATTAGTGGTTCCATTAAACCACACCAGTGCTTCTTTTAACTCTGATAGCTCTCCAAACTAGGGTCAGGGTTAGGATATTCAGATGACTCGGAGTCCAGCCGTAATGCACCATGAAAGCCGTAACTCTTCACTGTCAATGTTTTTATTTACACGTCAAAAGTGACAAAAGTTTAGAAGTTGGTTAAAAGTTGGTTCTCAGTCATCTGGGACACGTCGTCTCAGCTGCTTAAGAAGAAGGCAGCTGGTTTGTGACGACGTTTCTCCGTTCATCCAAGAGGAGAAATGTTTTCGAGGAACTTACAGAAGCTCAGATTTTTTTAAACTCAAGTACACCTCGCTTCCTTTATTATCTTTGCACATGCAAGCAAATTGGTGGGACACTGGCCCTGAGCTCACTGACAGTGCAACTGCAATCCCACCTTTCCCCTTAGCAGTGAATTAGCTATGAAAACGCAACTGACTGCTGTGTTTAAGCCAAGTTGAATCTTCATTTTCATGAGACTTTGTTTTAAAAAAGTCTCCTTTGTAGAACTGCCCTGAACCAGTGAAGCTCTGAGACCTCCTCAGCTGTCCTAACCAATATAACCAACCATGAATGCCAACTTCCTACCAACACTTGTGGCAATAAAGCACGAGGATGTGTCAGTCACAGTCACCGGCAGGCTCAGGCAGTAAACAGATAAATCTGTTTGAACAGCAAGTGTACAGTTGAAACACTTGCTTTGTACTTAGATGTAAATGAAAAATGAATTGTCTGTGATCAGAGCCACGTGTGAGGCTGTTGGATTTTTTAAAACTTTATATCTACAACGACCTAATCTCAGTATTTTAAGCTCTGATCACGAACCATAACATCATTAGAAACCATTTGGCAGTTTTGCCTCTGTCTCCACTGCCTGATGTTGTGATTCGTTCTGCATCCAAGCTCGTTTCCTTTGAGGAACTCTTATCTCATCACTTGGTTTAGCCTGAAGGGGAGTTTTGTGCTCGGTGATGATAGTGGAGCTATGTCAGCCACAGTGTGGAGGTTTAGCTACTTGGCCCCTGTTATAACAACTCTAGGAGTCTTGAGGAATGTGGGTTTGTCCTGCAGTCCGTTACTACCCCCCTCTCGCTCAGTGTCTGCCTCACTCTGTGTCCCCTCCCCTCTCCCAAACAGGGCAATTCCCTAACTTTTCTCTTTTTCTCACAAGGCTATAGTTCAATATTCCATTCGGGGGCACATATCCTGTCTCGAATTCCGACGGGGCTCCTCGACGCCAAGGCACTCCAACTGCTGCAAGGTATTAGTAACCTCTTGACAACACTAAAATTTGCTTATCAATGGCTCTGACCATTCTTTCAGTAGCCCGTTGTTTCACGGAGATTATCTCTTTATATGCATGGCTGCCATCTGAAGATGCACAAAGGTAGATGGAAAAATCTAAGAATGCTAACGGATGAAGCGCGGATGCTGCACTTTTCCCTCTGACCGGCTTTTTGGTGTTAAAATGGGCTCGTCACGTTTTGCAGATAATGCATTGCTCGCCTTGTTTGAGTTTTAGTGTGGTCTTAAGTTTCTTGGAGAGTATAGCGGAATGAAGAGCGCACTCACCTATTTTTCCATCTGTTGTGTTTCAACTAGTAGGAGTTGATGTTGCGTTTTTTCTCCATTCATAAAGTCGTGGTGGCATGCAGATCTCTTTTCAGCGCGTCACTATCGTGGAAACTCTTATGTGCTTTTTTTGGTCAGCTTGCAGCAGATGTCTTGAATGGCTGGTTTGCACTTTTTAAGAGTTGGGGACTGAACCAGACATACTTGTGCACAGCCTGCTCCAAATTATCTGTGCTTCTCTGTAGTGAATTAACAGCAGGCTTAAATGCACTTGTAATGTTGCACCTTACGTAATTATTAACTGTTTAGGTGGAAAAGAGTGTAAACTGTGCTTGGTGTGATTTTTATCCCTAAGCAAATAGGCTCATTTTGTGCCGCGTTAAAGGGCATGTTTTGCACCAGCGGTCCGACGATTAAACGATAATCATGACGGATGCTTTACCTGCTTTATTTTGACAGCACACTTGGAGTAGTGCTCGGCAGAGCTCGCTCTCCGTAATTGATCATGCATTTCTTTTGTTCGGCTCTGATCCCGCCTCCATACTCAGCTGCAGGGAGCGCAACATTTTGGTTTTCGAGGGATTTTTATTTGAATCAGTGTTTAGAACAAAAAGCGATGATTAAAAAAGGACGTCGCGTAAAAGTTGCGCCAGATTCATGTTTGGACGCGCTCCATTTTTTTTGTTGCCTTAAAGAAACGGAAAAATGTGAATTATAGTATAATAGTGGACAATTATATTCACATTTCTTTCTTCCTCAACATCCATCTCTTCCTGCCGGGTTTTGCCAGCTACCTCTCCCTGTGTCTGAGCTCTGCATACTTGACTGAGTTCACGGCTCATCCATCTCTCGTCTTCCATTAGGATGTGGGGCCATATTTCTCCTGTATTCCGTGTCCAGCCCAGATATGTGATGCGGTTGGACACTGGGTTTGCTGAGGTTGTATATCACTGGGGCCCCAGAGTTCCCCGTTAAACCCGTAGTCTGTAAGGAGGTAAAGAATGAACCTCATGGCTGTCTAATGCCGCTGGAGTCGGGATATTTTTCATTTGAATTTAGCCTAACGCCCTTAGGACTGAGCTGCACAGTTACATTTAGAAACCAAGGCTCCATAAATCACTTGATGAACACTGTATGAATGAATAAATGGCTAATTGTTCTTTGTTAATGATCAGTTTTCTTTCTGGTTGTGAAATGTGGCATTTTGACCCGACTGATTATCTGATACTGTACACGACTATCTAACCCTTAACTCCTGTGCTTTTCTACCAGCATGCCGTTAGTCCTGCTCTCTAGCTCCCTCTGGTCTGAAGGCAGCCATTTGGACCAGTAGGTGTGTGAATGAAATCACAGCAGAAGTGCTTCAGTAGCTGTAAGATTTATGTTTTCAACAATAAAGCTTAGCTAAAGTTAAAGATAATATGTGTAAATGACACACTATCCCTTAAGGGACAGCAGTGTAAAAGCTTCTTCATGGTCCAGTGTCCCAAAGGGCCAAAATAACCTCCCCCTTCACTTTGTTTTAATTTTAATAAGTAAAATCTTTATTATCCTTTTTAATGTCAGTAAACAACACTGAACGCTGTATTGTTTGACACACATCATGTTTCTCTAATCAGTTTATGACCTCTTTCCCAGTTTTTGCAGTTTTTGGTGTCTGTTGAGTGATAAACTTGTTACGAGAAGGCTTTGAAGTGCAGTATACTGAAAACAGATTGCTAGAAGTCAGAATTTAAGTCTCTCTTCTCTTTCCTTGCGTGCCCTCAAATCACGTTTTCTATTGTCTTACTGTAACCGCCCAGCATCACAAAGAAAAAAAAGAAAATCAAATGCAAAGTGTTTTGCATCGGAGTATATCGTGTTCTCTTCACAGTGGTCAGAAATCTATGATGGGCGATTTAACTCGGGCATCATTTATTTTATCTGCTCATTACACAGGGTAGATGTGGAGCTTTAACGATATATAAACTCAATTAATTAACTAGCAAAGTTATCATCATCAATAAGATACCATAAAATAGTTTATTGTAACAACATTACAAATTAAGTGTGTATGAAATTCAGATATCAAGCAGAGAAGTTGAAGTGGTGTTGTTAAACTCTCCTCATCCAAAGCTTTGCGAGGTTCTGCTTTTGTCCGAGTGTAAATGTGAGGCTGTTAATACACTGCACTAAGATTAACAGTAGCTCTACACCATCATCACGCCCAACCAGTGTTGGGGAGTAACGGAATACATGTACCGCCGTTACGTATTTAAAATACAAAATATGAGTAACTGTATTCCGTTACAGTTACCGTTTAAAAAGGTGGTATTTAGAATACAGTTACTTTGTTGAAATAAATGGATTACACGGCGGTATTTTCCTGTTTCATATTGTGGCGGGTCAGGACTGTTTGGGTTTGTTTGACAGCTATGTTGTTGTACCAGGCGGCAGCGTTACGGTTGCCATGGTTACAGGGCGACGGGCGCTCTCTCTGCGACTGCGTGTTTCCTGGGTGAGACACAGGCCGTTTATCAATGCCCAAGTACGCGAGTACGTACTCGCGTTCTCGGTGAGTACGTACTCGCCGAGAACGCACGGGAGTACGTACCCGCCGAGAACGCGAGCACGGACTCGCGATGTGTACAATTGGAACACCAGCGTACGTGATGATGTCACAGGTCCGGAGTTTTTACTGCCGTCCCCTCTTAATTTAACTGTGAGTAACATGTTATGAAGCTTAACTTTAATCACAGCCAAACCGGTTTACTCAGGAACAAATAAAACACTGAAATAAACCAAACATTAACATTTAGAAGTGATCTAAGTGACTTATATATCATTTTTAACCTCAGTAGTGAAACCTCTATTAATAAAAATAGTGTACATGTACATACGTGTACATACCTTAATAAAAACAAGCAGGTGAGATGTTAGAACGCTTTTATTTCTATTCTAGTGGACACTCAATACTATAGACAGCTGCTGGGGTTTCTTTAACCTGAGTAGTGAGAAGTCCGCGAGCGGTGGGGGGGGGTTGAAAACGATGTGCCGGGAGTCCGCTGTTGAGTTTTGGACGAAATGCATTCTGGGATATATAGCTGTCCCAAGTCTACACCGATGCATGCTCGATAAAACGGGCGGATCGAGAACACATCCGGGACTTTTTCGCGTTCTCGGCCTGATGCGTACTTCGAATTGGAACAGTACTTGGTCTCCGACTGATGACGTATCACGAGTACACGAGAACGCAAGTACGCACAAGTACGCATATTGAGAAACGCCCATAAGAGTGTTATGTCTTTATGCAGCGTTGCTCCAACTGCCAGCTTAACGTGGGTTGCGGCCAAGGCCAACTTTGATAAAGCACAGAGGACTGAGACGAGGCAATGGTGGAGGTCAGATCTCTTTACTACTAATACTCCAAAACCAAACACATACAATACCCCAGCGCCACCTACGGGGTGGGAGGTAGTAATAACTGCTGCTTATTACAATACACCACATCCTTCCTTTCCGAGATAAAGATACAACCTCTTAACTCCAATATCTTGTAACATGAATGTACCCTTTAAACCGTAGGAACATTATCAATATTATATTCATGGAACATTAGGTCAAGCACACCTTAAATTGCCTATCATTTGAACAATGCAAATACATGTCAGTGCAAAGTTTTGAAACAGACGAACACGTGACAAATTGGATGAGACATGTCAGAATGAACATATGAAACATGACATATTTTGCTCTAATCCAACAGGACAGTTATCTGACATGTACAAACAACTCAGGTACAGGGTAGAGCGACTTTCAGTTTCCAAATCACTTAGTCTCTATACCTGGCAGGGCGTATTATTGCTCGGCCACTGCGTGTGTAACATGTGGGTGTATTGTCCATACTTGCAGGACGAGGGTGTTGTGGGGTGTCACTTGCTGGTGGCGCAACTGGCTCTTGGGTGTGAACAGACAGATCATCTGGGTCCATGGATGTGTCCTTACACAGACTTGGGTGTATTTTCCTCAGATGTCTCCTGTTCCTCCTGAGCACCTCACCCTCTGGTGTTTGCACAGTGTAGGAGCGTGGTTCCTCTCGCCGATGTGCTACAACAGCTGGCTCCCAACCGCGCCGTGTTTGCATGTGCACAGTATCGCCCGAGGTCAAAACAGGCAATGGTCTTGCATGCTGATCAAAGTGGTATTTCCGCTTTGACTGCAGTCCACGCACTTTAACGTGAATGCTCTGTGGGGTTGACTGTCTCAACACAGCACTGGCGCATGGCAGTGTGCTGCGGAGAACCCGTCCCATCAACATTTGTGCAGGTGACACACTCAGTCCTGTGACTGGAGTGTTCCTCAGAGATAACAGCACTAGATGTGGATCTGTTCCAGTTCGCGCCGCTTTTTTAAGTGCATGTTTAACAGTCTTTATGGCTCGCTCCGCCATTCCATTTGAAGAAGGAAAGCCGGGACTGGAGAAAGTTAGCTTTATCTCCCAGGATGCTGCAAACGATCTCATCTCGTAGCTGGCAAATGGAACATGATCGCTCACTATCTCTTTGGGAATTCCGTGTCTCGCGAAGACTGATTTCATCTTCTGAATCACAGAGTGTGCCGTTTTGTCAGGTAAGTTAAGAACTTCTGGGTATTTGGATAAATAATCAACTAACAAAAGATACGGCTGACCGTTCTGTTCGAAGATGTCCGCTCCGATTTTCATCCATGGCAGCTCTGGAATCTGATGTGGAAGAAGCGGCTCGGCCTGGTTCTTTGGCTGCATTTGCTGGCATTGTTCACACTTCTCAAGCATAGTCTCTATGTCGTGCGACATGCCCGGCCAGTACAGTACTCTTCTTGCTCTGGCTTTTGTGCGCTGTACACCTTGGTGTGCGAGATGCAACTTCTCCAGGATCACTTGTCTGAAGCTTTGGGGTATTACGATCTTGTCCCCTATCATAATAATGTCATCGTGGATACTGATGTTGTTTCTCATAGGCCAGTAGCTGTGGAGTGTTCTGTCTAAACTCTTCCTTCTGGCTGGCCATCCGTTGAGGTGCCTTTCACGCACAGCTTGTAGCACGCTATCTGCTGCAACTGCCGTTCTCAGGCTGCTCAGTGTTTTTTCACTCAACGCTGCTGTGGCCTCCAGAGCATACACAACTCTTTCTTCATTTGTGTCTTCACTCACATTCTCGTTGTCACTAGTGGTTGTGGCTCGTGAAAGTGCATCGGCTATGAACATGTCTTTGCCGGGGGTGTATGTGACGGTGAGATCATATCTCTGCAGTTGCAGCAGCATTCCCTGTAACCTTGCCGGTGCCTTGCATAGCGGCTTACGCATTATCGCCTCCAGGGGTTTGTGGTCAGACTGCACGGTTACTGGTCTTCCATAGACATACTGGTGGAATCGTTTAGCGGCAAACACAATGGCCAGCAGCTCCTTTTCTATTTGTGCATACCTTTTTTCCGTGTCTGTGAGTGCTCGTGACGCATAGCACACAGGTTGCCCTTCTTGTAATAGGCATGCGCCCAGCCCATCTTTTGAAGAATCGGCCTGCAATGTTAAGGGTTTCCTGTAGTCATAAAATCTCAACACCGGTGCTTGTGTGAGCGTCGCCTTGAGCATCTGTAGCGCTGCTGTGTGGTGTGGCTGCCACTGCCACGCTGTGTCCTTTTTGAGTAGCTGTCTTAAAGGTGCTGTGAGTGATGCTTCATTTTGAATGTACTGTGCCAAAAACTTCGTCATTCCCAGCAGACGCTGAAGGCTTTGTTTGTCTTCTGGAGTCGGCATGTCGACAATAGCTTTGATCTTTGAAGCATCTGCTTTCTGCCCAGCTGCTGTGATGATATGGCCCATGTATTTCACCGTGTCGACTTTGAACTGAATTTTGTCCTTGTTAAACTTCACGTTAGCTGCTCTTGCTTTCTCCATGACCTTCTGCAGGATCTCATCGTGTTCGTGCTCTGATGTAGCTGCAATGATCATATCATCTGCAATGATAAATACACCAGGGATGTCGCCGAAAGTCTCACAATTCTTTTGTTGAAAAACCTCGCTGGCGGATTTGATCCCGAATGGGAGCCGGAGGAAGCGATACCGGCCCCAAGGTGTATTAAAGGTACACAGCTTCGATGACGGCTCGTCCAGCTTGATCTGCCAATATCCGTCTTTTTCATCCAATATGGTGAAGATGGATTTTCCTGCTAGCTTGCTTCGAACGTCCTCGTGTGTGGGAATGGAGTAGTGCTGGCGTTTAACTGCTTGGTTCAGATCACAAGGGTCCAAACACACCCTTAGTGTTCCGTTCTTCTTCTGTGTGGCGACAAGACTGTTGACCCAATCTGTAGGCTCATTGACAGGCGTTATGACATCTCTGTTCTGTAAGTCCTGTAGCGTCTGCTTCAGCGGGCCCATTATGGAGAGGGGCACGTTCCTGCATGCATGAATCACAGGTGTTGCATTTGCGTCAGTGTGTATGTGGTGGACTCCAGGGAACTCACCCAAGCCTGTGAACACATCAGCATACATCTCCACAAGCTCTTCCTTGGTAGAAGGTGGTTTGGCTAGTTTCGGTACAGCGGATGGTAAGGCAAGGGCTTCAACTCGCTTCACCAGATGCAGCTCCTCACAAGCTTGCCCACCTAGGATCGGTTTATCTGCATGGTCCGACACAAAAAAATCAAACACAGCCCTGTGCTTCCTTGCTTCACACTCAAGAGACACCACACCATCTACACGTATGCGGGCTCCACCAAAAGCTATGAGTGCAGTCTTTGTGGGCTGTAACCGAGGCATCCCTGGTAACTTGTTGTAAACCGATCTGGGGAGCACATTTGCGTCCGCGCCTGTGTCTAACTTGAAGGTGACTGATGCGTCCCCGATTGTTACACTTTCGTGCCACCTTCCAGTTTGGTGCTTGTCACTGCACACCATACCTATGTACAGTGAGTCCCCATCAGTCTCAATGTTATTAATAGTCTTTGTTTTCTTGTAATTTCTACTTTTCTCTGCGCCCGCTCTGCATACTTTTGAAAAGTGGTTATTTTTCCCACACCTGTGGCATGTTGCCCCATAGGCTGGACACTGTCGGGGCGCGTGTTTGTTGCCGCATTTGTGACAAGCCGTTTGCTTGTCGTTGCTCGGTTTGTTTTTACTGTGTCCTGATTTAATGTATCCTGGCGTTTTCCTTAATGCATCTACTGACGTGTCTCGGGCTGCAGTTGTTGACTGCATAGCCTGAATCTGTGACTTGGCCACCTCTGCTGATCTGCATATTTCTATCGTCTTGCGCAGTGTGAGGTCATTGTCACGAAGCAATCTCTCTTTGAGTCTTGTATCATTTATGCTGAACACCAACTTGTCCCTGATCATGTCATCCTCATTGACCCCAAACTCGCAACTTTTGCTTTTCTGACGGAGTTCTGTGACATATCTGTCCACTGTTACACCTGCTGTCATTGGGTACGACCAGAATGTATGGCGCTCAAAGACAACGTTCTTTTGTGGACTACAGTATTCCTTAAACGCTTTCAGAATGTCCTCCATAGCTAGCGCGTCTCCGGCCGAGGTTACGGTGAGTGTGTTATACACTTCAAGCGCCTCCTCGCCGATAGTGTGGAGAAGAATGGCTGTTTTAACCTTTTCATCTTTCTCCAGCGCACCCGTAGCAGTCATATATAGTCTGAATCGTTGTTCCCACCTGCGCCAGGTCTCAGATAAATTGCCGGTGAGCAGTAGCGGCGATGGTGGCCTGAATTGCTCCATGCCGTTAGCGCCTGCTACCGTTAGCTAATCCACAGCTAGCTTACTCACGTCGCGGTCGGTCCCTGCTCACACGGTCCTGCCAACTTCTGACACCATGTTATGTCTTTATGCAGCGTTGCTCCAACTGCCAGCTTAACGTGGGTTGCGGCCAAGGCCAACTTTGATAAAGCACAGAGGACTGAGACGAGGCAATGGTGGAGGTCAGATCTCTTTACTACTAATACTCCAAAACCAAACACATACAATACCCCAGCGCCACCTACGGGGTGGGAGGTAGTAATAACTGCTGCTTATTACAATACACCACACAAAGTCTCAAAGAGCACCTGGCTGCAGCCACTGGGGAGCGCCATATTGCGACCTCCACACTAACCGGAAACACGTGACCTCCACAGTAACCGGAAACACGTGACCTCCACAGTAACCAGAAACACGAAACTTTATTTAGATCGACTTTGACAGCGAAAACTAAATTGTATTTTTGTTACTATTGATGCTGCTGATAAATAAATTTGATTCTAAGTGTTTTAACCCAGATTGTTTAAAAAAAATATTTATCAGCACTTTTCGCGGACTCGCTGTTTCGCTGATTTTTTCTTTTTTTTTCTTAACGGCACATTGTTTTGTGCGTTCTGATTGCTGTAGACCATTGTCAATCAATCTAGTGCCGTGTCTTCTGCACAGCAGCGGTCCCCAAAACCCGGGCCCGTTTGGTACCGGTCAGGGTTTTTCATCGTTAAGTCGGGTTCCCTGGGTCTTTTCCCGTGTTGTAGTCGTGTGTCTTATTTTGAAATAACTATTTACGCGTTACCATAGCGACCAGAGAGCGTCAAGAAGCAGAGAGGAGGATGTTAATCTCAATGTTGTTGGTGCATTTCAGGAGGATCCTGCTAATAAAGTTACACAATCACACAGTGAATTTGCGTTTATTATTATATTTACAAAATACCACCGTTTTTGTCTTTGTCTGTATCATTTTATTTTGTTGTATTTATCCGCGACACCTTAAGGCCGGTCCGTGAAAATATTTTCTGACATTAAACTGGTCCGTGGTGCAAAAAAGGTTTGAGACCGCTGCTGTACAGCACAGAATGAGTTTAGTTTGTCGAATTTATATAAATCTTCGATCGCTAGCAGTGGTGAAGTGGTGCACTGTATGTTTGTGAGTTTTCTCCCCGACAAACACAACAATGCCGACGAAACGTTTTGCACGGTTTCATTTTATATTGGACTTGTGTTTCTACGAAGGTTTGAACTTTAAGAGTGTTTAAACAAAAGAAAAAAGTGTGAAAATGTTCGTGCCTGTCTGAGGAAAGTGTATAAAGCATGTAGTGAGGGCTTTTACAGTCTTAAAACAGCTACAATAATTGTAAAATATAAAGTTGGCTACTTCGCAGATTTCACCTACCGCGGGGTATTTTTAGAACGTAACTCCTGCGATAAACGAGGGACCGCAATATTATTAATAGTAGAGTCTGGGGCATCTAATTGATTAACATCAACATTGATTATTATGCACTATTATTTTTGTTCAAGGAGAGCAAAAACTATAAAACCTTTTCTCAGCTTGTCCGTTGCCAAAAATGGCCACTTTTGTGTCTTTTGTGTATGTCCTCAAAATGCTGTAAAATGTATATTTATTAAAACATTTATCTACTTTTACCGACTTTAAACCGACACTTTAAATTAGCACCAGTCCTTTTCAGCAAAACCAAAATTCTATCTATATTCTGTTTTTTACACTTTAAATGCCAGTTAGGTTATATATTACCAGTAACTTTTCAGATAAAACAGTAATAAAGTCCTAATGGTTTCATAAATCTTCGTATTTTTTTTTCATACAAGCATCAGGGACAAGGCTGTCTTGCAATTGTTGAGGTCACTAGTGTACACCCTATTTCTTCCAGGATCACTCTTCATTTGTATGTTTTAGTGGACTCCTACTACTGTGAAGTGGTTTTCATGGGACAAAGGCATTGTATTCCCAGATCTGGGAGATTGTAGAGATGAGCAGTGATGCCTTTCTTACCATCTTTCCAGAAATATAAGTGATCTGGAAGCTGTTAGGCTTACTTACAGCAGTAACACTTTCTGCACCTGCATAAACTCCAGGACACATTTACTAACAGTGTTTGTTGCTGTGTGTTCTGCAGCTGCGAATTTTTTTTTGAGAGTTAATATTTTGGCTATGGTGTCTTGTTATGAAATGTACAAGAGTAAAAGTGTTAGCATGTGTGTCAAAGCTAAGTTTGAGTGGGAAACACAAAGCTCAATAACCTGTATCAACAAAAATTCACTGCAGCCTGTGTAATATTTGATGCATCATAATTTATTCCAGTCTATCTTGCAAATACATATTTGCGTTGCAATGTCATGCACAACACACACAACTATTAGATCCTTAAGATCAAACCTGTGTCATTCTTTTGGTCCACTGCAGTGTAGTAGTCAAAAAGAAGAAGTGAAGTGGCCACAAATGACCAGCACAGAGCCCAGAGGGTTAATGCGTAAAATGTATAAAAATATTATTGATTACAGGGTAATACATTCATGTTAATATCAACAATAAGCTTTTTACTTTGAAGTTACCAGTATAAACAATGCTGTTACATTTACACTTCAATTTTTTACTATTAGTATGGACATGGAAACAAGTGAACAAAATTTTATAATAAGCTTAACTGGAATTCTGTACACTGAAAAACAAACAACACATAAAAAACACAAACAAACAGCCAGGGCCTTCATCTGTCCATTAAATGTCAAACATCACATTGACCCGTAGTCCCTGCTCATCAGCACATTTAAAAAGAGCTCCATGTCCTCTGCAAACTGAAAAACAAAGAGGAAGAAGTCCCTCTGCACAAAAACACTGCAGATGACAGGCCAGGCAAACATCTATTGATCTGTTTGAATGCCTCCTCATCACGTGAGCCTTAAAGTTTTTTTTGTAAGAAGACTAAGACCACAGTGAGGGCGTTTCATTTTCATGGACTTTCCACAAGCCCCAATTTCATTTAGCACAGAGGGTAGAACACATGAACGTTCTACTGAAGATTCAGAAAATGGTTTAGATGCTGGAGACAAGACATCGAGAGGGAGATGGGGCTCCTCGGAGAGTGCAGAGGGAGAGAGGCAGGGCTCCTCAGAGAGTTCAGTGGGGAGCAGTCCTAAACGCTGACATGACAATAATTGCCTTGCCATATCCCCACACTGTATGACTGTCATGTTACAGACAGGGCAGTGAAGGTGCACCGGTATATCATTCTGTCTGTAAGAGAGAAAAAAAAGAAAAAAGCAACATGTAATTTAAATGTAGTTGTACAGAATGCAATCAGTTTATCTAACAATCAGATTGTACATATTAACAAAAATATCCAAGCCATTCTCAATAATGAAAGCAAAATGGTGTGGATCACAAGAGCTGTCAGGAAATGTGGTGAACATGAAAAAAAATATTTAATGAAAACACACTTTTTTCTCTTGCTGATGAATGAACTGAACTGTACAATGTGAAAAGCAAATTTTAAGTCAACAAAGAGACTGCAGGTGTGCTGAAAAGAAGTGCATATTTATAACTTTAACTATGAGGTATATTTAATACCAACATACCTTTGAAAGGCAAAGCATTTTTAATGTGTCCATTTATATGCTCCTCAATCTTTGTCCTGACAGTAGGGCTGAGAGTGGGGTACAGAGGGCAGTGAAACAGCCAACACATTGCATTCCTGCAATTCTGGCTTGGAGGCAGAATTCCAAATTGACATTTGCATCTAAAACAGAGAGAAAAACATATAAACACCATATACACATTTAAGTTCGGGTTTTAGCAGAAATAACACATTACAGTTAGCATGTAAGAGATTTGGGAGAAAATTCTTTACAAAAACATAATTTACAAGACACTTTTATTTGGGACATACGTATCTATTGACATATAACAGACAATTTAATAAAGGCTAACTAAAATCTGGGCAATAAAAAAGCAGTAGAGCATAGAATAGAGAATATTAGTATTTATAAATATATAAATCTCTTTGTGACGAACTATACAGTGTTGATGCAGGTGGAATGAAAGACATGAATAAAGTGCAATATGCAGTAAATGGAACAATGTACACTGGTGTTAAAGATCGTGAAAAGTAGTGAAGTGATTTTGTTCAATAACAATCAAAAATCAATACGTTTGAAACTGCCCACTAAATGCTAACCAGGGGTGTCAAAAGTACACACATTCTTACTAAAGTTTAGATACCTCGGGGGTCTGACCGTTGCTGTAACGCTAACAAAGTGCCAACATAATCAGTGTAAGCCAATGACTGTTTTCTACAGTCAATGGTGTAAGCAAACTAGATGATTCCTAGAATTATATAATTATTAACGGCAAATTTATACATGAAAAACTCTGTCCCAAACTTTACGATCCACTTCCAAGGTTTCCACAGTCGATGATGCACGCAGGAACGTATTTCTGCCTACTGTGGAGGTCACGTGTTTCCGGTTACTGTGGAGGTCACGTGTTTCCGGTTACTGTGGAGGTCACGTGTTTCCGGCTACTGTGGAGGTCACGTGTTTCCGGTTAGTGTGGAGGTTCCAATATGGCGCTCCCCAGTGGCTGCAGCCAGACCCTTCTCGGGTGAGAGAGCGCCTTTTTGTTGTTGTTGTTGTGCTAAGCTAATAGGCAGAATGCTACAGGCATAGCTCTAAAGAATGTAGCCTCATGGGCAGTGTAGTCCGTGCTGCAGCGAGAATGGACTGCCATACCCGTTATGTGTCTGTGAGCGAGGGAGGGAGAAAAAGGAGAGTGGAAAAGTCCGAGCTGTCACGGAGCAGAAACGGGAGCTGGAAGCATGTAAATATAATAATAACCACCGCAGCCAAGAAGAGTGCCTGACGAGCCCAGTTGTAAGTAAGCTATTAAGACTCGACTGTACACCCGGTTCGTGTTTTCCTCCGAAACAATAAGTTCCGTTGGAGCAGCCTTTCAACGCCTCTCTCTGTCTCTAAGTTGACCCAGACAACAAAGTAAAGCTAGTTTTCGGCTACGAGCCCCACACGAACCCGACGTATTAGCCAGCTTCAGTAATAGTAATAAATCACATTCATGTAGTTGTAAAAAGCATGATAATATATTAAGTAATCCAAAGTATTCAGAATACGTTACTCTCATTGAGTAACGTAACGGAATACGTTACAAAATACATTTTGGGGCATGTATTCTGTAATCTGTAGTGGAATACATTTTAAAAGTAACCTTCCCAACACTGCGCCCAACAGCCAGAACCTACCGTGTAACCCGACATGCACCTTCCCCCCGAAGTGTAACTACACATGATGCACAGGTGTCAGTGCCACTGGTCACACCTGTCAGGTTTTAGAAGCATAAATCCACTGTCTTCCTTGGTGTGAACCCCTTGGGATGTAACTTTGGTGCTCTCAGAAGACCCAGACAGGGAAGCTTGTACCAGCAGCACTGTAAGATCAAATGGCACGTGTGAGATGTCATCTGAAAGTTCAAACGAGGAACAGGTAAAACAGCTAAAATGTAAAATAATTGAAACTGCTAGCTTCTTGAAACATTGAAGTAGTTTAATTAGCTAACACTGTAAAGAAACAGATATAATAGCCAAAAATAATTGATAAAGGATTGATAAATGTAACATCTGCCACTTGAAGAATCAATGCGTAACCAAAACAACCACCCCCAACCGGTTGCAGAAGATGGCTTCCTGTTTAAAGGGAGGTTTTCCTTCCCACTGCTGTCAGGTTGTAGCTCATAGGGGGTGATTGTTCGTGGGGGTCTTTACCTTACAATATAAAGCACCTTGAGGCGACTGTTATTGTGATTTGGTGCTATATAAATAACACTGACTTGAAGTAAAACACTGATGATGTGATAGAGTCATAGAGCTGATGTGAAACATAGTTAAGATGAAGTTTTCTGTAATTAGCAGTGTTAAAAACATCTAGTTTATTGAAATGAACTCAGGTCATGCTGGTGAAATGGGCCCGTCTGAGAGGCCTGCAGAGTAAATCTGATGGAAAGGTGTTTCCTGTTAGACCAACGTCTGTGTTTAAGTTGTCTCTTAACTTTAATATCCTTTCTTCCTCTGTCTAGCCCTTACTGTGGAGTGCACACCGTGATTTGGTCTGGATCCAGGTCCAGGTCCTGCTGCTCAGTCTGGGTCCGTAAAGTGAAGAGTCACGGAGTGAGCATTAGCACAGGAGGGACTCAGTTGGAGGTATAGCCGACCGATGGGATCTGGGAAGCTGACTCAGGTTCTGCTGGGATGGGTGGTGATGTGCCTCGGGGCGGTTCAGGTGGCTTGCAGTCAAACTGGGAATGGCCCATACCAAGCTAGCCGCTTCACCGGCACCGTGGACCAGAGGGAGGTGCAGCGGGTTCGACGCCGCGGCCAAGAGACCTTGAGAGGGTGAGAATCTGTGTGTTTTACTGTCAATGGCCAATCACAAACATAATACAGAGTCACATGGCACTGCAGGCTGAAATGAACCCAAAGTTAATGTAGCAACATTTGTCTCTGTATCTGAACAAGGATTCAAAGCATGAATGTATTCTCCTTCTCTGCTTTCCTGGCAGCTGTATTTGAGCTGCTGTGCTTTCTGGGCTCAGGCCAAGCTCGCCTTATACCAGATTATGCTGCTGAATACTACAGCGTTGTTTTGTCAAAAACAGGACATTTGACATTAATAGACCACTCGCCAGAATAAAATCTCCTGTATTTTGTGAAACATACGGCCGTTTTCATGGGAAAGCACAGCTTTCTATACAAGTATACAACCCAAATACCCTGAAGTGTACTGGTTACGCTATACAAAGTTATTCAGGAATGTAAGGACATTATAGGCCTCAGTGTTTAAGCTAAAGTATTTAAGCAGTACTGTGCAATATTATCAACCGCTCCTCGTTTCTTTATATTTTCCTTCCCAGGAGTCAAAGTTTTGAGCAGTAGTTCTTCAGGCTTTGTTGAAGGTCTTTCAAAGTTTTTCTTTGAGCATTGGCTGCTTTTCAGAGGAATTTTCTGTCTTTTTCATTGTTAAACTACTTTATGCTGACCTTTAAATCATTCATGCATAAAAAGGCATCTAACATAAGCGATGAGCCTGTGTCGTGCAACCAGACAAACACATATTTGTTCCAATTTCTTTAGTTGAGTATTTGAAAAATGCCAAACATGACACAGTTTGAACACCAAAGCATTTTACATTTGAACCTGTGAATGTTTTTAAAGTGCTGTTTATTTGTCTATGTGTGGGGAACATCCAGAAACATCACATCTCAGCAGCTGCAGCCGCTCACCTCTCCCTCCTGTTTCACGTCTCTTTCACTTTGTTACCTAAACATCATGAATCAGGGCGTGGAACATACATGTCAGTGCATCAGAGAGTTTTCGTTGTATATTTCACCTCTTCTTGAAAAACAAAGAGTGTTTTGTTGGAGCCAGCTTCAGTGTCTGCATCAGTTATTCCAATCAGTCTCCCATCTGTCCCAGCTTACGGTTCCCCCGGTGCCAAGTCACAGGAAATGAGGTATTCGTATCACCCACGGGGGGTATGAAAAGGGCATTTGTTTCACCGTTGCAGGTGACGGAGCAGCTGAAGGAGTAACGTGGGGCTGGAATGGAAGACAACCGAGCACCAGAGAGGAAAACTATGAGCGCATAGCTGGAGGTTTTGAGTTGAGGCTTATTAGAAGTGCGGGGCGGCGTCACCGAGCCGGTGTTTTCTCTCACAACATGTCCAGCTCTGTACCACAAATAGCCCGGTCTGTCCCGTCGCTCAAACTGACTCACGTGTTTTTCCTTGACATATTTAAAGGAGATATACCAAAGTGCACTACCCCTTTACCAATCCTATGAGTTATCCTGCCTGACACAAATATAAGCACGGACATGTGATCAGCGCTTAACAATAATTCACATTCACAGTTCGTGTGACAGGCCAGGGGAGAGAGAGGCAAGAAATCAGGAGACCCTTGCACAATAGCACACTATTTCCATCCAATAGAGTGCGGTTTCATGAGAACAAGTAACAAAAGCCTGCAGACTTTTTCCATTACATTGCTGAGCTTTTGAAACCCCACAGTGTTAGGAATAAAATGCTCATGCAGCGATAGCTGCGCTGAAGTGAACTCACAGCATCTTTGCTTTGAAACTCGGGGCGTGTTTAGGCTAAAAAAGGTCCGCTCGCACGCTGGGCTTGGGGCCATGGCGAGTACCACAAACCAGAGTTGTTTAACAAAATGCTGGACTTGGTTTCTGATTATTTTGATTGGATTACTTCGTGTGCCTCGGTGTGCCTGGTAACTGTCACTGAAATGATTCTTTTAAGGTGCCTCCCGTGTATTGCAGCGCTCTGGCCAAAGCTCACGAGCCCAAGTGTCGAATCTAGTTTCAGTTACACTTTGGGGGTCGTTGGCCCAAAGCGACGGCGGTTCATCTGACATCGGGTAAAATTAGTCATCTGCACATGAGCAGCTCTGGACGGAAACCTCGAAAATGAAGAAATCTCATTTGTGACGAGTTTGGGCTGTTAGACTTTGTGTAGAGCGAGCTCACTGTTTGTTGAGTTTCATGGCAATTCATTCACACTGGGTCTGTATTCATGTGAGAGTGGTACTAATCACAGCAGGCTGTCAGTAACTCGGTGAGGCGTTCACAGATTCTCCGTGTGGGTGATGCAGGGACGTTAGCCTAATGATGGTCATTACGTTGGCCTTGGGCTGAGGTGCAGTGTTTATTTGCTGGCTACAGCTCCAGCTCCCCTGGTCTGTCTCTGGCAGTGCTGGGTTTGATGTTGACTGACTGATTTATGGGCTCCCGCAGCACACCGCACCCTGGCACCGCCTCATGTGAAGGCGGGATCGAATCCGAGCTGGCTGGCTCCGTGTCCCACGGCAAACCGCCGTCTGACCTCCTTTACTTAAATCTGTGATTGACTACCTGGTTGGCAGAAGAAGGAAAGTGCGAGACCAGCCAACTCAAATAAGTGTATCATTTCTTTATCGTTTAATAAGACTGCTCGTATGTTAGGGCTGAAAAGTCTTGCTACATGATTTTTTTCACCTTTTTAACTTAGCCCTGCTTGGCAGCTCCTCACCCGGCTGAGATGAGGCGCCTTAGATGCTGGCAAACTGGCAGCCAGTCGGCCTCAAACCAGAGGATTACATTTAGTTACTTTCCAGGATAATGTCAATACCACCCTGATGGCCTGGATGGGGTCCTCTATTTACAGACTGCCTTGGCATGTGCCTGATTTGAAACAGAATAAAAGAACGATTTTGGATATCAAAACGGTTTCACCTCAGACCTACAGGAGTGTGAGTGCTTTCAGAGCACAGGAAAGAAAGTCCCTCTTAAAAAATATAGCTATAGAGTTTCCCTTTCTCTTTTCTGCACATTCGGATCCATTTTGGGATTTTATGCTCGCTGCGAGTGAGCTGACAGGATTATCTGGGACAGCTGATTGGCGTGTGGCTCCTGCTTAATGTCAGACTGCGTGAAAAGACTTAGCCACAAGTTTCCTTCCTTCTTCTGATATGTACGCACACTTTGTAACAACTTCACAGACAAAAAAACACATTTGTGTAGACAGCTGTGTTTGTTTTACAATTACCTTTGTTCAATTAGTCACCATGTTTCTTCACAAGAAGCACTTTTCATGGCATGAATAATCTCTGCCCACAGAAAAATAATCACTTCTTTTTATATCAAAACAATAAGAACAAACACTCGCTCTGGGCCTACAAAACCACAAAACACAGAAAGTTACTGTGCTGTAAAACTTTATCTCCCTTCAGTCCTTCTGACTGACGGGAGATCGCTGACGCCTGATAAAACGTACAGATTTATTGTAGTTCCTTCAGAGTTCCTTCCATTTTTTTTATTCCAGTCTGTTCTTCAGTTTTTAATTTTCTCACTTGCTTGCCCGAGTTTCTTTCCAGGTTTTAAACTTGACGGTTTTCTTCAGCTGCTTTGAAAGCATCAAATATTGAATAATTTTGCACATTATTTAAGGGCTTAAAGCCAACGTGTCATCCGAGCTGGGCGAGAGCCAGAGTTTTCCTCCTTTGTCTGTTGCACATTATTTTTTTTCAGCTTGTTAAAGCTGACTTATAAAAAGTTACTGATCATCGTCAGCTTCGTATCTGTCTGCAGCTCGTTTTCTCAACATTTCTTTATCGTCAGACTCATTGACTCGTTTGTAGAGAAACGGGCCCGGGCTGTTTGAGGCTTCAGGCGTCTGACCTGTGACCAGTACAATCACAAGCGTATGTGGGCAAAGACACCGTGAACTTTCAGTCGGTGTTTTTATGAGTCAGCCCGTCGTCGTGAGTCCGGCTGCTCTGCACTGGCCAACGCAGATTAGGGTGACTAATTTTCTCAGCATACCAGGTTTCTGGGCCACTTCCCTGTAACTTTGCCTTCATTCTTCACTTTCCTTTGGATGAGGTGGCAGCTATTTCCCTTTTGTTATTATTAATGGCAGTTAATGAGCGATCCACGGGGCGGGGGTTGGCTTCAAAGGCAGCAACATGGCCACAGAAGAGTTCATCTGTTGTAGTTTTAGCTGTGAGAACAGTAGGACATTTCAATATTGGGGGGAACCCCCTGGGGCTTAAACTCCTTTTTATGGCAGTTTTTCATTTTGCTCTTGGTTCGCCCTGTAAAGCCTGTGCAACGGGAGACAAGGCGCTGACCCGGAGGAGAGAGGTGAAAGAAAGAGGAAAGAAAACAAACCAGAGCTTCTGACCTCGGGGTCACACCCTCGTAATTGGTTGTATATTGACATCCCTCAGGTCAGCGGAAAATCGTCAGTTCTGCGTGAAGGAATGGATCAGGAAATAATTTTGCTCGCGAGCGCTCGTTAGGCGTTGGCATTTAGATTCTTGCTGTATCCATTTCTGAACTTTGGTTTGTGTGTTTGCAGAAATCCAGCCCACACTCAGGGTCTGGCCTCGTCCAGCTCACGCTGCTCTTTGCTTCGTTTTCATATCTCTGTTTTCCGCTCCCATTCCTTCTCCTGTTTCCCCCTCTTCTCAACATAAACTTGTTTGCTTTCTCTCCCACTGATCTCCCGTTCCTTTCCCACCAACCAGTCTTTCCTCTTCCTAATCACCATTCCTTTCGCTCTTTTCACCCTTTCTCTCCAAAGGCAAAGGTCACAATTTGGTTTCTGCAAACACCCTTAAAGAATTTTCCCCGTTTTTCTTTTACGTGTTTGTCTTCTTTCTTTGTCTGACCGTTCATTCTACCTTCATAAATATCTCTCGTCTGCCTGCCCACCTGTTTTTCTGTCCTGTTGTCCCCCAGTGCCATCTGGGAATGTGGTTGGAGGTGTGCTCTGTTCTCCATATATCAGAGACTCAAACTCCAGCTGTCATCTTCCTGGTAAAAAACTAGGATTATTGCAGACGCTGCCCAGTGAGGCGGGGTAAGCACACAGGAGCAACTTAAGTTCATCAGTATCAACGCCTTAAATTCCAGTTTTATTTGGGATTAATCAAGGAAAAGCTGCACTGTTGTGTTGCAGTGGGTTGGAACTACAAATACATCAACCAAACTGTTACTGTGTTTGTCTTTTTTTTTTTTTTTATTCACTAAAATCAACTAGCTTCCACATAAAATGTTTTAAAATCTATCTAAAATCTTTTCAGCTGTTCCGATAAAAACAAAAACAGTCGGGCACATTGACTCCTTGCAAAGCGGAAAATTGTAATTTTTAAACATTTGGGCAACAATTTTTGCACAGTTAGCAAAAAGAAAATGAAATGTATTTAAGTATTGAACTAATGAGCTAACTAATTGAACTAATGAGCTGTCGACCAAGAAAAAACTAGCTGCTTTATTCATTTTGAGTCTTAATGCTAAGCTAAGCTAACAGGCCTCTGTTCCCACTGCATACGAGGGTGTTAGCATCGTCTCATGAAGCCAAACTGATCCGAAACCCGGACACGCGCCCAGCTTTAACATCACTCTGTGTTTTTGGCTAGCTTGGTGTTAGCATGCTGTCTGTGCAGATACTTACAAAGAGCTTAAGCTGCGTTTGCAACATGATGCGGATGTTTCTGTCCCCGATGCAGTTTCCACTCTACCATTGCGCCGTTGTCAGTTTTTGCAATAAAAATAAAAATAACGTCCATATTTCCACCCTCGAGACCTGTATCGATGGACCTTCTCTCACAGAAACCGAAATAAGCCGACTGTAACAAACACACGTAAACGAAAAAGCACTTTTGTTTGATTTTTTTCTTTCTATCCACCTGGTACGCAGGCAACTGCAGCGCCTCTCTAACACAAGTAACGACATACAGTAACTGTAAAGTAAGCAGTGAATTTAGTACAATGATGCGTCACATTATTAAGTTATTGTAACAGGTAATGTGATTACAGTATCTCGTTACTTTGTAATGCATCACAGCCAACACTGTTGGTGTGTGTGTGAGTGTGTTATAGTTATAAATATGAACGTGTATGTTGTGCAAAGTGAGAGTAGTGTAGAGTGCTGGGTGACCGGAGTCCATTTAGCATTTCTTAATTCGACATTTCTGCCTTTGAGCTGATGTTCTTAGAAAGAAACGGGGCAAAGATATTTCTGTTAGCTCTGGAAAAGTTCTAATAAAGGACTGTGTTGAGCTGCATCATGGGAAATGTAGTATCCAGTAGTCACTTAGGGACCAGAACTCAGAACATCTCAGCTCTGCCAACTTATTTTATGAGTCTGGTTTGTACTGCTTCATGTTTGGTGTTAAAAAAAACTTTGAATAATCTACTTTTACCAAAAGAAGTTTCTGTTTTCACAACACAATAAATTAAATCCTGGGGGTAGAAAATTGTCCCGGCTAACGGGATGTGATCCCTGCGGCAAATTATTTTACTACGAGCATCTGGATCAGGCTTTATCCCAACTCACCACACTGCGGTCCATCGCTACTTAGTCATGCCATCGGCAAATGACCAACTTGGATGACCACAAACATTCGTCATTATACGCTCTGGAAGGTCACTGAGGATACCAGTAGTTTAGCCACACAGCTGGAACCCTGACTGACACTGACCTGAGTGTCTCATGCTTGCACGAGTCTTTGACGACCGATGCCCGTTTGGACAGCTCCTCCTTCTTTAAATATACAAAGAGGTGTTTTTATTCACGGATGACTGAGATTGTAGAGCTCCTCTCATTAGCTTGTAAAACAGACCTCAGTCTTGACGGCATGTTTATGTGTGTGTTTGAGTGTGTGAGCAGACGCAGTCAGTTCTAGATGTGGTTTAGCCATTTCCTCTGAGGAAAACTCTGTGGCTAACCTTTAAGGCCAGACAAGCGGCCCATGAGCTGTGATGAGTGTTACATCTGTCAGACAGGGTCAAAGTTTGCTCTCTACCACTAAGGATCAGAGCCAGAAATCAGGGCGGCCGGGCATATCTTTGAGAGAAAGGAGGACTCTACACATCCTGTCTTTCCAAGCTTAGAAATGAGCATTGAAGGAAAACAAAACGCTGTGCTGAAGGCCTCTTGCATTTCCCTCCTACCAAGCCTGAGAATACCTCAATCCATCACTTTACAATGCTTTCATATCAAAGTTTGTTTTTTCTGAAAGCAGAGACCGAGCAGGTTCTGGGCTCCTCAGAAATGAGCTGGTATGTGTGTGTTTGTTTAATGATGTACTGAAGTATGCTGGCAGTAGTAAGTAGTGTGTTTCTTTGTTCTTTTCTCTATCAGACCCAATGTGTGCGGCTCTCGCTTCCATTCATATTGCTGTCCAGGCTGGAAGACTCTGCCGGGAGGAAACCAGTGCATTGTTCGTAAGTTCCCCACATCGCAAAACTCAGCGGAGAAGATGGCAAATAGGCATAGCACGATTTGGTTCGTGCGATTATGTATGGTCGAAGACATTAGATCTACTCTCCTTTCCTTTCCGCTCTGTCTTGTTCTTTTCGCTCTCCAGCGATTTGCAGGAATTCTTGTGGTGATGGCTTCTGTTCCAGACCCAACATGTGCACCTGCTCGAATGGCCAGCTTTCCCCGAGCTGTGGAGCAGGAGGTCAGTATTTACGCACACGCACACACACACGCACACACACACACGCACGCACACACACACACGCACACACACACGCACGCACACACATGCACACGCACACACACACACGCACACGCACACACACACAGACGCGCACACGCACACACGCACACACACGCACACGCACACACACACACGCACACACACACACACAGACGCACACACACGCACACACACACAGACGCGCACACACACACACACACGCACACACACAGACGCACACACACACAGACGCACACACACGCGCACGCACACACACGCGCGCACGCGCGCGCACACACACACATGCACGCGCACACACATGCACACGCACGCACACGCACACACACGAACACACACGCACACACACACACACACACACACATTTTAAGTAGCGGATCATCTTTTTGAGAGTTTACTGACAATGATTTGTTTCTTTCGCTACACCTGTGATGTTTCTGTGCAGTTATGATGATTATCATAACTGTAACTATAAAAATCATTTTGATAATGAATTCACTGGGATGTCTTTGCCAAGAAATCTCCAAAGATTTCCACTTTCTAAACTGAGTATGACCTTTGTGACGTGCCGCCTTATCCTGGGTCAGAAGGTTACACTGTGGTCACAAAGGGACGGTCAGCAGCAGTCTTTGGGTAGCTGTGGTTTTTAATGCTTTTTGATATGTATCAAACAGTATCCCCGTCACTGTTACACCACAACCAAAGCAGGATCCATGCTTTCATGCTGCTTAAACCAAACTCTGACCCTGCCATCTTAATGCCAAAGCAGAGACTGAGACCAGGAAACCTTTGCTTAATCTTCTGTTGTCTAGCTTTGGTGAGCGTGAGCTAATTTGTAGCCTCAGTGTCCTGTTGTTATTTGACAGGAGTGACGCCCTGTCCAGCGTTACCTTCCTATCAGCTCGAAACAGGCTGGTCATTCTTCTCTGTCCTGTGGCATCAACACTTCCCAGAGTTCTGCGACTCACGGGATGTTCCTTGTTTTTCAGACCCTTCTTGGTAAACCGTAGAGATGACTGTGTGGAAAATCCCAGTAGTTTCTGACATACTCAGCCCAGCCAGTGTGGCACCAACAAACATGACACATTCAAAGTCACTTAATCACCTTTCCTCCCCATTCTGATGCCAGTCTGAACTTCAGCAGATCATCATGACCATGTCTGCATACTTAAATAAACTGAGTTGCTGCCATGTGATTGGCTGATTAGACATTTGTATTAGGCAGCAGTAGATTAAGTAAATCAAACAAAGTCACTTTCTCTCTTTGCCCAAGAGTTCGAAGATTAAATATGAAAACTGGAGGTTTTTTAGGACGTAGCCAGCAGCATCTTAGCATAAATATGAGAAAACCCGTCGAGTTATTCAGAAGCAGAAAACCCTTAGCTGTTTCTGCAAATAGTCGGGTACCAGATTCATGTAAAATGGTAAAATGACATCATGTATCTTGTATCAAGTCCTAAACATGAGGTGGTTTCTTTTTCTTCAAATTCAAGCCTTTTGCTTGAGAGCATGACGTCCACTTGTATGTTTTCTTACTAGCACAAGCAAAATAATCAGCTGTCACTGTTATAATGGAAAGTGCAGAGATGGTGTATTTCCTTTAGTCCTCTGAGTGGTTTCAGGCCTTACTTCACTCTACTGTTCAAAGCTGTGAAGTGTTTTCTTTTCCTCCGCCACACGTCTCTATCCCACCTTACTCTTATAGTAACACTCAGGCCAGTGTAATAGCAGTGTGTGGAGCCTGAGACGCAGCGTTCAGGTCACAGGGTTTGTCAGGATTAAAGTGGAGAGTCTGGCTGCCCGGCTCAGTCTGCTGGGATTAGTTACACACCACTCAGGATGTGTGTTTGGAGCAAAGTGTTGTACTTCACATACAGAGTGTGTGAAATCATGTTTGTCTTTATGAGATTACTGCACAGTGTGCGGCTTTTCAGTATAAAGTTAATATGTGCAAGACACACTGCAAACATTGTTGTTAAGTACCACTGTGGGAGCAAGAAAGTTGTGTCAGTGTGTGTTAAGTAGCATGCAGCGCGTTCAGCTTCATTGCTTTAGTAGGCCAAAGTCAGCTCATCAGTCACGCCTGGCCCTGCCAGACCCTTTACACATACTCACATTCCACCAAGCCCACTAACACACACACACACGCTTAACGGTACACACAGCGAGACAGATCCACTCGAACCTAAATCCAAACAGACAGAAAAATACGTCTCACACACACAGTGATCATCATTTGGCTCAGAGCTGTAAAACAGGATCTCTTCCCGCCATAAGTAACGATTAGGAGAAGGCCGGAGGGCGGGGTGAGGAAAAAGTGCCTTTGACCTGTCTGGCAGAACACGCACAGATGTGCAGTAAAATCTGTGCTTTGGCTATGAAGTCATGCTCCTCAGGGGAAGTGAAGTGATAGATTAGTGTGAGAGCTTGGACCAAACTTCCTGTCACACTCCCACAGTCCCCGAGCTGGGTTTACCCACGGCAACTGCTGCGATACCACGTGACCAGTTTACTGACAACTTTACAGCTCAGTGATTGGTTGATGGAAAAGGTGCAAAACGGTGGAGCCTGTGCAAGAACGTCCGCTGGCCTCTGTGGCTGCAGTAATCAGGGTCAAAGGTCAAACAACTTTATGGCCAAAGTTGAAGTAAAGCCCCATCAATTTACCAAAGCGATCGAGGATCATGTTGTAATTTCTGCTCTTCTGAAACGAATGTATCAGGAGCTGATCTCAAACATGAAGTTATAATCCTGCAAACTCAGGGTTCCCAAACCTTTCCTGCCAGCTTCTCTTCCACACGAGACTTAAAAGAAAAGGAACCACTGAGAAAGAACAGCGTACACAGAGGTCTGAATCAACTGGTATGAGTTTGCATGTTCTTGTTGTTCCTCTTTGGATTCTCTCCAGCTTTGCCCCACAGCCCACAGTCATGAATCATTTGTGATTATAAACCGGCTGTAGGTGTAAGTGTGTCTCTCTCTGTCCACAGTGGATCCTCCTTTCACAGTCAGTGGTTGAACTGCTGCTTTCTGAGCGAGCAGACGAGAAAGCAGAGCCTGTGTGATTCCAAAATAAAGGCTGTTGCAGGAATCAGGCCTGCGTGAAATGAAAGCAGGAATTATTTTCCAGAAGTCAGCAGATAAGAAAACGTTCTTAATCTTCAAAAAAGCTCTCAGCTGGAAGAAACTGGCTTTGTTAATAAAATGTCATCTGAGTTGTAAAAAGGCTGTAACTCTGTTGACATGTGATTTAAAAGAAACCATATTCATATGAGCTGTTGGGTCGCTGTTCCTCTAAGGACGAGATTGAAGGAAAAGCCTCCAGGTGGTGACCCAATCAAGGAAAGATCCGCTCTGGTGTTGCAGCTCTGTCCATAGTCGGTTGTAAGGCTTGACTTGTTGAGCAAATTCCGCAGTTTAAAACGCTTTTTAACCCCAGCAGTCTCACAGGGCTCATCTACACTCTCTGTGTGGCTGTTGTCTTCCCAAATTCAGCTTTTGGTCAGAGTCCATCATTTAACAGGATAATTCAGTGCAGTTGGAAACAAATTGCAGCTCTATGGAATTCCATTTCTAAATGCCAATTTCCTCCGCCTTAATTATACGGCCCACTTCTAGCACCCTGGTCTCCAGAGTTATAGATAGCCTTTTTATGTTTCACGTCTTGCCTGTGGAACGCAGAGGTTTACATAAATTAGCAGCACAGTTGTGACTTCCTTCACGTGACCCACGTGTCTGTGATGACTGCTGCGTCCACACAGATGGCCGTGATATTTTTTAAATAGCTCTTCCTGGAATCTCCTGTTTGCCAGGAAACAAGGCCTGGCAGGATTTGGGAAACGTACACATGTCCAGAAGAAGGAATGTTGAATGTGTGTGAAAGCAGGCTGATCGAATAAATGAGTCACATTTATCGATAACCAGAAAGTATGTGTCACTTCCAGACAAGTCGCCCTTGTTAGCAGCCGACTGAGAGTTCTGGCAGAGCAGCTGTGCTGGGTTGTCTTTAAAACCTCGTCTTGCAATAACCGTAATTACAGAATCGTTACCAGAGATGCGCTGATGCTGAGAAACAGCTGTCTCTGAGACCGACAGGCATCCATTGGCATCTGACTCGGAGCTTTATGGAGCTCTGGGAATGGAGAGAGGCAGATTTGATCAAGTCTCATTCAGACATGGGTCATGTTTACATGATTATGCTTACATGGCTCGCTTAAAGAGCCACTATAGTCACTGGTCTTTGTCTGACCTTTAAACTACATCGCTCTCAGGTGACTGCCGTGCTTTAACCAGCATTACAGTTTTTCTCAGCTGTTCTGGCTCATTTCTTCCAGCTTTGTTGAAGTTCACAGCTCCTGCATACAAAACATGCATACTTACAAAAACCTGAAGCTCGCCCCAGACCATGAATTCATTTGTTAAAATGAAGTTTCTGCTTCAATGAATAAGTCAGTGCCACTAAAATGACAAATTCCTTTGACACTGTGTAAACGTAGGTAACCCAAATATTTAGATATTTTCTCTAAATGATCGAAGCTTTTAGAGGATTTCCTAACAGCATAATTACTTTTACTGACACTGAAAGCCTGCTCTGACTGATGATTTTTATGAGGATAAATGACGACTATATATTAGCAAAAGTGACTCATTTTTTGATGCTGATGTCAAGAGTGCAGGGTTTTCTTAGAGAAAGAGCAGGACGACAGGTGGGGTACACCCTCTCACCTGTCTGTTTCAGGGGTAACACAGAGAGACAGACAACCAGAACCACGAGTTAACCAAACCCACTAACTGCATGTCCTTGGACTTTGGGAGGAACCCGGAAAGCACGAGGGGAGAAGATGGAAGCGTCCCACAGAATGATCCTCCCAAAGGTGGTTGCAACAAGCGCTAACCACCACATGTCCACGCTGCCCCTAAACTATTAACAGGAACGATTAAAAGTTTACACGCTTTTGTTTATGTTTGCTTATGTTTATTTTATTTATATAGCACATTTCATTACAACAGTAGCGTTGGCCAAAGTGCTGTACACAGATACAAATTACACAGTAAAAGGACTTAAAATGTTGATACCAAGTAACAACAAGAGAGAGAAAAAACTTTTGTGTGTGAATCTGTACATCTGAGCGTGTGTGTGTGTGTGTGTGTGTGTGTGTTTGTGTGTAGGGGTGCAACAATACACAAAATTCATGGTTCGGTTCGATACTTTGGTGTCACGGTTCGATATTTTTTCGATACAAAAAAATGTTCATGCCTTTTTAATTTGTCATTTATTAAAATTATAAATATATATTTTAACACAAAAGTACAGTTTTTACATTTAATGTTGCTGAAACAACAAAATAATAAAAAATAAATAAATCTATCTGATCGAGAAATCCCTCATCTTTGGAAAAGAGGGTTTATTACAGAGAAATGGCTCTTTCCAAAATAAAAGCTATACTATACGCTTCTTCTGGGGTATACTCTCAGCAGCATATTAAACATATCAGGTCCCCATAAGGAGAATCATGTGCTAACAGCTGTCTAAATCAGCGGTCCCCAACCCCCGGGCCTCGGACCGGTACCGGTCCGTGAGTCGTTTGGTGCCGGGCCGCGAGAGTTGAGGCTCAGGTGTGAAATGTCTGGTTTTCAGGGTTTTTATTGGTTTTCAGCGTTATTTTGTTATCGTTTTTATCGTTAACTCGGTTTTCCTGGGTCTTTTCACGTGTGTTATGAATAAATCTTCTTTTTTTCGGTACCGGTACTAGTTTTATTTTGTTGTATTTATCCGCGACACCTTAAAGACCGGTCCGTGAAAATATTGTTGGGCATAAACCGGTCCGTGGCGCAAAAAAGGTTGGGGACCGCTGGTCTAAATGACTCGGGTAAAGTTTGTAGCATGCGTGCTTGTTGTTTTTGTCTGCTTCCACTTGTCTTTGCACTAGGATGATGTTGGCGTAAATGTGCAGTCATATTCGTTGTGTTCCCACAAGTGCTGTCAGCGTTAATCTCGTTAAAATGGCATTAACGCCATAACGCGGCAAATCTCCGTTAACGAGTTACCACAGATCGCCCCGTGCGTGGGGCTGGACGGCGTCAACACGTTAACACGCTAACGCACTAGTTCCCACCAATTGAGCATTGCGTGGCACATCCGACATACTGTTTTACTTTTGTCCATGACGCGCTTACCATCAGGGTCATACTTCACATGAAGACCAAAATAGTTCCAAAGGCCAGATCTGAATGAGGGTGGGGGAGGTTCAATTTCAGGTAGTGTTGAGGCAGTTGCCATGTTGCAACGAGCTTAGCTTCTGTGCTAGCTTGCGCTGCGCTCAGTGGATCTGCACTCGACAGTGCAGCCTAGGCGGAGTAGTCGAACGCAGATCCACTGAGCGCTGGTCAGAAGAAAAGTTGATAAAATAAATAAAAATTTTTGTATTGTTCGATACACATGCGTACCGAACCGAAAGCACTGTATCGAACGGTTCAATATCGATACGAGTATTGTTGCACCCCTGTGTGTGTGTGTGTGTGTGTGCGTGCACCACAAGTATCACCTGCACTTTTTTCTGCATCTTCTTAATTTCTGACGTCTTCCCGTTTGCTGCGCTGCCTCACATCCTTACTGCTCTACGAGGAGACACGCTGCGCGCTGAATCAAAGGATTTCAAACAGCCCAACTGTGTCTCAGGAGTTGTGCCAAAGCAACTGAGAAAAACTGTAACAGCTCCAGATTGTGGCACTGGTGTTGCAACCAGTGTGTGCTGTCTTTAATAAGAAGTAAAGCTGGAACCCACACAGGCAGATTTAGAGACTTATTGAGTAAATTATCCTGTTGTTGTTCTATCATACATGGAGGATACGTTTGAGTGTGTTTCATGGGAAATAAAAAAGTTTTTGTTTTTTTGTCAACTGAGGTTGACAGTTTGACTCAGCAGTCACCCACAAAACAGAAAAAGCATCCAAAGACAGTGATTTATGATACAGCTTATCTGCTAATGCAGTCAGAGTCACTGGTCAGTCACCATTGTAACCTCTGTGGTAAAGAACCAGCACGCTCATTCAGGCTTGAAACCAACATCATATTCTATGAAAGGGAAAGAGTGCGGGCTTTGAAACCAACCGCTCCACTGTAGTTTTATCTTACACAGAAGTGAGTCTCTGTGCTGTTTGGTGTAAAGTTTAAAAGTGCAAATAAAACAAAAGAGTTGTTGTAATTAACCCAAAAACTGATTGATGACTTGAGCGAGGTACAGAACTAAACAAAAGTTGGGGAGGGTTATTTTCCTGAAACTCAAAGACTCCTTTGTAGTGTGAGCTGCTTTGAGAGCATCTTGTGCAACCTTTGTTTTCACTACATCACGGGGACTTGTCACAGGTCTCTGGGGTGTGTGTAAATCAGGACAAAACATAGCTACAAAGCACCTCAGTTTTCCATCACACTCCCGCTCAGCTCCAACACACACTCACACGCGAGCCTCGACTTCCTGTGTTTCTCAGATTCTCGTAAAAAACACCCAGATGTGAGCAGCTTACCGACGATACTACCAGAACACAGAAGCGCATTGTGCTGCCACAACCCTGCACCCCTGCTTCTTTGGATGACACACACACACACACACACACACACACACACACACACACACACACACACACACACACACACACACACACAGCCTCCCAATCATGTTGCTCTGCACGTGCAGCTTCCCATGCACGGGTCATTGGGGCAGACCATCTCTTTCCACCTGCAGGAGATGGAGTGTCATGAGGAGAAGCTATCCAATGAGATCATCTTCTTCTGTGTCCAAATGTGGTCGTTCCTCTCCTCCTCCTGCTCCTCCTCCTGCTCCTTCAGATGAGCTCCTGTAACAGAGAAAGCTCGTGACATGAAAGCTTACCTCCAGTGTCTCTCTCTTCAGTCAGCAGCCTCTTATCCTCCTGAGGAACAGAGGATGATAAGCAGACAGAGAGCCTCACACTACAGCGTCTCTTGCTGCTAGCCAAAGTCTTTCCCTGCTCTTCCTGGACCTATTGAAAAACACGTTTTTGTGAGGTGCCCTGAGTTTAGGGGGTTTTCTTCACGGTTTGTTTCATGGTGGGGAAAATTGTAATCACTGACTGCAGTCATTATTTATGATTCACATGACTGCTTCTATTGCTGGCCTTACAGACAGTTGCTGTAATCTTCCATCTTGAAGGAAGGCGAGGTTGAAAGCTGGGAGCAAAGCCGTACCCAACTCCCTAAAGGAGTGAACAAGAAGAAAGTTGAAAGACAGCGGCAGCCCACTAGTACACTGACCTGTAAATGCAGGCTCCTCCAGAGTCCCAAACTATTTGCTTTAATTTATCACCATGTGTTGCTATGAGGAACAGTCCAGACAGAATGAGCTTCTGCCAAATCTGTGCATGGAGCCTGCCAAGAGTTGCACGTGAGAAAGCTAACTGGGACTCCTTCTAGATGCATTCAATCTATGGAACAAATGAGAGCTTTGTAAACCATTCCTGTGAAAAATACCTCCGCCTTACATTTTCCAAAACTGCACAGGATCCAGATCCAAGGATTCATGCCACTGTGCTTTGACTCATGTACACTAAAACTTGGTGCTGCGCGACTTTCCAGTAAGGCAGAAATCTGCGATCAAAATGAAAAGCTACCTCAGAGCGTATTCCTTCATTATGATCCACACAAGGCATAGTTAGTGTGTTTGGGTACAGTCAAAGTAAGTGGGTGGATTATAGTGGCTGAAATACCTCCTGTTGGCAAGTGTGCAAACTCAGAAAGTCTCATTAGACAAAGTCAGCTCTGGGGAAGCTCAGTCATTTCCCCTCTGCTGCAGAGCGCTGCATGCCAGAAATGTTAAAGAGAGACAGACGCGCACACAGACAGATGGAGGGAAGAGAGAGGAAATTAATGTTGAACTTAAGATTTAGATAAAAACAGAAGAGCATGAAAGGCACAGAGTTTATAGGGGAAGGAGGACTAAAGGACAATGAAATCAACTTTTGAGGCCCAATGAAGACGGTCAAGTTCTCTGCACGTCGGTGTCTCTGCTTTGCTGCGTTCAGTCAGAAGCTGGCTCAGCAGAAGCTGCCTGTCTGCCAGAAACGCCTATTAACTGCTCTTAAGGAAGCTGCTCCTACGTGTTTGAGATCGTCAAATTGACCCTCTCAACCCGGGGAAGCAGTCTGACAGCCTGAAAGGTTTTTACAGAGACACCACTTATGGCTCTTTTTTCTTTCCTCCTCGGCCGTACTCTTCTTCACACCCTGTTGGCTTTTGTTCTTCTTCTTTGCTTCTTGTGCGCTCTTCTCTTTGCTCCCTTCCCCCAGTTTTCTTTTCAGCAAATTCCTGACTGGCTGTAGCCTTCAGCTGGCTTGACATATTGCCTAACCCCAGTCCGTATGATTAGCTCCGGATTTGTAGCTTGGGGTGTTTTTGAACAGTGTATGTTAATCTGAACCCTCCAAACATGTGTAAACTACCAACCTGTGTAAAATCCATATTTACTTAAAATGCAGATGTTCAGGCGGAGCTGCTAATGTGCCTTCTGAGCCAAACCTTTCCTCTCTCTTACAGTTCAGTCCTGTAATGTCAGGTGTATGAACGGAGGCAGCTGCGCCGAGGACTCCTGCTTGTGCACAAAAGGATACACCGGCAACCACTGTGGACAACGTGAGTGCAAAACTGCTGAGTCAGCGCGCCTGGGTGCGGGGCGGTGCGCTGTGCGTGCACATATGTGTAACTTGCATCAGTGTCTTGTGTGCTGCGCAGACCACGCGTGTTCAGAAGAATGTTTGATATTCTTCAAGTTGTCTGCAGAACTTTGGTCACGGTTCTGTCTTTTACATTTAAGCCTCATAAGAACAGAAGCGAGGACATTTGAAGTTTACGCCAACTCTTCACAGGCCTGTTGCTCCTGTCTTTACCTGCTGAGCGTACAAGCAGAAGCATACTGTAATGAGGAAGTGCTGTTATATCACTGCAGAAATCTACAGTCTGATCTGTGCACATGAAGAGCCTCACAGAGGCTTGTTTTACAAACACAATACAGAATGTGGTCGTGACATTTCTATAAGAAACAGAAAGAATTAAAGAGAGCGCAAAGTCTGTAATTCTCACTGAATCTCTTTTTCCTCTGTCTCGGATAGCTGTGTGTGAGAATGGCTGCCAGAACGGTGGGCGCTGCATCGGGCCCAACAGATGTGCCTGTGTCTACGGTTTCACTGGCCCGCAGTGCGAGAGAGGTGAGCGCTCATCCTTATTGCTGTGTTTATACTGTGTGAACTGATTCTCTTCCTTTGAGGAGGCCTTCAAATACGAATCCCTGCTCGGACTTTGGTGGGAAAACCACGAGGAACAAAGACAGTACACCCTCCACTCGTCATGCTTGCTGTGGTTGAACGCGTACATGTCGTATGATATGATAATCTGTGTGCCTGCTTTTTGTTTCACGCCCAAAGACGTTGTTGAGATGATATGGGTAAATTAATTTGTTTGCAGTGTACACCTGCATTGATTCTCAGCAGCTACTTTAACACTGTAACCGAGTAAAATGGCTAAAAACTGAAAATAAGAGGTTTGTGTGTATTTGGCGTATTATAATTGGACCTGACCTCTTGGATTGGAGGAGTGATCTGTCTTTCGTCAATACCCTTCATACCCACGCACATGCACTAATGTTAGGAAAGATATCAAACAGGAAAGCTTTGATGTTGTGACTGAGTGTTGTTCCTATCAGCAGAGCTGGTGAGACCTCAGGCTCTTCTAAGGTGGATGACTTCATAGCTCAGACAGACAGTGGGTGTTTGTCCTGTGCTTTGAACCGTATCCTGTGGTATGTGTGCTGTGGGGAGTGATGGCAGGGAAGTAAGTCCCAAGGTCCCAAAGAAAGATCGCCGTGGTTGATTTCTTAATTTCCAGTCATTTCTGTTCTGTTTGTTAGAAAAACAGAATCGTCAGATACTTTCTGTCACGTTACCTTTTGTTGACCTTCATCATCCACTCCCCTTTTTGTCTTTCTTCCTCCCACCTGCTGTTGGCTAGAATAACTTCTCAGCCTGTAATCACTTCATCCTTCTGCAGATGTGTGTGTGTGTGTGTGTGTGTGTGTACCTGTGTAGCTTCTTTTGGACGACCTGTCAACTTAATCAGATTCTTTAAACACTTTTCCGATCTTGTTAAAAGTTGTTTTCTCAGAGACTACAACACCATCAGTGCTGAGTTTACCAAATGGACCATCCCAGCCTTGCCTTATTGGTCTATTTGATTCATATTTGATTGATTATTGTTTATTTTATTTTATTTTCACTTGCTACACACGGGACAGACATGACTGGGGGAAAGAAAAGGGAGAAAGAAAAAGAGCGGGGAAGAGGAACGGTGATAAAGGGCAAAAAACAAAAGCCAACAAAACAAACAGACAAAAAATACATCTATCAATCACCTGGATCACCTGTTGAGAAAGAAAAAAGAGAAAACAAGCAAAAAAAAAAGAGCAATATAATAAACAACATCATCGTGATGATCTATGTGAATATAACAGTAAATACTAAATATTAAGCATTGTTGTGCAGCACGTAAGATCGACAGCGCACAGTGTGCTTTGAGGTAGGAGCCAAAAAGGGTGTAGTTTGTGTGTGTGAGCACCCGTGTGCACACCTGTGAGCATGAGCGCGCTTGTATTTAAAAGGTTCCTTCATGTAATGATCTGTTAGAGGGTGTGGGGGGCCACAGCCCCGTCCTCCAGGGCATGAAGCAGGTATGGAGGAGATCCAGGCTCCAGACATCCAGAGGGCCCAAGAGCAAAGGAGACCAAGGAAGACCAACAGAGGGGCAGCTGTCACCTAAGAGCCAACAGAGCCCTTAATAGGCCATGACCGCAACCCCGGTTGAGCCCCCCAAGGAAGATGCTCCTGGGGAATCCCCCGACGCCCCAAGCCTGTCCCTACCCCCACACCAATCACAACAGTAAAGGTGGGACCAAACTATGACCCCCCACCCCCACTAGGTGATGGAGCTGATCAAAGGAGCCCAGAGCAATTGATCTGATGTGGTGGCAGAGGCTGTATCAAGACTAATGTAATCTAATAGATAATTTCTATACTGGTTAGAATTAAGATTATTTTTATTTTTCCAGTTCATGAGGACTGTTTTCTTGGCTATGCATAGGGCAGTGAAAACCATGTGGGCTATATTCTTTTCTGAAGTGACATTATCTAAGCTGCCCAACAAACACACTAAAGGGGAAGTTGGAATGTTACATTTCAGACACTTCGATAAGTCTTCACATATCTCGCACCAAAACCTCTGAACTGGTGGACAGAACCAAAGAGCGTGGATATAATTGTCCGGTGAACTGGTTTGGCAGTGTGAGCAGTTGTTGGTAGACGTAAAGCCCATCTTGAACATCCGATGACCTGTATAGTGCACTCTATGTAGTATTTTCTATTGAATTAATTGAAGACTGGGATTTCTAATTAGATGAAAGGTTTTTAAGCAAATCTGAGACCAGAAGTTTTGGTCTAAGTTAACTGATAAATCCGCTTCCCATTTTGCAGTAGGAAGTGATATTGATTCATCTGTTTCAGAAAGCATTCTGTATATTTTGGAAAGTAATTTGGGGGTTTTAAGAGTAAGAAATTGTACCACACTTGATGGTGTTTGTAGTTCAACTTGACCCGGTTTAAATCTCTTTTTTACTATGGATTTAATTTGTTGATATTCCAAAAATCTTTTCTTGTTGATCCCATATTGTGTAACTAGTCTGTCAAATGGAATAAATTCTGTTCCTTCTAATATTTGTTCCAAATAGTGCTGAGTTTGTCAGCACAACATCTGGTCATAAAGACCCCCCACACCATAACATCCCCACAGGACTAAGAAAGGAAAGTTTCCTTATGGACTCTTCATGTTTCCTGATGAGAAGTGGGACAAGGTAGGAAATCAGAGCAAGAGAAAGAGGGGCGATGGAGGAGAAGAGGATGGGTGGGCCGGGGTGAGAAAATGGACTCCCCAGCTGTGTACACACAGGCTGTTGGAGGTGTGGGGGGGGTAAATGTTTTCCTTGTTAAAGGAGTCGGGGGACCGACGCACTTTAAGGAAATCACAAGAGAAATGCTTACAAGTGTTTTTGGTGCCTTGTAGCTGCCTTAGATTGAAAGGTGGTAATAGCAATAGAGTAACAGGGAATCTTATTAGTACGAGACATGAAGAGTGTCTCTTGCTGGGATGAAGGTTGAAGATCAGGTATTAGAGTTTTTTAATTTTTAACTTACTTCCTTTGTAAACCCTTAAAGCAAAATGACTTTATATATATATATGTATTTTGTTCTGAGTCTGTGCATCCATTAGCTGACGTCGAGTGGCGATGGCAGCAGGATAAACATCTCAAATGTTGTTGACCCCAGCAACACGTTCCAGCCCCTCCTGGGGGGAGCCTGAGGCATTCCTACGCCAGACGAAATAAATAATCGCTCCACAGGGTTCTGGATCTACCCCAGGGTCTCCTCCCAGTTGGGCGTGTCCGGAAAACTTCCAAAGGGATGCGCCTAAGATGCATCCTAACCAGATGCTCAAACTACCTCCTTTTGATACTGAGGAGCAGCGGTTGTCCTCCATGACCCTAGGTTGATGGATGGATGGATGGATGGGGCAGTGTTGTCACACTGACCATAACAATAATTTGCAATTTAAAGTCCAAAAATTCTCCTGCAAGTCTGATAAATGAACAGTAATAGCAGTAATTTTTTAACATTGGGTTTGGCCTGAAAAGGCCAAAGTGTCCCTGGTGTGTGCTCGGGTGCGCTCGCCATAAGGCTGCATGCGGTTTTAGAGTTTGTGTAACTGAGGTCATGAGTCAGTAGATTTACTGTGTGATTCAGTGAGGAGACTGCTGATGAGCTGTGATTATGAAGGGAGTGAAAGTCAACCAGTATGGGTGAACGCCGTGTGTGACGGCTCATGGGAAGCCCCGGCGGGCGTGGGGAGTGTGAGCTCGTGCAGCTATGCGCGAACAGCCTACGCTCGAGGTCTGGGGACAGTTTCATCGTTCTGTTTTATATAAAACGGAAATGTCGTCATCATATATCATCTGTACAGTCGCCAGGGTTATGTAATGGATACAAACGTGTGTACCCATATATCTGTCCAAGCAGGGCAACCTGCACCGTCATGTGAGTTAATGTTTGGCCATAACATCGATGAGCTTAACATTAACACACAACGTTAACCGTGTGGTCATCCTTTGTGTTCACGTATGGTGCACAGTAAGAATGAGCTGAGTCTGAAACTTTGTGCCTCCTCTGTTCCAGGTCTGGTCCAATCTGTCTGTCTCTGCAGACCTATAAAGTCTCAAACGCCAGTTTCTCTCCAGTCCAGCCCAAATATAATAAGAATCACAGAGGAGCAATTTTGTACATCAGCAAGTGTTGACGTCAGGGGCATTTGAGGTGCTGGAATTGTAGGAAGTTGTGCTATTTCTGTTCTATTGATTCTGGATAAGAGCGGACAGAACATGGCTGGACAGGATGGCTGCACCGCTGGGCGTGTGGGGGCGCTGGAGCAGGCACGGGTGGAAAATATCCCCCGGTGATAATTTAGCGAGAGTCAGCCACTTTGGAGCCTGGCTAAATTTGACCTGCAGAAAGCCTTTTAATGGTGCATTTTCCATATGCAGAAACTTCTGCAGTAAAAGATAAAATAAACCCGATAGAGCCACTAAGGAGCAAATATCAGCCGAGAGTCCAGAAAACTGCAAAAATGTGCAAACTCTGTGAACTCTGCTGGCGTAACCAATCCTGTCCTTCGTCCAGATCCTTTTTATGATTACATGTTCTGAGTGAAATCATCCTGGTATTTATTAAACATAATTAGGACTGTCACATTTCACTAGCTGTTTTAGTGTCTGCTTTCATGGGGGCGCTAAACGTAATGATCCATCTCATTCATATCAGCATTTAAGTATCGTCGCTCCACGGTGGTGGGCGGGGGCCGCCTCTGATTGGCTGGTTGAAAAATGGACCGATTTAGTTTTGCTCCAGTTTAAAAAAACGCTACAAAGACTCTTCCACTGTTGAGTAAGGAGAACGGCTCATGAATGGGAGCTGTTGATGGAGATTAGAGCCCACTTGACTGACTCTGGTTTGGCAGCGGCTCTGTTTGCATTCATGAGAGTGAGGATTATTGTTCCACTGTTAGACAAGTTTCCTAAAACAGAATAAAATACTGTAGCTGCAGAACTCCAAACACATTGTACAGTACAATGGGCGCGATATAGAAACAATAACAGAGGAAGTGCAGCATCCACAGCCTCTCCTGAATACTGGCATGGGTGTGTGAGCTGTGCCTCTACACAGTTTGCTTGAGGCAAAAGGGTATCAGATCTTAAACGCTGAGGGCTTATCTCTCCCTCTGCCATTCTCCCACAGTTGCTGGCCTTTCTTGTGTGTGCGTTAAACATTTAGTCACGTTTGAGTGGCTGCTTTTTCAGTGTGGAAGAAATGAAAGGAGCTGGCTCCTTAAAGAATCATTACGGCTAAAGGAAAAGAGCGATTTCAAGCCTGTTGATAATGGCACTGATAAGACTAACAGAGACTGCTATGGTTGGCCGGGAGACACGGACAGACATGCTCACACTCACACGCATGCAAACAAACAAGCCCACACATTTGAATCATTTATTTACATCCACATCAGCAGAAGGACACACAAACACAAACAAAACGCTGCAATCAGAAATTCCACAAGACCCGCCAGACGTGTGCTCAGCACACACACACACACACAGAGTTGGTTTTCATATCTCTGTGGGGACATCTAATTGACTAGCCACTTAGCCTAACCATCAAAAATGAACGCCTAACCCTAACCATAACCTAATTGTAACCCTGACACTAAAACCTCATTTTGAGTGCCAAAAATGTCTTCAGACTCGTGGGGACGGGCACTTTGGTCCCCACGAGTATAGTAAACATCCAATGTTTGGTCCCCACAAAGATATGTAAACACGCGCACATACACACTCAAAGGCTTTTGTATACATGCTTTATTCATTTGACTTGTTGAACTCCTGTCATAGACAAGTATGTATAAATGATAATAGCCTGATTTCCATGAAAAAAATCCTACTGGGTTTCTTATTTTCCCAGACTTTCCCTCCTGGGAGTTTTATAAATACTTCAGCGATTATTAATGAGTCTGAAATGAGATTTTTTTCTTCCCTTGTGCCATTTCTCTTCCCCTCTCTTTTCCTCCCAGTGCTCAGGCCTGTGCCCTCTTCATCTTTGTGATCCTATAGTTGGAGACAGTTGATGGGAAAATGTTTGCCTAGAATGCTTTAAGTCCCAGACAGGATTTACTAATAAAACAAGATCATATGTGAAAGCTTGCATTCTGTTAACAGTGTTTGATGGCTGACTGTATAAGCCAACAGAGGTGGAAGTGCATCAGTCACATTAAGCAGACTCTGCGCTAATACACAGACACACTGCTGGTGACAAACTGAAGCAAGTTCACGAGCCGTCCTAACGGGAGAGTAAAGACTCTTTATGTTGCATAGAGTGAGTGAACGTAGCATCCATAGAATGTGTGGATGAAACAGGAGATTTCAGAGTCCCTTGATTCTGGATTTAGGAGTAAGGAGTGTAAGGATGTTTTTTTCTGTTCATCTTTCTGAGCTTTAATTAGACGAAATTGCTTCCAAATGTTGTCAGCCAGACATATTCAGGATTTCTAATTTCTCTCCCGTCCAAACCTGCCAGTGCTCATGTTTTCATGTGTCTGCTAAACTTACATGTATAACACACCGATGACATCACGCTCTGACACACGTGTTGAACTCTCGGCTGAATGCTTGAGGCTATTTTTTGTTTCCAAATTCGAGTTTACGTGCATGACAAACAAAACCCTGAACACATGGCTCACACACACACACACACACACACACACACACACACACACACACACACACACACACACACACACTTTGAGGAGAGCAGACACTGAGACAGGAGAGCTTTATTCACTGTTACTCTTTTCAGCTAAGCTGTGATTGCTGCTCCAGTCTTTTGCTTGGCTAAACGCTGCAGCTCGTGCAGATGTTGTGTTTTCCATCATGTACACAGACAAGCAGACGCATTCGTGTGTGTTAATGTGTGTAAGAGACAGACAACAGTGGGGCATTGCTTGAGAAAGAATGTGCACGCATATATATTTAATTTAGCACACACGAATACGCTGCTGAACTTATAAATAAGCTGTGTTTGGTTATCCAGTGTTGTTCGATGATTTGAGCGTGGGAGAGTCCATTTATTTTTGATGCAGGGACAAAATTAAACACAGGAGGCTGGAAGACCCATGACTTTTATTTTTTATTTGGATTTTCTTCCTTTTGTTTCTTTTTTAATGTCAGTTTAAACAGTTTGGTTTTAACGGATAAAGCAATCGGAATTTGTTTGCTTTCCTTATCTGTCTTTCAGCTCGCTAGTAATGTGTGTGTGTGTGTGTGTGTGTGTGTGTGTGTGTGTGTGTGTGTGTGTGTGTGTGTGTGTGTGTGTGTGTGTGAAGCTATTCTTCTATGTCACAGTTCAGAAACCAGTATTTTTTGATAAAGAGCAGTGTTATTAGTCAGACCTTTATCATTGATTGCACTGGATTTATTGACAAAAATGTAAATTATAAATTACCAGCAGCTTTATTCGTTTTCTTTTTTATTCATTTTTAATCTGGAATTAAATGTGCATTTTCTGTGTGTTTGTGCACAGAGGCGTTTGCATGCATTGTGTTGCTTTAGAGCTAATCATGAGAAAAATGCATCACATACAGTCGGTCATGTGACACCAGGTCACATGAAGATGAAAGCTCAAAGAGCAGATGAGGGAGGCAAGCAGGAAGCAGACTAGAGTGAAAGACAAACAGAGCTAAAGTGGACAAAGAGAAACGAAGACAGATGGGTGAGAGTTGCAAACTGCTGCGTGCTCAGTTTGACCTACTTTCTGCTCTTTTTTTGCCTCTCCTACTTTTTGGCCCATTCTCTGTCATCCCCTTTCATATGGCACAAGGAACGAATAAGGGCAATAAGACTGGAGAATGACAGCCACCACTTCTCGAATCCTCCAAGCTTTCATCTCATTTCGTCCTTCAGAGCTGAGCGGGCAGCTCTCTTTCTCTGTCACAGCCTTGGCGAGCCAACCATGCAGTTAGCCTTTCATTTCATTGTTAGTCAGTCTAACAATCTGCTTCTTTTTCTCTCGTACTTTTCTTTTAATGAAAGCTATATTAAGTTTGGCGCCACTGCAGAGAACTTAATAGGGGTTTCTCCCACAAGAGAAGCAATCATTAGGCTGTATGTGATTGAGAGGACGAACGTCGTATTGCTGAAATGGTTTCAGCGTGAGCTCACCGAGTCTGATTTGTGAAGTGCAGTTAACAAGATTATGCCATTTACACTGGCAGGCGGCAGTGCAGCACGAAAGAGGTGATTGCTTTTCTCGTGCAATTATTTTTGCCGTTGTTACCATGTGTGCAGTTCTGAATGTCTAGAAAAATACATGCATGTCCAAAAAACAAAGCCCAGGGGGGCGTGCGGCCAATTTCCAGCATTAACTACTTACACTGGTGTCCTCAGTAAACATTGATGATAAACCGATCGAACCGGAGCTCTGCAGCGTGTGAGCTCAGTTTGTCACAGCTGCACGAATCAGTCTGACATGTTTGTGTTCATTTCAAACACAACATTAGTGTTGGTCATTAGCAGCAATGTGTTTTTGCACAGCCAAAATAAAAGGCATTGTCCCCATGATAGATTACAGAAGTGTTCAAATGCCCTTTCATTTTTTCTGTGGTAGTTATTTAGCTGGTTGAGTCATAGTTGTGACGGAAATTGTAACCTCCACTGTTTAGCCTACCGTCAGCTCCTAGTTAAAGAGCTGAAACGTGCTTCAGTTTGTCCGTTAAATGTGGTTCTAATAGAGGCTCTAAATACGCAGAAGTCATTCTTATCAGACTGCCAAATTCCTGCTGAGTGAAACCACTTTTACAGCCTAATGTGAGCAAATTTAATAAGCTAATGTCTGAAATCTTAGGCCTGAACTAACCTGTTTCAGTGGAACCAACCCTCCTGTTGTTTATTGAAAGTCTTGGACTCCTAAACTTGTCTCCTCTTGTTTTTAAGCCAGTGCTCAATACTTTTAAAGAAACTAAACTGCAGGCATGTGTTTGAATGGCGAGTCATCTCTCCAAAATGTTGCACCAAAATGTAGTAAACAAAGAAAGGCAGGAAGAAGTGAAAAGACTCAGATGTTGCAGGAAATATGCCTCCTCCATTTAGAAATGTCTCATTTATGTACTGTGTGGTTTCATTTAATCCTGCACCAGATGTGCTGCAGGAAATGAATCACTGCTTTATCATTGAGTCAATGAAATATTAGGTCAGCCACCAATTAACAAAGGATTGATCTCACTGTTAAACTGCAGACTACAGGACCGGGCCATGTTTCACCCAGGTGAACAACCAGATGTGTCAGGGCCAGCTCAGTGGAATCGTCTGCACCAAAACACTGTGCTGCGCTACCATTGGCCGAGCGTGGGGCCACCCCTGCGAGCAGTGTCCTGCCCAGCCCCACCCCTGCAGACGAGGCTTCATACCCAACATCCGCACTGGAGCCTGCCAAGGTCAGACCTCGCTCTCTCTCTTCTTGTATACACACCTGGCAGAACGTCTTTACCACTTCATGTTAACAGAGATGAAAAAGGACGCACGTAATAACACACGCACGCACACAGACACACACACAGCCGTGCACGATAAACATCCAAACCATCACTTTATCCATCATCGTCTCAGCTGGAGTTCCTGCTGTACAACATCCTCAGACTAGTGATAACAGCACAGAGCGTGTTTACATGTACACAGGAGTCCGGATACGAGCTTGTATTTTCCCGTTAAGGTCTTAATTTAGCTGAAGCTGTCCATGCGGTGCCTCCGAGCGGGCCTCTGAGAGGTGACGCCGCACGCGTAACGGGGCCACGAACGGTAAAGGACAGGAGTCGACCGACACGTAGTTTGGTTGTTTTGAACTATTTGCTCCAAATGCTGAGGAAATAAAGCCTGTTAGTTTATTAGTTTCACAGTCCTAATGGGAAAAAACTTTGATGAAAGTTCAAACACTGTCATCTGTTTTGTTTTTTTCCAAATGAAAGCGATTAGCTTTTTGTCCTGATAGTAAACCAGATTTGGTGCATCCACGACCTAATAAGCTACGACGGCTTCAGTGAAACAGAAAGTTTCATTTTATTAGAATATATGATCACATATCATTAACCACTTAGAGGCAGCTCCATTATGTAAAAGGAGGATCTTTTAAACATTGTGTGATGATGATAACTCAACAACACTTGAAGGTTTGTTTTCTAGTGAGGTACTAAATGCATGTAGTGAGAACAAAATGAATGAAATCAAAGGAGGCTTTTATTTTGGCTAATGCACGAGCTGTATACAAGGAGGGATGCACAAAAGGGAACACAACCAAACGACCTGACAAAGAGGACGGGGACGGATTACACAGCGACACACACGAGGGAGCAGAACACGTGAAAACCATCATCGCAAGGTGACGGCAATTACAAATGACCACACCGAGGAACAACAGCAAACTAAGCTTTACAGTCAAACAGAAAGTAGACCAAACACAGAGACAAGATTCATGCTAAACATCATATAAAGACAGGAAATTCTGGGAAAGCTGGAATAACAAACAGAATCAAAACACAGACAGAAACAAAATCGGAGACATTCCAAACTAAAAGTCCAATCCACCAATCCCAGGATTAGGAAGGGGCATCCGCTCACAGACACAGTGGGACAAAGAGCAAGTGGGCCGGCACTGAGATACGTTTTTCTGAACTTTTCTCAAAAAGGCAGCCAGCTAAAGTAATATCTACACAGAGGATGGAGGCTTATTTAGGGAACGGGAATGTCTGCAGCTTTCAGTAACAGCAAACTGCTTCCACCAAGAACTGCACCCTTACTGCACTGTTCATCTGACTTTACTGCTCTTTAACACATGCAGCGTAGACATAACACAGTCAAGAAAATCAGGCGAGCAGAGCGACAGTAACATGAACTGAGAGTCCCCCTCTTTGATCGACACCCCCCCTCAGATAAAACCAGACTCCCTCTGCGTGCATATCTTATAACCTGAGGCCTTCTCCATGTATGACTCATGTGGAGGTCATGTCCACTGTACAATGATCACAGTCAGGCCCTTTGTTGCTTCATCCTGGTGGGACAGTGTAGACTTTAATTTAAATAATATAATTTAGTGCTAAACTCAGCTAAAGTTAAGCGCAGAGCCTTAAACCTAATAACTGACAGGATGCATGTAGATGCTTGTTGTTTAGCTACAGCTTTATTTCTTTATAGCTTCAAGCCAGCTGTGTGCGGATGCATGCAGTTTTTGCTAGTTTTGCCTCTGTTGGGTGACATAGTGCATCCCTTATAGAGCAGAGCAAGGCCCAGAAAGTCCAGACACAGAAGTGTCAGAGTGCTGGTAGATGCTTACGGTAAGTATTCAGCTTATCATCTACCTCAAACACAGCTGGGATGAATACTGTGTGTAGCAGTAATTATTTATAGGCCTAGTGTGTTTAATTTATGAGTCTGATGAGATGCTAATTCCACAGTTCACTCATCTATATGTATAATTGTCTTATTTATGGGCGTAACTGGCAAATGTAAAGGATGTGGAAGCAGTAATTGATTTCCATTTAGCTCCTCAGCTTCCTTTCTTTTGTCGGGGTTGCCAGGTTGCTCATGTGTCACTAACTCCTCTCCAGGAGTCTGTGTCTGTGCTTCCATCTCTCTCAGAATATCCGTTTCTGTCTTTTTCTTGTCTTTAACTCACTCACACACTAAAGATACCTAATCGCCAGAGAGCCAGGAGCAACGTCTTTCTGGCAGCAGTACAAAGCACACATGACTGAATCCAAATGTAAGGACTGAGCTCCAGGCTCCACGTCAGGATGTTGGCCAGTAGTTGCTTTCTTTCTCAGCCTGTGCCATGGAGAGCTCATTAACAGTAGACGGGACGTTCTCTCTGAAGATTAAACAAACTGTTTCCTATTAAAGCAGCATTGTATGCAGATTTATTCATGTTGTTCAGTGTTTTTTGAGGGATTAGCCACTCACAGCGCTCTGACTCTACTTAGTGGTTGGCCCCAGACAAGATCAGAGGTATTCCCATTTGTATTTTTTTTATGTTGAAAGGAGTACGCCCACTGACATATTCCCAATACTGGTAAAAGTGACTCACATTGAATGCTGGGAAAAATGTACATTTAAAAAGCCATTTCCTGTTCAGGCAAGAGCTGAAGCGGGTCTTTCTGGATGTGGTCTTAGACACTGCAGCCGGTGCCAAGTCAGTGCCTGTTTTAACTCATTCTCTTAGCAAAAAGAAAAAACAGAGGAGAGTTACAGCGAGAGAGTATTTGCCAGACACAAAAAGATCCTTTGAGCTGTCATTAACTGATACCATGAACGCTGCATCTTGTTTGAAGTTAGTCTGTGCAGATTTCATCTTTATAAGACGCTGTGCCTCCCAAACTTTGGGAACTCCAGTAATTACTACAACCTTTGTTCTTATGTGCGTTTGCTTGTCATTAATTTCAGTGTCTTTGCTTCCTTTTTGTAGATGTGGACGAGTGCCAGGCAGTGCCAGGGCTGTGCTCTGGGGGCAACTGCATCAATACTGTCGGCTCTTATGAATGTAAATGCCCTGCTGGCCACCGTCAGAGCGAAACCACCCACAAATGTGAAGGTAAGCCTTCTAAGTAAGAGTTAAGAATATTTGCAAATTAGAATGACTATATGAAAAAATCTGCATAAATAAAGTAAGCAGCGAGTAAGTCACAGAGAAGTTCCCATCTATCTTTCTTAAGCGTTCTTGAGCAAAACATTATTTTCCTCCTGAGTTCATGGTGCTAATCTGCATCTAGTGGCTACAGATAATTAACCAAAAGCATTAAATGGACTTTCCACAATCCTGTCTCCTCAGAAATAAAAAACCTCTAAAAGTAAATGAGATTTTGTTGATTTAATAGTGAGGCAGTCGAGACTGTGTACTTTACGATAACTCCGGGTTTGCTGGGATTGGCTCGACAAATCTCCACAGGCGCTTTAAAAGCGGAGATGTGTCCAAAGTTAAAGTAGTCCTGACATGTGCGCATAAATACACACAAACACACTGAAGCACGTGCACGCACACAAGCGGGATCACATTACAGCGTGTTGATTGGGTGGAATTTAAACGATGCCCAGGTTAAACAGTCGGATAGTTAGCGAGGCAGGGGTTGTGTCTTTTGGACCGAAGCCGATGTGTTCGTAGTCGTCTGAGAGGATTACAGAAAGCTTTTAAACTGTTTGAGCCAGATGACATTTATTCTGCTGAACAAGACCGCGGGTGCACTGCGTCAGCGTATGAATTATTGTCCTGCTTTTATGAGCTTGCAGCAGGAGTAACAGCAGCAGCAGATACCAGAAGAACACAACTGTTTATATTTGCTGGTAACTTTGGTTTCCACCTTCAGATTCATGAGAGGCAGTTACCGTCACGCACTAAAAAGTAATTTATGTCTCCGTGAATGGAGCAGGAAATGGGGCGGATGAGTTCACTGAATCTACCAGAGTCACAGACGTGATTTTAGCGAAGCGCCAGCTCAGCTCAGGATTTACAGTAAGAAGAGAAGGAGCTTGAATTTATTGAAGCAGGATGTATGAAACACCTAAGGCAGGGGTGGGGAACTCCAGGCCTCGAGGGCCGGTGTCCTGCAGGTTTTAGATCTCACCCTGGGTCAACACACCTGATTCAAATGATTAGTTCATTACCAGGCCTCTGGAGAACTTGAAAACATGTTGAGGAGGCCATTTAAATCAGCTGTGTCGGATCAAGGATGCATCAAAAACCTGCAGGACACCGGGCCTCGAGACCTGGAGTTGGACACCCCTGGTCTAAGGTTTATGATGGTGGACACTAAAAACCCCCATAATCTTAGATTTAGCAACTCTTTGTAAGCTTTTTGCCACCAAGTGTTGACAGTTATCATATCTCCCCATGGCCTGTTAGGCTGGGATTTGGCACGTGGGGAATATGTGGTGTAGCAGTGCAGCCTGGGTAAAATAATCCAAAAACTGAAAATGTGTCTAATGAACTCCAGTAGTTGTGACTTGTGACCGATAAGCAGATGATCATCTTAAATTTGAATTAATATCTACTACCCTTGATTTAGCCTAACACTGACCATGAACACCACAGCTTGCTCTGCACCCGTCCCAACAGGATGCATCACTGCAACCTTTCACCTCATTTTAGGGTTTATTCTACGGTTGTAGGGTTAGGTATTAGTTAGGTATAGTAGGGTTAGGTAACCCTAACCCCATGTATTTTATCTTTATTTATCTTATTCTCTTATCTGAAATATGCAAATGTAAAAACCGACAAGTCTGGTAACAGTGACAATAAAGATCCATCTTATCTTATCTTATTGCTACAAACTAACAAGTTTAGCGTGCATGTAACTACACTAAGCTGTCTAGTATCTTCATGCCACCATTGAACAACATCAAATTATTAAAGTTACATTTGTTTTTGTTTAGTCTATGCAATAACAAAAAGCACACAACCTTACCAACACATCATGCATAGATCTGATTTTAAAAAGTTCCAACCTTTATAATCTAATCTTTAAATTTCCTTTTGCTGCTCCCTGTCTGTCCGTGTCACACACTTACATTTAATTCTCGCTAGCTTCTGTACCTTTAGCTTGTGGACGTGTTGTGGGCCCAACTGCACAGAAACAGTTTGTATGTTTTGTGATATTTGTTGAGCTGTTTGAAACATGTGAAACTACCTGCTGGTTAGAAATACGCGCTCATCCTCTGTACTTCTGGCTGGAGCCTTGAACCAGATGCTAAAGTTTCACAATCACAACTTTATTGACATCTGCAGCGTGAACGCATCGCAGCGATGAGAAGAGAGAAAAGGAGCCGTGTGTGAACTGTGGGATGACATTATTTCCTTAGTACTGGTCAAAGCACCACAAGAGTTCCCACCAAATATTTCCCATTTTAAAATTGCTCTTGGGCAATCAGATCATAGAAAGCATAGATGACCACCAAGACACAATGTGATCTGATTACTCAAACCACTCGTTGATGTGGCCTGGGAGACATTTGACCACATATTTATTGTGAAACCAGTCTGCTGCCTGTCTGGCAACAGTCTGGCTGAGACTTTGGGATCCTTTGGGACTGAAGCAGTAACAAAATATGAGTAGGTATGATCATAATAATAGCAGGTGACAGCAATGAAATTGGTTTTATCCTCAGAAAAAAGCTGAAATAAGGCGTGGCGTGTGAAACATGTTTGGCAAACGACTTCTTTTGGTCTTATTATTAAATTATTTTGAAATTTGGTTGAAAAATGAGTTGAGCCCTCGTGCTGTTTTGTTGATTTCATTATTTATATTGCCATTTGTTTATTTGACTCATGCAGAGTGAAGGAGAAAGAGTTTAGTGTTTGCAAAGCTTGTAAAAAACAAAAGAACAATTGTGGCGTGTACGTTAAGTCACGGATTCGCAGGAAACCCGTGTTTAGTGAAATCTCCCTCACAATCAGACCAGATCCTGCGGGAGCGGTTTTTATTGAAATACGCTGCTAGCTAATGAACAAGCGGCCACAATGAGAGCTTTCATTGTTAGAGGAGTTGTGTTTTGGAGCAGTTAAGCTGTCATGGGTGTCTGATCATACAGTACCTGAACCCAACGGGACACCTGTTGTTTTTTTGAGCTCGGTCTGCTTAACAGCCTCTGCTTTTTACCCTCCTCATCCTGTTTCTGCCTCGCCTTTCATTTTTCTTCCATAAATACAGTGGAAAGGCTTTGGCTCAAAACCAGCTGTTAGTGCTGAACAAAGAAACACTTAACAGCATTTGGGAGACATAATCACTGCACAGAGACCTCACTGTTGCCCTTACACTCAGATTCTCATGCATTTACTCTGTTTTTCACATATAAAAGTTGCAATTAGATTAAAAAAATGAATACTATTACACTCTAGCTTATCTACATGTATGTGGGAGTTTTTCCCATATACATGAATGTTACGTACACACAGTCGTGCACACGTAGCAGACTCAGTGGCTGTTTGCAGACATTTATTCAGGTGACACACATTTCCTTTCACACACACGGGCAGTCCCTCAAGCGCTGTTTCTGCGTGGAGTAATGTCTGGCTTGCTGTTGCTGACGTAAGGTTTATTTGCCTGGGCTTTTACAGCCTCACCTAGGCCTTCTGCCACTGCTGTCAGCGGGGGGAGAACAGCCTGTAGCTCCAGGTGTTACTGCACACTAAGATGCAGGCACATAGAGACAAAGGACACGTGGATTTAAGTTACACACTCTTCACTCCTGCAAAGACAAACACTTACACCACGCTTTTCACTTGTCTAGCAGATCGCATTCAGCGCACTCACTTGTGCATTACTGCATGAGCTGTGCACTGCACCGATGCTGTAATTATACCCGGCAGTGGCGCAGTAATTACATATATGGATAAATAAGCGTAACACACCATAAAACTTTGGGTTCCCTCATGATGGAGCAACGAGGACCTCTCTCACAGAATAATACAACTTGAGCTCGACGCTGCCCGTACCTCGATACGCTCAGACCAGCATAATGTCTGAGTCACGCCGCGGTACGTTTGGCCTTTATCCTGTTCTGAATTTAGCCTCAAGTCTAGTCGTAATTTATAGATTGAAAGCAGCTGTGGTTATTACGTTTACCCCATACTGTTTATTTCTTTTTTTTCATTGCACAACAGGATTTTAAAGGAAACCATTACCTGTGCATGAATTTATTCTCTTTGCTTATTTCGTCCGTGTTTACATTTTATACCCACTTATTGGCAGCCACGTGGGTGGCAGTGCAGGCTGTCCACCAACAGGGTTTCATTTTCCATCAGCTTTTTCTGCTTAACCATGGCCAAGACACTAAATGTAAGAGCGAAGGAGACGTGCATGAAAAGGTTCTGTTTTAGTCTGGACATGTCCCGTTCCCAGCCTGTGATTGTTTTCTTAGCTTCTTCTGTTTGTTTGATATTTTTGTAATCTGATTGGTTGTTTTGATGTTACCTTCATGCATTAGTCAGCGCGGATGTGCTTTCCTTCTCCGAGCCGTGCGGTTTACTGTGTGATTGTTCCTGCTATTTACACGTTTGGCTGATGAGCTCGAGTTTTAGCCAGAACAGAACAAACCAGAAGTGAAGTAATTCCACTTTGTCAGGCTGCAGATCCATTTGGTTTCCTTCAGTTTCCCCGAGGGAGAAACTCTTGCTCCAGCGTAATAAACTTTTACTGCAGCATGCTACTGCATCCTAACAAAGAACTGAACATTTGAACATCAACAGATGTGCTCCATGATCAGATGAACGGAGGTATTTATGATGTAACGGCCTCTTTCAGACATCGACGAATGCAGCACCGTTCCCGGTGTGTGTGACGGAGGAGAATGCACCAACACCGCCGGCAGCTACGTCTGCACCTGCCCACGAGGCTACATCTCCAGCACAGATGGCTCCAGATGTGTGGGTGAGTCACACACACATAAACAGTTTCGACGTTTCTTTCTCTGTCAGTTGTGCACTTCCTCGCCCCCTGGCTCGCTAAGAGCTCCACATCTGGCTGGTAACCTCCCTCCCTCCCTGCTTCGCTGCTTCCTGTGAGTGGAGTTCTGGTGAATCGAGCTGGCCGGCAGACCTGTGGTCGCCATGTGCGGGAAAACAAACTTACACACATTATTTGTCCTTGACAGCATTAATCTGCTCTAATGTTAGCATCCCTGTGACTCATTCACACACAGTGACTCACACACAGTCCATACCAAACTGACATGTCTAGTCAGACTCTGCCCGGTATTAATGGAGACCGTATGGACGAGAAATAGCAAAAATGCAAAGTTGATATTTATATTCTTATGAGACTTATTAGCCTCGTAATATGATTTACTTGTGAAAGTGGCCTCTCTATGCAACATAGTTTTAAGAATCAGTGTGTGATGATGTGACAAAACTGCAAACAGGGGCACTTTCATGATTACATAAAAAGTATGAGCGAGTACAAAGTTAATATATACACGTTTTCTGCTGCTTTTCCATATGGACTTCCCTGCAATCCTCCCCCATATGGAGCTACAGTGAAACGCAGCCAGGCATTAATACGTCATTTCAAGATTTTGCTCCAAAATGGACGACTCACCGTCAGCCTGTCTGACAATTTTAAACATCAGAGGGAAAAGCAGCCTCTCTTTGCTTCCATCGTGCTTTCTTAAATTTAATATTCCTATATTTAAGTTATTTCCTAGTTTCACGTATGTCATCCATCATCCGTGGAAGGTATTTGGCTCGCTGACTTTGTTTTGGAAAAAGTGGAGCTTCGCGTGAAAATGTCAAGAAGAGCCTCGCCCAGATGTGCAGATGTGTGCATCCATACAGCGCATACACAGAGCGGGGGCTGATGTCGCAGGTAGAGAGCTCGCAGTCATGTAGGGGATTGTTGAGCATCGAGCATATGGTGAAAAAAACAAAGAGGAAAGAGATTCAGACAAAAGCTGTCACAGGACTGAGAAGTGAAATGTACGTCCCTGCATGACTTCACACCCCGTTTCCAAACCTTGCTAATCAATACGTGTGCTAACGACCTCCATCACTCAAAGAGAAATGTGGTTTCTTTAGATCGATCGGTCGGCGTGTTAGTCACTCCCGGCAGGAATGTGAGAGTACATGAAAAAGGAGTCGTGCATGTGTCTGTGGTATGTTTGTGTTACACGAATTGCGCACTGACTCAGTGCTCCAGTCACCGAATTCAGTCGTTCTCCATCTGTTTGTCTTTATACGAGTCCATTTTTCTCCCTTTATCACTTTCAGCCCCGTTATTCTCCTTTCCCCTAAAGTAATACATTATTCTCTCACTTTATTCCCGTCTTTCTCACTCCATCCTTCTTCTGCCTGAAGCATGGCTCGCACCAAAGCTCGTTCCCTCAGCTAGCAGCTCAGTGATTTACAATAGAAAGTCTTGCTGTTTACTCTGGAGCGGTGCTCATTTTTATCTATAAGTGGAACATTTCTTTTATTCTGTCTCGTTTTTTTAAAAAAAAAACCAAACTGGAATATTCTCACACTCCCATCCTCCTCCATTTTTCCCATTACATCCCTCTGACATCCATATCCTGAGCCTTAAATCTGTGGGTTGCGGTTTGATGTTGGTCTTGCTCCTGTACAGCCTTTCCCCTACACCTTTGCTGTCTGCACAGATGGAAAGGCTGGATTGAGAGGAAACCAAGGGGAGATCAGTAAACCTATACCAACCGATCAAAAAGCCCACAAAACTGGGCTTAAAAACAAAAGACAATCTCAGCTTGTTTCCTCAACATGTGACTGTTGGACTCTCAGCTCCATACATGATCTCTTTGGTTTTTTGTGGTTAGAGTAAATTCACAGGAGTGAATCATTTTTATAGGGCATACTGTTTGCTCGCTCGCTCTCGTGTTTTAGAAGCAGGATGTTTGTTCTCGTCTCTGTTGGATGTACTGTGCTGTGATGAAGTAGACCACTGGGACCTATTGGGGCCGCTGACAGTAATCAGAGCCTAATGCTTCGTCACACAGTGAAAGTTTGGAAGAAAAAAAGAAAAGAAGACCTGTCCAGTCAGTCAGTCTGTAAAAACACCTCACCAAATGAAAGCATATGCTCGTGCACTGGAGCAACACTAGTGAGCAAACCAACATCTGGATCCAATTGAAGTCATCACCATCCTCATCAGCGCCTCCCCTCCCCGTTCCCTTTCTCCTCCACCGTGCCTAAAGCTCAGTCGTACCTTCTGGATCTTATAGTTTGTGGAGTTGGTTGCGTACACTGTGTACTTGCATGTGTGGAAAAGCATATGTTTGTGAATATGCATGGGAAGGTATACCTCTGTGCTGCCTGTAAGCATGAGTCTGCGTGCTGCACTGTATATGTGTGCTCGCAGACGCAGCACAGCACCGCATGTTCTGTCTAATTGGCAAGAATTGCGCCACATGGAACCGATTAATTCCAGACTGCTGGCTCATTAGTGAGTTAATCGACTTGCACTCCTCCCTCACCCCCTGACCCCCACCCTGCTCCCTAGTTTTTCCTTTTCTGCACTTAAACATCTCCTTCACATATGTCTTTCAGTTTATAAAAAGATAAAAATGCACAATCTCTCTGCCACTTTGCCTTGATTTTTTTCTGTCTTTTGGTTTTTGTTTCCCCCTCAGTCACCTCCTTACATACGCTCATTGAACCCCCGCCCCACGTCCTGCCCCATTGACCCTGACCTGGCCGACTGTAACAAATAAGACCTCTTTTTTGGAGGCCCTTCAGATGCCTGCTGTTAGTTGAAAGCCCAGGCAACCTTTCCCACTGCTAACCTATAAAGAAACTTCCTCCCAGGCACCACACAGAGGGCAGCACAGCCTTCTGACCTAAACTTGTGTTGATTTGAATGTTTTAAATCGTAACTCAGCGGCCTGCGACAAAGCTTTGTTTTGCTGTCCTGTTTGCATGAAGTCTTTAAGTCTCAGTTGTTGCTGTATTTTCAGCAACCTGATATTCTTCTCTTTCTTCAGATCAGCGTGCGGGAACCTGTTTCTCTGCTCTGGCAAACGGTCGCTGTGCTGCAGATCTGACTGGCCAGTACACCAAGATGCAGTGCTGCTGTGAGACCGGACGATGCTGGGCTTTAGGGCAGATCCCTGAGATGTGCCCCGTCAGAGGCTCTGGTGAGTATATGTGACACACAGCAAAGAGGACACATGTTTTAGTTCAGCTCATCTCCATTGTATTCATATAGCACCGACACAACACAGTCACCTCAAGGTGCTTCGTGTTGTTTTTACAATAATGGAGAGAAAACTCCACAATCAAATGACCCGCTACGAACAAGCACTTGGCAAGGGTGGGAAGGAAACCCCCCTTTAAACAGGAAGAGACCCTGGCTCAGGGAGGGGCGGCCATCCTGTCTTCCTTCTCTCAGATGGCTCCGCCCCTTCCTGAGCCTGGTTCTGCCAGAGGTTTCTTTCTCCCCACTGTCGCCAAAGCGCTTGCTCACATGATTGTTGGGTTTTTCTCTGTATGTATTATTGTAGGGTCTACTTTACAATAGAAAGCGCCTTGAGGCGACTGTTGATGTGATTTGGTGCTGTATAAATAAAGTTGAATTGAAATAGAATCGCTGTGACTGGTTGGGTGTGAGGGGACAGGACAAAAGACACGCTGTGGAAGTGAACCAGACAATAATAATAACTACTGATTAAATGCAGAGAGCTGTATAAACACAAAGGTTACTGATAAAGAAACACCCAGTGCATCATGGGAATCCCCCAGCAGCCGCCTGTTGCAGCATAACTAAGATCACCTGCTCCAGCTCTGACTGTAAGCTTTAAAAAAGGAAAGTTTGAAGTCTCATCATAAAAGTAGAGAGGGCGTCCTTCTCCCAAACCCAGACTGGGAGCTGTGGTCTGGAAGCTGAAGGCTCTGCCTCCCGTCTGTACTTCAGCTACACCATGTTGGCAACGCTTCTTAGAGAGTTTTTAGGAGAACCTGATAACAAAAATACATGTTGGCTCATTCTGTGAGATACATGTGAGATTAAAATAAGGAAAAACCATCCAGCACCTTCTTACACAAAATTAGATTTTAAAAAGTGAAACGAATTCAGCGCAGTCAAACTAAACAACGCCAACGCTGTAAGCGTGAGGCTGTTTTGAGTTTGTGTTGCAGCTCTGACATAAAGGCAAGGGCATCATCCACTTAGGCTGATAAGCATGATGTCATGAACAAAGAGCAAACAAAGAAGCATGGAAAGGATTTATGTGGAGATAATTACCCATCATCCCCCTGCTCAAGCTGCATGAGATCATGTGACCCAGACTCATCTGTTACAGAGTGCTCGCTCTGTCCCACCGTTAAACTTTGGCTCGTGTGTTTTGATTTATTGGGACTTCCCAAACTAAGAGGTTTACATTTGTCCATGTTAACTGTTAAAAAGCACGTGTGCATACAGAGCTGCATGTCGTATTCATCATATTACGTAGTCAGGTTCTGTAAATCTCAACCCAGTAAATTCATTTACTCGATGGCCTCACTGCAGCTGAAGGAAGCGGATATTTCAGGTGGATCCACTCTGCAGCTTTAAGCAGTCGAGTACTTTCAGTCCAAATCGCTGTAATAATCCACATAAATGGTTTTTCAGTTGTTGGGATCCACTAATCTGTGCTCTGTTTTCTCTGGTAGATGAGTTCAGGCGTCTGTGTATTGTGGGCGTTCCTCAAGTACACGGTTTCTCTCAACACCACAATGGACACTACCCCTATGGATTCAAGTTCCCCAATGGCAACGGTAATGGAGGGATCGGCAACGGAGGAGGGACGTTTGGAAACAACGGAGGAGGAACGTTTGGGAACAACGGAGGAACGTTTGGGAACAACGGAGGAACCGTCCAGCACATAAGTCTGTGCATCTGAATGATTCTTTTAAATGAGATTTAGATGAAGCTCTCTGGGAGACTTTGTGTTTGTGCCGTCTGCTTTACGGGCCTGTTTTGTCTTCTCAGGCACCGTTACTGTGAATGAAACGGTGGACGTGTGCAAACACTTTACCAACCTGTGTCTGAACGGACGGTGCATCCCCACGCCTACAAGCTACCGCTGCGAGTGCAACATGGGCTACAAACAGGATGTTCGTGGGGAGTGCATTGGTAAGAAACACGCTGCATGTTGTGGAGGGTACATGCAGCGCCACAGTTAACTGCATGCACTGCACTGCCATCTTCTGCCAGTCTAAGGAACTTGATTCAAACGTGGGTCTGAAATGTGAAGCGTGGTGTTCGTGTTTGAGAGTTAAATCCATTTATTCTGACCTTTTATGCTGTCTTATTTTCCCGCTCCAGATGTGGATGAATGTGTGAGTAATCCATGTGTCAATGGAGACTGTGTCAACACAGATGGATCATACCACTGCAAGTGCCACGAGGGGTATCAGGGAACCCCCACAAAACAGGCCTGCATTGGTATGTCTGTGAAAACAAAGTCATATCATAAAATCTGTGTTTTCCTTTCATTCAAGTTTTTTAGTTTCAGAGACCATGTAAGGAGCCGTCTTTCTTCTCTTTTTTAAGATATCGATGAGTGCATTGTGAATGGAGTGATGTGTCGCAATGGCCGCTGCGTCAACACTGAAGGAAGCTTTCAGTGCATCTGTAATGCTGGCTTTGAGCTCACCCCTGATGGAAAGAACTGCATTGGTAAGGAGCAAAACCAGAGAAAGCTGAAGCTCACATAAGCCAGCAGCTCTGTGAACGTTTCCTCTTGGTCCACTCTAGATCACGACGAATGTGCCACCACCAACATGTGTCTGAACGGCATGTGCATCAACGAGGACGGCAGCTTTAAGTGCATCTGCAAGCCTGGCTTTGCACTTGCACCCAGCGGGCGCTACTGCACCGGTATGTCGATTTATTCAGTACAAACGCAGACTAAAAGTCAGCCAAAGACGTTCTGCTTCAAAACAGCGATGACAGATTTGGTGTTGTTTGAAATTCTGTAGATTCCCCGTTGACCGTTTGAAGTTTTGCTTCAGTAGTCAGAGTATTTGAGGCTTCCCCCAAAATGCTTTTATGCAGAGCCCAGAAAAAGAAAGATTGATGAATTTCTGAATCTCTGTCGAGAGATTTTGTCTTCAACATTCAAGAGGAGCCGCCATTCCCATGACGATCATACCATAGTACAGAGAGCGCTCGCACGTCCAAAACACACACGGCTAAACCAGATCATCTAAACTCTGAGTGACCTCGTTCTGTCTTTATGTACCTGCAGACTCTGAGAGTTTATTACAAGTTTATCACCACCCGAATTCAACAAGATTTAATCTTTAGTCCCAAACATCAAACAAAACCAACACTTTTTATTCTTTTTTCATCGCTGGATATGGTAGGCTAATTTTGAATAAAACTAAATAAAACAAAATAACTTTAGATGCACTAAAAGAACATTTGAAGTAGCTGTGAGAGAGTAATGCAAAAAATAAATCATTAAGAAAAATCCGGTGATTTCTGGAGGAAACCCGTTGTAATTCTGGTTTTTATAGTGTTGTATGATAAACTGAGCGTGACTCGATGTGATGCATGTGCACCGTCTCTCCGTCAGATATCGATGAGTGTCAGACACCTGGCATTTGCATGAACGGCCGCTGCATCAACTCTGAGGGCTCCTTCCGCTGCGAGTGCCCACCGGGCCTGGCTGTCGATGTGGATGGTCGAGTGTGTGTGGACACACACATGCGGACCACCTGCTACGGCGCTATCAAGATGGGCACGTGCTCGCGCCCGTTCCCAGGTGCAGTGACCAAGTCGGAGTGCTGCTGTGCCAATCCAGAACATGGCTTTGGGGAGCCTTGCCAACCTTGCCCCGCCAGAAACTCCGGTACCCTCTTTGGTTCATCTTACACTTGATTAGCAGTTATGGTCTGATAACGTTACTCGAAGCCAAACATTCAGCTCACACAAATCAAATTTTCATCACATCCTTTATTTCTGCCCAGCTGAGTTCCAGGCCGTGTGCAGCAGTGGCATTGGCATCACAGCTGATGGCAGGGGTGAGCAGGAAGTTTGAAAGTAACCACGGTGTTGTTAAAAAATCTTCAACATCTTCTGAATAAAATATGATGTTTCCCAGATATCAATGAGTGCGCCTTGGACCCGGATATCTGCCAGAACGGCATTTGCGAGAACCTCAGGGGAAGCTACCGTTGCATCTGCAACGCTGGCTACGAGTCTGACACCAGTGGCAAGAACTGCGTTGGTGAGTCGGTCTGAAGTGGTTCGTAACTGTGCTTTTCAAAGTTAGCTGTGCTTTCGGTGTGAGCCAAGAGGAGTACAGCGTATAGGAACTCATTTTTTGACCACATAGTTTCTACTTTTGTAGTTTCAGCTGTTAGATGCATGAAAATGTCAAAAAGAAATATCTGAACAGCTTAAATCACTGCACAAACATGAATGTGTTGGACTCTTATAAGCTGCTGCAGTTGCAGATGTTCAGTTCTCTACGATACTGACAGGTCTACAGAGCTAGAGCAGCTAACGTTAGCTCAGCTGGTACATGTCAGAGGGTAAACATTACAAGGTTCTGATGGTTTGCATGTTTGTACTTCCAAATAGGTTAAGTTGCATTATTCCTGTTTTGACGCAGTGACCAAACAGCACTCTGTTTCCTCTTTCTGGCAGACATCAACGAGTGTCTGGTGAACCGTCTGCTCTGTGACAACGGCCAGTGCAGAAACACTCCTGGCTCCTACACATGCTTCTGTCCTAAAGGGTTTGTTTTCAAGCCTGAGTCAGAGACCTGTGAAGGTGAGCGCGCACACACACACACACACACACACACACACACACACGATAACAATCTGTTGTGTGTGTGTCAAACAATGATGATGAATTAGAATCAGCTCTGACCTCAGGTGTGTGCTCGCCTGTGTTTCAGATATCAATGAGTGTGAGTCCAGCCCGTGCATCAATGGCGCATGTCGTAACGTGGCTGGGTCTTTCCACTGCGAGTGCACCCACGGCAGCAAGCTGGACTCCACCAACACCATCTGCGTGGGTAAGATACTGCTCCTCCTCAATGGTCAGTGCAAATTAAGGAAGCACTGCGGGGTCCAAGACACAGCTTGTGTGAGACGATTACACCAATAATTTCTTGCAAGAGTCTTTTCCTTCGAGTGATTTTAGCCCACGTCCGCTCTCCACTTTTGTAAACAAACACTGAGGTTTTCAGGAGCGATCCAGGAGGATTATCATCCTCAGATGATCTCACAGACAAAGCAACACACAAAAAGACTTTTTAGATAAATACTTGCATGCCTGGCCTTGACTCTCTGCTTTACCTCAGAGAAATCTGCCACAGATTTAAAATGACGTGACTTTTTTAAGAGGTTTTATTTGTTTTTGGAAATCTCTCTGAAGAAGCTACATGCCATCACTACAGCTGGAAGGGTGAATGAGTCATTGAATGAATACTCATGCATAGTACATGAGCCGGTTGTGTTCGTCTCTGGTTCCTCTGGCTGAGTTCATTTGTGCTTGCTATGTTGAGAGCCCGTCCCGTGGAGGATGGAGGATGAAAAGGTAGTCTTTGGTGGTTTTATGTTTACTGACCTTGTGTCAGGTTCAGCTGTGAGGCAGGAAGGAAAAGGCACAAACGGCTCGACAGACTCGGAGTAAAACTCTGAGCGGCTTTGCTGCAGAGGCCTCACAACAAAACAACACAACACATGAACGTAACTGGAAATCCAAACTAAAGAACTTTAGAGGCAAACACGACGACAGACTCACACAGAGAGGGAGACGCAGACACACAGAGGAAAATGAGGGAACGGCCACATGTGGGAACACAGCTGTGACCTGTTCCCTCATTTTGAGACAAGGAAAGCGAAACAAAAGATAAAGCACACGAGGCAGGAGACTATCAAAATAAAACAGGAAACAACTGAAACACGAGCAGACTTTTTTCATAAGGGTGGCCATACGGGGGCCAATAAAAATACTGGGACGGGACACAAAAACAGAGAGTGCAGGGAGGGGAGGGGGTGGTGACGGGAAACCGTGAGGGACACACAAAGTGATACAATACAACAAAAATGTGCAAATGCAGGAATAAATAACAAGTTAATCTTCCACTCATGGTGCTCACATTTATTAAAACTATTACCAACATAGGACAGTCAGTAGCCCAGTAGACCCAGACACGAGGACACGACAGACTGGGACCGGGAACAGGCTGGACACCAAAGGGAACAGGAACCAGGAACTGGGAATAACAAAGTCAGATGTGCTACAAAATACTAAAAGCCTAACTGAAACTAGAATATGAATCTGTCTCCTAAATCTGAAATAAAGAACCACAAAACCTTAATAAACTCAAAGACTGTGGCACCGTGTGCTTTTAGAGCAAAGCTGTGACTGTTACAGCGATACTTTACTCACGCTGTTGTTCTTTGGCTCTACAGATAGCATGAAGAGTACTTGCTGGCTTACGATTCAGGACAACCGCTGTGAAGTCAACATCAACGGAGCCACGCTGAAGTCAGAGTGTTGCTCCACGCTGGGAGCTGCGTGGGGCAGCCCGTGTGAACCCTGCGAGATCGGTCCGTAGACTCATAGATGGTGTTGATTACAGCTACAAACGTGTGGCAGTTTATTAAATCAAATATAAACCAAACTATTGCTTCATAGAAATACTTTTACATCTCATCTTGATTTCTCGTGGTTCTCAGACACTGCTTGTTCCCGAGGATTTGCTCGTATGAAGGGCCTCGTCTGTGAAGGTGAGAACATCTGATGTCTAACTGAGAACTGACCTTTGTGGAATAATTAGTCCCTGTAACGTGTGCCTGCAGATTGCTTCAAAATGTGCGTATTTTTTTGGCCTTGCAATTATGATTCTCCAAATCTGCCACCATGCAGACATTAACGAGTGCGAGGTGTTCCCCGGAGTATGCAAAAATGGCCGCTGTGTGAACACCCAGGGCTCGTTCCGCTGCGAGTGCGCCGAAGGTCTCACCTTGGACAGCTCTGGGCGCACCTGCGTGGGTAAGAGGACTGCAGAGAAGTCAGACGTCAGCTGATGATGTTATCCTTTTTTCCAAAGTTCTGGGAGAAATGACTTTCATTTTCAATTTTTCTAGACATGCGCAGTGAGCAGTGCTACCTGAAGTGGCATGAGGATGAGTGTGGCGAGCCGGTGCCTGGGAGATACCGTCTGGACATGTGCTGCTGTTCAGTGGGTGCTGCCTGGGGTGTTGACTGTGAGGAGTGTCCCAAACTAGGCTCACCTGAGTACAGAGCCATCTGTCCCCGAGGACATGGCTTTGCCAACAGAGGAGATATCCTGACGGGCAGGCCCTTCTACAAAGGTCATCCTCCACTTACTGAATATGCACAGCTTTCATACGTTCTTTTGCTTCACGTTATCTGTGTTTGTTTTCAGATGTGAACGAGTGTAAGGTTTTCCGTGGTCTGTGCACCTACGGCACCTGCAGAAATACCATCGGCAGCTTCAGGTGTCGGTGCAACAACGGATTCGCTCTCACCTCCGACGAGAGGAACTGCACAGGTGTGAACGATGGGCGCAGACCGCAGCTAAGCGGAACGTTACCGTCTCCTGTAACGAGCACACAGCGAGCACTCGTTCTGTGTTTGTGTTTCAGATATCGACGAGTGCCGAATCTCTCCCGACCTGTGCGGTCACGGTACATGTGTCAACACGCCCGGCAGCTTTGAGTGTGAATGCTTTGAGGGCTATGAGAGTGGCTTCATGATGATGAAGAACTGCATGGGTACGGATGAAACACGCTCAGAGAGTTTTGAGACGCCACACTGAATGTGACGTCAGTCCAGTCGATATTTAGCTCTGCTTTCCCTTTGACTCCCTCTGTATCCCACTGTCTTTCATTGCCTCACAGACATTGATGAGTGTGAGAGAAACCCACTGCTGTGTCAAGGAGGAACCTGCCTGAACACAGAAGGGAGCTACGAGTGTGAATGTCCCCCTGGACACGCGCTCAGCATCGATGGATCGGCCTGTGAAGGTGCGGCATACGTCACAGTGCATTCATTCATCCTCCAGCTAAGACGGAGAGGTCTTTAATAATTAACAAAAAATAGTTTTGTATCATTTTAAAGTCTCTGCACTTTGTTGTTGGTTCAGATGTGAATGAGTGCCAGCTGAGTGACAACTTGTGCAAGAATGGCCAGTGCGTCAACATGATGGGAACTTACCAGTGCTCCTGTGACACCGGTTACCAGGCCACACCGGACCGACAGGGCTGCGTTGGTGAGTAGAGCTAAAGTCATACTAGAGGGTGTGTGAAAGCGAGGCACGACACCTGGAAGCAAAGATGATGGGAGCTCAGGATGTGGAGCAGGTCATCTACTGATCAGGAGGTTGGGGTTCGTTCCCCGGCTGATCCTCCAGTCTGTACACCAGAGAAGAAGAAGAAGTTGTATGAAGTGCTGCGAGTCTTCAGCTAGAGTAGAAAAGTTCCACATAAGAACCAGACCGATTAAGGCTGTGAGAGGTGCAATCATTTGGGTCCAGTTATCTGCGGAGCGGATGCAGCAGACAGAAATAACCGAGACAAGCTTTAATGATTATCATGCAGGACAGAAACATGAGTGGGGGCGCAAAGGGAGACTGACACCGTTTATACAAAGAGTAATGAGGGAACAGGTGGGAACACAGCTGCAGACAACAAACCAAACAAGACAGGAAGCGACACTCAGCTCACGACACACTTACCAAAATAAAACAGGAAGAGAGACACAACTGACCAGGAGGACTAGAAATACACGAGACTTCCACAAAGATGGGACTGCAGCAAGAGGATGGGAACGAAGAAAACTAGAACTAGAGGAACCAATGCCCCACATCAGAAGATAACAGAACTGAAAACATAAAATAAAACTATAACAGAAACGATAAAACTATACAGAACATTAACTTTAATCACTTAGAAACCCAAACGCCCGAATAACACAGACACACAGATGTGTGTTTTCATTCATAGCTGTGACCTCTCATTGCAGATATCGATGAGTGCACCATCATGAACGGAGGCTGTGAGACCCACTGTACCAACTCAGAGGGCAGCTACGAGTGCAGCTGCAGTGAGGGATATGCACTTATGCCTGACCTCAGGACCTGTGCAGGTAAAAAGACAGCATGAAGGAGAAATGTTACTGCGTCGCTGCGTGTAGAAGGCTTAATCGTCTGCCTGTGCTGTCAGATATCGATGAGTGTGAGGAGACTCCAGACATCTGCGACGGAGGCCAGTGCAGCAACATTCCTGGAGACTATCGCTGCTTGTGTTTCGATGGATTCATGGCCTCCATGGACATGAGGACCTGTATCGGTAGGCCTATAATTTGAGTGTGAAGCCAACGCTGGCATCTTCATCTTGATCTGTAAATCCGTTTCCCTCTTTTGTGATTTTTCGTCTGCCGCCTTAATTTATTCATTCAGTCTCTGACGTGTTTATAAATATAGATGAGCTTTCTGTGGCTGCCCAGCATCTGTGGGACTTCCACTGTCACTCTCATTTTGTGTCACTCTAATCTCCACGGTGAGAACATTCATGTATAATCTTCATCTGTCCATCTCAGATGTGAACGAGTGCGATCTGAACCCAAACATCTGTCTCCATGGTGACTGTGAGAACACCAAAGGCTCCTTCATCTGCCACTGTCAGATGGGATACTTTGTCAAAAAGGGATCGACGGGCTGCACAGGTACATCAGAGGCCGAGCTGAGAGGCCTGAGCTTCTGTCGGGACTCTCTGAGATGAGACGGCTCGTTCATGCATACAATAGTTCCCGATCTAGAGTTTAGAAATTATTAATTCAAAGTGAAGACCTGGTCAGAGTTGTCCTTTCCTTAAATAAAGGAGAATTTCACCTGAGTAAACCAACGCTAACATTATTAGTGCTGCCTGCTTCTTCTTTGACTTGATTTGCCGTCGTTCCTCGCTAGAAAACAAAAGTGGCTGCCTGTTTTTGCTTAACTGAACTCTGAATATTTCCAGATGTTGACGAGTGTGAAATTGGATCCCATAACTGTGACATGCACGCCGCCTGCGTCAACCTTCCCGGAAGCTTCAAATGCCGCTGCCGAGACGGCTGGGTGGGAGATGGCATCAAATGCGTGGGTGAGTGGGTATTACTCGGCTGGGATGCGCTCGGGGTAGTTTATGTTGCGGCATCGGGTTCGAAAGAGCATAAAAGGAATACAGTTTCCTCGTTAAATCCAGAATATGCTGACGTGAAGCTTTCCACTTCTCTCTCCTGCAGATGAAGACGAATGTGCTGCAGAGGACCACAACTGCAACCCCAACGCAGACTGTGTCAACACGCCGGGATCCTACAGGTGTACCTGCAAAGAGGGCTTCAACGGAGATGGCTTTTCATGCTCCGGTAAGACCGTCGGAGCTGTCCCGATTAAAGCCAGCGACTGCGTGTCCAGCGCACAGTAAGTTTTTAATATATCTCTCGCAGACATGGACGAGTGTGCAGACAATGTGAACCTGTGTGAGAACGGCCAGTGTCTGAACGCCCCGGGAGGCTATCGCTGCGAGTGCGAGATGGGCTTCACTCCTACAGAAGATAGCAAGGCCTGCCAAGGTGCTGCGCGTCACTTTACTCGTTTTCCTTCCAAACAGGTGGTGTCAAAAAGACAAAAACCCAAACTGTCCTTCTCTGCTCCCCACAGACATCGATGAGTGTAACTTCCAGAACATCTGCGTGTTTGGAACGTGCCAGAACCTTCCAGGGATGTTCCGCTGCGTGTGTGATGATGGCTACGAACTGGACCGCAGTGGAGGAAACTGCACTGGTTTGTGCTTCCGTCTCAGCTCATTAATCGTTTCTTTCATCTGCTTTTTCCATTTACGGAAGCATTTATATGAACAAGTTTTCTGATTGCATGTCAATGCAGACATCAACGAGTGTGCGGACCCTGTTAACTGCATCAATGGACTCTGCGTGAACACACCAGGAAGCTACCTGTGCAACTGTCCACCTGACTTTGAGCTAAACCCCACAGGAGTGGGCTGCGTGGGTGAGTCACACTGAGAAATGCAGATGTTGTTTGTTCTGTACCGGGATGGGTCACACAGCATAATGAAATTGTAAGTTTAATGTGTTTAATATATTTGTGAGCCGCCCAAAATGTTGCTCATTTCATTCTTGGACTCGCTGCCGTTCTGTGTCTTTTTCAGACACCCGTGTTGGGAACTGCTTCCTGGATGTCCTCGCCCGCGGCGATGGAGGAATCTCCTGCAGCGCAGAGATCGGAGTGGGTGTGACCCGAGCTTCCTGCTGTTGCTCAGAAGGGGTCGCCTGGGGAAACCCCTGTGAACTGTGCCCCCTGCTCAACTCCAGTATGCACAGACCCACTCACTTCATTTATTTACAGTGTTTATTTCCAAATGCAAACCTGCATGTGTGTCTCTGTCTCGTCTGCAGCCGACTATAAGACTCTGTGTCCGGGAGGAGAAGGTTTCAGACCCAACCCCATCACTGTCATCCTGGAGGGTAAAATGTTGTTTTCTCTCCTGTGTTTAAAGACAACACATTGGTGTCACTGATGGATGTAACAAAGTGAATTCTTTTCCAGATATTGACGAGTGCCAGGAGCTTCCAGGCCTCTGCCAGGGTGGAAACTGTGTCAACACATTTGGCAGTTTCCAGTGTGAGTGTCCACCGGGGTACTACCTCAATGAAGAGACTCGCATCTGTGAAGGTAAGAGCTGAAATCACAGTTACACTGAAAATCCTGTTTCGCCCCTCGTTATAGAGACACTTCCTGTCAGAGCTACACCAGGGTGTACGTCTGCTGTAACCAAGGAAACATGCACAGATAAACTCAGCTACTGAACCAATGAGAAACTGCAGTTTAAGAATTGAAATAAGTGAACAGGTGTGAGGAGAAACCTTAGCAGTTATTTTTAAATCATAGTATTAATCACATGTGATATAAACACATACGCATAAACATATGAGGTAAACCTGGCATGCAGTCGGTACCCGTCCCCTGAGCCCGGGTCATGTGATGTAGATGGACTGAGCGTGTCCCGGTCCCTCCTGTCCTTCTTCTTCTTCGCCTGCTGAGGATGTCTGACGACCGTCCTCCTCTTATTAGAGTTCTTTCAGTTGTACGACTGTATTGTTTTTATTTATTGAGTCACTTCCTTTCTTGTTCACCAGATAAACAGTAATTCAAGATGTTTTTAATGTGTTTATTTTTGTATATTTATTCATTTGCTGCCTAAATGCACACACACAAAACAACAACATTCAAGCACACAAACAATTACAGTCAGTTGAGTTACACAGTAAGGATACGCAGTAATCCTGTACACAACCACACGTTCTCCTCAGTGTTGTTTCTGTTTCTCTTCACGTCCTTAATATGATTCTCACCACTGTGCCTGTACAATATATGTTAATTACAGAGGTCGGTAGTAACTAATTACATTTACTCAGTTACATTTACTGAGTAACTTTTTGGAAAAATTACTTTAGGAGTAGTTTTACTACATTACACTTTTTAATTTTACTCGAGTAATATTATCATGAAGTATCGCTACTCTTACTCGAGTGAAAAATAAACACGTTTGAACCAAAAAAGCAGGAGACACAAACCTGCAGTTTGTTAATGTTCCTCTGTCTGCTCAGCCTGTTGGAGATGAAGTTACACCATCACTCTGTTCTAACATATATTTATATTATTATATCTATATTACCTTCTCTAAGTATTCGTTTAATAATGACTGGGAAACGTCTCTCTGCTGCTTAGGACATTATTATTCTTTTCAGTCTTTAAAATACCAACATTTGCACTAAACATTAAATCAGATGTTATGATCAGTTACTCAGTACTCAAGTAGCCTTTTTTACTAAATACTTTTTTACTCTTACTAGAGTAATTTCTTGGAGGCTACTTTGTACTTTTACTTGAGTAAAACTATGTTGAGGTAGTGCTACTATCACTAGAGTACAATGTTTGGCTCCTCTGCCCACCTCTGGTTAAATACAACTTTTACCCCCATTGCAAAATATGTAATTAATACATAATTTGTTATTAATATTACAAGTAGTGGTGAAAATGAGGACACATTTTGAAGTAGCTAAGTAGATAAGTACATGAAATAGAACATTTTATTAGCTAATGCTGTTGCTAGTAGCTGATATTATTTGTGGATTAAAATACGGATAAAAAGTAACAAAGTAAAATTGTAACGATAATAAAATTTCAGATCCAGTCTGAAATAAGCGTGACACAGATGTCCAGAGCTCCAGCAGCAGGTCTTTAACACGCTGCTCATGCTTTCTGTCTTTATTTGCAGATATCGATGAGTGCACGACTCACACTGGGATCTGCGGGCCCGGCACCTGCTACAACACTCTGGGCAACTACACTTGTGTGTGTCCACCTGAGTACATGCAGGTCAATGGAGGAAACAACTGCATGGGTGGGTGGAGCAGATTCGTCCTCGCTGTTGCTTATTTAATGACACGTCCAACGGTCAAACAGGATTGTGTCAAACCTTTCCTAATGACTACTTTCCTTCTCGTATGGCAGACATGAGAAAGAGTGTGTGCTACCGCAACTTCAACGACACGTGTGAAAACGAGCTGTCCTTCAACATGACCAAGAAGATGTGCTGCTGTGCCTACAACGTGGGAAAAGCTTGGAACAAGCCGTGTGAAGCCTGTCCAACTCCTGCCACCAGTGAGTTCCAGCAAAGTCCTCGAAACATGAGCTAAAGCCTGTTTTCCATCGCTGATTCTCATCGGATTTCTTTTTCTCCAGCTGAATACCAGCTGCTGTGTGGTAACCAGGCTCCTGGCTTCATTATTGACATCCATACTGGCAAACCAATTGGTAAGTATTACGACATCAAGAGCCCCCACCTGCTAATCGTGCATGCTGTGCCTCGTGCTGTAAATAGACCACGGTGGTGATTTTCTGCAGATATTGACGAGTGCAGGGAGATTCCTGGCATCTGCGCCCATGGAGTGTGCATCAACCAGATTGGGAGCTTCCGCTGTGAATGTCCGATGGGCTTCAGCTACAACAACATACTACTGATCTGTGAAGGTAGCACTCAGGCTTTCCTTTGTAATCCTCACACCATCCTCAATGCGACAGGGGAAGACTCTGACTTAATAATTTTTCTGTGCACACACGTGTGCACACTCGAATTAATACTTTGATAGTTGTTTATACAATCACTTCTACCAATACAGTCATTGCTGCCTTTACCAACAAGAGGTATCTCCTTGTAAAAAAGCACAGTGGCTCTAAGTGGAAGTACCTGCCAGAGCCATCAGTCAGCCAGTCAGCAGCTGTCTGTACTGTATCAGAGCCAAAATGGCGCTGTTGTGTTTCCTGCTGTCCGCGAGCTGACGGCGTGCTCTGACCAGACAGTTACAGAGCCTGTGATTGATGCCCACTGTTTCTCTCCTCCTTCCTCTGGCGTAGATATCGATGAGTGTAACAGCGGGGACAACCTGTGCCAGCGCAACGCCAACTGCATCAACATTCCCGGCAGCTACCGCTGCGAGTGCTCGCAAGGCTTCAAACTGTCTCCCAGCGGGGCCTGCTTGGGTGAGTCCACACTGTGTGACAGGCTCACAGAGCGATCGTGTAAGGAGTCCAGGGAGACACGAAATGGCTTTAAGTTCATTCAGCTTCTCTATATGTAAAAAAATGTATTTAAAGATGTCAGTTTAGACTTTGGGAATCTGTCTTTGAGTCTTTAAGACTCGCCATGATGATCATAACTAAACTTTTTATTGGTGTGCTACGTTTTGCTGATTTTCTGTTGTCCCGTCTCCACAGACCGTAACGAGTGCCAGGAGATCCCCAACGTGTGCAGCCACGGCGAGTGTATCGACACGCAGGGCAGTTACCGCTGCATCTGCCACAACGGCTTTAAGGCCACTGCTGACCAAACCATGTGCATGGGTGAGCAAACCACAGAGCGCACACTTTATCTGTTCCAACCACACAGAGTGTGCGACATCGTAAAGGAAACAGAGAAGAACTAAAGAGTAGGAAACAACAACTATTGTACAAAAACATTTCATTTAGACTTTTAGTCTTTTTCATTAGTGTTGTACAGAGGGCCAATGTCAGAGGGAAGATTAGGGAAATCAGTACAGGTGTTACAATAAAAATACAACTGGGTACATTTGGGCTTAACGTGCAGTGTCAACAAGCTGCTGGGTCTGAACACCAAAGTCTGCGTTCATCAACAGAGTGGTTCACCTTAATATAAATGCACTTTACTTTGATGTTGTTCTTTTCTGTGTGTTTCAGACATCGATGAGTGTGAACGGCAGCCGTGCGGTAACGGTACCTGTAAAAACACCGTGGGATCCTACAACTGTCTCTGCTTCCCCGGCTTTGAGCTCACTCACAACAACGACTGCATGGGTACGAATCGTTGCTGTTCTCCTCCACAAAGGTCAACGGCAGTTTGAGCTTTGTGTGAAAGGTCAACGTCTTCTTGACAAAGCTGTAGTTGTCATGTTATTAAAAGTTACGCCCTTACAATTCAATAAAAACAAGCTGCCCTTTGCTGCGCTGTGACATTTGGACTGACGTGAAGTAAGATTTAGATGCTCTGTGTTCTTACTGTTCTTTGGTTTCATGGGGAAATTTGTCAAACTGTATTAAACATTATGTCTATGAACTTTTTCCTGAAGGCAGCTTTGTCACAGAGAAAATAGGTTTATTCTTTCCAAAATAGGAAGAAATTCAGATGAATCCTAATCTTTCCACCGTTTACCTCACAGATATAGACGAGTGCAGCGCTCTCCAGGGCCAAGTTTGCAGGAATGGACAGTGTATCAACGGACTGGGCTCCTTCCAGTGTCTGTGCCATGAAGGTTATGAGAACACGCCCGATGGGAAGAACTGTGTTGGTGAGTCATCGGTCAAATCCTCAAGAGTAGGAAACCAGGTCGAGGTACGTGTACAGATCAGGACAAAAATGCTGAGCTGTCACTGGAGAAAGCATCATGCCGTAAGAAATCAGTTTAGACTTGTTGATGCTCACAAAGCAGGAGACGGATCTAAAAAGTTCTCACAGGGTTTCCAAGTGTCAAGAAAAGTATCGTCAAGACATCCAAAGAGAGCCAGAACGAGCCTGGAAGATAAGGAAGCAAAAGATTTTAAAGACTCTGGAAAGAAAACTAGTGAGAGACGTGTCTAAAGACCCCACAGCAACTACGAGACAATAACTACCACCCTTCACAGGAAAGGACTGCGAGACCGAAGAAAAGTCGACTTTTGCTGAAGCGACACCTTCAAGATGGACTGAAGTGTGCTGAGGACAACCTGAGGAAAGATTAGGTCCTTTGGTCCGTTGAGACAAACGTTCTTTAACCACAGAGACGATGTTTGAGTTGGGATGGGAGTGCTATGCTGCAGGGAAGCCTCAGTGTGCCTGGAAATGGGAATCATGAAGAAAAAAAGAAAACTTTAGGTGGTCAGTCAGGTTTTGTCTTACAACCAGACGAAGATCCAAAGCATCCGTCGCTACTACTTCCAGAAGACCAAAGTGAAGAATAACGAGTGGTCTGAACAAAGGTGTGACGTAACTGAAAGTCTGTGGGATGAACTGAAGACCAAGGTCCACGTCTGAGGACCATCAAATGTGGAAGAGCTCGAGAGATTCTCCAAAGATGAGCGGGCTCTGATTGCTCAGGAGACGAGTGTGAGACAAACAGCTGCACGCTGTTATCCAGCTAAAGGCCTGTTAGCATCAGAGAGGCTAATCATTTTGACCCTGGTCATTGTTGTAAAATAGCATCTGAAATACTAATACTGCTACTGTATGTTTGGAAAAGCTGTGGTAAAAATCCCTGGCAGCATGTTTGACACACATCTGTGTACGGTTTTCACAGATATCAATGAGTGTGTGAGTCTGCCCGGCACCTGCTCTCCAGGAACCTGTCAGAATCTGGACGGATCCTTCAGATGTATCTGTCCTCCTGGCTACGAGGTGCAAAATGACCAGTGTATAGGTAAGACACGCAAAGAGTCCTGATGAACGCCTCCGCTTGAACATCAGGGAGTCAAAGACAGTCAGGCCGTCTGCTCATGCACGCACGCTCTTTTATGCTCACCTCCAAGATATCGATGAGTGTGTGGATCTCAGCCTCTGCCAGTTTGGGACCTGCACCAACACCCCGGGCAGCTTCCAGTGCTCGTGCCAGCCGGGCTTCGTGCTCTCTGACAACAAACGACGCTGCTACGGTGAGAGAAGCTGTCGAGTACAATCGAAGCACGTTGACGGTCATAAACTTGGAGGAGATCTTTGAAAACAAAGCTGACTCTTTATTTCTGCTTTGCCAGATACCAGAGAGAGCTTCTGTTTCACCAAATTCGAGGCAGGCAAGTGCTCCGTCCCCAAAGCCTTCAACACCACCAAGGCCAAGTGCTGTTGCAGCAAGATGCCCGGAGAGGGCTGGGGACTGCCCTGCGAGCTGTGCCCACGAGAAACCGACGGTTTGTGCAACAAAGTCATTAAGCTGTTCCAACACAGCTGTAGCATGCTTCAAATATTAAAACTGTCTTTTATGATGTGTCTCCAGCTGCCTTTAACACTCTGTGTCCCTACGGCCACGGAGCCCTGCCTGGACTGGGTGATGCTCGCGAAGGTGAGCGCTGCAACACCGAGCGAAGCGCTTTCATTTGAAGAAGAGTGGCGAGAGGCTTGGATGGGTTAACTCTCTATCCTTCTCTGCAGATTTGAACGAGTGCCTGGATAACCCGGGCATCTGCCAGAACGGCATCTGCATCAACACAGACGGGTCTTTCCGCTGCGAATGCCCCTTTGGATACAACCTGGATTACACTGGCGTTAACTGCATCGGTGAGATGTGCAGAGTTTGCATTTAATCCACTTTTTTTTGCCATTGCTGTAACAGTGTAATATAATTTACTGACTTTTAAGCATTTAGCATTTTATCATCAGGAATATCTCCAGTTTTGTAGGCAAACACTGGTCGTAGTTAATAAAAAGCACTTCTCTTTAGGAACTGTGACCTCTTGGATTTTTTCGGCTGCATCACCATTATTAATCACCAAAATCAACACCGTGTCCGGGTCGTTTTCCAGCCTTGATTTATTTTGGGATTTAACCTGCTAATGAATGCTTTTAAAATCTACGGTGCAGCATCAATTTTTGATCAGTTTTAATTCATCTGTCTGCTCTCTGGCCTCTGCAGACACTGATGAGTGCTCGATAGGAAACCCCTGTGGAAATGGAACCTGCACCAATGTGGTGGGAGGATTCGAGTGTTCGTGCGAGGAGGGTTTTGAACCAGGACCCATGATGACCTGTGAAGGTCAGTCATTCAGCAGCACGAGTCAAACTGACTCATCAGAGGGCAGTTAATAAAATAACGTCTCCAATCGACTCTCTCCTTCACCGCAGACATCAACGAGTGCTCCCAGAACCCCCTGCTCTGCGCCTTCCGCTGCGTGAACACATTTGGCTCCTACGAGTGCATGTGTCCCGCTGGCTACGTGCTGCGAGACGACCAGCGCATGTGCAGAGGTGAGCCTGCCACTGCAGATTCGTTATTAAAAGTGCTGCTTTTATTTTGTAGACAGCTCACCTTCCTGTGTCTTCGTGTTCATGTGTGACGTACAGAATCTTGTTTCGTGTATTTTCTAAACAGTGTAACAGGTTTTTTAGTGCTTTAGCTTTAACCTTGGATGACCCATCTCTCATTCCCCTGAGCAGACCAGGACGAGTGCTCAGAGGGACTGGACGACTGTGACTCCAAAGGCATGACCTGCAAGAACCTCATCGGCACCTTCATGTGCATCTGCCCGCCTGGCATGCAGCGCCGACCGGACGGAGAGGGATGTATGGGTGAGTGACAGTGACTAACACGGGGAGAGATGGAGTTCTCGCACATACAGCATTGTCCTCTTCACTCGTCTTTTCTCTGTACCCCTGCAGACCTGAACGAGTGCCGCACCAAGCCCGGCATCTGCAAGAACGGCCGCTGTGTCAACACAGTGGGAAGCTACCGCTGCGAGTGCAACGACGGCTTTGAGCCGAGCTCCACTGGGACCGAGTGTATCGGTGAGACCGCTGCAGTATAAGAGCCTGCTAAGCGCGCAGCGTTGGGGTGAACGGGGCCGTAACTAAAGTACTGCTTCTGCTCTGCTCGGTCCTTCTTTCCCTCCAGACAACAGAAAGGGCTTCTGTTTCACAGAGGTCCTGCAGACCATGTGCCAGCAGTCTTCAACCAACAGGAACAGCGTGACCAAGTCTGAGTGCTGCTGCAACGCAGGTCGGGGCTGGGGGTCACAGTGCGAGCTTTGCCCGCTGCCTGGCACCATACAGTACAAGAAGATGTGCCCACTCGGTCCTGGCTACACCACTGATGGCAGAGGTGAGACGCTCAGTAATGAGAAAAGATTTTACTTCTGTTATTCTGCATTTAATAATGTTTAGTGTAACTGGCTCTACAATTCTAACCTGTAAGACTGGAAGAATTAATGTTGGGAAACAAAGCGCGCTGACACAGCAGAGCATCAGGCTGAATGTTGTGCTTCTCGGTGTGGCTGTCCGTCTTCTGTAATCTCTCATCTCTTCCAGACATCAACGAGTGCCAGGTGATGCCGGATCTGTGTCGTAACGGCCAGTGCATCAACACCATCGGATCCTTCCGCTGTCACTGTAACGTGGGATACAAAGCCGACTTCACAGCAACCTCCTGTGTCGGTACGTCTGCTCTCTGCCTTTCCTGAACATTGATAAAGAATGTCTCTGTGTTCTCACTGTGGTCTTACTTTTTCAGATATGGACGAGTGCGCCCTGTCCCCGAAGCCCTGTAACTTCCTGTGTAAAAACACAGAAGGCAGCTACCTGTGCTCCTGCCCCAGAGGATACAGCCTGCAGCCTGATGGGAAGACCTGCAAAGGTACCCACCGCATCTCTCTGTAGCTGTGTCCAAATCACAAGCTGTTTCTATTGGTCCTTTCTATGGGTCGTGTAACTACAAAATCGAAGGTTATAATTCAATGTAACAAACATATTATAAGTATTAGTTTTATGGTTTTGAGGCGTCTGTGTTCTATGAAAGTGTGAGCTGTGCCCCCCTGGTGAGCAATGACAGTACTGCATCATTTACAATAAACACAGATAATTATTCGATTTGTAAACAACTGATTACATTTTAATAACCCCGAAATGTTCCTGACTAAATATGTAAATGATGTTTGAGTTGTGTAGTATTTGTGACTGTATCAGCTCACTGACAGGAAAGAGTTCAAACCTAAACAAACACATCAATAATCAAATTATGAAATGTATGAAACTCAGATCTGGTTTAGCAGAGTTGTAATTTAATGTTTCACTGGGCCTCCAAATGTTTCCTGATTTCAAATTGGGCTGCAGATTCTTAAATTATGGAAAAGGCTTTTCAAACCGCTGTGATTTCTTTTCTCTCTGCTCTCTGAAGATCTGGACGAGTGCGCGACCAAGCAGCACAACTGCCAGTTCCTCTGTGTCAACACCATTGGGGGCTTCACCTGTAAGTGCCCCGCTGGCTTCTCTCAGCACCAGACTGCCTGCATTGGTGAGTGCAAAAGAAAAAGAAAACCAGATCAACCTGAAACTGGTTAAATATGAGGCACGTGTGTTTTTACAGTTCGTGGCTGCAGAAACACTTTTTTAATCTGTTTCTTAAATGTTGCCAGACAACAACGAGTGCACCGCTCAGAACAGCGTGTGCGGTTCCCGGGCCTCTTGTGTCAACACGCCTGGTAGCTTCAACTGTGAATGCTCCAAAGGTTTCTCCTTGGACACAACGGGCTTTGAGTGTGAAGGTAAGCAGGCGTGATGTCCTTCACAGTTAGAGATCAACGAGAAACGAGTGTTTCTGCTGAGATGATCGGGCAGCAGAGCGGGATCCAAAATTGTTCTTCCACTGATTCGTGTCACTAAGTGAGAAGTTTTCATGTTTTCAGATGTGGATGAATGTAGCAGCAACCACCGCTGTCAGCATGGCTGCCAGAACATGCTGGGAGGTTACCGCTGTGGCTGTCCTCAGGGCTACGTCCAGCACTACCAGTGGAACCAGTGTGTGGGTGAGTAGCCTGACCCAGAGTCTGTCAGCTTCTTGTTCAGGGCAGTAAGCAGTACAGAGACCAGAAGAGAGGAGCTAGTGATTCTAGTAAGTAAGCGAGACATTTTTTAGTTTTGTAATGAAACTATAGATTCATATTTATAATAATAAGACAAGCTGGAGCAAAAAATGAGATAAAGATAATACAGAAATATCTGGATGTTTGAGAGCTCTGTGTGCTATAAAGTATGGATTCAATTCAGCTTTATTTATACAGCGCCAAATCACAACAGTCACCTCAAGGTGCTTTATACTGTAAGGTAGACCCTACAATAATACACACCCCAACAATCAGATGACCCCCTATGAACCAGCGCTCGGCGACAGTGGGAAGGAAAAACTCCCTTTTAGCAGGAAGAAACCTCCGGCTGAACCAGGCTCAGGGAGGGGCGGGGCCATCTGCTCCTTTTTTTCTATTAGAGCGTCTGTGCGGGCTTTCAGTGTAACACAGATTGTAACATTTCAATGTTTTCTGCATCCTCTGCTGTTCATTCATTGATAAACAATAGAAATGTTTTAATACACACTTACCGGCCACTTTATTAGGCATATCTTGTCAATACCCGGTTGGACCTGCTTTAAGTCTTCATCACAGCGCTCTGTAAACCCTAGAAGTCCTAGTAGTTTCTGAAACACCAGCCTCTCTGCCTCCAACAAACATACACCCTTTCCCCCCAGATTGAACTTTTGTACATGTTTACATGCCTAAATGCTTCAGGTCGCTATCATGTAACTAGCTGGTGAGATATCTGTGTTAACTAGCAGTTCAGCTGGTATATCTAAGGTGGTCAGCGAGTGTATAAGAAGTTAAGAACTTCCTCTCTTCTTTCACTGCAGATGAGAACGAGTGTCAGGGAGCGTCGGTTTGCGGCTCGGCCTCCTGCTACAACACGCTGGGCAGCTACAAGTGTGTGTGTCCCTCTGGCTTTGACTTTGATCAGGGTGTCGGTGGCTGCCAAGATGTGAATGAGTGCACCACGTCCACAAACCCCTGCATCTATGGCTGCTCCAATACTGATGGAGGCTACCTGTGTGGCTGTCCTGGAGGTTTCTACAGAGCAGGACAGGGGTGAGGGGGTCACATTTCACCAAAACATTTTTCCTGATGCTGATCGTGAAACGAATTTTCTTTCACACGCTGAACTTTGCTGATGTGCTTGTCTCCACCCAGTCACTGCATAACCGGCTCAGGTTTCCCAGGCCAGTACGCAGAGGGTGAGGATGAAGACAGCCTGTCTCCCGAGGCCTGCTACGAATGTAAGATCAACGGAGGAGGAAAGACTGGACGACACAAGCGTGATGCTGATGAAAATGAGCTCAGTCAGGTATATTTGTTAGCTCCTTCTGCTTTCAGGTTGAACTTTTTTAGATTATGAGAATTGACAGCCATCCTCTGTATCCTCGTTCCCCCTGCAGGAAGCAGCAGTCAGCATGGCCAGTGTGGACACGCAGGCCTCCATCCCTATTAACATCTCTCTGCCCTCCTTGCTCAACAAGGAGCCTCTACTCGAGCTTCTGCCCGCCCTGCAGCCCCTGGAGCACCACGTCCGTTATGTCATAACCCACGGCAACGCCGACGAACATTTCCGCCTGCTGGAACGCCGCGACGGAAAGAGCGTGCTCCGACTCGGCAAGAAGCCGCCTCCACCTGGATCTTACCGGCTGGAGATTGCCAGCCTTCGGCTGTTTGGGCCCCGAAAACTGCACCAACTAGAAAAGCAGCATGACATTGACTACCTACAAGGGGAAATAGGTGACGCCCTGCGCATCAAGCTCCACATCCACCTGCACTGAGCTCAGAGTGCCATCCTGCTCTGGACTGATCTCTAAAGCCTTTTAACCTTTTATCCAGTAACTCCTACACAGAGTCCCCCTACAGGGCCACCTCACCAACAGGGGGAAATCAAGGGCTACAAAAAACTGAGTCAGCTCTACCACCACCTTGTTAATGTTCAAATTATTCTGTGTTCTTGTTTTGTGTTTTTGTTCTTTTTGTTTTCCCCTCCACTCCTACCCGACCCAGCGCTCGCTCTCCACCTGGAGAACCAGCGGAGGAGACGCAGAGAGGTGTCTTTGTGCTTGGACCGCGGCCACCTCCACCCAAACAAGACAAAAGCAGACAGGAGGCTCACGAGTCCACGAAGCACTTTTGTAGATGAGACACAAACAACAAAGCTTTAATTAGAAGTGAAGTGCTGAGAACTGTGTTAAGATGAGTATTTAAATCACAGGCAGCATCTACAGACGTCTTTGTGTTTAGTAGCATCGAGAAAAATAGAGTTTAAGGTTCAAGATAAGCGTGCCACTATGGTCTAAGAACAAGCTCACTTCTCTGTGATCTTGGGCCCCTCACGTATCCTAGTAAGTCATTTATTGTATTTGTGCTGTTCAGAAACACAAAGGACTGCATCGCATACACAGCATTTCAGGTTGATTCGCTCTCTGTTTGATATCCGGATGCCAACGAGTCTTTTTAGAAAACAGCAAGTTCTCCTCTGATGTTGGTCCTGCGTGTTTGCGTGTGTGTTGTCACGTTCGGTTACCTCAGTACTTCTCAACACCATGCTGTGATGCTAACTTTAAAACAAAAGAGGGTGCTAATGTCCCTCAGCATCCATCGTGAGCAGGGAATACAGCAGCGAGTAGCTCGGAGACTTTAAAGAAGATAGATCAGGTCAGATCAGGTATTTAAGCTTTCAGTGATTTTGACTTCACTGATTCAGGACCTGTGAGCCTTCATGTAATCAACAGTCTTCCTACCAGTGTTGGCTGTCGGAGCCTTGTAGCTTCTTTACTACAGGCACACATTTAATGACATTAAGCTGACTTTATCTGCCTTCTTTGGCTTTACCGTGAGCTCGGTGTCTGAGGACTGAGCCGTATTTACATGCACTGCAGCCCTGAGGACACAGACGTCCATTTCACTTGAACTCGAGAGCATCTGTTGAATTCTCGCCTTCTTGCACGCTCCTCACAGACGGCACCGTCCAAAGCAAACGGAGTATCTCCAGAAGCCAGAACCATCTCCTGCCGTGTGGGATGTCGTACCAACCCCATTCTCCCGACACTTCCCAGAATTCATGTGTGAAAACAGCTGAAGGGACACACACACGTGAATGCAGTAGCAGCCTCAAAGGTACATGACATGTTAAGCTGTAACTAACAGCAGTGCTTTACAGAGTAAGGGCTTGCACATTAGAACGCAAAACCTCACAAAAACAAGAATATGCTTCAGGTCATACATCCTTTGTCATGATTTTTTTCCTCCTGAGGGGAAAAAGGTGCTACATGATACCAAACGCTGTAGAAGAAGCGCAGTCTCTTTTTTTTTTTACCAGGTTTTATTGCTGTTGTCTCCGTCTTTTGTCTCAGTGCTGATAAACCAATATTATTATTATTAAACTTGCTTCTTGAAGATTTAATTGTATATTTTTAAGTGAAATGTAGATTTTTTTTTTAAATGTCACAGCTGCCAGACCAAATACTCACAGATTGACCAAAAGCGAGCATGTGCTTGGTCACCGCTGACTGACGCGTTAAGGCTACTGCAGTCAGATCAGTCTTTGAGATAATCAGGAGCTCTTTTATCACAACAAGTAGGGAAGCTTACACTGTGTGTACAACGATCGAGGCCAACATGCCACCGTGCTCGGACCTGTGGTGCTAAATGCTAATCCTTCTCTTTGAACACTTGAGGTATTTGATCGAAGACGACGTTTATAACACATAACCATGTTCTAACCTGGGAACCTTTGTATACTTTGTATCTTTATTCTCATTTTGTATTTTTTGTTGTTTTTTTTAAACTTGCCACTATGGTTTTATTTTTTTAAAGGGCACTGTGTTGCCTGTGCTTACTGTATCTCAGCTTCAGCGTCAGACTTGAATATCGTCATCATCGTCGAGGTATCGTGTGCTTAACGAAAGCAGCATTTGTCACACCTGTTGATCCCAGAGTTTAACTGAAAGCTGATATGACAATCATCCAGTCACACAGCATCTACAAGATGAGGATCACGTAATAAAGCGGCCATCGCGGGACATCCTGTGACATCATCTCTGAAAACCAAAGATTTATGACACCAAACGGCAGTCTGTAAAACTTAGAGTCCTTCCTATTATATTGTAAACCTTTGTCCACTGACATAAATGGCAATAAAGTATTGTGGGTTATATTTTTAAGTTGTGTATTCTTGGCACTGTCTTTGTGGAGAACGCATACGATAGAGTGCTAAAAGAGGAACTGAGGCATGAGGAGGTGTGACAGGTGGGTGAGCTAACATCAGTGATCTGCTCTGACCCCCGTCGTGTTTATGATGGCGACGGACAGGCTGACAGATGAAGTCAGGCAGGAGTCTCCGTGGACTGCGATCTGTAGTGAGAGCAGGCGGAGGAGAGCCTGGAGAGGTGGGGGTATGCTCTGGGGAGAAGAGGAATGAAAGCATGTGTGTAACAATGAAGATGGAAGCAGGAGTTCAAATACCTGGAGGTCAGCTATCCGACACTGCACGACAGAGGTGGAGGCGAGAGTGGAGGCAGGGTGGACCGGCTGGAGATGAGCGTGTGGGGTTTGGAGACAAGGTTAGAGAAGCTGAGAGGGTTCGGACGTGTCCAGAGGGACAGTGCAAATATTGGACAAAGAGGAAGGCCACAGAAGAGGGTCATGATGTAGTGAGAACATGCAGAGATCATTAGCTGGGGCAAGAAAAAGACACTATATTATCTGCACTTCAAAATAATACATTTTTAAAGGGTCCAGCGGGCCTCGGTGCATGAAACAGCTGCTTATCTCGTCTCCTTTTAAGGCCTCCTTTCCTTTAAGCCAGCTTTCCTCTGATTGGCTGCTCCTCGTAAACAGAAGGTTTAAAAGGAGCCGATTCTGTGTAAATGGCCACAGCTAGCAAAAGTGACACGAGGAGACTTTAGCTAGCAGTCCTTTTATTTCATTTCAAACATGAACAACATGGACTACACACACAGTCCAGCATCAGTGGAAGTTATAGAAGAGTACTTGAAGAAGAAAATCATATTGTTTTTCACTGTTTCACTCCAGCGTATCAAAAACAAAGCGTATAGTCAGAAAAATATTGAATTACAAAACTCAAAAAAGCAAAGTGTTTTCCTTTGCCTCCTTCTAAGACTGGGCTGCAGGACTAGCTCAAAATTCTAGAGTCTAAAGGTTGACACAGTAAGAGGAAGAGAGAAAAGGATAGCAAAAAGGAGACTCCAAAACCTGAGTCGAGAATAGAAAAATAAAGCTTTGTTTCGCCTAAAGGTTGCCGTTTGCCTCATCAACACGCTCAGCAGGCTGACTACAGCAAAGGACACGGCCGGGTAACAGAAACTCTACTCGCAGTAATACGGGATTATATAGTTTCAGTATGGCTTCTCAGTTACAGACACAGAAACACACAAAACATACACAGACAAGATTTTTATAGTGCCACAAACGACCTGCTTGGGCCTTAAAAGCATCTGGAACTGTTCGGTGTAAGCGATCAGAATAAGCACGATAAAGGTGAGTGTTTGTGCTCCTCGCCAAGACCTCAAAGGTCCCACGCTTCGTGACGGGCTTCGGTTCATTAAAGGGGCATCTGCTTAAATGTAAACTCCTTCAGCTAAGCTCTGGCTGTGTTTATGCAAGTGGAGTGGGTTAAAAAGAAAAGAAAAGAAATCTAGCTTTGAGGTTAGTTGTGAGTGAATATTTCCCAAATCCTGTCAAGCTAGCCCTAAAGTGATGCTGTGGCCTGGGTCGCATGTTTCCCCTGTTACTGTAGGTCTGGTTAAGGCAGCTGTGCGTCGAGCGTTTGGCTTGCAGGGCGAGCCTCATGTCGAACCACAGTCGTTATGGTTACCTGTGGTCCTGCAGCCGCGTATTTACACCAGTACACGATGACAGTGACACAGTATAAACTTCCTGCAATAGTTGACGTCCTTAAGCAGTGCAGTCACAATGTTATGTCCCTCTAAACCAGTCCGTGCTTTAAAACAGTGTCTGTGTGCAATGACACGCTCCCCTGCGCCGTGCCCCCCTACACCAGTGCATAATCAAACTGACCCCTCTCTAGCCCCTCCTTGTGGTCAGTCCAGGATGATGCAGGCATGCGGCTGTAGGGGTCCAGAAGGATCCTGAAGCATCTGACCAGCAGGAAGACCAAGAAGAGCATGAGGAGGCCTACAAAGGCCAAAGCGGTACGCTGCTCCGTGTCCACCCCGACCAAGGCCAGAGGAGGGCTGCTGCTGCCGCCGCCATGATTGCCAGTGAGGGAGGAGCTGGCTGGGGACAGCAGCAACTCGTAGTCAAGCGTGGGCACATCGTTCATCCTCCACGGGGCCCGAAGACAGGGCTTACACACTGACTGGATGGTTGGTGTGTTGGGTGGAGGTGCGGAGAAGGAAGGGAAGGCGTTCATTTAGGAAATGTTGAAAGTTTTTAATATTGCAAACCCTGTTTATTTTTTTAGAAGAATAGTTACCGAGCGAGAGGACCGCAGAGCGTTTGTCTACGATGAGCGCAGTCCCATGGTCGCCACTTTATTGGATCAAATGTAGGCCAGTCAAAGTGACATGACCCAGACAGCTTTGACTCTCATGTGTTCTGACAGTGTGTCAAACACACACACACACACACACACACACACTTCTCAATTAATAAGGACTATTTTTTGTGTAACACATTTGCCTAAAAAGTCTAATGACGCTCAGCCGCTTTCCTATTTCAGCGCCTGCCCTCCGGCAGTCATGTTTTTAGTGTATTTATCGGAGCCACACCAGCTCTCATTCTCACTCAGTCTCACAGAGCAGACAGGACGTGACACCGCCTCCCGCTAATGCAAACGTCACTGATGGCGGTCAAGGTCAGCGTGCTCCAAGGGACTTAATAGTGCGCAGATGGACTTCTAACACCAAGTTGGGTTCAGCTGTTTCAGCGCGTGTCTCCGTGTTGTGACACTAAAGTGAAACGCAGACACGAGCGGCGCACTATTTAAAGCACCTGCAGAGGCCGGCAGCCCGGTGTGTGCGCGTCTGTGTGGGCACATGTGTGGCTGTTTGTATGGAGCTAATCAGATTGGGAGGTCAGCTGCTCAGTGGCCCTGAATATAAAACAATGCATAACCTTTCCTGACGCTGTCTGCTAAATGCTAAGTTTTCCCTTCGACCGGCTGGAGCGTGATAAGTGGGTCAGAGCTGTCAAACGCTGAAGCCAGTCCTTTCCGGCGCCTCCTTCTGGGGTGATCGCTTCAGAAAAACGCCCTTCTTGACAAGCAGAGAAGCAGCGAGAGGTAGAAAATGTTTATCTGATGCGTTAGGCTGTCGGTCACAAATGAAGAGTGTCTTCATTCAGATGCAGAATCTTTTATGGGCTCGTTCCACTCCTCGGCCGATACGAAGAGGACCAAGCGTCGTGAGATTGTCCGGATTAAGCTGAGCAACCACTCCCACACCTGAAAGAAACACCAGAGAAAGCCACCTGGTTAGAAAATTGCCCCTTGTCCCTAGTATGCCTAAAATCATGACACTCAAATTCAAATTTGCACCATCGTTCCAATAGGATGCACCGTTTTTAATGTGAAGCATAACAAGAAGATGAAGTCATTTTCCCCACAATGTGATGATTACAACCCCGTGCTTAATAAGCAGCAGTGACAATGATATAAACCATCTGTGAGGAGAACACAGCACCAGCATCCCTATAATGACTCTCAATTAGGACTCTGATTACGCTGCCATTACAGCCACATTAGCAGTAATGAATGCACGATTATAAACACCGATACCACGCTGCCTCGCCCATATTTGTCGGTGCACTGTTACACCAGGACTTTCATTCGCTCGCTCACACGACTGAGGGAAAGACAATGTGCTGAGGAGCCTCATTAATAATCTAAAATCTCCTGCGGCCGACCAGGTTTCAAATCATTGAGGAAAGATGATACGAAAGCATTTTTACCTGCTCACCTGTCTGATGGGTGGTGGCTGCGCTATTTGCTTAAATAAACATGATACCAAGAGAGGAGGGGTCACATGTGGTTATAAGAAAGAGCAGTGAGTGGGAGAGATGGGTGAAAAAGAAGGAAAATTGAAAAAGTGTCATTTAAGGGGAAATTAGTGCAGGGATTAAGAATTGTGCATTTTTTCATGATTCACAGCCGCCCTGCACAGAGCATTATGGCTGCGTTAAATAAGAAGAAAAACAAGCGAGCGACTCGGTGTACAGGGAGCCACACAGGAGTGTAGGAGGAGCGAAAGATGGATGAACAGAGCAGGAGTTCCTGTGGCGAACAGGCAGCAGTACAGAGGAGAGGTTTGCTGGCACCGACTGGACTGACTCTCCTCTGCGTGACCATGGCACAATGCCTTTGCCGTACGTCCCTCTCTGTGTGTGCCGGGTTCAGTTTAAAGGTTTTCTATCTGCTGCTTCATCAGCCGGTGTCTCCAGGGTGCCTGCTGCCCCAGGCCGGCGGCAGGATGACACACTCAGGAGGCGCTCACGCTGTGAATGAACGTGCACGTCTGTGCGTGTACAAAACAGAGCTGCTGCGCACGTGCCGGCACCTCCAGAATTTTGGCCTTTGAGTGACGTGATCAGCAAAAGTCCTGAAAACCTTGAAAACGATTTCAAAGACGAGGACGATGTGAACGGACGGGGTCACACATGAAATGCGGGAGAAGCTTTAAAACTGTTGTTACAGGTTTGCAAATGTTGGAACTGGTTTATAATCCTGATGCATGCTCGATCAACCAGGCAAGGAAATCCCCGAACGTTGATTCATCTGGACGTCTTCAGCGTTTCGTAGGAGAAAAGCTGCGTTCACAGAATCAACGTTTTTCAATATTCATATCAAAACTTAACCTCTCAGTTTATTTGTGGCTCACTTATGCAAACCACTTAACATACTTGGTGTATTTTGATACCACTCAGAGGTGGGGCTGTTACACAGACTGCTGTCTAAACTGAAGACACTCATTTCAAAGCTTGTGATGTCGCGGTGCAGTGGGGCTGTAGTTCTATAATGTATTTATAACGTACAGCATTTATATATATCAAACACGCAGCAGCAGAAGATTTCCAGCAGCATGATGACCTTCGACCATCACGACCAGCTGGAATACACTCAAAAAAATGATTATTTGCCCTCGTAAACATGAAGCAATCGTTTTGAGTAAAATGTCACTAAAATCTATAAAATCAAAGGTTGATTGAGTCAAATAATCCATCTTTAAGGTAAATATGCCTGATTGATATACATTCAGTTTACATCAAGTACATTTTATTGGATACAATTCCATTTTACTTTGTTTACACGTAAATGTTTTTCAGTACAAGTTTCTTAAAGTCAACATTTTGGGCTTAAACATGTTTTTGAGTGTAATTTATTGTTCTGAAATAACTAGACAGCTTTTAGTAGAGACTGTAATTTTCATCATAAATATAATAACATGACCTGTTAATGACATAAATAACACGTTTTTGGTAAAGCTTATTATTGTAGCTTTTATAGAAACAGGTGAGATCCAAGGTGAATGTAACAAGTTGCAATAAAATAGCAGACAAACATCAGACGTCCGGTGAAAGTGAATTCTAATCCAGTAATGTACTTGTTACATTCTTATTTGTAAGTAAGTGATAAAATTAAAATGTCATTAGTGTGAATAACGTCAATGACTAAAGAATGTAGGCAAACAGAAAACTGCTGCACTTCCACTAATGGCCACTTGAGACTCTGAAAGCAAGTCAACCCCGACAGACTTTAACCAGCTAACATGACCAACATGTTCTGATGAGGTCAAAATATGTTTAGTGTCTCTGTAGCTTACGTTTCCTGTAATAATAACTGTACAGGGACATAACTCACTGCTACCTCTTTGAGTATTTTTCTACACAATAATCTGACAGTTTGGCTTCCTGTATGCAAACTGTACTAACAGTCTGGTCTGTGCTCAGTGTTAAACTGCAGCACTGTTTATCAGTCCGTTAGCACAGATCAGCAGGTATCAGCGCTGAAGCTATCCAAGCAAGCTAACGTTAGCTGATAGCTTAGCATTCCAGGCTCTCATCCAAAGCTAAAAGCTTAATACCAAAGTGAAGACGCCACAGCAGCTGGACTCCTGCCTTCATATTAAACTGTAGCAACAACAGGAGGCCTCTGTGTCACGAACCGGGCCGTACGGTCATGACAAAGAAAACCCCGGACATGGTTAGGAATGTATTCCAAGCTGCTTTATTCTTTCAAAACAAATAAAACAGAAAAGAAAAACCCTACTATCAAAACAAACAGTGGTGTGTGTAATCAGTACCATCAGTAGTGTGTGAAGGAATGGATGAGTGGAAGATAATGCATGTAATAGTGTCAAAAGCAAAAACCAAACCTAACGCAGCCAAAGTCCAACCTGGTGTCTCAGAGCCAACCCAAACTATGCCCTAAAGGTTTTTTATATAGAGTCCTGGCACACTGGCCCAGGTGTTGCCAGTGTCACTGATTGTAAACGGGAACTCCGCCTCTCCAATACCTGCAAACAAGACACACATGAGCCAAAAGGAAAGCAGGGTGCAGTGGGTCGTCACACCCCTCCCCATAAGACCGGAGTCCTCCACAGGATCTCCGTTCCCTGAAAAAAAAAAAAAAAAAAAGAAAATGTCAAAACCCAGTGAGCACAATACAATCCTCCCCAGGGTACACTAAACTATTCAGAAATTGGAGCTCGAGACAGTGCATCTGCAACCACATCACGGCCTTTAATGTGTCGGACATCCAAAACATAGGACTGCAGAAACAGTGACCACCTAATCAGTCTCTGACTAGGGCAACGCAACGAATGCAAAAAGGTCAGTGGGTTGTGGTCTGTATAAACTACTATGGGCTTTACCCCAGAGTCCACATAGACAGCAAAGTGCTGCAAAGCCCAAATCAAAGACAGAGTAGTTTAACTGGTACCGGTTAAACTTCTTAGAAAAGAAACTGATTGGTCTATCAACCCCCTGTTCATCTGCTTGCAGCAGGACAGCTCCAGCCCCTACATAGCTTGCATCCACCTGCAAAACAAAAGGGTGGTCAAATCTTGGTGCAGCCAGAACAGGTGCTGAACACAAAAGGGACTTAATACCATCGAAGGCTTCTTGGTAATCCGTTGACCACACAAATGGGGCCTTGGTCTTTAACAAGTTGGTGAGTGGTACAACCACAGTGGAAAAGTTTTTACAAAAACCACGATAGTACCCCACCATTCCCAGAAACCGCATCAATTCCTTCTTTGTAGAAGGTGGTGGAAAATGCTGGACTGCCATCACTTTAGCCTGCACCAGAGCGACACACCCTTGTCCAACCACCTGACCCAGGTAAGTTACAGTAGCCCGAGCAAAATCACATTTCGCAAGATTTACTGTGAGGTTTGCCTTCGTCAAACAGAGCCCTAATTCTCTGTACATGAGAAGCCCAAGAGTCACTGTAGACCACCAAGTCATCTAAATATACAGCGCAACCCGCCAACCCAGCCACAACACGATTCATAAGACGCTGAAATGTGGCTGGTGCATTCCTCAACCCAAACGGCATTACTTTATAAGAATACAGCCCTGATGGAATAATAAATGTTGCCACTTCCTGCGCTCTCTTTGACAGGGGAACCTGCCAATAGCCTTTCAGCAGATCAAACTTGCTGACATATTTGGCAGCACCAACTTGGTCCACACAGTCCTCCATACGAGGCAATGGAAAGGAGTCAGGTTTGGTAACCCGGTTAACTTTTCGAAAGTCAGTACAGAACCTGGGTGTGTTATCACTCTTAGGTACCAACAAACACGGAGACGCCCAGCTAGATGAAGAAGGCACAGCGATGTCATCCTTAACCATGTACTCTACCTCAGCATCCAGATACTCACGCTTAGCAGGAGAAACTCTATAGAAATGCTGCCGAATAGGCTGTGCCTCCCCTACATCAATATCATGATCCACCCAGTCTGTACGAGAAGGCACATCACCAAACAAACCTGAATACTTCATAAGAAGACCTTCAAGTTCAGCTGCCTGAGCGTTAGGTAAATGCCCCAGAAGACACCCCCAAGTTCTCAAGGGTCTCCGAATTCTTCAGGCGCCCAGACAACAAACCCTCATCCGGTTCAACAGCTGCACCGGAACCTTCCCTTGTGATGACACCTACTTCATTAACTGCCAAAACAGGATCCACCCCCGTCACCCCATCCTGGATAGCAGAACAAGATACACCAGTAGATTGATCATAATAAGCTTTTAACAAGCTAACATGGAACAACTTCACTGGCTTCCGGTGACCAGGAGTTGAAAGCAGATAATTCTGATCTGAAACACGCTTGACAACTGTAAAAGGACCGGAAAACTTAGCCTGAAAAGGCGAGCTCTCCAACGGACAGAGAGCCAAAACTTTGTCACCAGGGCTGAACTCGCGCACTTTAGCATGACGATCATGCCTTGCTTTCATCTTTGCCTGCGACACTGCCAACATGCCTCTTGCCAGCTCACCTGCAGCATATAACCTGTGTCTAAAGCCATTCACATAGTCAATCAAATTCATGGGTGGGTCTGCTTCCATCCACCCATCCTTAAACACAGACAGTGGGCCCCTCACAGTATGGCCAAACACTAATTCATTTGGGCTAAACCCAGTACTTTCCTGCACCACCTCCCGTGCAGGTTGTATGTTGGACTTCTTCCTGGTCATGGAAGAAGTCCAACATACAACCACAAATACACACGTGTATCATTCTTCTGCAGTTTAGGTAGATAAAAATTTGCACAAAAAAATATTATCGTGCATATTGTACCGCGTGTATATAGTAAAAGTTACCTTTGTATTGGATTCATTTTTGCACTTTTTTTTTTTGTTGTACCCTGTCTTTATTTTATTTTTTTAAATTTTGCCATTTTTATTGGTTTCTAATGAATTTCTAATGGACTTTTTCTTCCTCAGCCTTGTGCTGCTGTAATTATTGAATTTCCCCAGTGAAAGATTAATAAAGTCTATTTATCAAAGGCATGTAAAGTCTTACTTTAAACCTACAACGTGCATGCATGTAACTTACAAATATAACCTCTTCATCTGATTCTAATCACTCTGTAATTATTTGGTAAAAAAAAAAATTAATTTTTTAATAAAAACAATTTATTGTATTTGAAATAGTGAAATTTATCATATCAGACAGCAGGTATCCGACTGCTCCTACGTGGCTACTGTATGTTGATTTATTCAAGCAATGAGCTGGACTCTGAAGAACCGTGAGTGTAAAACATACAGGATACAGAAAAGTCGATTTTTTTGGCCACATACTGTATATAAGGTTTCACAGAGTCAGTGTGTGTGTGTGTGTGTGTGTGTGTGTGTGTGCGCACGCGCATATAAGTCATTGGGAGGTAGAGGGAGGACAGACAGAGATTGCTCAGCTTATTTTCCTCCTCGTTAAGTCTCACTCCCACCATCACACACACACACACACACACACACACACACACACACACACACACACACACACACACACACACACACACACACACCAGCCTCGTCTCGCATTAGCTCTCGCCCACTCCATCTCTCCTCCAGGACACTTCCTCCACGAGACCCCTGAGATGAAGAGGAATGAAACGGACACTTGTCAGTCTTCGTCAAAAAGCCGTTAAACGCACACCTCTCTCACACGGACACACAAAGAGTGCACCAGCAAAAACAGACACTGCAACAGTGGGCAGACTCTTATTCTCTTTAGCACCACTCAGACGTACACAGCATGCGTAGGATGAGGACACAGACCGACAGAGACGGACACTAGGGGGAAATATTTACAGCAAAACTATGACTCGTATAATACTTGGAGTATCAGGTGGCCACACAAATGGGGGTCTGCGTTAGTGTGTCCAGCCACCACATCATCAGCACTCTCTCTCTGTATAATGTGGTGGTGGTGAAGATAAAAGCAGTGGGCGATTGTGGCTCAAGAGTTGGCAGTTCGCCTTGTAACCAGAAGGTTGCCGGTTTGAGCCCCGGCTCCGACAGTCTCGGTCGTTGTGTCCTTGGGCAAGACACTTCACCCGTTGCCTACTGGTGGTGGTCAGAGGGCCCGGTGGCGCCAGTGTCGGGCAGCCTCGCCTCTGTCAGTGCGCCCCAGGGTGGCTGTGGCTGCAATGTAGCTGCCATCACCAGTGTGTGAATGTGTGGATGACTGAATGTAGTGTAAAGCGCTTTGGGGTCCTTAGGGACTAAGTAAGGCGCTATACAAATACAGACCATTTACTGTAGATTATTCATCTAAATACTAAACAAAGACAAAAATAGTTACATTTTTATAAAAGGTGGCGAAGCAGCTGAATGCTGAACCCAAGTACATGTTTAGTATCACGTAAGAATTCATCATAACTTTTCATATACCGATCATATTTTGGAAACCTGTGGAGCCTTTCTGTAAAAATGAATTAGAAATGACGATATTTTCTTTGCCCTGTGGTCTCCATCATCGTTTGGCTGCCGCTCTCCGCCCACGATACCCACTCTCATGCAAATTTCACACCCAAACTCAGCATCGTCTTTTCAGCCAACACGTGTTGCGCAGACCACAACCGTCCTATCGCTTCATGTACACAGATAGCCAGCCGTGCAAGGCTCTAAAAGTTCAGTGCAGAGACAGCCTTGATTTGTCATTATTTATAGCCCGAGTAAAGCCACTCTCTAAAAGTAATTAGACTTTAGAAACAAAGAGAAAGGGAGGCGAGGGAGCGAAAGCGAGAGAGATGGTAAATGTTCCCAGCCACAGCCTGCTGGGAATTTAATTAACCCTTTCCAATTTGCTACTTATGAAGATAAAGTGGACCTGAAGAAAAGGCAAAGGGGAGCTGCGTGAGATCCACCAGCTCAGGTGGGCATCCCCACTCCATCAATGTAGGAGTAATGCTGTTTCCAGGGCATCAGAAAAACATATCTGCCCATAAACTGCACACACATGCACACATATATTCAAAGAGCTGGAGGCCCCTGTGGAAGCACTTTGGTAGCACTGATGAGAGACTGGTTTGGGGGACTTTTATATGTGTGCGACTGTCTCGCCTCATTTGTCGCTTAAGGGAGTTGACAATTGGCTAATGAGGACGACAGGGACCAGGTCACCTTGCATTGTGTACAACAACAAACATACTTCAAAAAAAAATCCACCTTAACTATCTCGGACGCGTCTGGCTTGAACCTGGAGTTCACAGCAGCTCCGGCCTCTTGTACATATGCAAGCATACTAACATTTAATGACCCGCACACGACTGTCTAACAGGTATTTTTAGCATTTAAACTGAGACAGCACAGAGCGTCTGTGCAGCCATTGCACTTTTTACTCTTGGCCAGCAGATAGCCCCTGTCATAATTGGGCTGGCAGACAGTCAGTGGCTACAGTAATGGTGATAAAGTCGGCCAATTAAATATTCCGCTGTTCCGACGCAGCCATTCATCCGGCTCCGTGGACACACTTGGACGTGTACGAGAAGGTGTGTATGTGTGTATTAGGACAGATATAAAGACACAATGTGAGAGAGAGAGCGAGCGAGAGAGCATCCTGTTCTTTTACTGCATGTACATGCAAATGAGACAGCAGTGCACTCAAGACTGCTGACCTTTGAAAACAAAAAGGTAGATGCAAATAACAGAGCGCAACACACTTCATACTGAGGGACCTGTCAGTCCACATAAACACATCCAGATACGTGCTCCCACACAGACAGATCAGGCCTTTCTACAGGAAACTTTCTTGGTAATGGTTCAAACCTTTGATGTAGTGAACCAGGAGAAACAAGGGATGAAGAAACAGAGGCAAAGACAAATGGAGCTGTGCACAGACGAGGGAGCAAAGGGGCAAAAAACAGGGCTTCTGTGATTCTCAACAGCAGCAATGCAGCTGAACAAATCCATCTTCAAAGCTGCGATCTATCATTTTATCACAGCCCAGATGAGCACCAAGTCTCTTTTCTCTATCAGCATATTTAGGCCTCTTCAAGGTCACCCCTGCACCAACAGTGAAATAATACAATATTCTTCATCACTGTTGATTTGTTTTTTATTTTTAAAGACAAACCTTCTGCTCTACATGAGCACGGCGAGGCTTAAATCCCCCCGAGAGGCTCGTGCGCTGTACACTGACCTGCGTGTTACTCCAAAAAAAGAAAAGTGGGATCAAGTCTACTGACATTAGGGGGAGGGGCCTGCTCTGTACTTAGTGTCCAGCGTGTTCGTGTCACTCTTTCTGACAGCCTGAAGCTCCGTCTGACTGTCAACAGGGAATATTTTGAAGGAGTCGATCCTGTGGCTCAGTGAAGGAACGGGACTGGAAGTCCTGCTGTGATCTGGATCCTTAACATTTTAACATTCATTTTCCCAACTGTCAGGAAGTTGGTAATAATGCGTGGAGATGTGAGGCATTAACCGATACACATTCTGTACCAAATTAAGCTCTACAGACCATATTTACTGATAATGCCCATTATAGTCTACGTGTCCCATCCACCTTTGACATTTTTCTTTGGATTAATATTGACAAAATCGTGCACAACAACCCGCAATATATATGTTGTTTCATGGTTATAATGCAGATCAAACTCCCTGAGCTGTAACAATGGTACGTTATGGGCTCTACATAACATACGGCTGTAGTTACTGTGACATCAACCACTGATTACTTCCTGTGATTTTAGTACTATGGTCAATGCTAGGTGATGTTGTTTCGGAGCTAGAGGAGACCATGCTCATAGAAGAGGTTAGTACCCGGCAGTTCTTGGACGGGTTGTCATTACAGTTAACCAATCAAGAGTTGAAGTTCAATGATGTGAATTAGCTGAAGTGATGGTGGGCAGCAGCTAGCACCTACAGCCACCTTCACACACACTTATCACTCAAAGGGCCAATTCCTGCCAACTTACAATCCATCCAGCCATCCATTGTCTTAACTGCTTGTCCTACTCAGGGACATGTTGGGGCTGGAGCCTGTTGCTGTTGTCATCAGGCAAAACGCAAGTTTAACAAAAGATGCTCCATAGAAAAGTGAGGAAGGGGAAATCATCTATAGAGACCGAGACAGTCTATTCAATTTGATTTATACAGTGCCAAATCACAACAACAGTCGCCTCAAGGTGCTTTATATTGTAAGGTAGACCCTACAATAATAGATACAGAGACAAACCCAACAATCATATGACCCCCTATGAGCAAGCACTTTGGTGACAGTGGGAAGGAAAAACTCCCTTTTAACAGGAAGAAACCTCCAGCAGAACCAGGCTCAGGGAGGGGCGGGGCCATCTGCTGTGATTGGTTGGGGTGAGAGAAGGAAGACAGGATAAAGACATGCTGTGGAAGAGAGACAGAGATTAATAACAGGTATGATTCAGCAGAGATGTCTGTAGTGAGTGACAGAGGTGACTGAAGTCTAATGAGCTACACTGTAAATGTTTTTTATTTTTCTCTATATATGGGATTAACTACATATTGAAGAAAACTGCAAGTGGCAATTCTAGGACGTGCAAGGCCTAATAAGTTACTCTGTAACACAGTACATACTGTACAGATGGTTTATGTACAATATATGTATGTATAAATACCTGTAATGCATGAGGAAAAACACCTTAAAAGTGAACGCTTAGTAAATGCCACTGTTTCAACTACAGTTTCTGAAATGACAGCTGGACATATACACAGCACTTTCCAGATTAGTGGGGATAAGCAGATCTCCTTGTATTTTATGGACTGTTTCACTGTAATTAATTAAATTTAAATATTAAAGCAGCTCAAGAAATGTAAAATATCAGTCCTACAGGGAAGGAATAAAACAATAGGAAAATCATGAGATTTATTAGCGTAAAAATATATTCCCAACTTTCCGGTGTGTTTTTGTGTGTTAATAAAAGGACAGACTTGAAATATTTGGCCATGATTTCAGAGCATAAAAGACCTTTGTTTGGGTATTAAGAGCATTACATGGTTTATTCAGTGTTTTATTGCCCTCCTCCACTGCTAAATAAGGTTACTGTAAAATAAATGTCATAGAAAATATTAGCAGCTATAAAAGTATTACTAAAAAAAACCCCCAGAAAGATTAAATGCACACACTCACAGAGTGAATTTTATTTGACCAAGTCACGACTCTCTAAGCTATAAATGTCATTTTTTTCCTATTTATGAGACCCTTGGGGGTTGACTCAAAGCAAAGAGACTCCTGAGAACACGTCTGCCTCACCGATGCAGGTGTGCTGACAGGACTCTCCTGTTCACCACCGCAGCTCTAATCACGGCTAACCCATCCGTCCCACCAGTCAGTGTGAATAAATGTCAGCCCAATCATATCTGCCTAGATCCTATATTTAATTCACAAATCACAGACATGAAATATTCACACAATGATGAGGATGAAAGGAGACCAGTTCACAAGTTTGAGCAGATCAGCAGTGGGTGGACAAAGGCTTGTGAGCGGGCTTCTTAAAACATTTTTTTTTTTAATTTAGAGAAAGGATAAGAGGATGAAAGATAAGTCGAAGCACATACAGCAGCTCACCTTGAAAGACCTCACAGAGAGAGAGCTGGTGGTGAAGTGAGGAGTGGTCAGACAAATGATGAGGAAAGAGAAAAGCAGAAAGGTGGCGGCGCTAATATCTATGATTCAAGCCTGCATTCACACAGAGCAGAGGTGTGTAGCTAATAGGGAGCATGGGGGGGGCAGATACATCTGCAGGTAAGAAATCTGAAGGAGGTGAAAGAAGGGAAAAGCAAACAGATGAGATGGAAGGTGTGCGAGTGCATGTGAGGAGCAGTATGGAGATGTCAGCACTCTTAAAGCCAGAAGACAGCACTTTCCTCCCATCACACATTCTGTCAAGCCCACTGGGACAGAACAGAACCTGTGCCAGCCAGTCAGCCGGGCCCAGGGTGAAGGCCATATATTTTACATGCCCTGCCCACACGACACTTGCTCAAATCCAAGGTGGAAAAGGGCTGAGAGTCAGCATAAAGAAGGAAAAAGGCAAAAACTTTCTCCCGGACGGTAAAAGGAAATGACCCTGAAAGTCAGAGTCCGGACGTAAAACAATGCTTTTCAGTCAACGAGGGAATAAAAACTAGCGGCCCCCACCCAACGCCGTGAAAGTAGAATATCAGGGTGAAATGTTCAGCAAATCTGGTCTGCCTTTAAAGAATAAGAGGAGTTTTAACTAGTGAGCAAAGTGCTGATTCAAACTGTGAAGCTGAAATAACTTTGCCCAGCAGGGTGCTGCACACGGCTCTGATCCCCGGAGACAAAAGAAGCCCCGAGCCGGAGTCCTCAGCACAGAAGAAGAGTCAAAGCAAAACCTCGGACATCTGCTGAAGTGAAGCTAGGCTGTCCAGCTGATCTGATTACCGAGCTAACAGTGAGCTGGGGTGTAGGGTCTTAAGCCTCCCAAGCCATAATACCTGGGGCAGAAGAAAGGGCAGCTTATGTGCACAGAGTGCATCATGAGCCATCGGCAGAGTCACTCCAGTAAGTGAACTGGTCTCCCTTTCTATTTCCAGAGGAGTTAACAGACTCGTGTGTGGGAGTTTCTATCAGTGCTTCGAGCTGAAGCAGAGCAAATAAATCCCAGAGTCAGATACAGAAGGCTGATAAGTTATGGGCTTGATGAATATTTGATGGCTGATCTTCAACGAGGAATCAAAGCCGGCCACGTCACTCTTACTGGTTAACGTTGAAGACCTACAGTGACTTTGCTGCATCTCCTCTATACTGACACACAAGTCATTTCTACCTTCCTGCTGGTTTTGCAGAAGGGATGTTTATGGCTCACTGTGCTGTGGTGCTACATGATGTACAGTTCAAATGAATCATGCTTAGTGTAACATACAGGTGATTCAGGTCTGGCCTGCCACACGAAGTCGTCGTTTCAGGAGTGCATGAAATTAAAATGATGCAGCAAAGACACGCGAGCGACTTTGTCTCCTTATTCGGCCGATTTTAAACGAGGGCCGAACAACGTAATAAAGCAGCCACCTTGGTGAGCAACAGAGAGTAAATGATGTCAAAGCTAATAACAGTGACTGGCAGTGACACAGTGAGACAGCTTTGTGGCACTAACGTGCTCCATGCTGTAGATCCTGACAGGCGAGGAAGATGGGCTTAAACCCACCTGGGTTCTCTCTTTTCTTTCCATCTCTCGATGTCATTACTCGATGACTGTGGCACTCAGCGTTACTACGCTGTGTTTTTATCTGAACTGGTAAGCTGAGAGTAGCCACAGACCATTACTGCAGATTAATTTCTCCCTTTTTTTGTAAATTCCTCTTCATCCAAACTGAACGCTGCGTACAAACTCAACTCTTCCAGGTAAAAATCTTACGGTTTGCCTGCATATTTAGTCTATATACAGGAGGAGAAAGCAATTCATGTTTGCCTTGCATGAAGGTGCCTTGGCTCATCAATGTGCAAGCAAAACCACAGAAAAAGTCTAAAAGCTGCAGTGCAGTCGGATACCAATGGAGTATTTAAGAAAAACAAAACATTTTTATGAAATATGTAACTATGCATTACAGCAGGATGTCTGTCTGTACTTTAGACAAATGAAGCTGTACTTTGCCTCACTGATATGCAGCCGCCAGCACAGTGTAGACACTGGAGCGAGACTTTTTATTGGTTCTATTTTAAGCCAAGACAATTAAATAGCTCTCTTTTTTGGGGGTATCACTTACATTTTAATCTGAAAGCTCCAACTGGTCTCCAAAGCACCGAACCTCTCTGCTCAGCAATCACCATCAGATACCCAAACTTGGATTCCTGATTACAGTTAGCGAGGCACGGTAAATTATTCAGCAGTTGTCACTGTAACATGAGACAATATGGATGGAAGAAGCCAAGGAGGCTGTGGAGCATCCAATGGCTGACACAGATTTATCCTTTGATAAGTTAACTATACGGCGCAGGACAGGCCAAAACCCACACGTGACTCAAACTGCACGATAGCTGCACAGAGCCGATCACAGTGTGCAGATGGATGGATTTCAAATATACGAGCAAATGAAATTCACGATGAAACCAAAGTCTATTTTTATTCTGACCAACGTTGAAATGACCCCAGTTCTGCCATTTGTGTAGGACGTATGCACCTGTGCCATCTTATTGTCCTACCTGATGTCCTGCAGGGCATTCAGAGAGAAACAACAACAACAGCCCATTTCAGCAGGATAATTCAATCCATAGTTCCTGAAGGTGGCTGGCACGGGGCTATAAGCAGAGAATGAATTCTGTCTTTCGAGAGGAGGACAGTCAGAGTAATTTCATGGTACAGTGGGCCATAGCATTTTTTTTCAAGCATATCCAGGTAAGCAGGTCACATGGTTACTGATCTAATGTTACCTTCTTAAAACTGCAAGAACTACGCTGCCTTGATAAACATTTTTTACAACATTTCCAACAGATAAAACAATCAGACGATAATGGGAAACGATGCAGCAGCGTCTGTCTGTGTTTTCAGTTTGGGTCGTCCGACCCTTCGATCTTCACCCCTATTTATTCCCAAACCTACGGGAGCATTTACTGCTGCTCTTTGGCAGAAACACTGTGATCAGCTAATAGTGCTTTGGCAGGCTGGGGCTGAGCTCCGGGAGGACAGAGCATCTGTGTCGAGAGGATAACTTGGAAAGTTTTGCCACAAATGGCAAACGGATCGTCTGCGGACTTTTGAACTTGGAGCCTCGAGCGACACGACGACACACGGCAGTGTCTTACGAAGGCGTCCCGCTGAACATTTGAGCTGTGATTACTTAAATGATTTCTGCCTGCCTGCTGTTTTTCAGTCGCAGTCATTACAGAGCTGCGTGCTCGCAGATCTCTGCCCGTCACACGACACCAACCTGATTCAGGTGCGCAGTACGTGCGTCCGCTGCGTCCAGACAGCTGCAGCTACAAACTTTAGGATGTGCTCGGCTCTCCTCCTCCTCCTGCACCTCCGCTTGTTCCTCCTTCTTCTGCTGCTGCTGAGAGTCGCTTTGCTCCGAGACACGACTGGAAGCAGGCAGCGACTCTTAAAGCTCCCCACCCACTCCGGCCTCCCGCAGGGCGAGCAGCCAATCACAAATGTGGTCTCAGCACAATAATACAAAGACGATTCATACGTGAGACAACTTTGTCGTAAAGAAACACTTGAATGTGTCACAAGGAGAACATGAGAGCAAAGACCTGATCTGATCATTCAAACACAGCTTAGACCGACGCAGGGGGATGTGCAGGTATGAAGGTCATTATCTGTATGGAAACTGATAAATATCAGTAATAAGTCGGTGTTTATGTGTGCCTGCCAAATGGCAAACCACTCTGCTGCTTCCACTACAGGACCAATAGAAATGCTCAGCTGAGCGAGTATGGAAGTTATCAAGTGCCAAACTTTGTTTAAACTACTTGACTGAGATCGAAAGCAAAAATCAATTTATAGCCACAAGAGTCCTTTATGTTTGTTTGTTTTTTTTAATTTCATGCTCCAGTACAAAAGTGATTCAGGCTCTTTGTGATACCTTAAAGTCATCGGGAGCGTCCGGGGAGGATGAACACACAGCACAGTCAGTGCAGTTCACTAAAGACTCGGGATTCCTCCCACAGGAAGACAAATCACGCCTCACTTTTGTTTTCTGAAGTATTTTAACAGAACGATTCAGCCACGATGGTTTCATTTCATTCTGTCACACTAATCCTTCCTCAGTTTCTTATCCTAACCAAAGAAGCCAGTCTGATGCTCATCCTTCCACTGCTCTTCCAGTTTCAGGTTTCCAGGTGGGGGAGTCACCTGCTGCCAAGAGCTGCCGATGCCAGGCACAATGCCCACGTCCACAGGAGAGCAGGTCATGGCAGAGTGGGAAGTTGGGGCGAGGAAGTGGAAGAGGCAGCATATGTTACTTTACCATCTAGAGATGGATTTCTTTTCTGGTCCTGAGAGCTTATTTCTTGGCATCTTGGCAAACATGTAAACAACAAAAGGGCTAAATGTGAAAATGTGCCAGTTTGTAAAGGAGTGATAAACCAACCAAAGCTGAGGTTTAATGACTTCTTAAAAAATTCATTTCCTCTGATTAATGTCAGCGATTTCTGTGCAGATGCCACCAAAACACAGGAAGGCCGCGTTACGGAAACACGGTTCATCCCGTGATGCTGGGAACATGTGGGCTGACACAGAGCAGTGTTCAAGCCTTTGAACAGCTCACCTATTATCGCTGTGCTAATTTTAATTAAAGCAATTTTCTCTTGGAACAAAATGGCAGCTTCACATTAGGGGCTGTAAAACGTCCGTGTATGTTCAAGCGTGTGTTTGTCCCCCCGTGGAGTGGCTGTGTGGGTGAGAGCGAGTACATTATGAATGTGGAGTGTGTCATTTTCCTAGGTGTGTTTGCTGAAATGTGTGAGTATGTGTGTGTGGGAGTGGGGACCTTTGATTGGAGCTAGAGAGCCCATATGTGTCATCCTAACTAGACTCTGACAGGGAAGCTGAATAAATGTTTCTGTCCTATCTTTTTTTTAAATTTTGTGCCCAAAAGTTGTTTACTTTTAACACAAGTTATTAATGTAAAAAAAATCTACAGGCTAAGAAGTTATATAGAAGGAAATTCTTGATGCTCTCGGTTAAATAAAACATATCCTTGCAGGATTTAAGGGACCCTTTGCAGTGCCTCTGTGTGCGAGCGGAAGTGCAATCATTTCTACTTCTCTATCTGTGAATGTCATTTGGGGTCTGTGTATGTGTGGGTGGAGGGCAGGCGGCCATGACTAATCAATAAGCCTGATAATGAGATCTGAGCGGTGTCGTTGCGGCGGCCCCTTGGGCGAGTAACGCCTCCTGTACCGTAAAGAGCATCGTTGTCTCCTCTTCCTCCGACAGAACACACAGCTCATTAACCTTTGGAGCCGGCACAACACCGACCAGACACCGTTTACAACTCCCCGGCATGCTGTTCGCATTTATGGTTTGGCAAATAAAGCTTTTTCTTGCGTTGGAGGATATGTTGCTGTTTCTTAAATGGTCTGAAAAAGATGACGTGTCTGCTTTTTTGGGCTGCAGCTCGCAGGTTTTATCAGCTTTGTGCTGTATGGAAAGTTACAGTTGAGATCGAGCGTTCGGCTGCATGTGATGCGCAGCATAATCATCAGTTTAGAGTCGAAAAGCCTTTTTTTGTAGACGTAGCGTGACTGGTTATAGGGATGTGTTGGGCTGTACTGAGGAGACTGAGGTGTGATCACAATTGGCAGAAATGAAAATTACTTTCTGAAAATATCTTGCAGGAATAAACGTGATATTTAGGATTGCATCACACTTTATAAAGACACATGTGGCTGCAAACAAACTGAGCAGCTGTGATGACACAGTATCGTGTGTGTGTGTGTGTGTTTGGGAAATTTCACCCAAACCGTGAAAAATTTCTGCTCATCCCTGAAGACAGGTGTCACTCAGGGCTTCTGAGCCTGTCCCCGGGTGTAACATGCATAAAAAGCCGCTGCTTTGAAAGTGAAAGTGGGAGAGAGAACAGGGTGTCTGAAAGTCACAAAGACCTCTGGGAATCAGAGCTGTTTTGTAGCCACTGACCTTCAGAGCCGTGTCACTTCCCCTGTGGGGTGCTATTGTATGTGTGTGTGTCTGTGCACTTTACTGTGTGTGTATGACTGATTGAGCACCACAGAGGAACCTTGATGACATCGCAAATAAAGAGGTGCATTTGCAGCAGTGTGCAAGTTCCTCGAAAAAAGATATTTAGAAGCAGCGTTATGAGGCGTTGAATGTGGGATTCAACTAAATGCACAAACATTAATTGAAATTCGGTGAAGACTCTTCAGTGGATGAAGAACATTTCTGTGTCAGCATATTTTCCCCCTTTCTTCACCATCTCTGGACACATATTAGAAAAAAGCTGAGGTTATGCATCGATTTACATTTAGGCATCAGTGTGGACGTTCAAACAGAATCCAGACACTCTGACAAAATCATATCAATTTTACTGGGTTTGCTGTTATGTGCAAATATTCAACTCTAAGTCAACAAGGCTCAGGAGTTGGAAAGCTGATTTTTTTAAATGTGTGTGTGCATACAGTAGGCGTTTGCCTTTGTGTGTCCTCTGCTGAAAGCAGAGACTCTTTCCCCGGTGGTTTCCTTCAAGCTCCAGGGGAGGTGATTGGTGGACGGGGTTTAATCGTTCCCTTTCAGTCCTGGTTAGGGGGCAACATTCATCATACAGCCTCACAACTTCACCCTGGATTGTCCCAGTGCCATGCACTGTGCAAGCCTATAGTCCTTCCAGAGCCAGGTGCGTGCACACACACACACACACACACACACACACACACACACACATGTCTGGTTTGCTATCCTCGTGGGGACATCCCATTGACATAATGCTTTCCCTAGCCCCTTACCCTAACCCTAACCATTAAAAATGAATGCCTAACCCTGACCCTTACCCTAAACCTAACCATAACCTAATTGTAACCCTGACAGTAAAACCACATTTTGAGTGTGAAAATTGCTTTCAACCCCGAGGGGACCTGGATTTTGGTCCCCACGGTGCAGAAAGTCCCCACCAGGATAGTAAAAGTCAGATTTTGGTCCCCACCAGGATAGTACGAACCCGTACACACATACACACACACACACACACACACACACACACACACACACACACACACACACACACACACACACACACACACACATATCAATCCCCAACCAGCTGAACCACACTTCACGGTCCATTTGATTCTCTATTTTTCTTTAATTACTCAAAGTGTTTAAGGCTGTGCCAGGATTTCAGTGTCTGTGTGTGTGCCTATGTTGTGACTCGATAACGAAGCAGCTCACATGTAAACATGGCAGTTTCACTGTACAGTTATTTGTATAATTTTATTCACTTCATCTGTTTTTGATTCAATCAATAATCTGAATCTTGGGGTTTTTTCTTCACATGCTGTCGGTCGTGGCTGTTCCACAGACCTGTGAACATCCAGTGCATCACATACAGTACATACAGCTTTCATGTCAGCATATCAGGTCTAGATCAATACCTAAGGAAGCCCATCACTCTCCAGTTACCTTGATGGCAAAATGGGATCTTAATGAGACATTATCGCAGCCCCTGACCTCGGTAAGAGCATCGTAAGGGCTTATTTTGAGAGAGCTGCGTGGTTAAATGCACGGCCTTAGCTATTCATAAGAGCTTTAATTATGCATGGATGTTCAATAGCAGTAAACAATCCCCGTGCAGAGTGAGAAAGCAAGTCCCCAGTAAAAGACTTTTTAACTGCTTGATGCGATTCGGAGCCCGAGGACATTCATTTCTGCCAGACTTAAATGATTGATGACCATTTGATATCAGCTCTGGAAATTAAGTGTAAAGCTGTAAAGGTCTGATCACGCCGCAGCAGCACACAGTGACTGGCGGAGTTTGTCAGAGCAGGCTGCCAAAATCATTTTGTACCGCTACTCACGGCGTAATTTTACTTCTCTGAGAACAAGAGAGGGGGGAGAGGAGGAGCAGGAGCGGTGGGAGGGGGACTGAATTAAATTAAAATGAGAGGACACTTGGTTCAGATAACATAGTGTGATGGAGCCAGTTGACTGATGATGCACCGTTTCAAATTCTCTCCACACGATTAACATCACCGGAGGATTCATTCTGGCCACATTTAAAGTGATTGATCATTGCTATAAATTAATGAAACAAATAATAAATATATTAGTAACGAATGAGGGATAAGCCTTGCCAGAAAGGCAACCAGCCATGTTGCTGCAATGCATCAATTTCAAATTTGCTATTTGCATTTTTTTTACATGCCATGTAAGGATATTGCAAACACACACACGCACACGCACACGCACACGCACACGCACACACACACACACACACACACACATCCATGAATCTTGTCAGCACCTAATTTATTTTCCTATGGAGACTCATGGAGTTGATGTGTCCTGCTTAACCCTTCACTACTCAACTTAAAAGCCAATGAGTCAAAACCATCAGACAGCAAAGGCCAGGAATCAGCCTCCTCTCATCCATGAGGTAAGATGAAATATTAAAGGTGGTGCAGAATTTCTCTGATATCAGTAAAGAGATCAGGTTTTGATCAGCTGAGTGTTGTGCAGGATTCCCTCAGCAGAAGAAAGAGAGAGCTTGTAGCCTTTAAAAGACGTGCTCAGGTTTTTGCTGCAGTCTCTATGCAGAGCTCTACCGACTGCAAGAAACCTCAACTTCACTCATTGCAATGACATCATCTCAGCAAAAAAAAAGCTATTACTTGAAGTCAGCTAGCTAATGAAAGGGGAAATTTTCATGTAATTACTGTTCTTAAAGTTGAGTTAATGCCGTAGCCGAGGACGTTAATGATCATTTATTAATACATTTTGTTCATTTCGTGAAAAAGGAATTGCCAAATGTCTTTGTGAGTCATACAAACCATTCATACATTATTAAACTTACTTACAAATCAAGTTCAGTCCATTTTTGCGACTCTTTTACTTGAATTCAAAAACATTTCCAAGCACTTCTCAGCTGCCCACCTCTGTGACTCATCCGTGACATCAACGACTCAGGAGGGAGCTCTGCCGTTCACACAGGAAGAGAAAAGCCTACACTCGGTGTTTAGAAAGTTCTCTTTCAATGTGACATCTTCAGGTGATTTATAGAGAGCCAGAGAGGAAAGAATGCTAGCATTAATCTCACCCACCTCTGCTACAGGAACGTCGTCAGGATCTTAAAACAGGGAAAAGCCCAGAGGAGGAATCGTTACTGCAACAGTGAGGTGCATACGGTGGCTTGTTTGGCAGTATACACATATACTGTTGTTATAGAAACAGTTTTTCAGCAGCATAAGTAAAAAAAAGAAAATGTTTTTTGACACTGATGAAGCAGTCGTATCCCAGACAGGACGGATCTCGCTCTGTCAGTTTTGAAAATCGATCAACCTTGGTTTAGCTTCTGCTCTTTGAACTGTGACAAATGTGAACTGTGACAAAGTCGCTTAGCTCTGCGTCGTATCTATCTAATAATCTCCTCTTCTTCACCCCTCTTGTGTCATCTGTCTGTCGCACTCCTTATCTCTCCTCCTCTCTCCTCCCCGTCCTCCTCATGGGTTCAGCATACGCGCCAGCCGAAACCTCATCAAATCTCTCTTCTTTTTAATCTGATGGTGAGATCATAAATGTATAGATTATCAATTATTTGAACACGTGAAATCAGATTACAATGATTACAAAAAAGCTGGGATAGAATGGAAATGAAAGCAGAATAAATGTATCTGGAAATCTCATAGGTCCACATTTTAATCACAACAGAACACAAAAACATATCAAATGTTTAAGCTGGGGGAATTTTAGGTAAAAGAGTCACTTTTTAAAATAATTTGATGGCATCTCAAAAAAGTTGGGACACAGCCATGTTTAGCACTGTGTAGCAACCTGCGTTTCTCTTAACAACAGTCCATAAATGCCTGTGAACAGTGGAGACCAGCTGCTGCTGTCCTGTTCTTGGGATTCGAGCTGCTCAGCAGTCCTGGGTCTTTATTGTTGTATTTCTTTAAACTGAACTGCAGGCCGAGACTCTTCTCCTGCGAGGCCATGCTGTTGTAACACATGCAGTATGCGGTTTAACATTGTCTTGCTGAAATATGCAAGGCCTTCCATGAAACAGACGTCATCTGCAAGGGAGCATCCAGACCTGTATATGCCTTTCAGCACTGATGGTTTGCAGATGTGCGAGCCACCAGTTCCACAGGCAATACTGCGCTCCCATCAGAGATGCAGGATTTGAACTGAGTGCTCACATTAGGCCCAAAGGTCGTCTTTAGTTTGAAGGATACCGATTTCCACTTTGCCTCAGTCCGTTTTAAAAAAGCTTAGGCAGCGATGTTCCTGCATCATGTTCATATCTGACTTGAGCCTTACGCTTTTCACAGTCTTCTCAATTTTACATTGGTCACAATTTTTAGAGCCATTTGTTTCCATCAAATTCAAATTTTGCTCACAGTTTTTATAAAATGGTCAGTTTACTCACTTTAATCATTTGATATGTTTTCTATATTCCGTTGTGAATAAGATGTAGACTGTATAAAGTGTTATGTAAACCCAACTTTTCATTGGGTTTGTATGAGCTGACAGTCACAAGACAGGAGCACGCGAGTGGATGCTACGTCACCGCTACGCCGTAATAATTCAGCACTGGATTTGTTTAACATTATTTTGATGCTTTTACGTTAAAGTGTCACATTTAAATATGTGAATGAATCTCTTTAAACAAGCTGTAGTTAACTGCTGAATCTGATGTAGCCTACAACCTGAGAAAAGTAAGTAAAATATACTTGGATTAAAGAGAGGACCTTCTATGTGCTCGGTGAGCGACTTCACAGGAGAATTAGCCTTTATCTTCAGGCACACAGCACCTGCTCAAGGAGGAGAGTTTGCTCCACTTGTTTTATGAGAAAATTCAGAGATGTGGAGCCACAGAGGAAAGTTACATGCTTGGTTAACCTTAAATATTCCTTACAGCTTTTCAGCTGAAGCCTTTTTTTTTTAAATGTCCCTGAACACAATGCAGGTATATTTTTAAAGGTCACCAGAGCAGTTGGTAAAAGTATTTAGTAATATAAGTTATTTTGTAAGAGATGCACACAGACCGACACATGTGTTCAATGCTTTACCAAATGTATGTGTTCCTACACTTCGTATGATCTTTTCATTTAAAGCTGTTTGCTTGTTGGGAAGCTCTGTTCCTGCAGTGCTCTGCAGACCCATGTAAGCCGATACTGAACAACGTGATAAAAACTCAGTTTTAGAGTTGTTTCTTTGCCAAGAATGCTAGAAAAACAGCTCGATCCAACAGCTACACACTGTCAGCCATATTTCAGTACCTCTGAACCTAAGCTCATTAAAGCACGGCCGCTGAAATAGGGAGAAAAGTAGAACTAATTAGGGCCCCAAAGGCAGAAGGGGCTCTTGTATGAATGAACACTTTATTTCCACTTTTAAAAAATCTGTTTATTGTTATAATTGATTGAATAAGTCAATTGGGTTAGAGAACCTTGATGCCCCAAATACTGTGACACCACTTTCACCCCTTACAAATGAATCAAAATGGTTTGGTCCACCCTGGACAAACAGACCCTGTATTTTTTAAAGCACAGGTCATTTATTCTAGAGAGAGAGCAGACTGAGAGAAGTCACCTGTTAATAAATGTCTTTCAAAAGGAAGGTAATTATAGCTCAGCTAACAGGCTACCAATAGGTTAGCTATCAGCAGTTAGCCAATATCAGCTGTAGCGGTATAGCTATCAAAATGAGCTAGCTCAGCTGAACAATGTGAAACGCTGGTCCTTCATTTCAGAAAGCAGCAGCAGGTCTCACCCAAGCAATCATTTGTATCCAGAACAGTTTCAGCTGAAAGCGTAGCATTACGCTTTACTGCATGTTAGCTCAGAGGCTATTGTGAGGAAGCTAGCTTGTTTCAGGCCAATGAAATTTGAAAATACCACAGAGACACTTTTTTGTGTCAGGTAAAATGAAATAATCGCAATGTTGCTCCAAAGATCTGAATGTGCAGCTGCACAGTGCTGTGTAGGTCGACGGATTACCTCTTCATCACTTTGAAGCATACAGTCATGGGACCAATTTATGAAATGTTATTATAATAATACTGTTGTTGTCAACCTATCACAGAGACATACAACCATTTACTCTGTAGAATCAGCAGTTAACCTGACAAACATGTTCTTGAACAGGATGCCATCGACTGTGTGGCTCAGCTATTTCTTATATCAGCTCGAGTAACTAATCCAACTTGATCCTTCAACCTTCAACGATGCTCCACGTCGTGAGCAGCCACGAATGAGAATTTTGGGGGTTCGTAGATGAGATTTGGATAACCGGTGGGAAGTGGAAGGGCTCCATCCGGTATGATTGAAACATGACTTCTAAAATTAGCTTCTACATGGTTGAACGATTTGACACAACGATCTTTCATAAAGAGAAGTTTAGTTTACTTTCCCTGAAATAAATTGTTTTCTTGCCTTTGCTGACAACCATGCTGAACATGGCAATCATCTTTCACATGAGGTCAAATGGGGTCAAAAAATTAAAAAGTAGCCATAAAAGGGTAAATGCACACATGAGAGCAGACGGATGAAAGGTGGCCTTCAGGGACACAAAGTAACGTTTGAAAATTCATGTTGAATGACCATCAAGGAGCACAAGAGATTTCTTTGTATATATATCATGAACAGCGGTGAGACTGGGTTGCAGACATACTTACATTCCATATGTGGACTCTAGATCTACAACAGGGGTGTCAAACATACAGCCCGGGGGCCAGAGCCGGGCCAAAGATTTCAGTCTGACGTACTGGATCGTTTTGAAAAATGTGAAGTTGGGCATAAATAAAAGGGCATAACACTTTTAACTGTATTTTCACATTTTAATGCTTTGGCTACTAATAAAGACCTCCCCCACAGCTCTGCATACTACACTGGAGTAAATAAGTAATAGATAAACGATGACATTACAGAAATAAATGTGTAGTTAAACTCTTTTACACTGATAGAAAGCGGAGTTTTACTGGTCCAGCCAACTTCAGGGTGGATTGCTGGGTTGGTTTAACTTGAACATGAGAGACTGGAGTGTGTTTTCTGATTCAAACATAAGTATTTTGTGTAAGTTATGAACTGAACCATAACTTCAAAGTTCTGTAATTCAACCCAAACTCCAATCAGTCCCTTTACCTAACCACGTTCATAAACCTACATGAGGTTAGAAAAAAGAACAGCTGGTGGTGGTGCTAATTTCAGAGACGCTGCTATGGATTGGAACATGAGCTCAGTCTTTATTTAGGCTAAGGTCGCGAGCTGCCACATAGAAAAGGTCTCTTTTGATCTCACAGTAAGGAAGATTCAAAAAAGTCCATTTCTCAAATAGCAAACATATTTTAAGAATGCATTACTGATTTAAAACAGAGTGTATAAGCTATAAAAACAAGTTCCTGTGTGACGGTGAGGTGAGGTACAGGTTAAGAAAGCAAGAAGCAATAACCACAGTGATAAACAGTTCTTCTATCTGACAGAATGATCTCTTTCTTTCTGCTTTCACTTGTAGTTTGAATAGAACGGAAACATTTTGGTGGCATGTGAGGTTCAGGTATATTCTGCCAGTGGGCAGGTATTGTATGGTTACCTTGGGAAAACTGTGAACGAGGCAATTATTCAGAGATGTATGGGTCATGGGCAGAAATGCTTCCTTTGGGAGCTCACCTGAACTGTGCGAAGTAAAGCGAGTGCACAAGAACCTTCCTGCCGAGGCTAACGGGCATGCACAGACCAGACAGTATGGCAGGGCCTAAAGGGGACTCATGAAATATTCAAAATCGCCTCCACTCTTTTCATCAGTCACTAGAAATGGAAGTTGGGGAGCAAGGGGGCACCAGTTTTGATATTTTTGTCTGGGATTTAATTTCCTCTCTTTACATATTTTATCCCCCCCCCCCCTCCCCCATCTCTTCCTCCCCTGCTGTCCTCTCTCTGCTATCCATCATGTGATCTGACTTTAATATGCTTTACAGAGGAATATAAGCCATTCATCACATTGTGGCGAGGCCCAGGACATTGCCATGCTGCACATTTCATAGACCAGTAAGCCCAAGGAGTAGCCTGGGCCAGCTGCAGAGCTGCTAATGCCTCTATTTATTCCACCAGGCAGGCCTGGCACAATCCGTCACTCCAGCCGTGACTACGCTGACTCTGTGGCACGCCTTTTATGGAGCCACAAGCTGCTCCTTAGTAAACATCTCTCCAGTCACCTGATCGGCCTTTGGGAAGTAAAGATGGATGAGTAGTTACATCCACAGAGAGGAGGAAAAGTTATGCTTGGGAGGTGGAAGAATGGGAAAGTGGGAAAATGTTTAAGCGAGCAAGATAGAGAATGAAAACAAGGAAGAGAAGATGGGAGCAAAAATGGATGCCACAAATAGAAATGGCCTGGGTGTAAATGTTCTGGAGTCCTGTTTAACTTTCTAACATCATGACTCTTAGATATGATGTGTTGGTCTCATGACAAAGAAATATCTATTTATTAAAGATATGAATTCAATTATGAAGTCGAGATTTTTGTGTTATATTTATGAGCGATTTGGATTAATATGAATTTGGCAGCTCAGCATGATAACTGTTCTCTGTGATGCCAAAAGCAGGTCACAGTGTTAAATTGTGCCACATTACATGATTAACTTTGCGTATGTCTCATGTCTTTGGCCCGGACTCTTGCTTTAACGTGACCATAAAGTTGACGTGTGTGATTCTGAGTGAATGCTGCCAAACTGGTTCGGTGCAGATATCCACGCCTCCTTTCAGGACAAATCATAATAATGTTCTTCCCATTAACAGGGCCAAACTTTAATTAGCTCAGTATCAAATACCTGCAACTCCTCAGCTTGTCTTTATTGTCAGTTTGTAAACACCAGCACTTAAAGCAAAGGGCTAGCCCAGCTGTGATAAGGTGAAAGGCAGCGTACACCTCTGAACAGGTTGCCCATCTGTGGCAGGGCTGATACCTGAAATATAGAGACAGATAACCAGTCACACTCACATTCACACCTATGATCAGTCAAGAATCTCCAGTTAACCTAACATTCATATCTTTGGACTGTGGGAGGAAGCCCGAGTACCCGGAGTGTACGCACACACACCCAGGAGCTTCCTGCTGTGAGGCGACACCTCGCTGCGCTGTAGTTCTCCCGGCTTTCTGAAGCTTTTCACTCACTTTGAGTTCAATTTGTTTTCTTCTTGTTTTTTTAATTAGTGTAAAGCCATTTAACACTGACCTATGAAACATTCAAGCACTAACTCAAGGGACGACCCAGGGTCGTATCTACACATAACAGACACCTTAGTGAAGAACGAGTTTTAAATTCTTTGTAACCAGCAGCCTGTTGCCAAAGGCCATGATTCCTTTGATCTCTTTAGTCAAATCTAACACAGTTTCATGTAATAATATCTTTGGGTTTACCAAAGAGTCAAAAACTAACCAAAGGTTTGGCCGGTGTGTCCTCAAAAACTGGACCAGTAGAAGACAAAGCAGGAAGTGTCCTAAAAACACCATCTACAGCAGATGAAAAGTAATCATGCCATTAAGAAATAGGGAAACATGGAGCAAAGACCTGACGCAGGACCTAAAGATGCATCTGGTCCTTTAATCGATCGAGCCGCTGTTCACCGAAGCCTCATCAGAAATGTCTCAGTGGACGATTGGCTGTCAAGAAGCAGTTCATTGATTTTCAGAACTGGACTGAAAATCAATGACAATGGGTCTCATGGAGTGATGATTCCAAATGTTACATTTTTGCTAATTAAATTAACAAATTATAAAATTATTGATCCACTTGAAGAAATGACCAGAAAGCTTGCCTGAAGGATAAAAGTGATTATACCAAATATTGGCTTTCAAGCTTATTAGAATTGTCCAAACTCATTCACTGTATTTCTGTGTTTCAATAAATCTCTGCACCTATTTCACATTTTCCCAGCAAAATAGGGCTGGCTCAAGACTTATGCACAGTGCTGTACATTATATTTTCCAGATGACATTGCTTTTGTTTGCCTACGGAAATCCAGCAGGGATATAACACGGGGACAAAGTCATGTTCTTTATGTTTGTATGAGATCAGAAACCACAGCTTTCTTGCCACAGTCACAGTGGGGGCTGTGGGATCACTGGGAAATAGAAGACTGAGGGGACGATGAAATCATATTATCAAATACCATTCACGCATCACTTTTAAATGACTCCAATTATTCTTTGAAGCATGATTAGCCTGTGGAGGAGTCTCATGAGAACAGTGCGGTGGATTAAATATGTCAGCCTGACACTTGTGTAATTTGACAGGGGACCGCGAGGACAGATTGCGAACTGGGGGACATACAAATTACGGTACACTGTTATTGTGATTTATACTGCCAGGTCTCAGACCATAATTATGACTCTTTAATCAATGAGCTGATTGATTAAAGTTAATTTCGGTAGAGAAGGCTACATGAAAAAGAACAGACTTGGACTAATTAGCCGTGTGAAACCTCGCCTTATCGCAGGTCATCCGATTCCTAAATCCTCACGTAAGCTGACATCCTTAATGACTTGTGCTGTTGATAATTTGTGTAAAGGGGACATTCAAATGTGTCATCATCCAAATATGTGACCTCTCTGTAAATGACTTGTGTGGCATTGCTTGGAAGAACAACCCACTCTGTGCACACACCCACTCTGTGCCCTACATTTCGCAGCAGTTGGTGAAATACTGAAAGAAGTCCTGAACGTGTATCACTGCGCCGTGTGATGCACAGGTGACTTTTTGTCCTTGTGTCAGTTTGCACTATTTGATCTCCGATGTTCCTCCGTGAAGTTTTCTTCTTGAATGCGCTCAGCTTTCAGCACTTCCTGTCTTTCTGCCTCCAGTAATAAATAACCTTTTGCGTCTGTCTCTCTGACCCTGACCTTGGTAACTATTGATGAGGGGATGGACCACTATTCACAGCCTCATCTACCTGTCATGCTGATGGAGAGAGAACAGCAAGTCAACCATAGTATACAGACACTCGTGCATGCTCACATCGAGAAGCAGAAGGTAAGAAGAGAAAAACGATTTCATTTTTAGAAAAACAAATAGATTTTATGAGCAAGCGAAAAGCTTTTAATCCTGAAAGCAGTCTGGTGTACACGTGGAGCCAGTTTGTATTAGATTGCTATGAATCAGACACATTTAGCAGCATACAAAATAATGTGAACTTTTTAAATTTGTTGCAGCGCTCTACACCAGAAACCCCCAAAATGTGGCGTCCAGCCTGTGAGATTAATCATATAAACTAGTTCATGGGTTTCTAATGGGTTCACCTATTATTCCCTACACACTATGGATTAGGTTGTGTCCTGGACTGACCTTTGATCTCTCAGAGGACATCCACAGCAGCCGCATTTAATGATAAGTAGTCTGTAATTTCCCTTACGCACTAACATTCGTTTCAGCAGCCCGCTGGGCTCCATGACTGATAAGACACGGTACCAGCGTGGAAAAGTTAATCTAACCTGGCCTCCATCATCATTAGAGTTATGGGAGAGGGCGGGCAGGCTCGCAGGGCAGTACCTGTAGCCCACAACAGCTGTCCTTTGGCCTCAGCCCTGATCTAATTTACTCGTAATGATTAGCTGTCACTGAAGGTGAGGCGATCTGTCACCGTGTCTGCCCACAGGCAAGCACTGAGCGTATAAAGAGCATATTAGAGGAAAAACACCAGAGTCCTGCTGTATTAAATATTTTAAATGAGTCATTTTATTATGTTGAACCTCTTTTTATTCTCTGCTCATTGATCTGCTCTGAGCTACCACACAGTCGTGCCCACATACATCTAAGCCTGATACACAGGACCATTCCCATTTTTAAAAAATTGTTACATTTCTTTATGCTGTGCTGCCACTTAAGATTCTTATGTTTGTTTTTTCATTTAAACTCCTCCCCCCTTCACATCTACTACTATTTCTACTATGTCAGTATCCACGCCACTAAATCGTATATATCGGACGTCTGAACAGGAAAACTCGGCCCGTTGCAGGGAGGACAGAGACACTGGCTGATCAATAGAAACAGCATTTGCTTCCATTGTTTTGCCTCCTCTCAGCAGAATCGCCGTTCTCATAAGGAGACTGCTGCCTGCAATTAGAGTGGGCTAGCTGATGGTGTCTTGGGTGGACGGGGATTCGATTTAGGAAAAGAGATTGGGAGGTGGAGGTGGTGCTGTGTGCATGTATGTGCGTGTGTGTGCGTGTGGAGGATAAACTTAACCGGGTTATGGTCAGAATGTGCTAGTTACTGTTTACTTGGATTTTTAATAGATGAAAGTACAGGAGCAGGTTTAAGTCAAAGACAAATGTGAATGTGATTCAGAGCAAAAACAGGAACCTGTGTGCAAACATAATACACGTAAATGTTTGCAGAATATAGAGAATTATGTATCTACTTGTCTTAATGTGGTGTCAGTCCCAGAAAGAAAAAAAGGACGGATTGAACGTCAACAGAAAGTGCTTCATGACCCGGGGTGGCCTCGCTCCGCCCACGCAGAGAGCGATCCAGCCTGAGTGAGAATTTATCAGCAGCAGCGCATGCAGTCACACAAAGCTCCGTCTGACAGCGTCCGTCCTGTAAGAGCCATCGTCCCACGTTGATGCTGTAATGTGGGCCCTGGGAGCTCCAGCACGTCCCGCTGGTCTCTGGACGAGCATGTTTGGGTGAGGGGGGGGGCTGGTTAGAGCTGTCTCATTGCCTGTTACTGCTGAACAGGCACATCTGACCCTCCATAAATTGGCCTGCTTTACCACTCATTTACAATGCTAAACGAATGCTGTCTGTCTAACTGTCAGCACGCTGCTAAACGAGAGTTTCAGGGGGAAAAAGCCTTGTTTCTTTTTCTTTTTCCTGAAAAGAAAAAGATTCTTGTCGTCTATGTTTTGTATTAATAAAGATATTCTACCCAATACTGAGCTAGATTAAAGCAGCATTGCAAGTTTTGTTAATGCACTGCTTTGCATGATTTTCCAGCAAAGTTTTTAGGAGTAAAAGTAGCGGATCCACACAGAAACGTGCAGTCATGCAAACCGCACCTGGAAATCCTTCTTCATCTGGTTTTAAGAATAGCATGCTGTTTTAAGATAATTAAGACTTGTAGTGTAGTGGGTAAATGCTGAAGTGAATTACTTTTCTTCACAAATATTGCTGCATTGCTGCTGACTCCTGTGTCTTTGAATACAGTCACAATACTTTTCTTACAAGAGTTGAAGTGAAAAAAAGAAAAAAAAAGTCAAGGACAAAGTCATCCTCATGGTGATATTTTTTTAATCATATACAGTTTGGTCCATAATTTGTTAGAAAAGATGGCGACCATGGTCTTTCTGGAACAAAGAGGCGTTTCCCCGGCAACTCTTTCAAAAAAATGTAAACTTATTCAGTCTTTTTCTAATTGTGCTTTCATAAACTCTAATGTGACCCCGAGCCTGGTTCTGTCGGAGGTTTCTTCCTGTTCAAAGGGAGTTTTTCCTTCCCACTGTCTCCAAAGTGCTTGCTCATAGGGGGTCACATGATTGTTGGGTTTTTCTCTGTATGTATTATTGTAGGGTCTACCTTACAGAACAAAGCGCCTTGAGGCGACTGTTGTTGAGATTTGTTGCTGTATAAATCAAACTGAATTGTGTTAACTCAGACCTGTGAGTCTCATATGTAGTTCTTGGGTTTTTTTGCATTTCTCTGAGCACTGCATGGTTTGGGATGATTTGCTGGGATGTCCATTAGTGGGAAGGCTGTGGCAACGTGTTAACACACATCTGAATGCTCCAGACCATGCATTTATGTAGCCGCTGATGGCTGCTACTTAACCTCTTAATTCCTATAGCAACAGTAAGGATGCACTTAGTTTTTCACAGACAGGCACAGAGCCCTGATTTTTTTTTCTTCACAGGACTGTAGGTAGGAACCATTTAGCGACTCAGTCAAGACACAGAATGTAATCTCCTGGGACCCGAGGGTTTGCTTGGATACATCTTATTTTTCTATTTAAAAAAACAACAACTTGGCAACATGTTTTTAACAGAAAGTCTGTCCTCATATGGAGACAATAAGTTTACTTCAAAGTAGAGCTGGGCGATAGAACGATAACGATATGTACTGCGAAATAACTTTTTCTGGATAGAAAAATTAAACTATTGCGATAGGCCTCATCTCTCTTGTCCTCTTAAAAAAACAACAAAAAAAAACAGCCAATCCAAATTAAGTAGCGCAGAGCCGAACCAATCACAGCCGCAGCGTCACGTCACGTGACTTGTTACGTACAGCACAAGTGCCAAGGCGCACATGTGTATTTGTTTTTGCAGCCGGGCTGCCCAGGTAATGGAGGAAATGAGTTTGCCGACTAGAGAAAAATCAACCGAGAGCGTGAGCGAAGGTTACCGAAGAAAAAACCGATGATGGTTCCAATGCCGGAGAGCTTATCGAACGGAAGGGCCATAGAAGTTCCGTAGTGTGAAGGTATTTCGGCTATTTCAAGTCTGACAAAAAACAGAGTAGCGCACTGTAAATTGTGCCGAAAGCAAGTCTGGAAGTACAATAAACCGGTGCATGCTCAATCTCTGACTGAAAGCGCTAATTCATCATTCGGCTTTTGTCAGACTAAAGTCACTGTTAAAACTGTTTGAAAAGCTAAGCTATACAACAAGGAGAGATTGAGAATTTCCTTTTAGTTCTCAGTTTATTTGATATTGACAAAAGTTAGTCAATTTTGTCTGTTCTTCTGTAAAACAAACTAAGATTTATTTTTAGAATTAATATTTTGTTTCTAAGTGGAATTGACAATTTAGTCTGTTTTGTTTGTTCTATTTTGAAACTTAAACGCTTTAGCGGCTGCCTTTTGTGTAGTTTGCAATATTTTCCTTTATTTATCTGAAACTGAAGTCTCATGTTCCTTAAGTACATCTACCCTGTTGAACTTATTATGGGAAATAAATATTAAAATCAAGACAAGCTGCTGATTATTTCACATTTTACTTGTGAGCAACGGCACATTTAAATCTTACAAATATAGTTATTTGGCTTATATCGTGATATATATCGTTATCGCCTGAAATGAAAAAAACATATCGTGATATGAAAAAATCTTATATCGCCCAGCTCTACTTCAAAGTATAGCACAATACATATACAATGATTGGTGTGAAATGTTAGCTTAATATGTTATTTGATAGCCATGAGCTATTTTATGGTTGCTTGAAGAAATGTAGCCAGAATAAACAGGCTTCTCACAGCAGCTGAATATTGTTCTAAAACATGACAGCGATGATTATATTTAACAGTATCAGTCTCTGCAGTGCTCTTCCACCATGTCTCTATCTTCTCCCCTCTCCTTTTTATTAAAGGTAAAGTGATTCCTCATAACACGTGTCCAAATGTGGTTCTCTTTCTCTGTGTGATATCTCTGTTCGATCTCAGAGGTGTGGAGCGTTATATGAATATGAGATAAGGATATATTGACCGCTGACTTTCATGAGAAGGACAGCTTCTCAATATTAGATCGCGAACACAGCAGCAATAACAGTAGCAATAACGAGGCCAGCTTTATGAAAAGATGAAGCAGATAACCTTTGAAAGAAAAATGTAATTTTAATGTGTGCCAATATCCTCAAACAAAAGTCTCAACAATCTATTATTGAACTGTCCTCACCTGTAGTTACATAAGACACTTCACGCCTGTTGTCATCTGAAACAAATCGTTATCGTGGGAGAAACATTTCTATTAAAATTTTTGTTTTTGGGGAAATCATCACATCACACATGATTCAGCAGATAATAAATGAGAAAATTCATTAATGAGAAAATTTACATATTTTTTCACTTGGCTGTAATGGCATAGCAGCGCAGATGTTTTGGTTTTATTTTTCATTCAGACATTTCTGCCTCCATCTCATTACAGCAGCAAATTGGGATTTAATTCCAATTTGAAGGAAAATCAGTTAAACGGCTCAGCGTGGATGTGTTTCACTGGGCTAATGTTCAGATTTATCCATAGATGAGGAAGTCATCAGTTCATATATGTAAGAGGTAAAAAACTGCTGACAGAGCTTTTTCCCCCATTTCTGATTTCTTTTTTTCCAGACATGCGTGTTTCTGATCCTCAAACACATTTTAATATTAGACAAAGACAACCCGAGTGAATACAAGATGCAGTTTTTAAATAAATATTACAAATAAAATAATTACATTTTCTAAACCTACCTGCATTTCATGGATTTAAAGATCAGCTTACAAGAACGTATCTTAGGGGCGAAATTACCTCATAAAAAGAAAATAAAGAAGATAATTGTGAGTTTCTATTGTTAAAACTGATTTAACCTTGCTGTAACCTGCTGAGATTTATTTTTGCCAGTCAGCTAATTAGAAGGCAACAAATATGTGAGTGTGAAGGACTTACATGCACAGACAAGAATATGTCTCTGCTGCAATCCTCCAGCGGTTCGCATGTTCCCGAACGTGGCTCACCAAGCCGACTAAACCTTTTTAAAATCTTTCTTTCTTTTATCTTTTCTTATGTTTTACAGTTATTAAACCTACATATCCTCAGTTTTAGTCTCTTTACCAGAGAAGAAAGGCTCTGACCTGGCGTCCAAACACGGTGGCGCAGCAGCTTCCTGACACAGTTCGCCGCCCCTGGATATTCCCTCTCACACCGGTGCACCTTTCTGGCCTTTCCCCCTCAACTGCTGTCCGACCACCTGTGTGAATGAGCGTGTGTGTGTGTGAATGAGCGTGTGTGTGTGTGAATGAGCGTGTGTGTGTGTGTGTTTCCTCTGTGATTATGAGTCAACACGTTGGCCCAGTGTCTCACTGCACCGGTGAATCTGGGTCAAAGTGAGCACCTGTACAGCGCACGCCTGCACAAACAGAAGCCTCATCTTTCCAGCACACTTGCTGTGCGCAGTGCTGAGCCCACCTGAAAACATCTGGTGGATAAAAATGCTGTTTTTCTTTCATGATCAGTGAAGTGAGGTGCTGCCTAGTATAATCAGCTACAGAAAAACGATTCGACGGGGTTAACCTAGTTTAGCCTTTGTGGCAAATCTGTTAAAATAGATAATTAGATGAAAGTAGAGAAGTGCAGATGCTAAAGGAAACGGGGCTGTCAGGGGAGCTCAAGGACAGCATAGTTAATGGGGCATCACGCAGATGACACAGAAGAAAGGAAACAGGGTGGATGTTGAATAAAGGGATGGCTGGCAGGCTCGAAGCACTTAGCATGTGTTGAAAAATGTCCTTTTGTGATATAAAGATGAACAGGAAGTGTAACACCGCAGAACAATAAAACAGCAAGACGTGTTCGGGAAATTAAAGCCAGCCTGTTATCTAAATGACATCAAGCTTCACAGTCGAGACTTCAGGCTTCATAATGTAAGATTTGGATTTTAAGAACTGCTATCTTTAAATTACAGTCTACAATGTCGTTGAAAGGATGTCTTTACAGACTAAAGATATTGGCTGAATTGTGACTCATCGTGTTGTCTGACTTTTGAAAGTTCCTTTTCTTCCTGTTGTTGTCACTCAGCTTGTTAGTCCTGCTGCAGCTGCCAACCTGGATCCCAGGCCATGGCAGGATGTCAGCACTCACCCATCAAGCGAGCGAGTGTATGTGACACTTGCGTCCTACTTTGTTGACTTTCTTCACCTGGCACCACTTCTCTCCGTGCGTGGAGAGACGTATGCATGAGTAGCCCCTGGTTGGCTAGCTGCAGGGCCGTTACCTTCTTTCCTCCCTGTACGACAGCATATCCTGTCCTGTGCACGTTTGAGTTTAGGTCACAGATCTGTTAACTTTCTATATGTCATGCCTGTAGGCACCAGGTGTCTGCTTTATATTTTTATTTCGCTTTGAGGAAGTGTGCTGAAGACCAGAGTAGGCAGTTCAAAGCTGAAGCTGTTCAAACAGTCTTCCAGAACTTTTACGTTGATGACTGTCTCAAGTCTGTCGCTACGGAGGAGGCAGCTATATCAATGTGTCAAGATCTAATGAAAATCTGTGCCAACGGAGGCTTCCGTCTCAACAAATGGGTGAGCAACTGAAGGAAGGTGCTTGACTCCATCCCAAAGTCTGAACTGGCAGCAGAAATGAAAACCCTGGACCTGGATCATGGCAAACTTCCACTCAAGAGGGCCCTTGGTCTCAATTGGTGTGTTGAGTCAGACACATTCAGATTTAAGATCAACATCAAAGATCGCCCATTCACAAGAAGAGGACTTCTTTCTGTCATTGGATCAGTGTATGACCCATTAGGCATTTTGGCACCAGTGGTTTTGCCAGCCAAGATTATCCTGCAGGAATTGTGCAGATTGAAGATTGGGTGGGATGACGACTTACCTGAGCACATAAAGAGGCGGTGGACTGACTGGTTAACCAGCCTTCCTGCTTTGAAACACTTCTCAGTTGCAAGATGTTTCAAGCCCAAAGATTTTGGAAATGATGTATTTGCACAACTACATCACTTTGCAGACACAAGTGAGGATGCATATGGCTCAGTCAGCTACCTACTCATGCGTAACACGAGCAATGAGACACAATGTGCATTTATGATGGGCAAGTCCAGAGTGGCGCCTCTCAGGCCTCCTACCATACCCCGTCTGGAATTGACTGCTGCTACAGTAGCCAGTAGGATGGATAGTGTCCTGAGAAGAGAGCTACAACTGAACCTTGCAGAATCAGTTTTTTGGACAGACAGTACGGTGGTGCTCCAGTATCTCCGGAATGAGACCACGCGTTTTCGTACGTTTGTGGCAAACAGAGTTGCAGCTATCCTGAAAGGCTCTGATGTGGAACAGTGGAAACACATCAGCACAGACAAGAATCCTGCTGACTGCGCCTCAAGAGGGCAAAGAGTAGGTGAATTTATGAAGAACAGAACGTGGGTGTCTGGGCCAGATTTTCTTCGCAGTCCAGTAGAGTTTTGGCCTAACACTCCACTGAATTATTCAGAAATCACTTCTGGTGATCCTGAGATCAAGAGAGCCACAGTAAACAAGATAGAGGTGGAAGAAAATGTTGCTCCATTCAAGAGACTGATAAACTACTTCTCATCATGGATGAAGTTGAAAAGAGCAGTGGCGTGGTTCCTGAAACCTAAAGCCTTACTTTGGAGTCTCTGTCAAAAACATAAAGAGCTATGTGTAACCAGTGTGGAGAATAGCTTAGACAATGATCGACAGCTGATGCAAAGTCAGACTGACAGTTTCAGGACAAGCTTTAAGCCTACACAAATTTCAGTAGAAGACCTGAATCAAGCAGAGCTTGACATAATCAGATTTTGTCAAAAGGAGAAATTCTCAGAAGAGGTTTGAGCTCTACACAAGGGACAAAGTGTGAAGCGCAGTAGCCACTTACACAAACTGAACCCTGTACTACAGGAAGTTCTGTTGAGAGTTGGTGGAAAACTGAGCTGGGCAGCTATGCCGGAAATCGCTAAGCAGCCTATTATCTTGTTTAGAGACATTTCCGATTTAATCCTGGGCATGGAGGGCGCAATCACATGCTCTCTGAATTGCGACAGACATTTTGGATCCCAAGTGCCAACACAGCCATTAGAAAGATCATCGCAAAGTGTGTGACATGTTGTCGCTTGCATGGGAGAGTTGGGAAACAACTGATGGCTGATCTTCCACAAGAGCGAGTGTTGCCAGATGATCCACCCTTCACCCGGGTTGGTGTAGACTACCTTGTCCCATTCGAAGTAAGACGTGGAAGACCGTCTTAAAAAGATACGGTGTTCTTCATCTACCCGACTGCAACCTGGAAATATTAAATATTTAGGTATCAATATCTCTCCTAAGCTTGCAGAATTAACTAAATTAAACCACATCCCACTTTTAAAGACAGTAGAAGGCGATCTGGCTAGATGGAAATCTCTACCCATATCACTCATGGGAAGGGTCGCTGCTATAAAAATGATGGTCTTGCCAAAAATAAACTATTTATTTTCAATGATCCCAAGTAAGCCATCACAAGACTGGTTCAGATCTCTAGACTCGTATATTTCTAAATTCCTTTGGAAAGATAAACCCCCACGTATCAGCTTAAAAACATTACAAAGGACCAAGGATAAAGGAGGATTAGATCTGCCTAACAGGCTTCAGTTCATCTCTAGATGGTTAAAACACACCTTCTTAGATGAACCCTGGATAGATGTAGAACAGGCACTATGTAATAATCTAGAAATTTCAGACCTACCATTTATCAGCTCAAACATCAAACAACATGAATGCTTTAAAAGCATCAACATCAGCTCTTCCCAGGAGGGTGGCACGGTTGCCCCCCTGGTGGTCCTCCTTGGGTCCTCATATTCTGGGGCCTGGATCTCCTCCATACCTGCTTCATGCCTGGGGGACGGGGCTATGGCTCCCCACACTCCCTAGCAGATCGTTACATGGAGAAACCTTTTGCATACAAGCGTGCTGATCCACACAGGTGTACACACAGGTGTACACACGGGTGTTCACAGACACAAACTACACCTTTCTTGGCTGCTGCCTCAAAGCACATTGTGCGCTGTCGATCTTGCGTGCTGCACAATAACATGTAATATTTAGTATCTACTGTTATCTACTGTTAGCTAGTTTATTGTGATGGTGCTGTATTTATTATGTTGCTGTTTTTTGTTTGTTTGTTTTCTCTTCTGTTTTTTCTTATCTCCATACAGGTGATCCAGGTGTTTTGTTTGTTTGTTTGTTTTTTCTTCCCCCCTTTCTCACCATCTTTTCTCCCCTCTATTTTTCTTTCTTTCCCCCTCTTTCTTTCATTCTTCCTCCCTGTCCTCCCCCAGTCATGTCTGTCCCATCTGTAACAACCGAAAATAAAATAAAATAAATGCATAATTATAATAAAGGTCAATCAAATGGACCAATATGGCCATGATGATCCACTTGGTAAAGTAAAGCCGCTTGGCATCTTTCTTGGCCTTCAGACAATGCCCTTGCCACCCATTCAAATACTGTTGGCATCGCTCTTTTAAGTCTGGGAATAAGAATTCTTCTTCTTCTTCTTCTTATTATTATTATTATTATATGCACAGTGGAGCTGTTATATAATATTTTGCTCAGTTTATTCACTCAGGTGTTCATGTGTGTCATTCACTTTCACCTGAAGTAGTAGCATCAAAGTATAGTGCTGTAAACAACTACACAACTGATGACTATTTGATGCTGCACACTAACTAGCACACTGTGTGTGAGCTCATTATCAACATGATAGCATATGGAACACACACAAATGAGTCGGGTCTTCTCTCGGTCAGCAGGATCCGTCTGACCAGTCTGTAAATTCTCCAAGGATGCTCTTCTGGAGCCCCGAGTGGGGAGTGGTGTGTGTGAGACCACAGAGGTGCACTGTGAGCGATGAGCACAGCAACAGGGAGCTGCAGCCTCAGCACAGCTTAGCAATAGTCAGGATTCATCATCCAGGACAGCGCTTGAACAGTGGAGGTGCTGGTCTGCATGTACAGACATGCAAGCCTGTTTATGAGCAACCACCAGCTGCTCTGTCAGCTTCTGTGAGAGACACAGGACCGGACCAAATGAATGCAACACTGCATTCTGCTCACCATCTGTCCAGAGCTGCCTTGTTACTGCTGCAGACAATGAACATCTGCTGCGATCACCATTTCATCTGGACTGAAAACATTTACTCATCGGCCACTTTACTGGGTTCAACTGCACATTAATGCAAATATGTAATCAGCTAATTCAGCGCATTTAGGCAGGCAGACATGGTCATGGTGACCGTGAAGTTCACACTGAGCGTCAGAATGTTCAGTGACTCTGAACATGGCGGCTTGTTGGCTCCAGACTGGCTGATCTGAACATTCCAGAAACTGATGATCTACTGGGATTTTCCCACATAAACATCTCTAGAGTTTACAGAGAGCTGTCCGAGAAACTAAATTATTACTAGTACTACTAATAATAAATACATAAATAAAAATATATGATTGAATACACTGAACACACTGAGCTAGCCCCAGCCCAAACTGACCCTGAACTTCAAACTGATGAAGAGTCCAGCTGCAGCCTCGGTTTCTACCTGTTTGTTTTCTGAAGTAGAATCTGGCATCGTTGTATTTTTACTCAGTTGTATATAGCACTTGTATTCTATTTTTATCTTATTGCATATTTTATTCTATTTTATTCTACTGTATATAGTATTTTATTTTATTCTGTACAGTTGTGTACTGTATTTATTATTTTATTTTATTCTAATTTTTGCTTCATAACTTTTGCACTGTCCACTTCCTGCTGTGACAAAACAAATTTCCCACGTGTGGGACTAATAAAGGTTATCTTATCACTGTGGCGATCACAAGTGTCTTTGTGCTGGTTTCATCTTTGCTCCTGTCTGTCAGCTGTGTGTTCATACCTGAATACTAAGAGAAAGGTCGCTTGCGTCTTCATTGCAACAGGAACTTGCGTTGGTGTGCGGGACTGTAGCCTGAGCTGTAACTGGGAATTTTGAGATCGTTTTATAGAGAAGCACCAAAGTAATGTAATGAGCAGTGTAATGAAATACTTAATTACTCCCAGGAAAAAGTAACATACGCTGCTTAGCAATGGCGGTGACTGTCACAGCGAGCCAGTGAGAACCCAACAGACTCAATAACAGAATCAATAAAGGATCGAATCAATAAGCGATACCAGTAATAGAATCAGAATCACAGAATCCAACTCCCATTCCAGGTCAGACCACATTTGGTGAATGAAACATGAAAGTATGGATCCATCCTGGCTTGTATCAGCAGTTCAGGTGTAATCCTGTGGATCTGACACTGTGGGCCCCTTAGCACCAACTGAGCATCGTTTAAATGTCACAGCCTACCTGAGTATTGTTGCTGACCATGTCCATCACTTTATGAAAACAATTACCATCTTCAGATGGCACTCACTGCAGATCTCAGTCCAACAGAGCACCTTTGGCATGTGCAGCTGACACACTGACTGTAACTGTGTAACGCTGTCATGTCAGTATGGACCAAAACCTCTGAGGAACGTTTCCAACACTTCCAATCTGTGCTGTGAAATAAAGAGGGTCCAATAACAGTCCGAGCAAAGTGTACCTAAAAATATGTCCAGTCAGTGTACATCAGAAAAGCATACTAATAAAGATTTTGTTGTTCTTTCATGAAACTGTCCGAAGGGTGTTACAAAAGTTATTGTTTAACTAAAAGAAAAGACCAAAGCAGACACACAACAGAAATAAAACTGTAGAGATGAATTCTTTTTGTCCCCAGACTGGAGAGATGCTTCAGGTCCCACCTGGCCTTTCTAACCTCCACATCTCTATGAGACGAGCTCCTGGGATGCTGACTGTACAACGAGGCACACAGTGACGCTGGCACATCACAGCACTGAAGGCCGAGCAGTCGTACCAGAAGTCACTGAAGAAAAACACGAACGGCACGAATCGTGGAGGCCGATGAAACGATCCAGTTCACCCTACATCGTGACATCATCACACTTCAGGCTGACACGGTCGCTGAAGTTCATCCAAACAAATGAGTGCTCAGCCTCAGCTCAGCCCTGGAGATGTTCCCAAAGGAAATATGACATCAAACAGTGAAATCCCACACGAGGATTTAATTTTAAAAGAATAATTAGCAACTGCCCTCGAAGGAATCACATGATCTCGTCCCAAAATGAAGGCCGGCTGAAGCGTTAAAAAAACAAAAAAGGTGGATTGAAAGTTGTTTCCAAAAGCGACTGTTCATTTTATTTCTTATAATAAATATAGACTCTTACAGGTCAACAATCACACTGAATTATTATCATACATACAAGGACGACAATCCTCAGTAAAGATGGGAGCGCACTGATTGGCACCGGCGAAAGCAGCCACTGTTACCTCTTCCACCAATCAGGTGCTGGCGTGCAGCGACTTCAGGACCGGCGTTTGCCTTAGTCCTGAAACAACCATCCCACATGCTGGAAAACCAGATATTCCATAGTGTTGTGTAACAAAGTTAATTTTTGGAAATAAAATCACGGCAGTTGTTTTGTTTTTTTGCAGCAGCACCTCCCACAGCCACTGGGATCAATGGTTCCAACTCTGGGCCCAGTAAGTTTATGGTGTGTGTCTCTTTTTGATGGAGAAAGGCGGTGGAATAAAGGTATACGGTGACATCTCAGTGACAGGATATGAAGGAGTCTGTTTGATGACATTAAGTTTAGTTACAAATCTATTGGGCTGATTCCCACATAATTGTTTCCCATATTGATAAAAAGGCATCATTTATCTTTTAAAAGCCAACAATGGCAGGGCTACATCAAACAGAAAAGCACAGCCTACAGGCTGCAAAAAGGACTTAGGATGAATGTTGCTGGTAGTCTACTGCCCCCAAGTGTGAGCCTGAGGAACGGTCAGGAATAACTGACTGAGCAAAGCCAATAGATGGAGAAGCAGCTCGAGCTTTCAGCAACACTACTCCACAGTGTTTTCGTAGCAAAGTCCAGCCCCCACATGTCCACCTGTGTGTGTCCCATCCTCCCAGCCTCAGAGCCTATGTGGTGAAGTATGGTCTCCCTGACTGTGAGTGTTTAGTGCACATCAAAGAGTCTTAGAGGATCTGCTCCGTGCTCGAGGCGGAGATATCCAATAGTCTCCAGGCAGCGTATGGGTTGAGCTCTTCCTGGTCTCGGCAGAGAGCCCACACGTACATCATCCTGAGGACTTTTTCCTGGAGGAAAAATGACAGATGAGCGCACTTCACTTTAAATTCAAACAAAACAAATAACACTAATGATACGTTCGTAAGCGACTGATTGAACCACGACACAAACATCTGTTTTGCTGCTGGCTTGATCGAATACACAGAGTCTCCTGTGGTTCAAAGGGTAGGGGCTCCTGAGACAGCCTGTGCAGATAGCTTCTTGGCATTTTCACTTTCAGTCAACATCCAGACGTCGCATTAAAAAGTTTGAAAGATGAAAGACATGGAAACAGAGAGACGCTGAGTCCAGGAGCCATAAATGGTCGAGTGTGTCATTTAATGCTCAGACATTAGAGCTCAGCTTATAAACTCCAGAGGAACAGTATATCACCCATTAATCCTTTGGCAGAAGCCTTGTATCCTGAACACTGGGCATCTGCCAGCTGCACGGTACTGAATGGATACTTTGACCTCGCTTCCAACCACACGCGTCCCCGAGCTGTCCTCGGGGGCTGATTTACAGCCCATAAAGCTTTCTAGGTCTGGGTCTAAATAAACAAAGGCCTTGTCCAAACAGCTGAATATGACTCCACCGTCTCGTTACATTCACTTAATGATCAATTTAAAAGATCTCACACATGTGTGAGTGTGACAATATGCCAGCTAAAGCTCTGTAATACTTCATGATCAACCAACAACTGTGTGTGTGTGTGTGTGTCTCTGTGAGACTTACAGGATCTCCTTCCACCACTTCTCCTTTGGTGTTTCGGATCACCATGACTAACTGAGCCTGGAAAGTGATAATCAGCACTGGACCCTGGTCCATCATCTTACCCATGGCCAGCTGGAGAACAACATGCATGAATATTTACTGAACAGAATTCAAGGATTTCCCTGTCATCAGGTGAAACATTTACAAATATAAAAGTCTAATCAGTGATCAGACTCGTTACAGCTCCTGTCAGCACACTTATGAACTGCAAACTAATGAAGTGTTGCTATTTTTAAACCTGAGAATGCAAAGAAGAGCCAGTAGTCTGAGTATCAGCCTGCAGAGTCTCGTCTTACGCAACTTACATCAATATTGTCAATGTCCAGAATCTTGGAGTGGAACTGAAGCCCCATGGCCTTGGCTTGCTGGATTGGATGTGCCAGCTGGCTGTACGTCTGCAAACCCAGTGAAGGAGAAAATGGAGATCACATAATGACAAAGACACTTCATGAAAAACTAGCCACCTGCAGATAATCAAGGCACAGCAGTGCCATGGAGCTGTCAGTCTACTTATTTAAACAGGCAGAGCCAGTGTGTGCAAAAGGACATACCGCTTCATAGCACCAGTCCTTGAGAACCTCCAGCTCCCCTTGAATCATCGCCTGTGTGGAAAAAAGGCTTAAAATGGTCGTCTAGACTTGTTTTATGAAGGCAGTACACAGTCGTACAGAGTATTCTCCTCCTGACACACAACTGAAGTATTTTGCAGAGGTACACTTTAAATGACAGTTTAAAGATAAAAAAAAAACAAGTACTTGAGTGACATCTGCTGAGATTAGTGTTACCTCCAGTATGTTGGGGATGATGTCCCGCTCACACTGCTTGAGAAAGGAGTCTTTGTCAAAGGACGGGTCCACCTTCAAAATCTCTGTCAGTACTTCAGACATCTCAGTCTTTGAAAACAGCCCACCTTTATGCACATGGATGAGCAGGACAAAGATTTTTAAAAGATTCATCAAGTATATGATAAACAGCGATATAACCTCCAATAATATAAAGACTTCTATCTTTACATAAGTCAATCCTCTTCCGCTTATCCAGAGGCGATCAGATGTCTGAATCACCTCAACCGGGTCCTTTGGATGTGGAGGTAGGGCTGTTTGATATAACGATATATATCATATGACGATATGAAAATGTCTATCGTTTCATATCGTTTACTTCGTGCTGTCGCAAAATAAACTGTTTACGGCAATATGCATTCACCGTTTTGATGGTCACTGTAGAATTAGTTTCTTAAAGTTCTCTTTCTCTTATATTTGATGTAACCACACTACGGACGGACAAGCGACTGCTTTTATGCGTTGACGGTAAAACCATCGCGTTGCTCCACCGTCCGCTTGTTTATTTTCCACATAAACCTTTCATAATAAAGCTGAAGATCCTGTTGAGATTTTTCAAAATAAACTGAATCACGTGAAAGAGTATGCAGAGTGTTTACGGACGAGAAGCTAAAAAGAGCCGTCAGGTGCTAAAAAATAAACCTTAGAACACGCCGTGTAATAAATACTCACAAAGAAAATTGCGCCTGTTTCAACTTATGTCTAAAAATCGGTCAAAACACTCGACTCCAGCTACACGACGCCCACCTGAAAACACTTCACGCAAGTCGAGCTGCCCGAGATTCACAGAATTTACAGAAAATGTAAAATGTTTGTGAAATATATCGTTGTGGGACGATAGATGTCTTATATCACGATATGAGATTTTGGTCATATCGCACAGCCCTGTGTGGAGGAGCCGTACTCCTTATGAACGACTCCACTTTTCACCTGAGGAGTGGGCACTCCACCCTGTCCCGGCTGAGGACCATGGCCTCAGACTTGGAGGTGTTAAAAAAAAATCACTTGTCTCTATTGGTGGACCAGTACCACATATGTTACTAAAAACATCTTGACTAGACATCATATCAAGGTCCACAAATACAAATTAATACATGTAACATTTCTGTATTTCAAAGCACCGACAGCACATGTGAGAGTTCCCAGAGCTGCCTCACCTATGATGTCAGTCATCTTGTCAGTGACGGCACGGGACGCTCTGATAAACGCGTTGTCACTCTCATCATATTTCATCTTCATCTCAAAGAACCCTGTGATTATTAAAAAATCAGTTTGTCAGAGGTTTCCTACGTAGTTTGGATACAATGTAATCTGATTTCCAGGCCTGGATAAGTTTAGGAAAGCAGTACAAATATTTGTCTTCTAAATACTTTCTAACAATAAGTACATTATACAAGCAGCATGTTTGTTTATAGCATTTTGAGTCAAAACATTTACAAATGTGTCAGAAAATGTGGGCGGCGGAGAGCGTCACCTCATAGAAAGCAGGGCAAGAAAAGCGCGAAACCAATCAGAGCCCGTGTCTGTTAAAGACTCATCATGCATCCCAAACTGGAATGAAAGACTTTTATGGCAGCAGTTTGCCAGCAATGTTATTTTATCAAACACAGAAGTGAGTGATCAGCATTTTTACTGCTTAGTTTAAAAACGCTGATGGTGCCCAAATAGCTATGAAAAAAACTACATGATTACTTTGTGTAACGTCCCAACTGAAAGGCCATTTTTCACACGTCCAAACATTATTAATCATTAACAGCGTTTCCCTAACTAATGCACATAAAATTAACCGAGTGTAGCTACATCTTCCATCACCTGGCTCTTTCAGAAAATGCTTATTAATAGATGCTAATAAACTGCAGGGTCAGTAACGCCATCACCGGCCAGACACAAAAGTACGCCAGCTTTATTACTTGGGGTCAACAGTGATGTCATCACAGCTTTAGAAGATCCAGCAGCAGCATCACATTTAAGACAACAGACATATCATTGGTCCTCTCAATCTATAATTACACTGGGACAGTTAACCAGGTAACGTCTGAGTGCTTGACTAAAACAAAGAGTCAGTATGTGTAACATGAAGGGGGGGTTATTCCTTACTGTTAAAGACCACGTTGTTGTCTTTGAAGTCCTTCCACTGCTGGTACCATTTTGAGTCTTTGTGGAGCACCACGCCCATAGCTTCCCTAAAGTGATGATATAAATATATACAGTGATATAAAATGTGATAAATAAGCACATTACAGCCAGATCAACAAACCAAATAGAAATGAAACACTTGAAATGATAATGAGGTGGAGGAAATGGCACACAACTGTTACACTCCTCCTCTTGAAACAAACATCAGGCAACAGTTTGTTTATGTGTGAAAACTGTCATTTGATGGTGTTAGGCTGACGATACAAAAACCTGCTGAAGAAATAATATTAATGTCAGTTTCTTGGTATCTGATCAGATGTGAGTCCCAGCTCTCGCTGCTTTTAGCTTTGGGTCAGTTTCGATTCTTATATCTTTATTAATATTGGCCCGATCGATCCAAATATCGATCTGTGAAGCTGAGGGGCATTTCCCTTCTTAGCATCAGGCAAACAGAGGGTCCTCACGTACTCGTTGGCCTCAAAGACCCTGCTTTCATCCGCTGCCCCCTTGGAGGAGAATTCAGTCCTCTTTCTGAGTCTGGTGGGAGGCCGATAAGGGCCAGTGTGACCCAAGTCACCGATCTCTTTCTTCACACTCTCCATTCCCTAAAAACAGAAAATCTGTCAGTGACACAAATTATTTCTAATAGTTAGTAAATAATGACCTCGTCTTTAATAAAAGCTCTGAGAATAAACATGTTTATGCGTCATACATGCTGTATAAGAGAAATAAAAGGTGAATCATATTTAACTTGTACTGTGACTGCATACCTGAGATATTGCTTTAAATGCGCCCGTCTTCCCCAGCATCTCTCCACTCTTGGAGACAGTCTCAGCAGATGTCTTTGCTGTTTTGGCAGCTTCTTCCATTCCTTCTTTGATTTTCTTCCCAAATTCTGTCCGGCTGACCTCTTCCAGTCCCTTACAAACATACAGAATCGTACCAGCTTCAGCAGCATGCCTATAACAATCAGAGTTTATACGTGTAAGCTACTTGTCATATTTACCTCTTTGACCGTCTCTGAAATGTTTCCCAACTTCTTCCTGAGAACCTCGGACGTCTTCACTGTTTCAGACTCTATATTTTTCTGGGAAAAGACAAGAAGAGCATTTCCCAGAGTTTTCAGACCTGCTACTAGTTTAAGTGACAGAAGTTCAGCGTGTGGCCAGATACTTACATATTTCCTCCGAGCTTGCTTCAGTGCCTCTGACTCCTCGAGTTTTTTGGCCTCTTCTCGAAACTTTTTGATGTTTTCTTTCATTTCCTTGTTCTTGTTTAGCTCCTGTTTGAGGTTATCCAAAAACTCTCCCAGGAAACCTCTTCGTCCACCACCCCGCTCTCCTGACAAATACCTTACTTGAAGAAGGGCTGACTGAGGCACCTTGAAGACACACAAAAACCCCACCAGGTTAGGATGAATGCAAATATAGAGTTCGTATTTCTCAAATGTATTTCTTGTACCAGAGTCCTAAAAATGTAAACCTGACCAACAGTTGATTTTTAGAGAGACAAGAAATCCCACCATCTATATCTATCTAGATACAGTGTGCTAGACTTGGGCTAAAAGAGGAAAATTACCAAGCATTTGTATTAAAGTTTCAGCAAAGCCTTTCAGAAACTATACAAACACAGGTTAACTCTAAACTACAAGCTGCAGTACGGACTTTCCTGAATAAACTGTGACATTTTAGCATTTTAAAGTACCCCAAGTATCTTTCTGTGTTAATACTAATGATTATATATGCCAATATAAACCAACAGTACACTATATGGCAAAGGCAGACATAATCAGGGTCAAGTATGGCAGTAGGACTTCTTATTCCAGGTGTTGTTACCTGTGGAGAGTGTGTGAGGAGCCCACGTATCGTGTAGACATGGGGTCTGTTGGAAAGCAGCAGGTAAGAGGAAGGGAATGCCACCAAACCCCTTCTTACACATATCTGGACAAAGAAACACAAAGTCAAACTTCAGCAGACACTCGAGGCTGAAATAAACTCTTGAACTGAACGTGACGGTAAATCACGAAGCTTTGGTGTTTTTACAGGAAACTTCTTTATCAGAACGCTTCAAGTGAAGCAGCAGCAAACAAGCTAACGATAGAAATAAACAGTTTTCCAGAAACAATGTTAGGAGCTTTTGGACTTTTCACTGATAAATTCCAACATTTTATATGCTCCCAACTCCAAGAGCTCAGACACCGGCTGCTTATCCCTCTATTCAAACGGCTAACTCGGCTAGCTTACAGCACGTTTAGCAGAGAAGTTAAACGAAATTGAGATATTTGCCGTTTCGGGTAAAATAGGCCGTTGAATAAATGTCGTTTCAGTTCGTTCCCTTATCGTTTCGTGGTGTTTTTACGTGGATATTTTACACACATGGCCCCAAACACTCACCTGATAACACTGACATAAGGGGGTCGCCATCTTGAATGTCGTGCTTGTGACCTTCTTCGTCCACGAGGGGGCTGGACTACAGCTCATTGTAATAGCCAACGAGAGCTCAAGAGGATAGTTCCACCGCCCCCAACGTTTTCAGCCTCATATTTACGAGATCAACCCTGCAGTCTCTGCTCACTGTTTGGCTTATTTAGCTCAAATGTTATGAAACGTACGATCAGTGCACGCATTTCAAATATTGAGGTTTATTTTATCAAAACACCTTACAGAACAAAAGCAATGACAGGAAGCATGATAGGACAAAAAATAAAAAATTAAAAGTTGGTCTCTAAAAAATTTAAACAGAAGGAAAAACAAACACTTTGACTATCGACATGTTACTAAAGCCCATTTCAGACATGCATTTAGTTTTACTTTTGTAACAGCATCCGAACGTGCTGGCTTCATGTCTGAATAATGACTTCTTAAAACTCAAAGCAATAACAGCACAAGCTAATGTTTGAGTTATGTCTCCTGAGCTCACTGTAGAACCCCCTAAAGGAGAATAACATGAACATTAACAGCCTCACATCTCAACTTCATTTCTGATCTGCAGTAAGATCTCTCAGACTGAGTGGTGCTCTGACACATGGTGATCAGTCTAATAGTCCTCATAGCTTCATTCAAAGTCAAGCTTACCCATGTCTGAGTGATTTTAACATGTGACACATATCCCATGTCTGAAAAGGGCAAAAATAAAGAGTTTCACTGTTACATTTATCTAACACAGTACACTGGGTGAAGGGGCAGTTCAGGAGTACAGAGTGAGATCATGAACTAAAATAAATGTCAGATGCAACACGGACACACAGGTTATGCATTCCTGTCAATCCTAACATCAATTTCTCTTCCATTCAGGCGATAGCCGTTCATGGTCCGGCAGGCGCGCTCGGCAGTTTCGGGATTGTCAAAGCGAACCACACCGCAGCCCTTGGACTTCCCATTCTCCATCTTAATATCAGCATACTGGACCATTCCTAAAGGAGGATGAACACAGATGTCCAAAATGACTAAAAATGCTGATTAACAGTGCTGATTTCATTTGATTTGATTTTAGTCTTACCGCATGCGTTGAAGGTATCCTTCAGCATCTTCCAGGTGAAGTCAAAAGGCAGCTGAAAGACAAAAATATCCCCAAATTAATTTAAAGTACAGACATACTTCTCCAGTGAATACGCCAAGCTAAACTGTGGATAAACACTTACATTCCTGACAAAGATCTGACATCCCTTCCTGACATTGCTTCCCCCGGCTCCAGGACCTCCAGCCCCAGCTCCTCCAAAGGAATTGCCGCCAAATCCACGCTCCAAGTCACCAGAACGGTCGAACTGACCACCAACCCCTCCAGATCCCATCCGGTCAATTCCAGAGCTCATGCGGTCAAGGCCGCCAGATGGAAAACGGTCAAGTCCTCCGGCAGAGCCCATGCGGTCGAAGTTGCTCGCCATTCTGTCAATCCCGGTGTTGCCCATGCGATCCATTCCCATTGGAGAGCCAAAGTCCATGCCGCCGCCGCCACCACCACCACCCCCCATGCGGTCCAAGCTAGATGGGCCCAAGCGGTCAAATCCAGATGGGCCGAGGCGATCCATACCTGAACTCATACGATCCAGACCAGGTCCGAGCCTGTCCATACTGGGTCCCAGCCGATCCATCCCAGAGCCCATTCGGTCAAACCCGGAACCCATCCTATCTAGATCAGACACGCGATCCATCCTGTCCATCCCCATCCGATCCATTCCTCCCATGCGGTCCATGTTGGTTCCCATGCGGTCCATTCCAGAGCCCATGCGGTCCATTCCCAGCGAGCTTCCTATAAAAGTGAGCAAACAGAAGAGAGAGAAAAATGCATGAGTGGAAGTAAGTATCAGTGTGGCTTTCAAACAGAATCCTGTAAATACTAACCCATTCCTCTTTCAAAGGAGTCTCCAAAATTATTGCGAGACATTCCCATTTCATTTCGCCCAAATTCCCTGTCAAAAGCACCACCAATCCCACGGTCCATCTCTGACAATGCAAGAGATGAAACCATTAGACATCCAGCAAAACGTGAAACTGTTCCACGCTTGCTCTGGAGTGCTGAGTGGGTTTTCAACACTTGCTTACCATTCATCCTGCCCATCCCTGAAGAACCAAAGCGGTCCATGTTCATTCCTCCAAAGTTGTCCATTCCTATAAACACAGAAGACATAACATTAACATTACAGAAGGCACTTTATTTTGGAAAGACCACATGTAGGTAGACTGTAGAGGTTTTACTACATACCACCTCCTCCTCCCATCCGGCCTCCCATGTTGGCGAAGCCCATTCCTTCCATACCTACAGAGACAGAGTGACAATGAGCCTTTCATTCCACTGCTGTCTTTTAGTCAGTGGATTAAAATTAAATTAATGTGTTTAGTTTTAAGAATCTGCAGTTGGGTACCTCCAGGACCCATGTTGCCCATCCCTGCACCACCACCTCGGTTGAGCTGAGTAGCATCAATCGGTTGGCCCCCAGGTCCGAGTCCCAAACCAATACCACTCAGGCCACCTGGTTCAGAGACAACAGGTTAGGTTTGAAGATTGTGTGTACACACACACACACACACAGTCAGTAGCATAAATACAGCTGACACTTTCAGGGGAAGCAGTAAACCAATGTCGACCTCCATGAAACAGAAAGGTCACATGACCCCAGGCGCTGCTGGGAAACCACGGACATGAAGCATGAGCAGACAGTAGAGGAGATGGGCGATGTCAAGAAATTTTGGGATATAATTTAACACAGTTACTGGGTTTCTCTCTCCCCAGTTTAACAAAAACTATGGTAGCATGGACCAAAGTGGTCTTCAATGCAGCAAGAGAACTCAAGTGAGTGAGACAAAACTAAATATTTCATCTAATTTAACAAAATTAATCATAAAAATCCGGACTTTAATCGACATGAATATTTTAACTCTCAAAACCTTCTTTTATACTAGAACAAGGCTCGATGTATACTTACGGGGAAGGGCAGCTGCTCTGTCCGGTGGTCCAAAATCTTTAGGAAGAGATTTCTCATCCTGTAAAAAAGGTAAAGTCATTCTAACCATACTCATCATCGTCATGCCATAGAGCTCTAATGTACAGTAAAGGCAACATACCAGTTTGACGTGCATCGTCCTGTTAAACAGGAGCTGTCCATTGAACATTGCTTTGAAACCATTAAGGAAAACATGTGCACACACACCTTGAAACCAATAATGAAGATTCAATGGCTACCATAGAAATGCTGAATTTTTCAAAAGGATACAGACAGCCTGGACTGCTTCGATGGGCATATCAAATGTTACGGTGCCCATGCCTCGACTTTTCCCGTCCTTGTCCTCCAGAATGTCCGCCCTCACCACCATGCCCGCCATGCTGAACACCTCCTTCAGCTTCTTCCAGCCCACTTTGTAGTCAAGCTGTAGGTACAAGAAACAGTTTCAGACAGCTAATTAGACAAGACTAAAGTTACAATAAATGCAAATTATTATTCTTGCAGGATTAGTTTTGATTTCTCTCTTTTATAAAAATAAATAAATAAAAATCATGCAAGTAAAAATCTAATTTCTTGGCCTCTTTAATAAGACAAAGTTCCATATATTCAGTATTCGTATACAGACTGAAAAACTGATAAATCAGTAAGGCTTACATTAGCCACAAAGACAGTGCTGCCAATTCTGCCAGCCTGGAGACCATGGATGATCTCATTGGGGATGTTCGGGTTATTCAAGAGGCTCGGAGGAATGTTGACCATGGGACCATTTGGTCCAGGACCCATACGATCCATTCCGCCCATTCCACCCATTCCTCCCATTCCCCCCATGCCACCCATTCCGCCGTGACCTCCTGGAGGGCCTCCACCTTGGGCCTTGTTGATCTCCCGCTGGCAAATCACACCATCAGGGTCCTTACAAAGAAGCACAAAATAATGAGTCGGCCAAATCCACAAGTACAGCTTTTGTCTGTTCAGTGCGTCTGACAGCTTCCCCCTCTGGGACCTACTTCTTTCACTTTGAGGGGCCGACCATTGAGGTTGTGCTTGTTGACCTTCTCCACCGCTTTCTTCATCAACTCTTCCGTCCTGAACTCAACAACACTGACAAAAACACATTTCCAGTGAGAATTTAAGTGTCTAAAACACTGGTGCATGTCTCACGTGCAGTTTGTACTATTTGCTTTTGACGATAAGTTAAAGTCTACTTACGCACAACCCTTTGTTGATTGAAGTCATTGGAACAGGTCGAATCAAAGGGAAGAGAAAATATTTCAAATTAGTTAAAGTGATTGTAACACTGGACATATTTTGACATGTCAAAATAAACAATCTCATGCAATTAAAAGTTCATCACCATACACAAGCCTACAGCCTTGGTCACATCTGTGCTTCCAAAATAACACTACATTGTTAAGATCTTTTTAAGCCAAGCCAGTAACACAATACAGGCAAATATATTCAATATAGAGTTTTTCCCCCAACACCCTAAAGGCAGACAGTGACAGAGGATTCCCAACTACTAAGATATTAGAGTTTTCCAGCAGTTCTATGGAATGAGTTTTATTTATCAACCATCTAGCAGCCTTGCTACGACCTCTTGCAGACTACGACCCATTAGATCATAAGGAGCAAATCCCACAACCACAGGGACATTATCAGCTACTGCAATCCCACAGGATTGGCTACAAAGGAGCTGAAGTCCTGTTATAAGATCATCAACCCTTCGATGGCCTCGAGTCAATGCCACAGACAACTTCAAATGAAACATGCCTCCGGCACGTCACCGTGTCACACACACTCCACCAGGTTTGTATCTGAACAATTCCCAACATAGTAAATAAGGAAACCAAAGCTGACAAACACAGGTTTGTCTAGGCTTATTCGTGTGTTTTATTTGTATGTATTTGCACTTACCCTGGATTTGCCTTCTGCGTCCATTAAGTGTTCCACGTACGTTACCTCACCCACTACAAATCAGATTCCAGAGACGACACACACCAAGGGGAGAGAAGCCGAGAGAACAATGGGGGTTTAGAGCAGAAACAAGTAGGGCGGCCGGTGACAGTGAGCTCAGACAGCCAGTCCTGAGCCTTCCCCCAGCACCTCATTCAGCACAATCTGGTACAGGTCTACAAAAAGCAAGCTTGGACTTTTTTTCCCTCTTTCTTTAATTAATTGAGACTTCTTAGCCCGTCCTTGTTAGAATTCTCCCGAAACACCAAACGCAGTAGACTGAGGACAACAACTTTTGGACTGGCCAACAGCCTTTCAAGTTGGATATGATGCCGCAAACACCACCTCTTCTACCTGAAGATAATTGACCAAATAATTTCAAGTTGGCAAAGCCTCCTTAATACCTCAGCCACTTTCATGTCAAACCTCAGCAAACTTTGTCAACGGTTTTAACCCTCAGTCCATCAGCTGAGCCTAGCTGAGCTAGAAACCTACCCATAATCGTAATGAAGAAAAACTTTTGGATGAGAAGCTTCTCTAACTGCCAACCTGATCATGGACTGGACCTGATCCTGAAATGCACGATCGTAATTTGGATTCAGCGTCGACCACAGCCACGCCTTTGTTCCAGGTCATGTCTGCTCAACAAATGGACATTGATGACCAAACCTCTAGAGACAAGGACAGTGCATAAGAAGCTGCTTCGTTTTGTAGACCTGTACCCCAAATAAATCCGCAGCACAAAGCTGTGCTTGGTACAACATGAAGATCTGCCGAGAAAAACATTTGCTTGTCAAGGTCACACCTAAAAAAGAAAATGCAATTTAACTCCACAGTCAGTTGTCATGAAACAAATACTACTTGGACCTTCTGAAAAAGCATTGTACCCTTCTTAACACATGCTCAAATAGGTGCCAGTTAAATGCATTACTCCATAGCTACACAACATTTTTAACACTTTAATTGACTTTTAAATAATCCTTACTCACATCCAAATTACATATTAAATATTACATTTCTCCAAACGTTTGACCACAAGTTAATAAATCTTAAGTGTGTAAGTTTTACTGTTAATTACAAATTTCAACTGAAAGCAACCTTTTCCGTGTTTCTGGACCAAAAAAATCACTATACTGTAACAAAGAACTGTATTTTTTAATGCATTTCTTGGGGGAGGAACCACATCATTATCCCATTCATGATCACAAGCCATTGGACTTTCGAGTTAGTGGACTTCCTTTGCACATTTACGACCTCCACTTCACAGAAACTCAAGATTTTAGTAATCTTAATGGAGACTGAAAATTCAAACATCCAGGTTCACCACGCTTGTACACGTCTGCAGCGACTCCTTAGCTGACAGACAGATTAAAAAAAGGGGACCTTGTCCACAACCTTTGTTCCAAGTGACTCCAGCATGGTCTCAGACAACACTGTACAACTCCCCAGAGCTCTTCAAAACTGCAGTGGTCAAACAAAATGACCCTGCATCCTGATTTGATCTTTTATCATGTCAAAAATGTGACACGAGTCAATCCCTAATCCTGATACCTTACCTTTCTCTTTCATCAGATCTTTCAGGGCTTGCCACTTCACATCATATGGGATGTTGCTGACGAAAACGCGGTATCTCTTGTTTGCGTTTCCATAGGGCTCATAGCGACCACCTCCACCTCTCTTCTGAGGCCTTTCCTTCCTGCTGGCATTGGCCTCATTCTTGCCTTTTCCATTCATTTCCCTGCAAAATGTTCACAAAACTTTCTAAACATACTTTAAAAAGCTTTTAAAAGACTTGCCAAACTCACATTTCCCATTTTTGCTTCGTTACGATCCATCTATCTTACTTTAAAATATTTCGTTATATTGTATTTTAGTTTAATTAGCTATAGTTTATGTATTTATGCCAATTGTTATGTTTGTTGTGTTTAACTTCTTATAACTACTGTAACAAAACATTTTCCAAAATCTGGGGGAACAGAAAGATACCTCATGTCAGTGGTTCCCAAAGTAGGGAGTGCCCCCTGGGGGGGGGGGGGGGGGGGGGGGGGGGGGGGGTCTGTTATTTGGTAGGTGGTAGTTTATTTTATTGCAACCTGTAATTTATTGCAGTTTACTTTTGTTTGTTTATTTGTTTACAGAAGGTTTCCTTGTAAAACAAAGGAGAGCCTAGCAAATAAAGTTTGGAAACCACTGCCTCCGGAAAAGTGAATTTCAATGCTAAATGCTAATGCTAACTGCAGACACAGGCATCATTTACACACAGACACACAACTAGCAGGTTGACTAGCAGCCTGCTATCTGCAATCCAGCCGCATGGCTAGGCCTCTCCTTGGATAAAGCGGGCCTGTGCTATATTAAACTGCTTTAAGTAATGCCAAAAAGCAGCAACAGCGACCGGCTATAAAGTTAAATATGTCCACTTTCTGTTGCAACAAAGAAATAGCTACATGTACTTCTAATCCTATCATACATCCAGTAATATATAACGCAGGGTTGCATTCGGTAAATAGACGGGCCCCAAATACAAGCCGCTTAAGCTAGACAAACACGTACAGAACTTATTTAAAGCACACCGGGGCTGCTAGTCTACCATTAATTGCATCTTTTTAAAAAATATAATTAAAGAGACGCCGCTGTATACAAATTTATCGCTGTGTAAGAAAACAAATTAGGCCAACTAGCTAATAAGCCGCAACAAAGGAACCTCGATGAATGGACTTACCCCTGCTGCGAAGTCGGCTGCTGCTGCGGCGGCGTCGACAGCTGCTGCTGGCCTGCTTGCTCTGTGGTAGTTTCTGCCTGCTCGTTAGACATTTTCTTACGCAAATTAGTGCTTATAAAAGGAAACTGTACTAGAAAATTTGATATTAGTGATTCTTGCGCTTCTAAAGAGAAACTCAAAAGCACATATACTGAATTCGTACAGCACCCCTCACTGCTACGCCAACGGAGGAAAATGGCGGAAAGAAGGAGGAGGCATGAGTTTAAACGAGAGGTTCTTCTTCTTCTTTATATTATTTATCGGCGGTTGGCAAACAGCAAAATGGTACATTACCGCCACCATCCGGTGAGGAGTGTGGACCGAAATGTAAAAAAATTAAATAAAATCGTCCCAAACAAATTAGTCTGCCTTAAAAACCAAAATATGGCCTGATAACTTTCACTTATCGAGTTCTTACGAAATAAATCAACCAAGTCCAGTTTCAGTTTCATATCACCAAAATGATCGATCAATTGTCTTCATTCAATGAAAGGGTCTACTTCCGGTATTTTCTTTTAAAACTAAGGACATCGCGGCACGTACATTGATTTTCAGAATAATGTGCAAGCGTACATAAAGTTTGATGAACGGTAAAATAAGTAGCAAAGGTTTATATGTTTTCAAAGAAACGTGACAAACAGGTCCTTCATGTTTGAAGCGTTACTATTTTTATAATGGCATCCCAGTTTTATGCTCTGCAATTATTTTAAAAATGTGCTGGGCATGGTTTGAAGAATTTGTATTCTATTGCAATGATTTTATTGGTATTTTTAACCTCTACTGTCGTTTACATTATTTAACAATGTAAACATAATAAAGCTGAATTCAAGTTGTTATGCCCGCCAGACCTCACGGGGGCGATAATTAATAGGCAATCCGTGTAGTCACAACGACGTGAGCGGGGACGGAAGGAGTGTCGGTTTTGTGCTAATTGCTCTCTTTGCCTTAACAGCTATTTCGTGAATGTTCATTATAAATGGCCCTGTAATGTTCACATATTGTAGTCAAGTACGCAGTAATATTAGGAATATAAACTCTTACGAACTCTTTATATTGCTGTTTGCGGTTCTGAGACCTAAGCGTTGCTACCGAAATGGTAACATTAGCATTAGCGCTTAGCTAGGAGTGTGTACGACGAGTCTTTCGTTACCACATGCACAGAATGAATGAGTGCGCGTGAATTAATTCGTGTTATTTAGCTTTGATAGATTTTTCAAAACGTTAAATAGCTAAACAGTTAATCTCATACAGCCATGGCTACCGGTGCTGATGTCAGGGATATTCTTGAGTTGACCGGAGGGGATAATGATGGTCCCATCACCAAGAAAGACCTCATCAACTCAGACAAGGTGAGACTGTGTTATTCATATGTTTGTCTTATAGTGAGATGGACGTTTATGTTTTGTGTTGTATACGATAATTCTAACGATGTCTGTCCCTGGATTGAAGTAACACTGTTGTAAATTTGCCAGCACCTTCAATGAATTTCACTAGCTGTTGGGTTCGTAACATGCAGTTATAATGATGTACTTGTGTACTTACAGCTCAAAGCTTTTGCCAGGGAGAGAAACTGAAGAGATGTGTATTACAATTGTTTGAGCACAAATATTTTTGCAGTTGAATAACGAATGTCTGCATCTTCCGCCTCAGAAAAAAACCAAGAAAGCAACAGAGACGCTGACCTTCAAGAGACCAGAGGGAATGCACAGAGAGGTCTACGCTCTGCTTTATTCAGATAAGAAGTATGTTTTTCTTTTTCAATATTAGTCAGTTAATCTGAAATGCATAAAGGCCTTTTTAATGTTTGCTGTTTGGGAATTTCAAAAGGATTTATTTGCATTTGGAAGGAATCTAAAGTGTTTTGTAAATAACTTTGCATTTCTGTGTTTCTTTATTTTATGATAACAATAATAATAATAATAATATTGATAATAAAGAATTGTTTTTTCTGTTTATCCATAGGGATGCACCCCCCCTGCTGCCTAGTGACACCACTCAAGGTTATAGGACAGTCAAAGCCAAGTTAGGCTGTAAAAAGGTTCGTCCCTGGAAGTGGATGCCCTTCACAAATCCAGCACGCAGAGACGGGGCCATATTCCACCACTGGAGACGTGTTGCAGAAGAGGGCAAGGACTACCCTTTTGCTCGCTTTAACAAGGTAGGGAAAACCCTCTTCTGCTTATGTAGTACAGGCAAGAAGGACATGTGGTTGCAGCTACCCGTCCTTTCGCATTATTCATCCTTTTTCACTGTTTCTCTGTTTTACCTCTATAGACAGTGCAGGTGCCAGTGTACTCGGAGCAAGAGTACCAAATGCATCTCCACGATGATGGCTGGACTAAAGCAGAGACAGACCACCTGTTCGACCTTTGCAAGCGGTTTGACTTACGCTTCATTGTTGTCCATGACCGATATGATCACCAGCAATACAGAGTAAGTGTTTAGTGCCTCATCTATAGATAATGGATTTAAAAAATACAGTAAGGTGGATTTAAAGCACACGTTTTAATTTTAAAAACTGTTTTTTTTGTCAGAAACGCTCTGTGGAGGACCTGAAAGAACGATATTATAGTGTTTGTGGTAAGCTGACCAAAGTGCGCGCAGCATCAGGGACAGAACCCAAAATCTACATCTTTGATGCTGGCCATGAAAGGCGCCGTAAAGAGCAACTGGAAAAGCTGTTCAATCGCACACCTGAACAGGTTTGTGATTTTGCATTTTGACCTGTATCTATGTGCAGGTGTATAGACACGTTCTTTTTGTGGGAAAAAAAAGAAGAAAAAGATTTTTCACAGCCTTTTAAATGTGAAAGACTGCATTTCTCCGTTTTTCCCTGCAGGTGGCAGAAGAGGAGTATCTTGTTCAGGAGCTAAGGAAAATTGAGACTAGGAAGAAAGAGCGTGAGAAGAAAGCCCAGGATCTGCAAAAACTCATTAAGGCAGCTGACACAACTACAGAGTTGAGACGAGCTGAAAAGAGGGTTTCCAAGAAGAAGCTTCCACAAAAAAGAGAAACAGAAAAACCGGTATGATATGATTTCACTCAAGAAGAGCAAAGTAAAGCACACGATGACTGTTGGTAACAGAGGAAGTCAAATAAAAGCAACAATGGGAGAGAATTTTAATAATAATGGACACGGTGCAGCTGTTGTCCTCATTTTGCACTAAATTAATTGTTACTTGGTTTTGTCTCCGTAGTGTTTTGGTCATTTCTTTATTTTGATGGGACAAGTGTGTCTCTAATAACCCGAACCGATCTTCTCTCAGTATTCTAAGTAACAGCCTTAACATTTAAAACCCAGTTTGATCCATAATAATGCCTCTATGGTGACGTTTCAGACGTATCCAAACTTCAAAGCGGAGTCACAGTTTGTGTCTCACCATTTATATTTTTTCTTGTTTAGGCTGTTCCAGAGACGGCAGGCATCAAATTCCCTGACTTCAAATCAGCGGGCGTCACACTGCGCAGTCAGAGGGTGAGTATAGCTCCATCCTGTTCTCTTACGAAATGACAATATTATTAAATAGTCCTATAAAATTGTAATCACTCTTAGGGAATTGATGTAAAAATAAAAAGTAAAAATGTGAAATTCTTTAAAATATCAAGTTTTTGTTTGTCTAATTCTTAATTTCAAGATACTGATTTGTGAGAAACTAGAGTTTCTGACTTTAGTAGCTATTCCTCTTATCACTGTGATAATTAATTCTATTACTGACTAGCTAATATCTGTAAAACCTAGCCTAGCACAGGGACTCTTATTCATCTTCAAGACTGATGAGGAGCTGCCGCTCTCTATGGAAAATACATTTGCACAGCTAAAGGAGTGGAGTGGCCCCATAGCTAATCAGTCAGATAGAGTTCAGTGGATAAAGACATTTTGATCTGGCCCGCTGAAGTGCATTTCATACGAATTAAAAGCCCCGAGGTGGAGCTGTTTATCCTAATGTCCTGGTACCTTAAATCACGCTTGTGTGTGTGTGTGTGTGGGTGTGCATTTTTCTCTGCGTGTTTGTGTGTTATTAAGATGAAACTGCCAAGCTCCGTAGGCCAGAAGAAGATCAAGGCCATTGAGCAGATCCTGATAGAGCAAGGAGTGGGTGAGGATGACTAAACTTTAGCAATTTGTTAACATTTCCCAGTTTCACAGTCTTAACTCTTCTTTGCGACAGAGTTTAGTTTCAGTACAGAAGGAAATAAAAGGATTATGTAACCTTTTAACCATTGCAGGGATGCTATAAATAAGTTTGAGTTTAGTTGAACACACAGGAAATGTTTTACTTGACTTTATATTTGTTTGCAGCATCTCAGGTGCTCACTTCACGTTACAGTTGACAGTAATGCAACAACACTTTAGCTAAACAGACTTTACATGTCACGACTGTTCATGCGTAGACTGTACACACCATTAACTAAATAAATGTGTTAAAGTGCTTAAATCACACTTTAGTCTTTCCTCTTTGTGCCCTTCTGTAGATCTTAACCCCATGCCCACTGAGGAGATTGTGCAGATGTTCAATGAGCTTCGTAGTGACCTGGTGCTGCTGTATGAATTGAAGCAGGCCCACAGCAACTGCGAATACGAGCAGCAGATGCTGCGTCATCGCTACGAGGCCCTGCTGAAGGCCGGCGGGTGCGTGGGAACTGTAGGAGCCGGTCCAGTCATTGCATCACAGGGTGGGGAAATCAACGCCACCAACAGCACTACAGCATCCACCCCAGGGGCTGAATCTCAGTCCTGGCTCAACGCAGATGACATTAAAGTGGAAGCCAAGGAGCAGATCATCGACGTTGTAGGAGCACCGCTTACCCCCAACTCGGTATGTTTGTGAAACTCGGAAACAAACTTTTTCAAACCGTTATCATTGTGTAATAAGTGTGTAATGATTTTTGTTTTATACTATTATTAGTAGTATTAATGGGTGAGAAACCAATGAAGAATCCAGCACTCGTTATTGCAGCAGTCACTCCTCGTGGTTGTGTTTTTGTATCTGTGTTGAAAAGGGTGGAATCTGTTCAGATGCTGTGAACCTGCTCACAGCCTCATAATAAAGTTCTCCAGTGGTAGAAAAGAACAGTAGAGACTAATGACTGTCTTCACCCTCCCGAGGCAAACAGCGGGTGTTAGCAGGGGTGAGCACAGCATGAGTGGGTCATACAGGGGAATAACTGACAACACATGAAGAGAAATCATTGGACTTTTCTCCGTTGTAGGCATTTTGGATTGTTATTCATTAAGTGGTAGTAGGAGTCGGTGGACTGTGGAAAACCCCAGTGTGACTGTCATGTATTTGTACATTGCAGCGCAAGCGAAGAGAATCGGCGTCCAGCTCGTCTTCGGTGAAAAAGGTGAAGAAGCCTTGATGGGAGCGGCAGCTTTTACACATGGAAGTGAAGCGACAGTGTTACTCATTCAGATCACAGTGGAGATGGCCACGAGTGAACCAGAGAGACACAACAGAGCTGGACACCATGTTGTTGTCTATTTACGTACACTCATTGCTCACAACACACACACACACCTTTTCACCTACTAACGAGGCCTTTCGAACCCCTCCCATCAGGCCTGCTCAGCATCGCTGTGACAAAGGCAGCGACTGAGTGACATTTCATTCCATTACTGCTCGTCTCCCTGCCTCCACCAGTGCTTGGCCTTAGATGAGGCAAGATCAACTGTAAATTGCCCGGCTGAGCTAATCGGGACACGGGGAAGAAGGTGGGAATGACTGCGTAATTGAAATGAATTGGAATGAAAGAACGGGGTCGGGGAATGGGAGGATGTCGAGCCGCGGTGCTCATTTGACCCGTGTGAGGGTTTTTGTTTTGTGCCGTAGTGTTTACTGGAAACGTGTTTTGTGTTAACCTGTAGTGCCGGCTCCGTCTCGACCTCGCTTCCATCTGCTGCCCAGTTTTTTTCATGTTGGACTAGCGGGACTGATTTGTGTTCTCAGGTGACCTTGGAGATGCTTTAGTCAACGTTTCAATAAATGTCCGTTTCTTTTCTTACATCGAGGTGTGCGTGTTTATACCACAGAAGTTTGCCTTTCACATTTCAAAGGGCCGTCACTCTTTACAGGTTTCAGAGATCTGCACTTGGGGGTAATTAGTGTTGAATACACATTTGTTAGGGAAATTGTAGGGTCACGACATTCTTACCTTACCTGTCATCCAAGTTAAGTGACAACTAATGACTTCATTAATATGATAATTAAGCAGTGATCATTCTTAGGTTGGCATAGCCACTAAAACTTCATTAGGTTTCCTCCTCATAATATTGCTAATTGCATGTCAATTATGTCGTTTAGCCCACTTAGACATTAATTTCTATGCAAATTTTGAATATGTTTGGCAAGAATAGGGGGGGGGGCGCTTTGATATGAGTATACATGGGTGTACATCACTTTTATAGCCTTTATATTTTTAAAATTGAATATATAAGTCTCTGCAGCCTGCACACAAAACTTAAATGTCAGATGTCTGTCTGCCTTTTGGGTTCCAACCTGCAAAACAAAGCACATCATGCATGCATAGTTTTTGAGTTATTATAAAGTATTCAAATATGAATTTATCTGCAGGAGAAACTGACCCCAAAGCAAAGAAAGCATTTGATCTTTTTAAATTCTCGATCTTCTGCAGCTTCCCACACCTTTCCCAACAGTCACATGTGGAAACATTCGATATTACAGCTACTTGAAATGATCAAAATGCTGCAATTGATCAAATCTTTACTTCCAGCTCTAATTAGCATTGCTACGGTTTCCAGAGTCAAACCATTCACAAACTGCAGCGTGTTTGATTGAGAGAGAGGAAAGAGTGAGAGAAGCCAAGTAAACATGGCTAAAATGGATTCTCTGTGTCTATATTTCATGTTGAAAATTGGCTCATAAATCCAGCGGTTTGATCTATGGAGCCCGTTGTTGCTTGAAAAAACCTCCGTAAATGTGTAATTTCTCCCTTGACAGAACACAGCCGAAAGGCTATCTTTCTTTCGCCTCCTCCTCCCCTCTCTCCCTCTCTCCCCTTCTTCTGTCTTTCATTCTCACTCCCTCTCTCCCAGCCTGCTGTTGGATTAATGCTCTGCTCTCTTCCCTCTCTCCTTTCATGCTCCTCTGATATCTTCTTTTCATCGCTGCTCTTGCATTTATCAAAACTTGGGCCTCTCGCTACCTCTCGATATCAGAGGCCACCTTCAGTTATACGGCAGGCATCGTGTAAGACTGGCGCGGAGAACGCGGAGGTTATAAATAAATGCTATTCTAAATTGAAAATAGGCGAGCACTGAGGCGTCGACGACCACGTGTGCAGCCCCCCCATCCAACTCTGACCAGCGTGGACTCCATCCGTGCGACAGTATACGTTCTGCAACGCTGATGTGAAAAGCATGAGGCAGAACCGCGCTGGAGAGTGTCTTATAATGTGGTCGTGATGGCGCTGAGATGGGATCTCTTTATCAAGGCCCGGCTGAGGCTTTAATCACGGCCTAAGAGGTGTGCTGGCTTTTTATCATAATTGAACTGCATCCGGGCTAATCGCCGACATACGTCACTGTCGAAGGGGAGCTCGGCTCCAGCGGCAGGCGAAGGTGGTGGTGATTGAACGCACAGTTAAGAGAGAAGATGTGTACTGAGGGACGTGTGGCAGGAAGAGGCAGGTAATAGCACAAGTGATAGAACGCTGTTCAAATGCATCACGCCTGGAGGTAATCGCTGATGTGACAATGATTAGATTGTGGATGCCTCCTTTCTGTGGCACAGTGCTTTATACCCATCATGTCACATGCAATCACTGATTACTACATGTGTACATTAGTAGTGTGAGGACAAGCTCTGAATTATTCCCTAAACTCGGGATTTTGCCTCATCTACATCATTAACACATGTCCACAGCAGACTTTCACCTCCGTGCCCCTCACTCATGTTTCTCACTTTCACCTTCTCCACTATTTAGGTCACCTTGAGGGAGAAAACTTTTAATCATTGTTCCACATCAAATTCACCTGTGCCCTCTGGGACACTGAGCCGCAACAAAGAGGAGGGACGTTGAAACTGCTAGTTGGGAAATAAAGTGCCCACAGGGCTGGACAGTAGAAGTCATTTCCACTGGATTTTTTTTGCTAGTGGGGGGAAGGCCCGCTGCAACACAAACCCAATCACTTGTGCTAAGCAGTGCTTACAGCTAGGCATTAACCCCACTGTCCACTCTCCACATTAAAGCCCCGGGGAGGCAGAAGAAAGAAGAGTGGAGTGGAGCAGAGCAGGGAGTGGGACTGCTCCCCGGCAAGTGATCCTTTTGGGAACGTCTCGAGTCAGGTGGTGCAGTCTGTCAAGGTGTCCTACCTTGAAATAAAAGAATGGGGCTGTGTATTGATGGGCTTGAAAATGTCATTTCTTGTCATGATATAAAGACAAATGTGAAAGAGGTTGTGCTTCAGCAGTAAAATCAGAATTTGTGCTGGTCCCCAAATCCCAAATGTGAGAACTGTAACATCACAAACTTCAATCTGCAAAGACAAAGTCCTCACATTAGCAGAAATGCCCTCATGTGTTTTAGCATCAGTGTGTGAGGTACACAAATTCAATTCGATTCAGTCATAGGTTAGTACAGAGCTGAGGGTGGAACCCAGTTTTCTTCTCCTTGAAGCTTCGTCACAGGGACTAATCACAAGTTGGACTTCAAATGCTTAAATTCAAGTGAAAAGTTTGATCCTTTTTGTTCAAATTAACAATGAACAGCAAAGTTAGAAAGGCCCCATAAGGAATATCACCTCTATGTGTGTGTAGTGATAGCAACCATGTGGGCCACGTTAGATGTCACCATCACTAAAGCTCTGACTCCTTTTCTTTGTAATTGTCACGTGACCTCAAATATTAAGTGAAATGTTTCCAATTTCCCTTTTCAACACTTGAAAAGATGGACGAGGGGGATGTAGTGGGGGGGGCCGGGGGGGGGGGGGGGGGGGGGGGGGCAGAATGGCTGTATAATTGCACAACACTGTTTATAAAACACAAAGATGTCTGTGGTGTGGAATACTTTGGGCTTCAGCTTCCGTGTGCTTTGCTGTTTTTTATAGTCTATCATGGCGCACGTAATAAAGAGAAGGACACATGGCAGGCTGGGAGATTGAGGCTCATTCAGCACAGTGTGCAGTGATTGCATGCTGACTATAAACAAGGCCAGGCCGGACAGATCAGCTCCACTCTGTTCTTCCATCAGCCTCCAGAAACAAATCGGTTTGATTTGATTTGTCAGTGAGAGATGGAGAAGACTCTGAACAATATGTGACAGAGTTACCTTGACAAAGCAGCGCAGCGAATGCCTTTCTCCCTCTCTTTACCTGCACAAGCGCAGTTCTAACAAAGAAGGGAAAAAAAATCCAATTTGCCATGCGGATCCACAGCTGTCACGGTGGGGGAATTAAACATTACCCATAACTCACTGGGGTGCTGAGCAGGTCAGCGGATGGCGGGGATTGTAACATCACTCTGGGGTGCAATAACAAAGGATTTTAACCTCTGACTCCTTTGCTATGGCTGCTAGTAGAACATCCTCATGAACAACAAGAGCTTTTGCTTTGCTGGTTAATCTCTGGTGGGATTGACTCAACACACACCTTGGCGCTCGCTGCACAAAATTCTCTGCAACACAAACAGGAAGACGTGCGCAAATGTCGGCATAAACACAACCATTTTTTTCACCCTGCTGGCTCCTGGAGCCGTTCCTGTGATGCTCCATAGGGGGTTGCAGGGATACTGTAGGTGCTAATGTCCCAGTGTCATCACCCACGCAGGATTCCTAGCCTCCTTGCCTGGCTGGCCCGCCACCACCAGCGCCTCAATTACCTGACTGACGTTTCATTAGCGCCTGCAGCTGATCCCGTGGCTGAGAGGCAGTGGGGCGCAGAGGAGCACGGAGCGAGTGAGAGAGGCGGAGGGGAAAAGGAGGCTTCAATGCGTTATATTCTCATGCGCTGTCAGTGTCACAGCTTTGAGTACAGCCACACAGCCACTCATTACATTGCAGTCATTTAGTACATGCTCTTATTGAGATGGACCGTGTATACTGAAATAGAGCTGGCGGGTGACACCAGCTCTGAGCTGACATCCGTAAACCTGCCGTGGATTGTTGGAGCAACCGAGAAGCGTGCGAGCCTGCAGGTGTGTGTGCGCGCGCATGTGATACAGGGTATCAGCAGCAGCTCAAGGTGTCTATGAGACAAATCAATCCGGTGCAGTGTACTGATCAGAAGTTTATCTCTTCTCGTGTTGCTCTGTGCGTATGGATACACAATGCGTATGTGTGGTGGCGCATCCTGCGCAGATACCTCCGTTTGTGTGTGATGTGTGTGGCCTTTCCATCCTCGGGGTTAGTGCAGGCCATGTCAGAGATGATCCTGAGGGGGCTTAGTGAGACCCCCGGCCTGAGCCTCTCCACACAGCCCACGCTTGGCTAGGCTCTCCTTCCCATTTGTCATCCTGTGCCAGTAAGACCCCCGGAGAGATTAGGGCAGAGCAGAGAGACTGGAGGAGTAGCAGGAATAAGAGGATCAGTTAAGCTATAAACACAGACAAGTTTGTGTCTCTCACCCACTCTGGCACAGTGACAGTTTGTAATGGCTGTCAAAAGTTCGCTCTGTGCCGTACATCTTCCTTTAAGGGACACTGCAGCGCCCGAGTGTCCCGCACCTAGCGTGGGCAAACACAACAGGTACAGGAAGTTCTCTCCGAGAGAACAAAAGCGGCTCAAGCCTGACATTAAACAGAGGCGCTAACTGCATCGACCCGCATTGACCCGAGCTAATGAACCGTTGCCGTGTGCAGGAAAGGAAATGCTGCGGTTTGCCTATAATTAAAATTCTGTGGCACAAAGACCATTAGTCAAATCCAGAGAGCTCCTTCATTTCCATATTTTTGAATATTCTACTTAATTATGCAAAGGGATCGGGGAGGTAGATGAGAAGTTTTAAGAAAGCCTCATAAAGTCCTTATTAAGAGCAGAGGGGATTAATGACAGTTAATATGAGGGCAATCAAACATTTAATGCAAAGGCCCTCCTGCAGGCAAACAGTATTTAAATGAGTCAATTAGACATTCATTATCTACAAGCCTATAAGTGGAGTCAGATCTGCATAAATGTTGGTGCACAGAATCACTCCTCTCTAAAAAGGAACTAATGAAATATTAAAAAAGTTAACAAGTTAGACATGGAAAATGTACAAATATTGATTGCTAGAGGGCTGGTTACATGTTGTCATCAAATCAGAGGAGAATGCGCGATATCTATTGGAGATTGTCTCATAAATCATAATTATTGAGTTAGCATGATCTCTCCTCCCAATTAGCCATGTAGCATTGTTGAAGCAGGGTGAGAGAGAGGAAAGTGGCAAGTCCACTCTAAAATCCCATCAAATCCTGCAAATTAATATGTCCAGGTTTAGCCTAAGTGCCCGGTTCTCATGCTAACAAACCGCCTTATAACAAGTATATACGATAAACATACATATTCTGCAGAGGATGACTTGAATAATGTGCCAAACTATGCAGATATATCACTGTCAGGACTTCTGCCTCCTCCTCCTGCTCCTCCATTCCTTCTTTCTTTCCCTCTCTCCATGTCTGCCTCCGCTCTTGTCAGTTGCCCCAGCACACAATTACTGTGTGTGATTGCTATCAGGCGGGACGGTCGGGAGGCTCCCAAATTAGGGCCTAAATAGGATTTCCTACATGGCGAAGGGCACAGGCCTGGACATGGTAATGAAAGCCTATACATCACAATCAGACCGACAATCCTATTCATACTGCAACACATTACTCTCACTCCTCATAATTATAGAGGGGTGACAGACGGGCCTGTGAGGCACGGTAGAGGAGGAGGCAGAGGGAGGGGTTTGCCGGCGAGGTGGCTAAGCAAGTGTCACAGTTTGTGAGTGGCTTCTTCTCTGCACTCCTGTGATCTCCTGATACTTTGAGTGACCAGATTAGGTGGAGGAGTCCACTGGGTTTAATTCTGCATAGTTCCAGTATCTGACCCTTATATGGATCTGTGTAATTACACACACGCGCGCAAAAAAAGGGGGTCCTAAATTGAGCATTTTCCCCCTGTGGAAAGGTTGTTCCACGAAGACACACTGACCACATCTTCCATCAGGCTGACTGACACGGGCACAAACACACTCCCTCGCTCCGAGGGATGTGATGAGATGTGAGGGGGACAGCTTTGCGATCAATACCATGAGCAGGAATCAGCGATGGGGAGAATAAGACAATGGCCTATCAGATTGAGGTTGACTTCTCCTTGTATGTTCGGCAGGCCTGTGACAATAGATTGGCCCAGAAATCCGATGGCACTCGGCGAAAGAGAAAAAAATGAGGAGACAGATGAAAAGAAAGATTGCTAATGCTCTCCAAGCAGGCATTTTAATCTGTGACAGAGGAGGGATTTGGTGAAAGCCATTATCACACAGCAGCCCCCCCCCTTTCTCCTCTCGCCCCTTTCTTTTCTGATAAGGCAGCCTTATCAGACTGCTTTGGGGGAGACCGCGTACTTGTGTGTATGTGTGTATGCATCCACACCTTTGCATGTGTTTGTGCTGCAAAATGGGATATTCCAAATGCGATTCATTGGATTCAAGAAGCCCATCACCTTAAGAACTCAGTCAAACGGTAAGCATTGCAAAGTGGATTCAGATCACAATAACCCAGTTCACTAAAGGCAGGAACATGCAATGCAGAGAGGCAAGTAAGGTGCATTGTTGCATGTGTTTGTCACTGAGGCCTGAGGGAAGAAGCCAACTCAATTTTGTTTGCATGGGGCTTTGCTCCTGTTTTTTGCATGCATGCATCTCTCATCTTATAACTGCAGAGATTAGGCCAGGAAGGTGTCTTCATGAAAGGGACACTAGCTGCTGTGCATAGTTCAGCTGAGGCCTTCCAGACTATAAAAGCTGCCTGTCACACACCCATGCCCTGCTTGTTTTGTGAATTTAAAGAATATATGTTTGGGTGCAACCTTTAGGAGAGCTCCCTCCTTGTCACATCTATCTGGAGAAAGTGATAAGTGTGTGCATGCATGAGTGCTTGCATGCATACATTTCGGTGTTTGTGTGCGTGTTGCACAGCAGTCTTTACGCACCTCGTGTCACTCCTTTGTGTCTCCTCAATGCAGTGTCCCTTCTGTGATCAGGACAATCCATCAGGCCCTGCTACTCATTAATCACCAGACACGCACACATGGACACACACATGCACACACACACACACACACACACACACACACACACACGGACACACACATGCACACACGGACACACACACACACACACGGACACACACACGCACACACACACCTCTGGGATCAGGGCAGGCAGTGAAGAACAGTAGGCTTGGAGCACTAACACCTGCACCACAGAGAGCAAGTAAGCACAACATGAAATGACCTCAGAGAACCTCCAGAGACACATCTGCACCTGGAGGATCTTTGTTCCTGTTTTAATGGAAACTTTTCTTCTTTTTATTAATTTATTGATTTGATTTGATTTTTATTTCATTGCATTTACATGTTCTTACATCACACTGAGTACTATATACTAAATACTTTTTTTTAAAAAAGACATCTAAAGCATAACTTAGTTTAGTGTGTTGTATCACACACCCATGCCCTGCTTGGATTGTTAGCATTGTATGGGTTTGAATCGAGTCTGGGGGCTTTCTGTGTGGAGTCTGCACTCCAGATTCTTCCCACAGTCCACAGACATGTGTGGGGTTACCATATCTGGTGATTCTAAATTGACCTGAGGTGTGAACATGAGGATGAATGGTTTTCCTGTGACAGTCTGTCCAGGCTGTACTGAGCCACTCACCCTGTGACCCTGAGCTGGATAGATGGATTTTAGCTCTCACATTATTGGTGCTTGACACAAACACGGGGTGTCAGGCTCAGCGTCTGCACCTTTTATTTTGATTGTTTTGTCTTTACTCAAGAACTATTTTCACACATAAACTCCAGACAGTGTTCGGAGAATTTGGTCATGCCACAGTCTGACGTTAGGCTTTCTCACATCTTCTTCCTATCAGGACAAAAAAAAAGCATTTCCTGAGTCGTTCAACCTTTTATTGACCCAACCATCTACCCCAACCTCCTTCTTAGATGAGCCCAGTGGTTCTAGAATCATATCAGCCCGTCCCTCCGGTGCTCCCACAGGAAACAAGTCATAATTTCTAAAGCTCTGAAATTATCGCAGTCATACATTTCTTCTGGAGAAACTTCAGCACGAGTTGGTCACCACTAGACCCAAAGGCTTCTTTGCCTCTGCAGTTTGCCTCACATCTCCCCACACGGCCTTTTACTATGGATCATCAGATCAGATCTGAGCAGCCCTCCATAGAACCAGCCTACTGGCTAATTCACTATTGATCCTGGCCCATAGAGCAATTTCCACTCGTGTTTGGTTTGGGACTACAGTTTCGGTCACGCTCCGTCTCTCCCTTAGGGGCCAGGGAGGAGCCCCTGCCACTCTCTTATCAGACAGAAAGCACACACACAAAGACTGCGTGGGATGGAGAGGGATGCGGAGTGTGAGGCGAGAGGGGAGCGTTGCTTGCTTGTAGAGAAAGAGAGGGAGGTCATTAGTGGACGGTGAAGAGTTTGAGAGACGGCAGCTCCGCTCTGGCTTTGTGTGAGGCTGCAGCGTGTTACGTAGTCACATGACTCTGTGGCTACCACAGATTCCTTCAGTCCAAATGGTTGTGCTTGTGTTAAGATTCACAACCACAGAAACAGAGGGGGGAAATCTCTACTTCACTCTTCCATGCAAAGCACAGGCTGTTTATTTCAGAAGGTCATCAGCACTGCTCTGAGCTGGTGACGAGGTGATGTGGCCGGGCAGATTCATTAGGATTGTGCCACTAAGCAAATGTGTGTTGAACCGGGCCACTGACAGACAGACGTACTCCCCTCATGCTGCGAGCCAATCTCCTGCACGTACACAACCGGGGGGTGGGGTGGGGGGCTCCACAGATCAAATGTCTCACGTTCCTCTTTTACCTTCCTCTATCTACTCACCTCTCACTCTCTATTGCTGCTGTCTCTACATCTCTTCTAACCTTCCCCGCCACCCCCAAATACACCTTCTCTCCTCTTTATCTACCCACCTCTCACTCTCCATCCACGGGTCCTTTCCCTCCCACTTTTCCTATACCTGTCCCTCAAGCCTCCCCCCCTCTGGTTCCCCTCTGTCTCTCTTTTTCTTTCTCCCAGTAACAGCATTCCCTGGACTAATTGCAATTCTGTCAGAAGGTAAATGCTTTGTGACCAATCGCTGACAGTCACGCCAGCCAGCAGCCCGGGCTGCCGCTGACAGTCATTGTGGGGCAGACAGGACAGCCTCGGCAGCGCTGGCAGTAAGTTAGAAAGCGGTGTATATGGATGTGGCCTCTCAGCTGAATAGTGAGACTCCAGCTGTCTGCTATTGTGTGACACTCCCATTACCCCACCACAGAAAAAGGTAGACAGCCACAGAACAGCTGGATAATGCACTGTCTGACTGACGACACACTCTACCTCTCACACACTCACTCTCACCTCGTCTCCAGGCCTATGACAATGTCGACTTGATGCTGTCAGGTCTGGAGCCAGCCGGTGTGATATGTCAGCGCTCGCACTACTGGCTCCCGACGTTCAATATTAGAGTAAACGCAAAGGTGGCTGGGTCAGGAGAGAGTGGGAACTGATGATGAATGATGGATTAGAGGAGATGCGGGGGGAAAACAGTTGTATTTTTATGCTGAATTGCAGCACCAGTTGCGCCCACATCTTCCCAGTTACAACCAATGAAAACACAAAATGTTATTTTGCTATGAAACCGTGCACGATACGTTCTCAGGGAGCAGAAATTAGAATGCAGGATTAGCCTCACCAACAGCTCAGCTAATTAAAGCAGGCTGTTGACAGTTGTCAACATGACCCTTTGCACGATGGTCCCCTGGGGGTCCTGTTAGCATGCTAATGCTAATCCCCAGTGACGGGGGACAGGGCAGGGCTGTCCCCTGCAGCCTCTGCTGTTGTGACCACAGGATGTGTCAGGACAGGCACGATGATGTGCTAACATGGAGACGTCCCCATGTGCATGTCACACATCTGTAATTAGAAAAGAGGCAGCGGGAGAGCTGGAGGGGACAGTTGTTGTAGGACCACTTGATCTCTGGTCTCAACACAGCTCAGAAAAGAGCAATCTGTGCCTAAAACTGGCTCCTAAAAGAGCAACAAGCTTTAATGAGACAGTTTGCTTGAAGTAAACCCAAGAAAAGTGGAAAAGAAAAGCACGGGGCTACAGAAAATACTCCCACAGCCGTGGGAGGGTTATGAGTGAGATTTCCTACACCTGTCTGTCTATCTCGCTCTCTCTTCTCCTTTCCAAGGGAAGGTCAAGGACACATGCATATTCATGGAGGAGCCTGGCACAGGATCGATGGCTTTTAATTGTTTTCTCTTGGTTGGTGGAGGGACGTGCCAGTGTCTATTGATCTGTTTGAGCAGAGGCCACTCACAGAGCACGACTGAGAGACCTTTTCCTGACTGAACGCACAATACACTGTGTGTGTGTGTGTGTGTGTGTGTGTGGTTGGGGTTGAGGACAGTGTGGTGATTACGATTTTCATGCACAAAACCACAGGCTGCGTGAAAGTGCCTCCAGGGCCTTAGAGCTACACAGAGAGGTGGAACAGGAGAACATGTATGAACATCTGTCCCACAGGTCTAGAAGAAGCGACTTACATTACTGAACATTACAGGATCATAGCTGTTTTTCGAGGGTATGAAAAGAGGGAGAGTGAAACATCCATGGCAGGTCATCATGTCGTTCTTAACCGTGTTCAGATTTTAGTGCTGCTAATGATTTTTTTTCACCTTTATTTGATCGTCTTCTGCTCCACAGAGGTGAATGCTGTGCTTTCTCATTCTTACATTATATTAAAAAGCAGTTATTTACTACAATTTTAATTTAACACAGGACTCAAAACACAAAAAGTCTTTTAACTGTCATGACTTGTGGTTTTTTACACTGAATTTCTTGTTTAAGACGTTTCCTGCTGCCTCCTCCTCACACTCCCGAGAGGTTCATCCGCCCTGTTCCCTCTCCGTGATGACCTCTGGAGAGGTCTCCTTTCCTTGCTCCATCTCTGGCCCGACCCCCCGCACTCTGGGCTCTTCTGCTTGTCCACACCCTGGCCAAGTGAGATATCGGCCCAAGGTTGAAGACTCTCCTTCTCCCCAAAGTCTGCATTTTTATGTCCACTTCTTCTCTACACTCTGTTTCATGAAAGTAAAGCAAACAAAGAAAATCTCGGGGACACTAGGAAAAAAACAAGTAGTACAGATTATTGGAGAAAGGGTGAGACAGATAAGAAGGCGGCACAGGTGAAACAGGGCGGGGCAGGAAGAACAGGAACAAGAACAGGAAAACCCCAACCTTCAAAGTAAAAGAGGATCTAAACAAAAAACAACTAAAATGAGACAAACACTTTTGACTCCGAGGTTTCCATTTACATACGTGAAAAACTGCAGTCTGCATTCACCTGTGAGCTGGATCTTATTAGGTTTGGCTCGAAGGTATTTTCAGGAAAAACGTAAACATTTTTGTGTCAAACTTCCGGGACCACGTGTAGCTAATAACATTTTTTTTTCTTCTAGTGTAAAGAAGCACAAATACATTGTGGAAACACATTTAATGAACCATCTGCAGGACGCATGAACAGCCAGTGATGTCCTATGTAAAGTAAGTGCGATTTAAATTGTGTTTCCAATGTTTTCACATTCAGTCAATCTGCTGCCATAACTCAAAACAAATGTCATCGCAGCTCCGCCGCTGAATCGTTTATTGCGGGCCGCGGTCAGTGTCCGGACCTCCGCTGGCTCACAGAAAATTAAAGGTTTCGACAATCGCTTTCATGATGCGATCCATCCCTGAAAGCTTGTAACAAGAAAAAAAATACAGTGAAAAGGGATTGTGCGTTCTCTCTCCGCAGTATTGCCAAGCGGCCGCACTAAGTCTTTTTGCGGCTCTTTAAGTCTTTGTTGTGATCACAAACCATCAGGTACACTGTGTCTGTCCTCTGAAGACCAGTGCTGGTCAAGTTACTTGAAAAAAGTAATTAGTAACTACTTACTGATTACTTCTCCAAAAAAGTAATCCTGTTACTTTACTGATTACTTATTTTCAAAAGTAATTAGTTACTTAGTTGCTTTTTAAAAGCATGATACACAACCTGAATAGGTAATAAAGCAACAGATCTTTCAGCCTGTGAGGTAGTCAGTCTGACCCTCAAGGAAGGTGGTAGGGAAGCAGACTACGCAGACATTTCAGGTTTCCAGAGGTGAGCAATTTATTTACAGTGAACTCAATTTAATGTGTAACTTAACCCAAATTAACTCAATTAACAAAACTCAACAGACCATGGATCTGGTAACACAGCTGACCTCTCCGCTCTCCCCTGAATCTGGTAGAGACTGGCTTTAAATAGGGCCATCAATTTCCCTTCACTTAGCCCAGCCAGTACCACTCACCTGAACTGAGGGATCTAAAACTCTACACAGATGATTAAAAAAGACACAAAACCTCTTCACACTTCTAATTGGCACATTTACACAACTAGATGGCTGTATTAACGAAAAGAAAAATATTCAACAAATCCCTTTAAACCTTGACACAAACAAAAGGAAGCATTTCTAAGGACAAATAAACCCCACCACTTGGTTCGACCTGCTGATGTCATGTGTGACATCATCAGGACTTTAAAATGAGGAAATGCTAGGCGGGCGTTTCCCCACACCTGACCCTCATGAAGACTGAAAAGAAAGAACAAAGTAAGTATGAACAAATGACTTAATGTGTAACATAATAAAATATAAAGAAACATGTAACTGAGTATTTGCCTTAATTTGCAGAATGTTTGATTTGCTGGCAACAAAACGCTTCCACAAACAAACCCGGGATAGTGAGTGCAGCAGCGTTACGTGACAAATAGCAAATCATAGCAAATAAATAGAAACAGAATAATGTGCAAAAAAAAAAAGGTCAACACATATGGGACAAATGGAGAGCATTGCAACTGCTCCTCCATGTTGTCACACAGCCCAATTCTGTTTTTTCTGCATAATCCATCATATAAAATTGAATCAAATGGAAAGCCTCTTTTTAAAAATTGTTTTATTAGTTTTAATTTTATGCACATTGCATTAAGCAAAAATTAAATTATATGCAACAGTCTTTGACTTGAAGAGATGTGTTTAACATTTAAACCTATTGTCTGCATGTTCCAGCATATAAAATAAAATCATGTTTTGTGTTTACACTCTTTCAAATAGATGCAAGTAAAACACAGTAAAAATAAATAAAATAAAAGATTCAGCAGCTCTTAAATCTATTGTCAGCTGTTTAGCAGGAGTGGGGCGGGTGGAGGTTTGCCCACAGCGGTCATGTCAGTGGGAGGATCCGGGGGTTTCTCTGTGAATGTCACGTTCCCGTGGCAGCGTGCTCGCTGCTCGCTGCTCGCTCAGATTTAAGTTTATTTTTTGCTGTAGAAAGTTTTCCTCCCACGCAGAGTGAACAGCGGACGCTAATGTTTGTGTCACTTTTTACAGAATCAGACTCAAAGTAATGTGATTACTTTAACGCTTTAAACGCTGCACGGTCGTACTCTCTCCACACGTCTGTTACCGCGGACGCCGCACGCTCGTACGTCACTGTCATGAGACACTCTCACAAACAAAATCACGACAGTTTAGTAACGCAGTAACGCAGCGTGCTTATGGGAAAGTAACAGTAATCTAATTACTCTTTTGCAATAGTAATCCCTTACATTACTCGTTAATTGAAAAAAGTAATCAGATTACTTTATTACTGCCCATCTCTGCTGAAGACTGAAACAAACAGCTGCTCTGAGAGGACAGAAGAGTTCGGACCACCTTTCTTTAAAAACATGAACATATCCTGTTACATTCTGGAGATTTATCGTTTCAGTGTTTGTACTGTTGTGAGAAACATTTACATCTGACTGTTTACACTGTGAATAACAGATGAACGCGCTCACCTGTCTCCCAGTCAACCAGATCTTTCCCTCTGGAAAGATTATCCCCTTCAGGGGTCTCTTCTCTCTATTCCATTTATTCTCTTGTAGCTGGTTGAATTTGTCAATTTGAACAGGCAAAGTTGGGAGATTGGCAGCAAGTGAGGAGTAAAGATGAGGGTGTGCAAAGTGGAACAGAGGATGGTGGGGGAGAAAGAGAGACAGATAAAAAAAGACTGTGACAGTCATCCATTTGACCCAGGCTGTTGAGTGAGATCAGTCTGGCTTGTCAAATCTCTGTGCTAACAGTGAATAGCCATATCTGTGCAGAGCATAGAAGGGTGTCATGCACTATGGTTTCATGGTTCAGGATAAGGCTGGATGAAGCCATTGGCTTGATGACACAGAGACAGACAGACACACTTTCACTTTCCTTCCAACTCCTCGTCTCCTGCTTTCTGTGACTGAAATTGAACTGAAACAGGGGCGCTTGCTTCAGTCCAGTGTGCCTGTTTTTATAGAAAAAGACTGACAACGAGCACCTTTGCTGTATTTTAAAGAGGGCAAACCATTTCTTGCTCACAGATTAAACCCGCCCTCCAATTATTGTACAATAAGAACCCTTCATCCCTACTTCAGAGAGGCCCTCCTCCTGCTCATGTCTCCAATACACTGTAATAACCTTCTCATCCACACACACACACACACACACACACACACACACACAGAGGACCTATTACTGCCTCATTAGCCTGAATCATACAAGAATTAGACTCCAGCCTGGCGACAATAGCACAGAGAATGGCTCTTTTTTTTGCTCAGGAGTCAGGGGTTAAGTTACCAATCAAAATAGCCAGGCAGATGTATCGAGACATTTTAATATTGGCCATTGTGGAAGCTGTAAAAAATTTTAATCTCTCTCTGGCACGGTTGCCCCCTAAGGCAACTCAAATAACAGTCTTCAGGAGGGGGGTCGGTGTTCAAAGAATTGATGTACCCTGTGGCATTTGGATAATTGTGTTGGAATTGCTGCCACCTTGAACAGTTTTCAGGCTGAGCAGCCTTTCTTTATTTAAACTATTTGCTTACCTGGACCACAGATTTCTCTGTTTTCTAACTGCAAGTGTTGGAATTTGGTGGTTTGTTCTTCACTTTCTTCAGAAAAGATGCAGAGCCGCTGAGATCATCCAGGTACGCTTACACATAATAATGCAAAGGTGTCTTTGCTGTGCTTTTTCATGCAGGATAAACAAACGTGGACAGCTCAGTGAAAATGCATCACTTTATATCCAAATCTGAGCAACAAAGTCAAACCGGATGCTCGTCACAATGTTCTCAGTCTAACCTGAGAGCAAAACAACATATTAAATGATTCATATAGAAATACAATAATTATTATATTGAATATTTCACGGTTTTGTGCATTTTCATCGACATGAATCCAAATTAGTATCACTGTATGAAAATAATTGTTATATGAAAGCACGATAGTCATTATTGCTCTGTGATACTGCAGATGTTGGTATTGAGTCAGTACAAGTAAATATAGGGCCGGAGTTTCCAATACTGATACTTTGACCTTACAGCGAGCAGTGTGTCGTCATTTCTGCGATTCGTTCCACAATAATTAGTTAACACAACGAAACACACCTTTCAGCTTCTTTTAAAAACGTTTTCTGGAGACCTGGAGTTTAAACGTGCCGTCTGCACTTTGACTTTAAATGTATTATGGGCTATAAAAAAAATGTTTCATAGTTTTTTTTTCATTTCCAAAAAAAGAATTATCACTGAACTTAAAGACAAACAAAGAATCGATCCTATCACGTTAGCATTGATCCGATACCAATACCAGCATCGATACTGTGGATATGTGGATCGATCCGCCCGCCTCTCACAGGCCCTGTGGTGCTTCACCTTCTCTGACTGTGTCATCTCCTTTCCTGTTAGAAATGAGCCTTTCCAGTACTGTAGCACTCTTTCTTTGCACAACCAGCTCCTGTCACGGGGGACACTTGAAGCAACAACGACAATAACCTGCTTTCTTTGAAACCACAGAAAATCAGGGTTCAGCACTATAGAGCCAGCATACTGAGCACTCAGTATAAAGGGCAAACTGGGGCAGGTGTTTCTACTGGGCCACAGTTAATATAATATAAACCAGCAGAGGGGGCAAATGATAAAGACTGGGCCCAAACAATAGGACGCTCAAACTCACAACTCTGTTTATCAGGTTTTACACCTGCAAAGCAGATTATTTTCGTCTTACCTGTCGGATCTCCCTTCTTCCTCTTTATTTCCTTCTTCTTCTTCACGTGGTATGTTCCTCCTCATCGCCTAACCCCCCACCCACCCCCCGACCCCCATTTCTGTGGTCCTGTCCTCACCCAGGGTTCAGACTAATGACTAGTGACAGTCCACTGAGGGGAGCGAGCTGTTTGCAGTCAGCAGTGCGTTTGTTGGTAATTATTTTCCAGAGTGTCACATTAGTGTCAGCCTCATGGCGGTGAGAGAGGAGCGAGGACGGGGGCCTCGGCGCAGAGCGAGGGGAGGGGAAAGGGTGTGATGTTTGGTGGTGGGCAGTGTTGTATTTATGTGTGCAGACTGTAGTGGTGGTGGTGGGCTGAGGACACCGGCTGACAGCGCTCTGTACTGTTTGCAAAAGGTTTTACACTTTTGCATCTTTTCCTTTTCACCTTTGAGTCTCACCTGGATTACAGGTAACATGGCTTTAAAATCAAAACATTAAAAAGATGGAAAGATTATGACCAAAAAATGGACAGAAAATCCAGGCGCAGCCACTCGAGACGGGTTTGAACAAGTGTTAAAAGGTGTTCTGTTTTCCAGCCGGCTAAAGACGTGAAAAGCAAAAAGCAGGACCAGCTTCCTTTCAGAGTATTCATCCTCCATGTTTGTTAAATTGTCCCATAGTGCCACCAAAAGTAGACCGACCCCAGAATCACTCTAACTCTGATGTTTTGTCTGACAAATAAGACAAACGTCCATTTTTTTCTTGACCTTCTGTTTTTCCAAAATCAGGAGGCTAAACAAGCTTTTAGGTAAAGATGACCAGAAAATAGGAAACGCACACAGCAGGCAAGTAGCTTCCACATCAAAGGATTATGATTCCCGGGTGGAATTGAAAACATTCCCTGATATTTATTGTTGAGAATAACACATCTCGTTATTGGTAAATTCGCCCGTCTCAGCTTAGTTCGTTTGTTAAATAGACCTGCTCAGCAACTTAACTACAGTGTTGACAGCTGGGCAGCAGTTCATGAATAATGCAGACACGATGAGTAATCCATTTATTGAATCTGTCGATGTAAAGAGTGTAAGTGCACGATTACAAGGCTGCCTATTTTAAACCATCAGCTGGGTGAGTGGAGCGCTGAAGCTGGTGGTTGTTATAAAAATGATGTTTTCAGAGCCCAGTTTGAGTCATTTGGATTCACTGGCTGTTGTACTGGAGGAGAAAGAAATGACACTTTAGTGAAGTGTCATTTCTGTAACGTGGTGAAAACCTAAAGAATAAATTCGTCATTATTGGCTCAAATCTGTGATCTGTGTTGTTTATTTATGAAACACTGAACGTGCTCCACGTGTAATTCTGGCTTACTGTAACTTTCTGATCGCTCACCTGTGAGCTGTGTATAGAAGTACAGACCGAGTCTCTGTGCTGAGAATAATTAGCAGTATGGACGAACAATAGATTAGCAGATTTTGGTATATTGACAAATAAGACATTAAAAATAAGATGTTTGGTGTTGTTTCACATAAATATTGTGCTGACTATATGTTGATAATAATTAGGTAAAATCATCATTAATTAGTAATAATAATAATAATAATAATAATAAATGTATAAAATTAAAAAAAAATCATTGTATTTAATAAACTTTGAATTTAGCTGCTGTAATTGTTTTGGCAAATTTAGGTTGGACTGTTTTCACAGCCTCTTTCAGGCCTGTTTACCTCCAACTGCTTAAACAGACGATCTGTATTTTATTCTTTCTGCGATATTTAAATATTTCTATCAATGAAACAACAGCCTGTTTAACTCTGCTGGGTTTATTATTATTTCTTTTTTTTATATTTCAGAATTATGAGACAGAAGATGGAAAATCAGCTGTTTTAATTCTGCTTATTAAGACCTGTTTAGCTTGTAACTGTAACTAAATGCATTTAGTCATATACTGCATTCTGAATAATGTGTTACATATATTTCTCTCTGGCACTGCAAACAACAAACAATGATCAACACTGTATATGGTTATAATGGTTATTGAATTTTTTTGCAGGAGGTAACAAATGCAAATGTCCCCGCGTCTTTGAAAGCACGATGTAAATAAGTAACCCGTTTTGGTGTACAGTATGATTTCTTATTGCTGTTTGCATCTGCAGCCTTTCCTGGACCGTGACCTTTAACCACGGCGTCACTTTTTCTTTCTTTTCTAATCCTTTCGTCCTTCCCGTCACTCATGATTCCTACATCACCTGGTATCCCACCACACCCATCATAGTGATGCATCCCACAGGTAACACGTTCCTTCAGTTTATCACCGTCACGTTTCCTAAAACTAGGCTCAAGTAAAAGCCGTCATGTGTCTGAGACACATTCCTGAAAGTGCTGAAGAAGTTGTGGGATTCTTAAACCGTCACACATTTGGCGGCAGAGTAAAGACAAAAGTTCAGGACACACAACAGTGTGCTGTGAATGTGAACACATACAGCCGAGTGGTGCGTGTGTTTACACGTGTGGCGGAGGGCAGACGCCCGCCCCCTCGGGAGGAAGCGATCAATGATTGAGACCATAATGCACCTCTCTGTATTCTTGCTCACATTCACGCTCACACACTGCTTTGGGGACCCGTCACACACACACACACACACATTGTCACATGTTCGACAGCTCATCTCTCACACGTTCTCTTCCACTCCATCTTGCAGCTGTCTGGTCGATGGCCCCTCTCTGTGTCTCACTTCCACTGCTTAGTCTTTGGCAGACTGCTCTGCTCTGGCGCTGTCTCTCTGTATGTTAATATAGTAGCTAACCTCTCTCTCCATAGCACTGCTACCAGACAGTCTCTATGTTGATATACTGAGAAGAGTGTAGCACTCGGCTGCACAACTACTACCCGACTGACTCCAGAGAACTGAGCACTCTTCATCTTCACTGCTGATACTGCCACTCTGCTGATCCTGCCGGGGCTCTTCCCGTTACCGTCGGTGAGACTTTGAATTGTGCCCGGCTCTCCTTTAACTTCACCAGCAGGTACACCCACCAAAACAAAACAATAATCATTCGGCCCGTTTTTATATCATTTTGCTTTTAATTTGGCAACATTGTATGAATTTTGAAGCCATTTTGCTGTAATTGGACATTGTGAGTCTCACAGCAAAAAGTAATTATCTCTAATTGGTCTGTGGGAATGATTACAGCAGTAACTTAGTTTATCCAGTGCCCCAGAAAAAAAGCAACAACAACAACAACTGATATGAAAGGCGGAGTAAAAAAAATAAAACCATGACGATTTACTGTTCACTACTCCAATTGAGAAAGTTAAAAGACTCTACAGATGACCTCTGGCATCCTAATAAAAGAAGTGAAGAACTCTCATCATGTTGATTTAATTCCCCTCATCTCATCTCTTACTTGCTGGGAATTACACTGAAGACCACAGAAACTAAGCTGTAACATTTAAATACCATTAAAACTGCTTGTAAATGATTCAAAACTCAATTTTCTTTTAAAGGAAGAAAAAAACGGAGTGAGATGGGGCAGATGAATATGACCACATAAACCAGAACCAAAAAGACACACAAACACACACACACACACACACACACACACAATCTAAGCATAAACTGCGTGCATTAAGATGTTATGCTCTGCGTGTGTACGGCAGTCAAGAAGACAGCCAAGTGACTCACCTCCTGCCAGAAAATGAAAGCTTACAATTAACATCGCATCCCATCATCCTCAGCTGAGCGGGCAGGCCTGTAATTGGCTGGCTGACCAGCCTGCGTGGCTTCGGGTGGCAATTTATTCTGGGAGCCGTGCAGTTTACCCTGGGCGGCTAACGGTCCCTGTGCCGTAACCTGGCTGAGGCAGCGGGGACATCATTAACACTTCACTGGGCCTGCAGGACACACACCCATCATCCACTACGCACCACCCATGGCCACTAGCACACGGGGCAAATTGGAGGAACGGGGAAGAAATAATAATCGTAATGTCAATGCAGCCACTCGTGGGGAGCGTGTGTTCACTGATCAGTTGGCAAATTAGGATATTTTTGGTGTTTCTTAGCCAAACAACAGAGGAGGGGTTTCCAAAAAAGGTGACTTTTGATTACCCATTTGCAATTAAACGGAAGTCATTCAGTTTGGGAATCCTCTGCGTTTAATCCTCGCCTTTACCCCTGGCGTGTGCGGGTGTGTGATGGGATGTGTGACCTCAAAACAACAAGGACTGAATGAGAGGGAGCTCTCTAAGCGGAGCAATGACCTTGCTTTGTCACGAGGGACACATGTGTTGCACGCTCCCGTACTGGTCCGAGGGCAACACGGCGACAGAGTCGGTCTGGACTCTGGTTTATGTGTCCCTTTAAAGGTCTGCATCTGCTGTCTGGCCCTCCACCTCTCCACCAGCGACTGTCTTTAGGTGTGAAAGGAAGTGGTACACATGGCAAGCTTCATCTCTGGGAGCATTTTAAGGATGCGGGAGACAGCTGAACTGTCCAGGCTAAACGGTGGCCCTCTTCACTCTTGGCTAATGCCATCGAGAGAGTCAGTGTTTATTTTTACATCTCAATTATGTGGTGTGTTTTCAGGCTGATTTAGTACAGCGAAGCCACTGATCTCAAGCTATGTTTCCCCGCAACCCTCTTCCTTGTGTCTTCTTGGCCGGGATATTCCCATTTCACTCATTTCCTATCTCAGGACTGTGTCTCGCTCTCTGATTACACACACACACACACACACACACACACACACACACACACACACACACACACACACACATACAAATGCAGGCACACAGGCTCACAGCCAAATGGCTGTTCATTAAAGACAGGGACCTGAGGGGAAGCAATCGTCTGAGAGACGGAAATTGCGTGTCACATTAGATTAGCAGTGTAAAGCCTCTGGATTGGCTCGAGGGAATAAGGAATTATTTCAATTACATTATTTCAAAAAGTCTTTAAGCAATACCAATACCGATAAAAACAAATTAAGAGTGATTTGGGCTGATTTGTGGCGCTCTGAGCTGTTCTTTCTGACAATGTGCTGGAAATCAGATATGAATAATGTAGATATTACGCCGTGCGTAATGTGTTGGACTTGAAAGCAGATTATCTGTGACAAATAATACCATTGGTTTGCACTGTGTCTCATCAAAAGGGAATATTCCCAGGTGTCAATCACACAGGCTGGCGACTGTACATGCTCAGTGAGCCACGGAGGAACGGATAACTCATTTACCTGCCATTCAAAGCAGCGGCACCACACGCGCTCGCGCGCGCGCGCGCGCGCGGGCGCACAGAGGAAGTGATGAGTTGGTGAACTTAGTATATAGCACTAATGCACTGAAAGCAGCTGAAAAGTTTAATTTTGGTGCATGCATGTCCTTCATAAACTCAGATTGATGTGGTGGATTCGACTCTGCGAGTTAAGAAGCGCAGGTGACAATAACTGCGGATATTCACGAGTTTTCAGTGAAAGTTACCACGTTTGATTCTATATTCGCAGATATAATCTGACACTTTTAATCCCACAACTTCTCTTCTTATCCCCACCCACCCCTACTCTGTGGGCAGCTGATAAGTGCATTTTTCTTTTGACTCAATTTCACTGTAACTCACCTTAAGCGAGGACGAGAAATTGAATGTGTCCATCGCACGCGGCGTGTCTCAGGGGGAGAGCGCGGAGGAGGGGGGGACGAGGCTACAGAGAAAGAGGGCAGGGTAAAGTGGAAAGAGAGGGGGTGGAGGGGGGGATTGTCACACAGAGCGCACAGACCAACAGAGACAGACCGACCCGCAGCCAGTCCACTCACTGATGCCTCGATCCTGCCCAGGAACACAGCAGCTACGCGCCTCATCTCAGCCTTAACTCGTAAACACTCACAACATCTGGAGGAGGACCGAAAAAGCCAACGCTGCCCGCAGCTGCAGGTCTTTTTTTTCCCTCTTTCATTCCTGCGTAACCGGGAGAAAGTGCCGCGTCCTTGAAATTAACTGTAACTTGGAAGAAAGGCAAAGTGAGAAAGAGAGAGAGTTGGAGGCGAAATAAATCTCGCTTCGAGTACTTCATCACGGTAAGTACTGACTGATGCTTCGCGATAATACGAGTGATTACGCCTTCATTTGGTTTAATTGGTTTAATTGGCTTTTCGATTGCCATGTGTTCTGGCGGGTGTGAGGTTTTGTTGTTTGTTGTGTGTGTTTTTCTAAAGTTAGGGAACTTGTGAGCTTTCGTTACTGAGAAAAAAACTTCCACTTTTATAACACACTCGTAGAAAGACTTGGAAAAACGGTAGGAGGCTAATTCCTGGGATAAACCGGGGTCACATTTGGACTTGCGCTCTTGGACGCGAGCAGAAAGTACGAGGCGCTGAAAAACTGTCAGTAATTTGCAACATTTCGTCTGTATTTTGCCAGTTTGTTCATTTAGGGAGGGCTTTTTTTGTTTTAAAAAAATTAAGTCGTTTTTGTCCCTCTTAAGTGTCCCAACTTTTATTCTGTTTTTGGTAAATTTTCTGAATAGTTTTGCTTCTGATGTAAGAAAAAAAAAAGTGATTGGGTGGGCCCAAACCTTTTTTTTTTTTCTGTTTTAGGCCTCTTATCATTTCATATGAAGCGCACTTTTTCAAACTTTACCTTCTCAATAACTAAAGTGGATCAGTCTTTTGCGCTTCAGCACAGATTACTTTTGTGCCTTAAAGAATAAAAACAACAACAACAACAAAAAATATTCCTAGAATTTAATTTTACCGGACACATTTGTCTTGATTTATTCTCTTTTCATTTACTAAGTCAAACAGTTCATTACGACTGAAAGAAGAAGGAGAAAAAAGAATCGTCCTCTTTCCAAAATGCGCTTGCATGATTTCCCTAATTTAATCGCTTAGACTTCGCTATCAAAATGATCCTTTGCAGGCTCCAGCTACGTGTGTGTTTTATTGGCAATTTATTCCCGTCGTAATTATTTACAGGCGCAGTAGGCCTCCTCAAACCCATTTTTCTGCTGAAATTTGTCGAAACCTGTAATTGTAAAAATGCCTCACAAAAGCAACTGGGTGTATTTCACAAAATGAAGAAATCAAGATCTTGTCATTAAAGAGGACATCAAACAATTTCCTGTAAATTTGACAAAATGAAATAATTTTCTGTCTACCTAACAACAGTCAGCATTCTTGACTGAGAATCATTTCTTCTTGTGTCTCATCCAAACACTTTTCTCTCTCCTCTCATTTTGTCTCCTTGTCTTCTCAGAACCAGCATAAAGGAGGTGAATGGACCTCCACCGCCCCTTCAAGATGGACAGCCCCTCCTACCTACCGGCTCCACTGGCGTCCCCTGCCCTGATGGTCCTAGCTTCCACTGCAGAGTCTGGCCGAGACGCCTCTGTCCCCTGCCAAGCGCCGAGGCCCTTCGGCGTCCCCGTCTCTGTGGAGAAGGACCTCCACCTCCCCTTCCCTTCAGCCTCCTACACGTTTACCTCCATGTATCAGCGCCAGGGCCCCATGTCAGGCACCTTTTCGTCCCGAGACTTCCCGGCCTCCCTGCTCCACCTGCACCCACAGTTCACCCCACCAAACCTGGACTGCTCCACCCTGGGCATGCTCAACCACAGCGGTGTGGGCGCCTTCCGGCCTTTCTCCTCGCCTCAAGATGAGAGGGAGTCCGGGGGTTACCAGTCTGCTTTCACCCCCGCCAAGAGGCTGAAAAGCTGCTTTCCAGAGGTGGAGGGGAAGGAGTTTGACTTTGGCTCCCTCGGAGGCTCCCTCAAAGCTGGGGAGGAGTCAGGGAGGAAGCTGTTCTCCATGTCCGGCCTGCTGTCTGATGGAGAGGCTTCATCGAGCCCCGAGGAGCGCAAAGAGCACAGTGAGTGAGACGCACACGACGCGCTGTTATGTTTGCACAATTCTCCCAGCTCGTATCTAAAGAGAAAGCGCAGTCACTCATCGGGCTTCTTTAAAGTATGCAGCGTTTAACCCGCACATCAGAGGCTTTGCTCGCCCCTGACATGACAGGGCCAATGAGGGTAACATATCCTCTGCAGCTGCATCCACTAAAGGTGACAAATTGAAAGGAGATTTTGTGAGTAAAGGCATATCTGAAAACATTTCCCCCTTTTGCACTTTAGTCGTCAGCATGTAGTCGGGCAAAGTGTTTACAGAGGCAGGCTGTGAGCGGCTTTGACACAAATAAATTGAACGGTGTCACTTATTCAGCTCAGTGATCATTAGCCACATATGACCATTAGGGCTGTTGGAAGTCAGATTTTTCTTGGTGGCTGAGGAACACAAATACATGGGAGCGTGTGGAGGGTTAACACGGGAGGAGTGAGAGTTGGAACGAATGACACGCTGTCAGAGATAACGAGGTGGCAGAGATAGAGAGGAAGGGATGGAGGAGGATACAGAAAAAGAGAGAGGGAGACGTGGCGATGCGCCTCAGCCTGAGCTTCCCTACGACAACCCTCAGCTCAATATGGCCGCCCACACCAGCCGTCTGATTTGTTGACAAATGAGTGGGAGAGGTGTCAGTCAGCGTGCCGCAGAGGGAGAGACGCTCCTCATTACTCCCAGGGATAATTGCCCAACGACGCGGGGGCACAACACTCGCCTCAGAGGCAGCGGGGAGGGAGTGAAGGAGCCAGAGTCGGGGAGGCAATGCTAGGCATGATGGGAAATCAAACCCCCTCAGTGGCGGTCGCCAAAGGGGAGCGCCTGACAGATGAAAGGGACCAGAGAGGAGAGAGAGGAGAGAGCACCCAAAGGCTCAGCAGATCAGAGGGGGACACCATCGAAAATAATGACAATGAGAGGGAGCTGGGGGTGGGGGGTGAGATGGAGAGGGGGCAAAGGCAGGAGGGGGAGATACGCGCTCTCATACATTTCACCTAAAGGAAACTTTCATCCCACACATAAAGGGCGGCAGCAGGGACGAGTTGTCTTAAGAAAAGTTTGGATTGTGTGCCGTGTGTGTGTCTCTATGCATATGTGCTCGTCTTTGTGCAAACTTGCTGATTTTGTCGTTGGCTGGTAGCTGAGTGACAGGGCCAGGGAGGCGGAGTGGCAGCGAGGAATCTCAATATGGAATTTTAATAAGGACAGGGAAAGAAGAGATGCCAGCCGGCGTGCTGGTGTGAGAGGTGTGTCTGTCTGACAATGTTTGCTCTGCGCGCTCGTGCGTGCGTGCTTACCTCCTGATTTTGGGAATCTCATTTGGGGAATGTTGACAAGGACAAAAGACGGGGTCGACTGGAACACGGGGAGCATCTCTATGCCAAAGAAAAAAAATGGATTCATGCACATTGGAAGCTGCTTTTCCAGCTTTATCCAATTAGATTGGAGCTCGGGCAAACTAAGAGCCTTAATGCAATTGAGCTCCCAGCACTTTTCTAAGTCTGACATACACTTGTTCCTCTTGACTGGGTAACAGACAGTCACTTCAGGACCAAAAGTCTTAAGTGTTAAGCTTGAAATCTTCTTTGGGTGCGAGAGTGTCTGCTGCTCGCACACAGCGGCAGCAGACACTCTCACGGAAGTACGAAGCAGACCATAAAATCCTACCTTTAGTTTTTACATCAGTGCAGAGTTTGCTTCTTTTTAAATCTTCATTTAACATATTCGGCCCTTTGTACCGCAGACCCTTTGTGGCTCCACAGCACACCTGAATATTTCAACTGGATCAAATTCCCTTTGGTCAGCTTTCCTGTAAACATACAAAAACATTTATATTGTCAGAACATGACACACAGTAACTAATGACTTTTCCCTGTGTGAGATTGCATTCCTCCTCAGTGTTTTCCATCAGCAGAAAGATCTGCAGGAATTTTTGGCGCTGTCTCCAGCAGTGCGCACAGGTGACCACGCGTTTTGCTTCCTCTCATGTTTCTTTGTCAGTCCAGACAAGCAAGCGGGTACACCGTACCTCTCCACACCTGCCTCGCGTGTCATTGCCATCGGCCACCTTTTCTGTCCATTTAGTGTCTTCCTTGTGTCGATTTCCCCTCCCAGGCTCGCCGCTGTTTTATCAGGGAAGGTCTGAGATGCACGGTGTGCTCTGACAGCTGTTCAAACAGCCACGCTCGCTTTCAAAGGGCAGATGTCTTCACTGGAGCGAGTCATGCTTATTTTCCTCAGGGAGACGCTTCCCACCGCAGGACTGAGCTGGAACTAAAATGCTCCTTTACCAGAAACATGAGTTTGGGAAACCGGAGGAGTAGAGTGGCAAAAAACATGCCAGGGCCAGATGCTGTGTGTGCGTACGTGCATGTGTGTGCGTCTCACAGTGGTGGCAAAGCTAAGTGACAGCTGTGATAATGGGAGCCAGATGTTTGAGAGCACTAGTGTTGTGATGCAGCACCTAAACGGCGGATTCAGCTGCCAGAAAACCTTCACCTGCAGAGCAAAGTGAGAAATCATGCAAAGGCAAACAGAATATTAAAAACAGCAGATAACAAAACTTTTAATTAAACTTTTTTTTGGTAAATAAAAAGCGTCCTTGTCAGTTGTAAATCTTTAGCACTGTTTGGTGTATTTCAAAAACGGCCTCTCCAAAACGTAACTGTACTTTATACTGCATGTATTTACTTGTGTGGGCGTATCAGATTGGAAGAAATGATGAATGAAAGCCTAAACGATCTCCTGAGCGAGTCTGCATACAAGATTCATAGAAGGGCCAGACTCGGCCCTTGAATGAGCCGCTGGAGACTTTACCCTCACTCGGAAGAGAAGGCTCTGAGAGTCTCACCTGAGTCTCACCTGCGAGAAACGATGTCCTGCGGGAAGGTATTAGCGGGGAAACATTTAAGCGTAACACACTCGGAAGAGTCTCCACCAGATGCGCTCAGTGTGCAAGTGTCCTCCATGGTTGGTTACTCACGGGTTGTTGGCACACCGTGCGGCTCGAACAGAATCAATATTCGCCTTAGATGTGGCGCGTGGCACACGATGGGTTTGAGCTCATTCCAAACGAAGCTTACGCCGGCTCATCTGCTGCGAGTTTGGGTGAACATGAGTTTATTTATAATTTCTTAGGAAGTGAATTAAGGACTGCTGGTGTTGCTTCGGTCATTAAAATATGAATATTGTCAGCTTCTTCAGCCACCACGAATGCACATTTTACAAAATGTACTTATTGTGCATGTAATTTGTATCACACGTTCACATCTCTGCCTCTCTCATACTGTAGTTGTTTCTGCTGATTTGATAAGAAGAACTCGCGGGCCGTGTTTTGTGTGCAGCTGTCATTGAAGGCTGTTCATATCGAGCAGAGCTTCTCGTTGAAAGACGCAGTGTTTACATCCCCCCAGCAGACCACAGGAGATCAATAGCAGCCACTCAATGCTCATGCATACACATATAGTACCTGCTATAATTCCCTATGTGTATACTCCTTATCTGGCAGACTTGCATATGGACTCCATGCATCAACAGTCACGCTAACCTTATGCGTCGGGGCAGGGTTTGTTCTTTTCTTTGTTTTTATGGCTCTTTGCTATGATTTTGTTTTTCTGTGCTGTGAGAAAAGTTTATTGCAAAAATTGACGTTATGTAAAAATAAGAATGTGTAAAAATTCAGAAAAAAAATAGGAGGCAGGAAATGAAGAACTAAAGAAAATAAGACCAAATTTATTGGAAAGTATGGTATAGAAAAAAAAAGTGTAGCATCATTTTCTCCCGTTTGATAATAAAAAAATCACAAAATAAAAAAGGATCAGAAATGTCACCTGGCAGCATCACACACAGAAAGGCGATGCTGAGTCTGTTTTTAAAGTTGCATCGTGTAAGCACTTCTTACGCTGACCACACTGGAGTCTTGTTCTTGATTTTCGGCACTCGGGGAGGAAGCATTACAATATTAATGGTGGCTGCGTTTGATGTGAGAACACGTCGTGGTTGGCTGTTCCCCCTCCTGTTGTGATGGTGGTTTGTCCTCCTAATGTTCTCCCAACTAAAAGAGGCTTTCATCCTGGCAGGAGGGGAAAGTCTTCTCAGCTTTTTTTTGTTCTGCCTCCTTCTCTCCGTCGTATGAAGGCTGAAAGCAGGGAGTTTGTCTTGGTGTAGAAGTGCGCTGTGTGGTCCTATATGTGTTTGTGCATGTGCGACTGGAGTGTGCAGCATTTGTGTCTGTGTAGGCGTTCTCCTTCTACACATGCCAGTGTCTTCAGGAGGCTGTGGACCACACTGCTCGTCAGAGACAGACGAGACTTCTGTGAGTCTGGAAGCAGACTTTTACAGTAGCACGGGGAAATGCGTGGGGAGGAGGGGGTCTTTTTTGCAGTGACCATCAGCACCTGTTAGACGGTCAACAGAACATGAGTCATAACACATCTTGTAGTTGATGCATCTGCCTCCGTCTCCTGCCGTGATCATCCCACACGAGCTTGTGTGGTTACAGAGTGGAAGGCTCGAGTGTGCTGAGAGACATCGAGATAAAGAGAGAGAGAGTTGTAACGAGTGCAGGGCTCAGAGGTCGTTAACACAGCCTCCTCGTTGAAACAAACGCCATCTTTCCATCTTTTCTTTGCTCCGTTTCTGCTTTTCTATACGTGCACCTGATCGACCTGCTGCCTGTGATCTCACATCAAAGCCTTCATACGTGTGTGTGTGCATAGGAGATGCTCGGGGTAAAGATGGTATTTCGCTAGATTGAATCCTGTGTTGGTAAGAAGTAGCACACACACACACACACACACACACACACACACACACACACACACACACGTCCTTCGTCCTGTCCCTGGAGCTTAACAAATCAGTGAGGCAGATAGGGAGGGCATGAAGGCCAAATTCTGGGGTTAAACACATGCCGCTGAGGAGACAGACAGCAAGACCCCACCAATCCTGCATGCTTGGATAACAGCCAGGAACCAACTCATATATATGATAGAAACTATATGTGTGTGTGTGTGTGTGTGTGTGTAAACGCTTGTCTGCCAGTGACACACACAGACCTCATTACAGCATGTCAATTGTGCTTGTTGCAAGTCTCCCAGCTGTGGAGGAGCTCGACAAAAGCCAATAAGTGAAAGGCATGCCAGGCGTGGTAGTTTTACCTCCCAGATACACGACTTTCTGACATCACTCAGTGGCTCAGGGAGCAGGATTGGCACTTTTTGTTGATTAACAAGTGTGCATTTTTGGGGTGATTCAAAAAATAAAAAATGAAAAAAGGGAAAATGACTTCAGGGGCCTGGAAAATGTCAGCGTATCCATACAAGAGACACCCAGCAGTTTACTCCAGTGAGCAACAAATTGAGAGTTTGAACTTTTATGAATAATTGTCATTTTGCCCAGTAGGATGGTAAATTCTCCTGCTATAAAATGCAGCGTTATGCACTGTGGGACTGTTAGCGGAAAGTGGTTTATACACCACGGGCTCCTGTCTCTTCCTTCCAGTGTGGGAATTTCTTGACGGCGTTGTGTAGTGCATAAATTTCACACTCAGAGTTGGGAAACTCAAACAACTCAGCAAACAGGGAGTGATTTTATACACTGAAAGTTGGGGTGGGGGGTTATATAACCACGTTCCTGCACAGGAAACTGCATAGATTACTTCCACGTGCATCCTAAAGACCCTCTGATCGATCAAGTCGCTTCCAGCGGCGCTTAACTGTTTGCCAAACTCTCTGCTATGCACCTCTGCCTGAAAGGTCAAAGTTTAGCAGGACTGACCCCTCACCCCGCTGTGTAGGGGTGTAAACACTCCCCCAATTCTCCACAGAGAGCTGCATTGGGTCTCAGCCATAAATCACAGCTCTGGTAATTGGTAGGAAAACAGCAGTCCGGCAGTATATAACCTTTTACGTGTCGTCTCAGGTCTTTATTATGGTGCTAATGAGTGGCCGTGGAGCAGGGTTAGAGCCGTAAGCAAAAGGGGTGGAGACGGGGTTCGCCTCAGTAAAACACGGGCTACTTACACTCACACACACATAAAAATACATCAGCACAGAAGCTCAGTGCATCATCTGTACCTCATCTTGAGGAGATGCCAAGCTGCACACAGGAAGGAAGGATATGCGCATATTCAAACATTCCCTTACACACACATGCATATGCAAGGGAACCGGCACGCACGCAGTGGCTGGCAGGCTCAGCAGTGTCCATTACAGGCTGCCATTAGTATGGAGATTGTGCTAATTGTCCCCGCAGACCACACAGGCAGCGCTCGGCAGGCCCGCTGTGAGTCTGTGAAGCCGAGTGAGAGCAGAGACTCTTTATACGTCCTATTGTCTCGGTCACGACCCTATTAGCCCAATTACAAATCAATCACTGAATGATTATGGGATACATGCTGTGGATTGTTTCAATGCAAATGCTGCCATCCTGACACGGTGAGACTCACAGAGGCTGATCTTACATAACGCTGTCAAACTGCTACTGTAATAATCCCACTGACATCTGAAAAATGAGATCAGCACTCAGATGTGCAGTGCAATTGTGCCAGCTGTGAATCCCCAGGATTTTGATTTGAACAGGTTTCAAAAGAAGGCGTAATTATATTGTTATTAGAAAAAAAAGATTGTCGTATAAGGAAACAGAAAGTTCAAAATGCCAGATATCTGTGGCTTATATGTGTTTGCTTATTCGAAATATTATGAGATCATTTCAGGATTGCACTGAATGCTCACCTTAAAATGGAATCAAACAAGAACACTAAGCAACTATTTTGAGTGAGTTTTTACTCCAAGTTTGCTGGTGTTAGCGCTGGGCTCATCTTCCAGTATAAAGTGCTTCGAGGCAGCTGCTGCTGTGATTTGGCATTAAATAAATAAATCAGACTGAATTGAATGTTGATGCTGGATCATTATTACATCTGCTAAGCATTAGTCCTAACATGCATGCTTGCTTCTGAGCGGACCTGGGTGTGTGTGGCCCGGTTCAGTCCAGTCTCCTGATCAGTCATGTAGAGGAAAGTGAACTGTGAGCGGCGCCTGCGTGACCTCGCTGAGTGAGAACATAGCGGAGAAGATCTATACCCGCTGGCGCTGCCACCGGCCTCTTTGTTCTCCTGTGTTTGCTGACTGGGGGGGGGGGGGGGGGGGGGGGGGGGGGGGGGCTCACACGGCGCTGCGCTCACCACGGCTACACGGCAGTGAGTGTAAATGACACACACACACACTGAGATGTGTGTTTGCAGACACATTTCTTACCAGTTGCACACAAAAACAGCAAAAGCCATTACAGCTTGTCCCCTCTGCTCAGAGCATTGTATTAAAGCTCACTATATCTTTTTCCTAACAAGGCATCTGAGCCGGGAGAGTCGCCCGTCTGTGCCGGGACACTGCAGGCTGAGATGTTGCGCCCTTTTGCCACAAAAGAAAACAGCAACAGCAGCGTTATATACAGCTCACCTTTGTTTGCACTGTAATGGCTGATTGATGCAACGACTCACCTCTAAGGCAGTTGTTCTCATTTCTCATTTTGCTTTTGCATGTTTGTCCTGTTGTAATTTATCTCTTGTTTTCTTACTTCTACATGGACTGAAGTGTAAAACTTCATTTTCACCTATAAAAGCGTGAACGATAAAACAAGAACGACAAACATCAGCAAGTGCTTTTCTTCCTTGAAGAATAAATCTTCCTCGTGGATTTCTTTAGAATTTGGTACTTTGTACACAATAAGTTATCGCGCATGATCAGCGCTTAAAAACCTCGCCTTTGTGTCTGCGGGTCACTGAAGAGAAGCTGCTCAATCATCTGTAGCTTTCCAGCATTTGAAGATAAAACCATCGTCATCTGCTGTAATTGTTTGCTCCTCCAGGCAGACACAATAACATCCTTCAGGAAGTGTGACTAACCCAAACACAGGTGTATCACAGCACCAGGTGCTCGTGGTCCTCTCGTACCAGCAGCAGTGGTGCGGTGTTTCTGACAGTATCAGATCTTATCTCGAGGAGAGAGATGAGAGCGATAGGTCTTATCTGCAGTGATGCCCACAGATGAAGCCAAAGTAAGATGCTGTCCGCTCACACTGCTTTCAGGCCCGATGCGGGGTCCTTTTTTTGGGCTACACATTGCCTGGAAAAAACAAACCATTCAGACTTTGTTTGAAGTGTGCTACTAGTTAAGTCTCTCTAGAGTGCTGTTGCCTAATGGGTAAGGTTTCCACTGCTCACCTGCGCTGCACAAAGTGCATGTGGGACAGGTGTGTGATGGGAAAACAGGTGGGAGCGAGTTGGGCAGCGTATGTGCTTGTTTGTGTCAAAATGACTTGGCTAAAGCAGAAATCCAGTGTAAAAAGACTGCACAGTAACAGCTGTGGATCAGACTGAACCTTTGCACGACTGAAGTCAAACACTTTCAGAATGAAAACAGATTCTTTGTAACAGCATCTGCAGGGTTTTTGTTGGTTTTGAGCAAACTGTGCAATTTCCTCACATTCAGGAGCTTTTAGTATTAATCACTGGTTACCTCAAGGACACAGGACAGTAAGTTATTATTTTTCTGACTGTTGTTACTAAATGTGCGATCATTTCCTCTCTTGCTAACCAGATGAATTCTGTTCTTTCTTTATGAGCTCATCTTTCTCCTTTTGCTCTTTTAATTGGAACATATTTTAATTGCCTCTTTTTTCCTGCCAGTCTTCATGCTGTATGTTTCCACTTTTAAACAAATGAAGCGAGTGTGGGAGAACAAACAGAAAAATCACAAGAAAAATGCATGAATTCAATTAGTTCAGGTAATTTGAGAGCAGTCTTCTTAAGGCTGATTGATGAAGAGTGATGATGATGACAATAATGATGCTGATCCATGCGATCAGTTTTATAAAAAATGCTTCCTTCTCAGCCGGTCTGTTACTTTCACAGAGAGCCGTGTTTTAAAGAAGCTATAGAAGCAAAATCTTCATTTTTTTTCTCCTTTTTTGTCCAATCAGTTGTAACAGCAGAGCTTATGTTATCTCTTTTTTTAATTATACTCCAACAGCTTCTCTGTAGCCTCTCAGCACCGTCTGTGGACCTCGTCTGCGTTTTCACAGCGTGCTTCATGCAACAGTTCAAATCGAGTTAATCCTCTTTCTTTCCTGTTTAAAAAAAAGAGTGACAGGTAGCAGTGGCTTTGCTCCTGTCGAGTTTTGGTGCGTTACAAACACTAAAATTCTGGCCTTACGTTTGTTTAATGAGGCAAAGCTACGGTGCGTGTGTCTGCGTGTCACACCTGTCATCCACGCTCGTCTCTGGAGACGAAAGGAGAACCGGACGAGGAGACGAGGTAATAAAGTAAAAGCAAAGTCCTCGTGCACTGACGCTCAAGTCACTTACATTTTAGACTGTGCTGTTATTGTTTCAGTGTCAGAGTCCTGCTGCACTAATTAAACTCTGAGTGTGAGTTACACACACACACACACACACAAAGTGTTTGTCTCGGACTGTTTAGAAAAGTCGAGTACTTGCAAGCAACAGAGCAATCCCCTCATTTTCTCCTTATTAAGCACTAATTGAGAGAACGAGTGAGAAGGGAAATGAAAATGAGAGCGACGTGATGAGGACGCCACGGAATAATAGGAGAGAGAGAGGGAGAGCGAGCATTAATGTGTATTAATCAGTGGTCTGGGTAATAGTGATCTGTATTTTTGGAGCCAATCTAATTTCAGTCTAATAGGGATTGTGATGTGTCTGTTAGCGTCTCGATGTCTTTCTGTCATCCTGCCTCTTTCCTATAAACACACAAAGCTGTGCTAAAGAAACACTGCAGAACTCATTGATTCATTGATTGAACATTAATGACCTCGTGATTGTTTGCTACATAAAAAAAATATTGCATTAATCAGATCAGAGGAGTTGCAGTTTCTAACGTGCAGGAAACCTTTGCTACTGCTGGAAGGCTTTTCTGACAATTTGCTGGTGTTTTCCCCAGATTCCCGACTTTCAGAGGCCAGCTCAAACACCTGCTTATTTCACTCTTACTTTAGAGGAGAGTGGTGGCCACTGTGTCGTAGATATTGTCATCCAATTGTCATATTTCTCTTCTCCCTCCTGGCAAAAATACATTTAAGTTAAACTTTGAAAACTGCAGAGGGAGATTGATTGCCTTTAGAGTCTTGAGAGAGCTTCAGGTTTTGACAGAGTGAGACAGAGCCGGATATCTGTGTGTTTCAGGCTGTCTTGTGAGTGCAGGTTGTTGCCATCAGAATGAGTGACAGACCGCCGGTGAACGGCTCTGTCGCTGTCCGTTGTCACTGGCTTCCTGATCCAAAGTGACGGCACTGACTTTGACAGACAGCGCTCAGCAAAAGGATGCCAGAGTCGAGAGTTGACATTTTGTGGCTCTTTTACCTTTTCTTGTAAGCTGACCTTCATTGCTGTGCATCTGGTTTGGGTTTTTCCCCCTTTAATGGTTGTTTCAGGAATAAGGTGTTCAGAGTAACTAATACAAAGAAGTTACATCAAGTCAGGACCAATTTGAAAATGTACAAAGGAAAGTTTGACCTGATTTGAAGTTTGGCTGATCCAGTGACCCAAACAGATGCAGAAAAGGCCGCTCAGTTACCAAATTACACTGCGTTTGATGTCAGCGCCATCCTCATGTGAACAAAGAACCACATCATAGCTCTTTAAAACAACTCAGAGGCAATGCAGGAAAAAAGCGTAAAATAGCATGAGTAAGTCTGAGCAAATTTCCTGCACATATTTAAGTATTAATGGCTCATTAAAATATTAAAGTCTCAGCTTAAAAAAGTCTGTTTTTATAGTGTGAAAAGATCTGGGGGGTGGGGGGGTTATATCTGACTCTCCCCCGGCTTCACCTAAACCTCAATATTTACTGAAACTCAGTTTTCTCCTGCCAAAACTTTAAGTGAACCTTTGTCGCATCACGTAACTCATAAAACATAAACCAGGGACAAATGTACACGCTGGAACTTTAGTAGTCGGTACCAATGCAGTTTTACACAGTTTTAAACACCCAGTTTGACACCAAAGTTAAAAAAGGATTGTCTCCTGAACTTCTTAAAGGAATTTAAGTACATGCAAATGTCTTGACCTGTGGACTACAGCTGATTTCACAAATCTGTTTAAATAAAACCCTAAAACAACCAGCAACGTGTGTTTTAGGATAACAGTCCAAAGCACACGACTTTACTGCCTTTGTTATCAGTGATTGTAGTCACCATCTTTCCCCGTGCTCACTGGCGTGCTTCTTCTTCTTCTTCTTCTTCAGCGTATCAGGATAGACAACAGCACACTTGTAGACGCGCTGCCTGCGTCAGTTTCAGCAGCAGCTGAAGTTTTGCATTGAGTGTATTACTATATCAGATCAGAAGATGTTTTCACTGTGAACTGGAAACAGTAACATATTTCATGTTGGACTTGAAAGACTTTTGGTCCAGAAGTCCTGAAAATAGATTCAGGGTCAGGTTATGTAAACTAAGCTGGTCTGTAAAGACTAAACAGCGAGGAGCCCACGTTTCTAATCTAAAGCCACAAGATTTAATTACATTTTGTTTTACAAGTCTTGATTAAGAAATAAAGCCTGTATTTTCACACATACCCAAGGACAGCCGTAAGTTTCTCCCTGACTTCCACTTCCTCGCTCCAATCTGGAAGTCACTATCAAAGATCATTGAGCCATGCATCTCAATGAGGGGCAGATTGATTGGTCGGAGCGGAGCGGAGGCAGGGTTCGATCTTTGCCCCGAGGTCCCGAGAAAGGAAATATGGTCACAGGGACGCAGTAGCACAGCTAGCCGGTCCACTCTCCATCAATGAGATGATTGGACACATATATGCTGGGCCACACCCGCAGCTGATGGAACAATTGTGACTAATGGAGAAGATGAGAGAGAGAAAGAACGAGAGGGGGAGGCGGGGGAGTTGGGAGTCTGTGCGCTGATTGACCCGTGGTCAGAGAGGTGATGTCCATTGATCTGCAGAGCAGGAGGAAAGGGTTTTGGCCTGAGGTGCTTCAGAATGAGTCTATTTGGGGTTCAGGATTGCTGTCCATTCCCACCAGGAGCTTTTTCATCATCTGACTCTCTGCGACTTACAGCTGCTGTCTGCTGTTGTTCACGTTATGCACATTGCACTACAAAGGCCAAAGGCCAATCAATGCGCTACAAGAGGTTGATACAGATCTTATTAGTCAATGAATGATCATTAGCGGTCTAACGAGGCATTGATTTGTGCAGGGGCCAAAGGTCGCCGTGGTTGTGGCGAGTGTCTTTAATACATTAAACACAATTGATTGCAGAGTAGGAGGGATATTTTGAAGGATGCTGGAATTAGATTGGACAGTGAGAAATCTGAGGTCAAGCCAGGAGAGGAAGCGTAGGTGCCTTCCAAGCCGCCGAATGCGGTTAGGATTGAGCACGAGGCCGAGCAGCACATTTGTCTCGCAGGTATTACCGCTGCAGCGATTCTGCAATTAATAAAAAGCAGATATGCAGAAGCACTAAGTCAAAGGCAACTGGACTTGCTGTTTCAAAGGCTGCTGCTACAGCCTTTGAAAGCTGAGGAAATGACTTTGCTCATAGCAGATGTGTTACTACAGGGCCTATTATGTTGCTCATTAAATACCCAACCTCTCAATAGGCCATTATTTCCCCAATAAAAAACAAACGGCGGCCTGCATACTTTCCCTTCCCCCTCCCTCTGTCTCAGAGGTTTGCTCTACCTCACAAAAAGCCCTGACTAATATCCTGCATGTGATGCTTTTAAATAGGAAGCAGGCCGCGGGATAGGGAGGGGTACAGGTGTGGCAGGAGCCAATGGCTTTTATAGCCCTCCGTCTCCTCTGAAAGTGTGCCAAGGACCTGCCTGCACAACCCACCGCTGCAGCGCTCGCCGCCAAGCGTTAACTTTTCTGCCCCCGCCGATCCCTACGTGCCTACTGGTTATATAGAGCCTGTGCTTGTTACAGCTTTATAGAGGGATTTCTGATGTGCTTAGAGAATTGTTTGATGATTGGGATAATGATGCCATTTGGAGTGAGTTGTCTCAGCACTCTATCGCCAGTGAACAGAGAGAAAAACAGACCCAGGCTGTGCAAAAAATAAATCAAATCAAATAAAAGCCTCAGTTTCTGCCCTGGACGCTTGCTCGTACGTCCGCTGCCATTCAAAGCCGTCCAATCCTGCTCACGTCAATCAGAATTACGCCACGTCTACAGGTTTGTCACCAGGGGGACGTTCGTCACCACGTCTCCCCCTGCAGAACAGCCGTTTCGTGCCCCAGCATAATGTCAGTGGGTGACATCCAGGCCTGATGCGATGTGGCATTCACTAAAGGTCACGTTAGGCATCGCCGCTTCATCTGCATCAGCAGAACTGGCAGCCGTCATATGGGCGTTGGCTTCGGCCATTACACAGGCCCTGGGGGAGGCTTGATGCTTTGAGGATTTGTCAGCAGGATTCTGATCCCGGGACACTCGAGCTCCAACAGACTCTGCCTCGTACAAGCCGTGGACGGCACGTTTGCTGTTAATAGTGGGGAGGCAGAGACGCGGCATGCCATGAGGCTGGGTTAGTTGTCAAAAAGAGGGGAAATCTGGGGTGAGCCGGAGACTGTTTTTAGCATGTTTGTCCATGCTCCTCCTGCGCTGTACACGTCTATAAACTACAAAACAGTAAGAAATAAATATCGTGCCTCTCTGATCCATGCATTTTGTTCTGTCACGAACAAGGCAACAAATCCAGCCAGATAAGCTCAAGTGGGCCTCTGTAAGTCAAGGGTGAAAACGGCAGCTGGACAAAGGCTAGACAGACAGGAAAGGAGGTCCTGAAGCGGCGAGACACAAAGACAGAAAAAGGAAACAATCAGAGACACGCAGACAGCGAATCCATTAGGAGATGGGCCAGTCAAACTCAGCACAGTCCAGTGAGAGAGGGCCAGTCCATCCCAGCCAGTTGCCCTAGTGAGGGAACAGTTAACAAGCCCCACAGGCAGGTTTTACAGCCCCTGTTGTGTGTGTCGGACCCCCCAGGCTGAAGACGAGCTGAGGCTGACTGATACTGACAGGGTTTATGTGGGCAGGGGCGGAGAGCAGCAGGGGGATGGAGACGTGTAAAAAGGTGCTCATGAACCAACGACTGTCACTTACAAGAACGCAGCACACACACACACACACACACGCACACACGCACGCACACACACACACACGCACACACACACGCACACACACACGCACGCACACACGCACGCACACACACACGCACACACACACGCACACACACATACACACACGCGCACACACGCACGCACGCACACGCACACACACACACACACACACACACACGCACACACTCATCTGTGCATCCAAACATTCTCGCTCCCTCACCATTAAATTTGATGTCTGTGTGGAGCAGAGGTGTAGGGTGTGGTGGGGGGGTGTAGTAAGATGAGGGGGGGGCTTATCCAAAAAGTAGACCAATAAAACACCTGAAAATCAAATCCCATTGCTCTTATCGCGGCGCCATTCACAGACGTTATCTGTGCAGGTAATGTGGTTATAAATTCAATTTCAGCCCACAGATTTCATTGTTTACTGATGCCTGCATGTTCCGGGCGGCAGAGCGCGGAAAGCTCGGGAACGCTCAATGCGTGTCGGGAAAAGTCATTTAGGCTTCCGCTAGGGGATGCAAAAAAGGCAGGGGTGTGTGTTTGGTGGGGGGGAGCTGTCACTCTCTCAAGGACACCTGACTCCACTTTCTATTTTCAACCCCATGTTTTATTTAGAGGCCATTTTGCCCCATTTGTTTCCTCATTATGGGGTCCCACAGCTCAACTGATGTCAGGGGACGACCACGGCTGATAGACAAGCCCGAGTATCGCTGGTCATTTGGACTCGGAGCCGGGCAAAGTGTTATAACAGGGTCCTGAAGGAAGTTCAGTCCCATAGTTACTCAGCACAAACTTGTTTGTAACCTTCTTTGCTAAAACAAACTGGGATCGCCACACGGTGTCATTTCCCCCTCGGCTGTGCCCAGATGGAAAATTAGGTGCGTCTTGCCTACGAGCCCTCCCCGTATGATTGATGGCTTTCAGGAGTAAATCACCTCATCTACTAGGTAAAATCTTGATATAGTGGAGCTGCTCGGGCTCCCAGCTGTCTGCTTATGGCAGTAATCCATCAGTGGGGCCCAATGGGCCGAGTGGCCCTCCTGGGTAATGTTCCTATTGACAGCCTATGGTGTCAACACACTGACAGCAGGGGGCCGTAGCACCGTGTTAAGGTGTGTGTGTGTGTGTTACCTGATTTTACTCTCACTACCGCTGCCTGTCTGTAGTAAAGACAGGTCCACTAAACACACAGAAACACACACAGGGCTCCAATCAGCTACTGAATGTCTGTCTAAAGTAACCAAGTAGCCAACATTTACTCGAGTATTCTGTTTTTAGGCACCTGTTCAACTTTCATCTGCCACATGTGCGACAGTTAAAGTGCACAGTGTATTTAAATGAGCTGCTGCTTACCTCTGATATTTTAGATGTTTCTGGATCATTAAGCAGATTTTAATAAATGAATCACTTCATGCTGTTGTGATTGTGTGTTCTGTTTTTGTGATGAATATTTATTCTTTTATGTTATGAAACAAAAGCATTTGCTGACATGTCGCTGTGCAATAAATAGTCTTTATGCAACACCTTACGTATAAAGTACCCAGAACACAAATTTAATGAAAATCATAAAACTGAAACTCAAAAGTAGAAAAATCCTTTATGTGATAAATTAAGTGGTGGATTCAACTTGTTCTTGTTCAGCCTCTCAAACCCTCTGAAGGAGGAAAATTAAATGCTCTTAAAAAAAAGAAGAAATGTCTCTTATGCGACTAATAAAATTTGTATCCATTGAAACTTAAGTGTTAAGTATTTGAGAGGGTAGTCTAACAGTCTGTGCTCAGTAAACAGGGTTTTCATGACTGTCACGACGCAGTTTTTCCATCAGCACCTCTAACTGTTAAACACCTCACGTTTGCAGGCAAAGTCAAAGGTCTGTATGACGCTCAGACCCCGGCGTGTCCAGTCTGCAAGGCCGTGCTGCGACCCGGAGAGCTGCAGGAGCACATGGAGCAGGAGTTAGCCAAACTCGCCCAGCTGCAGATCAGGTATCACGCTCACTCCCTGAGGATCCTCTGCTCTTCTCTTTCTTCTTACCACCGTCTAAAAAGTTTACACTACCTCCGTTTATCTGTTTGTCATTTTCTTGCTCTTGCTGTTCTCTTCAGCTTTAAGGTGATAATGAAAGTAGACAGATCCCTCTCTCTAGATGCCCCCCCCCCCCTTCAGTTTCCCCAGGTGGTAGCTCCCTTCTTCTCTGTCACCTGTGTGCAGTGTTTACAAGCCGCCTCATTGTTCCCTACATATTTCATATTATAGCCTCTGGCCTCAAGGCAACAACTCATAGAGCAGGCAGATAATGTTCTGTTAATGGCTGCTTTGGTCTAAAACATACGCATAGATCAGACACACACACACACACACACACACACACACACACACACACACACACACACACACACACACACACACACACACACACACACACATTACCTGCTGCTTAGAACAGAAGAATGATTTCTCCAATAAAGGCATTACACTCCAAATCTGCTTAACGACCGCTCCGTGGACAGTAATGGTTTCAAATTGAACTTGGCCCACGGGGACACCGTGTGTGTGTGTGTGTGTGTGTGTGTGTCTACAGTATCCGTGTGACAGACACAATGTGAGAAGGAGTAAAATGAGGTTACACACAGACTCGGATACAAATTCAGACAAGATAAGAGCAGAGGTTGTTTACCAGATGACATTTAAAAGACAATATTGTGTTTGTAGATTTTCTGGGAACATTGTGTTGTTGATTTATGCACAGTAAAAACAGGTTTAACATATGAGCTTCTGTGTTATTATGCTACTTTTTCCCGCAGTGCAACTCCGGTCCAGCACGACCACTTCATAAGGACGCCAAAGGTAGCTGTGATGTTTTCACCACATTCAGGAAGTTGGTCAGTAGCTGTCGTCCTGCCTTTGACTTTGATTCTTTCTTTTCCTTTTTTCGGGGTCCAGTCTCTTTCACTGTCCCTGCACATCAAGCGAGAGGGAAGTTCCCCCACCTCGCCCCCTCGACCGGCCGAGGAAGCGCACTCTGACCGATACCAGGTAGGATTTTAAAGAGTGCATTGTAATGAACATATTGTAAGGCATTGAAAAAACCCTTACAATTACCAGTTTATAAAATCCAACAGGGTCTCATCCCAGAGTGTCAAACGCTGCATCCTTGTGCCACTGACGTCACAAAAATATAAAGTTGTTTTTTTCCTTTTGCTGGTTTAGTTTCTAAGGATTGGGTTGAAATGCACGCATGTCTAAATGAGAAATACTCAGCCTGTTTGATCGTGATGCTGTGGGGCCTTTACAAGTATCCATCTGCGGCGGGTTAGAAGTGAGAGACTCATCTCTTGTGATCACAACACAGACGACAAAGAACAACTTGTGCATATATGTGAGAACGAAGGCAGCATTCGACCCTCAGAACGAGAACTAACAGCTTCATCTTATTGTACAATATATTCTACACGGCATATTCACAAAAAGCAGCAGACAGACATTCAAAAGATGTCACACAGTGATGTAAGCATGGAGAAGCACAGCGGCAGCGTTAAGATCACAGGGCACAAACATTACACGCACAAACAATTAAGTCTCTTTTTTCAGTGACAGCTTCCTCCAACAGCATCTTCTATTTTTATGGACAGTTTTTTCTTAGTATGAGTGCAGATGATGTTTTCTTCCTCTGTCTGTTGCAGACGTTTCTCCGCGTCCGGGCCAACAGACACACCAGATTAAACGGTACGTTGATCCACGTGGCGTGGACTGAATGTTGTGTTTCTGTGCCGCACACTCAGTTTGTGGTTCAGAGTCCAGACCAGGCGACTGTCACGTCGTAAAATTGAGAAAATGAAAGAGATATTTTGTTCACACTCGTCGTCCCCACCCTCACCAGTCATTCAGATATCACCTCTTTTCCCACACCATCTCAGCTGGCCTAGCGCCCCCACGAGCAGAGGACCTATTAACCTTTCAACTTTGACCTCTTGATATGTTAACAGTCGATGACCTCTGCTGGTGCAGGTGCTACGTCAAATCTGCCCCATTACGCCCCCACAGCGCAGGAGCCCACCTAGACTGCGCACAAGCTGGTAAGAAACACTGAGAAGCATTTTCTTCTTCCCCACAGTCACTGAGGCCGGATTCAACACACACATAACCAAGAAACATTTATTTTATTCATTTCTCCTTTTTCCTGTTTTATAAAAGACCCACCTCTGACACTTTCCACAGACAGGTTTTACTTTGAAAAATAACAACTAACACATGAGCTCATTAATCAGTCAGTATTAGATTTATTTAGTTGAATGGATATAATTATTTTCATGCTTGTAATCCTGGCCCTGCAGTGGCTAAGCCTGAAATAGCCTTTATTTAAGCTACTACTGACTTTTCAAGTGTCTCAAAAACTTTTCATAAAATGTGAAACACAGGCGTGATACATCCTTACGATACCAGACTTTAATATTTATTCCACCTGAGCTGCTTTTTTGAATAAAAATCTGAAAAACGTGTTTCCCAATGACACACTCATTTTATTATAAATCACAAAAACTGTTGCCTCAGGGTGCTTTACATTGTAAGATAAAGACCCCCTATGAGCAAGCACTTTGGTGACAGTGGGAAGGAAAAACTCCCTTTTAACAGGAAGAAAGCTCCGGCAGAACCAGGCTCAGGGAGGGGCGGGGCCATCTGCGGCGAGCGGGAGGGAAGGGAGACGCACGTACTCAGATATCTGACACAAAAATCCACAAACAGTGTTGTGTAAATGTTTCATGTAGGAACTATTTTCTCTGCCGTCTGCCCACTGAAGCGTGCGGGTAGTTGATGGCGTTTGCACTGTGCGTCATGGTAAAAGAAACAAATGAAGGTTTTGTAGATCTGGAGTAACCAGATCACGACTTCGCTGATGTCGAGTTTATTGAATGATTGTTTCTGGTTCTTTTCCAAGCACAGAAGCTTGTAACAGAAACTCAGCCCTGAACAGCTTCTAGCCATTTCTAAATAAATGAATAAATGCTAGCGCTCATGTAGCATTTTTGAAAGTAGTCTGACAGCATTTCTGCACTAATACAGAAACCTGCGCAGCGTCGCGGCGGCGGCTGACGCCACAGACTTCCTGCTCCCGTTATTATTCCCGCTGAGACTCTGCAGCTCTTAGCTGACTCTTCAAACTGCCACTACTGTCGAGGTCTGTTAGCCTTTACTGGGCCTTATAACCGGACAGCATAATGAGCTTCTAAATACACGTCAGGGAGGAAAAAGAAGAGAGTCGAAGGAGGAGGGGGGTCCTCTGTTGATTAATCAACCTCTCTCTCTCCCTCTCTCTCTTCCTCTGTCTTCGTTGTTTGATGAGCTCCTCCTCATCTATGACCGTCTCTTTAACCCTCATTATGTTTGCTGGGATTGCGGCACTCGGGTCACAGCCACCAGCTCTCCGTGCGTTCCCCTCGGGGGCCACTGTCATCCAGCAGGGAATTAGAGGGCCTTAAAACTTAATGTCCCCTTTTGCAATCTGCAGTCAGTCAGGGCACGGTTGAAGAGGAGGTTCAGTTGGTGTTCTGCCATGTTAACTTTCATATTTTTAGAGAGGAAAGCGGGGGAGGACGGTGGGATGACAGCACGGGGACGGGAGGGCCGCTTTGAATCCCGTACTGCAGCTTCTGTCCATGCGAAGCATCTGCCTGTCTCTGCTTTAAGGGCCTCGTGCATAAATGTGGCCAGCTTGTACATTTTGTGGAGTGAGCTCACACAGAAACAGAACTCAGTAGTTTTCAATGTTGCATCCGTATCTCCGACCTTTTAAATGTTGGAAGTTATTAGAAGTGGACTTGGTGGAACCAGTGAATGAGACGGTTTCCTCAAGCAGGTGAATTTAGATTTTAGAGGCACGTTTGAGCGTTTCCTCTGTCTACACAGGCGATCCTTGAGTCTGAACCATATCAACAATAATGACTTTTTGTTCCTTTAAGATTAAATTCAATACATGACACATAATTTCTAAAGGTGACGCTCTAATATTGAAAGGAAAAGAAAACTTAGCCCCATATTTATCACCTGCAACATTAAAGTTATGTAAATATTAGTGCATCACTGATAATGAACGCTTTCACTGGATTTATTAACCAAAACTAAAACATGTGAATGCAGAACTTTTACTTGTAATACTACCACACTGTGGTATTACTACTGAAGTAAAAGCTGTCGGTACCTCTTCCACCACTATTTGCTGTTTTCAATGTTTGCATGTGAAATATTGAGTGCAGGACGTTGGGAGCTTTAACCATTCATGCACTACTTTTAGCTGCTGACTCACAGTGTAGTCTTTGCATAATTTATCCCGTTATTTATCAGTATTTTTATCTTTTATTTAAATAAAAATATAATAATATAGAGATAATATATAGAGCTGTAAATATTAAGAAATCTCACCAACAAAAAGAAAATTCCCACTGGATATTTGTGCTTCTCTTTCTTTTGCTCTGGGCTCAGTGTGAACCTGTTTAAATGACCAGTGGTCGTATTAGTCTTCTTCACGCAGCTTGGTGACCTCCTATCACAGTTTAGAACAAACCCAAAAGTCAGCTCGGCTTCTTAAAATGGAATAGCGACTCAAACTCGTACGTTTTTGTGTATAGGAACAAATAAGTTATATCCCAGTTATTCATTACACATAATTCAATACTGTTACTAAAAATCGATGCGACTTGTTTGATGGTGTTGCCTGATTTAAACCCTAAAGGTCTCAAAGGAATCACAAGAAACTAATGCCTTGTCCCCTTTAACCATTATTTCATCATCATGAAATTTCCCCTTGTGGGACTAATAAAGGTATCTTATCTTATTAACAATATTTCTTTTGTCTCTTTTGTGTTCAGTCAGGATCGGAAAGCTGAAGAGGAGAAAACCAGAGGACGCACAGGTATGCTCTCCAAGCACAAGAAACAGATGCAAGTATTTGTTTCCCTGACATTTGTGTTGTAATCAGAGATGAATATATGTAACGTGTGACACGCTGACCTTGAACCCCGAGACGTTGTTGCCTGGCTTTGTTCATGTGGCACACGGATCACTGTCAGCTCGCTGTGTATCCATGTGAAAGCACCGCGAGCGCCGGTTCACGGCTGTGAGGCAGATATGTAGCTCGAGGCTATAGGAGGCATATGGGCGTGTTCGTCCAGACAGAGAACACGTGGACCCGATGTGTGTGTTTATGCACGTGTCTTTGTGTGTACATGTGTGTGCGCGGCGTTGTTTTCAGGAGGGGTCGGCAGACTTGTTGGCATTGGAGGACGACTGGAATGAGAGGAGAAGGATACAGATGGCATCTATAGGCTTTAAAGGTAAGTAAAATGTGTGTGTGTGTGTGTGCGCCATCGAGGTACCCATGTGTGTGATCTTGTTCAGTGGAGGGTGAATAATGTGACTGAGTGGCAGCTGAAAAAGCGCTGAACTTTTCAGTCCAGATTACGGCGGAGCAGGATGCCTGGAAGGTTGGCTTTCAAGTAACAGCTTCTTTGGCGTGAGAAGGCAGCTCTGACCTGGAAACTGACTGACAGGCGCAGTCGCAGCGCGGCAGATACATGGGCAACGTCGCATTGTTTTCATCACTAACGTGGCTGTTAACAATGATTCCCATTTGAATCTGTGTCACCAGGTGCAATGTTGGTGAGCACCACCTCTAAGGAGTGTCGAGACAGCGATGCAGACCTGGACGTAGACGGAGATGACACTCTGGAGTACGGCAGGGCACAGTATCCTTTTGTAGAGAACGCCAGCGTGCACACAAAACAACATGTTAATGTTTTGATGCGTTTACAGTAAAGTGGGGGGACTGGGATATACGCGCATATACGCGTATATGGAGAAAGTACTTCCTCGCACACTTTGTTGTATTTTTCTCCTGACTTTGCCTGCAGATACACAGACACAGATGTGATTCCCTGTTCGGGAGAAAGCTCCAAAGAGACGGCAGTGAAGTACGTGTCCGTGATGTGTGACGATCACTCAGTATTCATTTACATATTAGATAAATATGAACTAAATTCATTTCAAAGCTGTTTCAGTTTCAAATGCTTTCAGATGGTAAATATACTTTGGTTTGTTTTCAGCAGCAACAGCAGCAGCGTGCCGCCTGAATCCAGAGTAAACTTGGACTTTAATAAATGGTCAAATGATGGTGAGTTAGGAATAATGAGGCAGCTGAGCACAGTTCCTAAAACTATGGATGTAACTGTAATCTGCTCATTCATTTGTGTATCCAGGAAGTCCGTCTACAAGCGGTGGAGAGAAACAGGATGGCAGTGCAGCCGGTCTCACTCAAACCTGCAAAAACGCTGAGATAGAGATGTGAGTTTGTTAGATCTGTTACAGCTGAAGTGTTCCCTCCTGATATGCTGCAGTTTAACATTTAAAAGATTTATACACAAACTGAGAGACTGTTAAAGCCGGTCGCAGCCCAGGGAGTTTGTCCTTCCCGCTGTCGCCAAGTGCTTATTCATAGAAAGGTGTGATTGTTGGGTTTTCACCTTCCAACATAAAGCACATTGAAGCGACTGTTGTTGTGATTTGACGCCATATAAACAAATTTTAATGAAAAATTTAACTGGAAAAAGAAGTAAACAAAGAGTATTTGGCTTTTAATCCATTATGTCGTTAACCCTTTAATGCCCACTCTGTCATATACAGTAGAAAGCATTTCTGTGAGTTTATCAGGCTTCCACATCATCAGTGTGCAGTTATTTCATGGTTCAGGTTTTATAGGGTTAAAAAATGTCAGAAGGTTCGATAAACATGAATAAAAAACGATGTTTTAGAGGTTAAAGGTAAATAGTTTTTTCCCTGCTGCGGGCTAATGCTTCCCTGCACTCTGTACCAACATTTGTTAAACCCAAATTTCATAAATGGTTCAATTAATTAATGGTTTGTTTTTAGCAAGTTTGACACATTTTGTTCAAGCTGCCAACGAGCCCATGAACTGACTTTCAGTCAAAGTAAAATAATCCGTGTTGAGTATTTGATGGATTTTTGGTGTTGTGCTAAAAACTGATTTCCAATGTTTCTGTGTATTTTTTCTGTGTAATATCTTTACGTATGTTGGTAAATAGACTTCGGTGAACAGCGTTTACAAAGGGGTTATATATAGAATTAAAAAATTATCTGTTTTTCAAGTATCTTTACAACTCTGTGTTATTGTACTTTACATTATAACCAATCCGCTCCTTTATCCCCACTTAAAATATTTTTACAGAACTATTTTAATATTTGCTGCTGTCCTCTTGGCCAACTTACTCTTACAAAAGACATTTTTAATGTTAATGAGATTTTTTTAACTGCATAAATAAAGGTTATATAAAAGTCACTGCCAAAAGCTGATTGCACCTTCTAGCTTGTTACACAAATGTTGTTTGTGGCTCCAGATGACTTTATGTCATCCATGAGGGATGCATTTCACATATGTTTCACATATTATAGCCCAACAAGTTACTTATAGCAGTTTAAATACGAGCAATCAGTTTTTGGCAAATACCGGAAATCACTTTTGGCAGACGATCACTTTTTGGCACAACACCAGTAACTCTGGAGACATGAGAGGAAACATGGTCAGCAGCCATGTCCAAAGTTGTGCCTCTTCAAATTAAAGTTTGACTGTTCAGTCATGGAGGTAGGTTGATCCAGCTGTTGCTTATCCCAGCATGCACTTGGTGACATGCAGGCAAACATCCATCAGCCAACCAGAGGAAGCCATTCCTCTGTATCCTGATCCTCTGTATTTATGCCATACCTGTTCGGACTGCCTGCTCTAACCAGCACATAATACCATACTATATCAGTGTGATGATGTCATCAGTCAGGGTCTTAGCAGGTGATGCAGGCGTGTACACACGTTTCATCGCGCTGAATGCATTGCATCCCATCTGTTTGGCTGTACAGTATGTTTGCACATAGAGTCTATCCTGTAATTGTGCGCGTGTATGTCTATTTCTGTGAGGACGCTGACACCTAACCCCCGCCCCGCTGCCCATGATAAATGAGACAGCCAATGCAGGCAATGTGATTGCTGCTAAATTTCATGCTCAGTGTCCATGTTGGCCAGCGAATAATTTAATCTGTCTTCGATTTATAAATGACTCTCCAGTGTCTGCCTAACTCGTGTGTCCTCCCTCTCTCGTCCTCCTGTGTGTGTGTGTGTGTGTGTGTGTGTGCATGCGTGCGTGCGTGTGTGTGTGTGTGTGTGTGTGTGTGTGTGTGTGCGTGCATGCGTGCGTGCGTGCGTGTGTGTGTGTGTGCGCAGGCTCTCGGAGGACTCCACGCTGACAACATTAGATGCACTTAAGGCTCGGATACGGGACTTGGAGAAACAGCTGTCTAAAGGAGACAGGTTTAAATGTCTCATCTGCATGGTGAGTGTGAAGGCAAATTAAAGCAAAAGAGAAAAGAGCACAATTTCAAACTGTTGGTGTATGTTTGTTTCTTCATTAACATAATTAATACAGTAATATTTTTATGGAAAATGTTTTTGTCTGCGACTCCTCGTATGATCAGATCGTCAGACTGTACTGCAGATAACCTTAATACTGTTTGATACACACGACAAATATTACAGTTTGCATCTGATAAAGCTCTGCGATATTTATTCCTTTAAATACTGACTTATTTCACACGGAAAGAATCAAAACACTGAACAATTATTCACTCAAATATTTATTTAGCCCAAATGCACCACACACTGCTCTTCAAAGTCGACCCCAGTCTGTGAGAATTTATTTTTTTCTATTATTTTACATGTAAAAATGTAAGTGATTAATTATTGGAAATATATAATTAATTAGTAATGAACAGTTTTTTTGCATGGCTGTCTTATTTCTAAGTTAAATATTTTGTTGTGATTTAAATTTGAAAAAAAAAATCTGTTACAAAGTAAAATCTCACAGTGGGATAAATGAGAAATAATCCCAACAAACGATTCAAAAGTCGCTTCCTCGCAAAGCTCTGATTGTAGTTACATGTGGACACCTAGTGGCAGCTTTGTCGCACTGCAGGTAAACGTTGCTCACCTGTATTTTGCCTGTTTCTGTGTGCAGGACACCTACACAACACCGCTCACCTCCATCCAGTGCTGGCATGTTCACTGTGAGGAGTGTTGGCTTCGAACGCTGGTAAAAAGCTGAACATAAAAATGATGCAAAACATCCAGAACGAAGTAAAAGTCTGTAATAAAAGTCTCATCGTTCTTTTTCAAAGGGAGCAAAGAAGTTGTGTCCTCAGTGCAACACCATCACCTCACCTGGAGACCTGAGGCGAGTTTACCTGTGACTCACTTTCAGGGATTTCTTCTGTTTTGACCAATCAGGCTTGGACTTGTTAGGCAGCTGGCCTGTCATGCAAGCCCACCTTTCCCCTCTCCCATCCCTCTTCCTTTTCCTCCTTCTCACTCCTTTTCGGTCTTACCATCGTTGTTCTCCTAACAGCTACTAACTAACTGAGTGCGACCTCTGACCTGTACAATATCCGTGTTTCTACTGCATCGTCCAGCAGATCAGAAGAAACATCTAAAACCATCTGAGAGCTCAGGCACTGAGAAAAAAAATGCTTCGAGACTATTTATCGATTTTTAAAAAAAAATCTTTTGTTTCTGTTTTATGGAAAGATGATTGAACTGAATCGCAAAGCACATGTACATAATGTTGTGTATGTATGTTTGCAGTGGTGTGTGTATAGGATGTTGACTAGCAGACTGTATTTACTGTACAGAGTTTGTCTTTGCTTAGATCACTTATTCTTTGTTTAGCTCTTGTAGGTTGGAAACATTTACAGTAATAATCACCACATGGGGACTTGTTTTGTCTTTGTTATTGGCGTATTTCTTTGTATAGGATCACTCAAATCTAATTTTATCAACATTACTAAAATAAAATCTGTGTCTAAAGGCGGTTGTTTCCTGAAATCTTTTAACTGTGAACACCTAAAGAGTATCTGCTGCACCTGCCGCAGGTGTGGACCGTAGGCGTGAATGGGCGGCAAGCATTCCTGTGTTGGCGTTTGTTGACAGCCTTATGATGGCTCTGGGACGTGTGTGCGCCCTTTAAGAAGTGGGTCGCTGCGGGATTAGCCAGGCAGAGCCCATCGCAGCTCATCTGGAGTTGAAAGACTCTAAAGCCTGCTATTCTGAGCCTTTACTGCAAGGCCACTTAGGTTCAGCCACATCACACAGAGAGACGTAAAAGAGCAATGCGCCTCCGTCGTAGAGTGGAACAAGAGACGGCAGAGTGAGTCCAGTTTCTGCCGATGGACTGACATCTACGGGCAAAAATTAATGCACACGTGTTGAAGTGAGCGGGGTTGTGAAACAAAGTGTGCATGCAGTACACACACAGGACCAAGAAGGACCCGGCACACTCAGAAACAAAGATTCTTCATCCTCAACAAACACGAAGCAATAATTTTATATCAAATCAAACGTTTATTTATTCAAATAATTAATCATCAAGAAAAATATGCCTAGTATAAACTGAATGTACGCCAGTCAGGTAAATGTCATTTGATCAGATTCTAATAAAAATGAAACATTTATGTTAGACTTAGACGGCAGAGTGTTTTTCTCGAGTGCTCAAAACAAGTCAGCATGCCCCGACGTGATTGGTTAGTGAGCTGAAGGGAGGTGGTGATAATCCAGACTGACAGTCAGGTGCTTTGGTGAGTCGGTGTGACACACACACACACACACACACACACACACATTAAGAAGCCCGGCTGCAGAATCATCTGTTACTCCACGTCCCTCCGACACAGACGACACACACAGAGACGCTCTGACAAAAGGTAAGGTCAATAAAACTCGAAGAAAACGAGAGTAAAACATTAGAATAGAATAGAATAGAATAGAATAGCTCTTTATTGTCACTGTTACAAGAACAATGAAACACAGTTTGGCATCTCTCCGTTGTGCGTAATACACAATAACGTAAGTATCTAAAGCAGGGGTGCCCAATCCCAGTCCTCGAGAGCTACTGTCCTGCAGCTTTTAGATGCATCCCTACTCCAACACAGCTGAATCAAATGGTTTGATTGCCTCTTCAGCATGCCATCAAGTTTGGCAAATGCCTGATAACAAGCCATTCATTTGATTCAGGTGTGTCGGAACAAGGATCCATCTAAAAGCTGCAGGACGGTAGCTCTCGAGGACTGGGATTGGGCACCCCTGATCTAAAGAATAACACAGGCATTTACACAAGAAAGATGTGCACAAGTTATACATACACATGCGCACATACGGATACACCCATACATACAAACACACACACATATACACAAACACACATACATATACATATATACATATACCTACATGCACATACAGACACATTTATTAGAAAACAGCTCTGTTATATGAATATAGAGTGAAAAAGTGAAAATGTGTCAAACAGTCTGTGGTCCACCAAGAAAAAGTGACTGGGACAAATTCAGTGTCTGCTCTTTGAATTAGGAAGGAAAGGTGCAGAGTTAAAATGTTAATAAACGATAATAGATAAGCTGTTGTTATCTTTTCAGGAAATTAAATGATGAAAACTAACAGTGTTAATAGTGATAAACAGACCGTGGATTATCCTTACTGCTCATGTGTTCTCTCCAACATTAGATGCAGTTACCTCAGAAGTAACTATGTAACCATAGATGAGTGTTCCCATCAGCAGTCAGCTGTAACAGGTGTGCCAATGAAAGAGTGCTCGAACTGATAAATTCAGTCAAGGTGCCCGAGTAAACGTGCTGCTGGGGAAGATTTTTGTGTTATTAGGTAATTCTGTTAACGGGGATTCATCCGGTCTTTAGGTAAATGACTCACCTGTCCTGGACCTTGAGCGCCACCTGGCTCAGATCCAATTATCCCAGCTGACTGACCCCTCATGGCTTCATTAACAGGCATCCTTAGTGTTAACCTCAAGGCCTCTGGCTGCCTAACCAGTCAGCAATTAGGACATGGACGCATTTTGATGCTTTAATTAAGGACACAGAAATTTCCGAGTGTCAATTAATTCTTAGATTGCAACAGCAGTGATACGAGGAACAGCCTGCTTTTAACCCCACGGTGTGTAGAGAAGCTTGGATCAAAAGATTTAGCCTTACGGCACCTAAGACAAGCAAACAGGATAGCTGAGATCTTTGCCAGGAGCAGCAATTCACAGGAAAAAGGGAGATTATTAAGGTAAAGCACCTGAAAGACACCATAGCTCACCGCCTGTGAAATGTGTGGTTTGAACACTTTGTTGGGCTGTACAAATCTCTAATTCTAATCGATCCCTCTTCCCCCATCTGCGTCCGTCCGTGGCTCTTAGAACGATGTCGGGACCGAGGCCCGTGGTGCTGAGTGGCCCCTCTGGAGCAGGGAAGAGCACTCTGTTGAAGAGGCTGATGAAGGAGCACGAAGGAGTCTTTGGATTCAGCGTCTCACGTACGTTTTTGTGCCAACTGATGTTCGGCTTCCTTTGCAAAACGTCCTGTCTGAGGTGGAAGCAGCAGCCTAATTCTGCACCTGCCAGTAACGGCTGTAAAGTTGAGACTGATGTTTTTGCAATTCTTTCCCCGCAGACACAACGAGAAACCCTCGACCAGGAGAAGAAGATGGCAAAGGTACAACACTTATGAATGAAAGCCGGCTCATGTTTAGTGCTTTCACATTGTGTTAGGATCACATGAATCACAAAACATCAGCCCTGCATCTGGATTTAAGCTTGTAGAGCTGAGATAAAAGTGGATAAAAGTGGAGAATCTGACAAACAAGCTCCTTTTCATTTTGTTTCCTAGCCTCCCCCCACCCACTCCACTCCACACCCACAGCACTTCTTACTCCCAAGTGAACTGCAGGACTGGTTTGCCACCCTGTGAGGCTCCCTTGGTTTGGGGATAAAGCTCTCTCTGTGCCTTTTTTGTTTTCTCCATAGGACTGAACAAGCTCCCCATGCTTCTGGGGGCTACTTTACTGCCCGTAGCAGCCGTCTTATCCTCTGAGGACATAGAAATGTCAGCCTCATTTTCGTGTCCAAATGAATCAGAAACCACAGATGAAGGTGATCTCAGTGTGATTCCTGATCACAGTGTATTTTTTACCGCAGATGGATGGGGGTTACTTTCATCATCCTGGCACGTTGTCATTGGATTAATAGGAACTGGTCAAAAAATTGAAAATAATGTAAATATATATATTTTTTAAAAAGTACAATGACCTCAGGAAGACGAGACAGTTTACACTTTGGAGTAAAAAGCTTTTGAAAATAGCCCCCTGTGATGCCTCAGCAGTGATTCCCATTTCCACTCCCACACGTCTTTAGATCCACACTAGTGATCCCATTTCCTCTTTTTCCTGATAGGCAAGATGCGTCCAACCATTGGCAACATGCAGGAGAACAAAAGGTTATTTTTAAAATAATTTTAGAACATGTTGCATCCATTTTATTGCATTCTTTAGTCGAGGTCCAGACGTCCTTTAATCCAATATTGAGTGATGAACAGGTTTCCATCACAACTGCGTCCCATTTTAATAAATGAGGATTTTAACATGAGCAGAAATATCTGACACAGCGCACTTTGCCCTGTTTAAATCCACCGCGTCCTGTTCTCATGCTTATTATCTCGTTGTTTTACAGTGTTTCTCTCCAAACTGATACTTCAGTCTGACTCCTTCATGTTGTCATGCGAATGATTGCTTCCATCACTGTGACCATTAGCGGTCGACGTAGTAACGTGTTTGCCTGTGGGTCGGGTGTGGACAATCTAATGTTGCACTTAGAGGATGACAATCACAGCACAGTTTAAATTAGGCTCAGACACGCGTGATCAGCTATGACAGGCTGTTACACTGTGAATGCTTTGCTACACTGTAGTGAGCTCCTGCTTGATTTTGCTTTGATAGATTGTTTTCCACGCAGAGCTCGATTCATTCTACACGTTGCTCCCCACAGACTATCACTTCACAACGAGAGAGGCCATGCAGGAGGGCATCGACAAAGGAGAGTTCATTGAGCACGCTGAGTTTTCTGGCAACATGTATGGAACAAGGTAAATGGATATTTGTGAGATAATTCACGCACTTTTTAAAAGATTCATGAACACTATAACTTGCATGTATATTCTCAGAGGGGGGCTAACCCTGAGTTAACCCGCTCTCTGTAACACTGTCCGGTGCAAACCGCTCTGACGCGACAGCTTCTAATCTCGCGCGATTTCATTTGAACTGAACCGAGTTTATTTAAAAACAGAACTGATCAAACTTTGCTGAGAAAACATTTGCAGGGATGTGAAACTCGTTTTACGTCACGAGCCACACACAGTCTTTCTGCCAGAGAATTACCGACACGTTTAATCAATGAGATATCTTAATGTCAGAAAAAGAGCCACAGTTTCAACAGTATGTCAGAGTTTGACTACATGCTAAAGAAATGCAGCTGCAGTAAATGAAAGAAATCTGTCAGCACGTCTCGTTGGGCCTAAACTGGAGAAGAAAATGTCTAAAATTACAGAAATCTGTAATTGAATTATGCGAGCGTAGTATGAGTGGGGAGATCTTTATCAGTAGGAAAAGTTGTAACACTGAAGAAAATACAGTTAAAAGTCTGAAATCTTCTTTACATTTTCCAAAGTGATCCAGTGATTCTGCCTGAAGCTCCACACCCAGGATTTAGGGTTTGACTGATCATACCAAACGCATTTCTGCTGAAAATACAATAAGATATCAGTGTCACGCATACAGGCTGAACTTAATTCATTAGAAATGAAGACAGAGCCTTACATAAATGTCACACTGTGGGCTTCGTAACAAGGATCAAGCGGCTATATAATAGTCTGGTGACAGATGGAGCTTTAACCCCCATTAGGTCAAAAAGAGCAACGCTGCGGCTCAGCACCTTGTGTCACATTTAATCTCTTCCTCTTGTTCTGAAGATAACGCTCACTCACTGAGTCTGAGCAGCTTGGATCAGTGCAGCGATCCTCTTATCCTCTTACCAGTCACTTCATGTGAGAAGCACAAAATTACATTCAGTACCTGCTTGGATGTTTCTGCTCACGTGAATGGCACGGCTTATTTGAAAAGGACTCCTGTTTGTTCAGTAAGGCTTCTGTGGAAGACGTGCGAGCCAAAAACCTGATCTGCATCCTGGACGTGGATATCCAGGGGGTGAAGCGGATTAAAGAGACCGACCTGAACCCCATCTACATCTCCATCCAGCCTCCATCTATGGATGTTTTGGTAAATCCTTTTATTGTGATTAATCAACAGCATATATCGATTCTTTTCTTGCACTTTTAAGATGTATTATTTATTCATATTTGCACTTTGAGTGTGCTTTAAAAGTGTGACAAGACTTCACCTGATAGTAAGAAGCAGTGCCCAGTTACAGGTAGGTGCTCTGTTGTGATCGTTCTGTCGTCTCTCTCAGGAAAAACGTCTGAGGGACAGGCAGACGGAATCAGAGGAGAGTTTACAGAAACGTCTGGAAGCGGCACGCGTCGACATGGAGCTCAGTGAGTTTCCCATCATTTCCGGTGGAACGTGATCCCGAATGTAAAGCCAATTATTGCAATTTGATTTCATTTCTAGGTAAGGAGCCCGGAGTGTTTGATGCTGTGATCATCAACGATGACTTAGAAAAGGCCTACGAGGAGTTAAAAGAAATCCTGGATGAAGTAAGTAAAAGCATAAAGTCTCTTTGCTCCTTTTACTTTATGAAATACTCATCAGATGATTGGTTGAAGTATTTGTCACCTCTCTCTCTCTCCACAGGAAATTAAAAAAGTTCAGGAGGCCAAATCATAATAAGGAAATAATCAGGCAGTCTTTCAGCAGGTGGACAGGAACACTTTCATGTGTCTTTGACTGGAACAGCTCCATCGTCACTGGAACACGTGAAATAAGAAAAGCTCTTCCTTACGCTCAGCTGCGTCCAGCTGCAGTTCAGACACACAGATGGAAACGAAGAGCTCTGGACTGACGTGTCTCACATGTCCTTTGTGTTAGATTTAGTGAAAGCAGTGGCTGATATTAGGTGTGTAGTCCTACTTCATAGATTTCTGACATTTGGCTCAGCGAATAAAACGCCAAATCCAGCGCTACGTTTGGTCTTCACAGGCTGGCGCAGATCTGCTTTAGCTCCACATCTAGAAAGTGTTCAGATACTATGACTTCTACCTGAAGTAGAAATAAATTCAGTCTTAGTCGAGTCTATTATCAGGATGGACTCATGCACATGAACGACAGAGCATCTGAAAATCACTGTTTGTGGTAGATTTAATCTAAAATGTGTGTTAGAGCTGAAATGTACGTGTGTTGTACTGAAACGAGACAGAATAAAGAGTTTTAGGACAATGACTGAGCACTTCGAGTTGTTTAATAATGATTTCATCGACTAACTCGTGTAAAGTTTCACATAAAATACTGCGTTAAATAAGTTTTACGGAGACAGAACTGCAAAGCCAAGCATGTCCGTCCGTCTGCCAGAGGAGCAAAACAACACTTTGATCAACTTTACAGCTCATGCAGCAGCACCGTGCACGCCTTATGTGATCACATGTTATCCCTGATACGCACAAAATAAATCCCCAGACTATCATACACAATCGAACACAGAAGCAACTCATTAAGACGCATCAACTTTTAAAAATCAAACCGGGCTCCAGGTTGGCAGACAGAGAGCAACACTTGAAGCACAAACTGCTGCACTGACACGTCGTTACAGCTGCAGGTTTTTTCTTCTTTAAGAAAGATGATGGTAACTTTGGCATCGTCGCGTCACTGGAAGAAGAAGGGACCCTGAAGCTTGGTGCGCACCTGATCTCGTTTCTCCTCTTTCTGCTTGAGGTAAGCTTTAAGTTTGTCGGTGGAGAAGCACACTTTGGAGTGTCGGGCTTTGTGTGGGGCGCGATGGGCACGGAGCCACGGATTCTGGAGACACTCGGCTGCAGTGGGTCTCCCCCTACAAAGTTTTTTTATCATGTCAGAACGAATGTTAACGTGTGAGTAAGTACACTCTGGGAAAAGACTCACCAGGATTTGTTGTTCAGGCTGCTCTTCATGAAGTTCAGGGCTCCCTCAGACAGACCCGGGTAACAGCGTCCAAACTGGATCTTCCCTTTCCTGATGTTTCTGTCGTGATCCCAGCTGTGCTCTGCATGAAACGGGCTGTCAGCACTCAGCCTAACGTAGGGAAGGATAAAAATTATAGTAATTCTTATTATAACAGAAGTCAGTCTTTAGCCTCCTCACACTATGAAGTCTACAAAGCCACATTTATCAGAACGTAACAGCCCTGCTACGTGTGGGATTGTTCTCAGATGATGAGATTTAATCCAAATTTGAATAAACCTCTTTGCTTACATGATGAACGACAAAACTCCAACAGCCCAGATGTCGGTCTCTGGCCCAACACCCTGACCTTCGAGGATTTCCGGAGCTTTAGGAAGGATAATATACACTGAGAGAACAGACAGACAGAATATTTTTATAAAGAGTGGCACATTTACAGGCAATGCATCTTTCTGTATTAGGAAAAAGGCTCAGACCAAAAGGAAATAGATAAAATGATAAGAAAGTAGACTTGGGTTTGTTAGACTATGGGAGCTAGGGTCAGCTGAGGTGGATGGAGTTAGGCTGAGTTATTTCCATCCATCAATCCGTCCTCCGTAAAACAACGCGTACCTTTGCTGCAGGAGTCTGTCGGAAGGCCACGACAGTCAGAGGTTTAGTATGTTAGACCAATCAGAATGTAGCGTACAACATTTAGTCTGAATTTAAATTAAAACACATACATCATTACCTCTGCTGTCAGAAAAGCCCTGGATGTGCTCGATGTTTAAAGGCTGTCCGGGTGTGAAGGACTGAGCCGAGCCAAAGTCAACAATCTTCAGGTGGTTACAGTCGTCCACCAGCATGTTGTCAGACTTCAGGTCCAGGTGGATGACTCGACGGCTGTGGAGATAGTCGACCGCACTCAGGATCTGAACCAGCACCTCGGCCACTTGAGTCTCTGCGTACAGATCTCTGAGAGGACGCAAACACAGACGTGATGGTGAAGCTTGACATCAGCACCCGAGGTGCCACAACAAATGAATTAGCATAGAAATATTAGCTTAGCTTGATTTTTTTACATTTTATTTTGATATACAGTTCTGTTTGTTCTGCCTAATAACGTCTATTTAAATTCTTAGACTTCCCATCTCAAGCCCATTCATGTGTACAAGTTCTAACCTGAAGCTAGACTGAAAGACACACGAGCATTATTAGGAACTACGCTCCTCAGAATTGCTTCATGGCTGATGTTTTTGAGCGTCGTTTACCTCGCAGCCAGGCTGTAGAGGAGCTCCTTGCCGGGACAAAGCTCTTCTACTAACACGAGGTAGCTGGAGGTGATGAAAGCACAGTGCAGCTGAACCAGGTGGGGGTGGTGAAGCCTCCTCAGCAGCTGGTACTCCCTCAACACCAGCTGCCTCTGCTCTGCTTGGTAAGGGGTGATCTTGGCCGCAAACACCTGGCTGGTCTCAGCGTTCCTGCACAGGGTTACCACGCTGAAACGACCCCTGAAAGATGGATGCATGCAGCACTAAATCACAACATAAATCACCCAAGGGCACTTTGCATAGTAAGGCCAAGACCTTAGCATGTAAAGTAAGGTTTGGCTTACTGGTTCTGGTGTCCTGTGACCGTGTATTATCATGCACACTGTTACTACCAACAGAAGGAATCAGTTCTTCAATTATACAGATTAAAAAAACTAAACGTAACTTTATTGAACCGCTGCAGCTCATTGTTGGATGTCTCACCTGTTGATCTCAGACAGGAAGTTGTAGTTCTTGTGTGTTGCTTGTTCTGATCCAATGACCTTTGACCCCAGTGACTCAGTCTGAATGAGAGGAATGTGGATCTCTGTATAACAAACACAAACAGCTGTTGCACCATGTTTTCAAAAAGAGCATACTAACAATGACATGAAATCATAAAAAGACATAACGTCCAATAGGAGACAGCGTTTCTCTTGCCTTCAGGATCAGTCGCCATAACAACGGGAGCTGAAGTGTCACTGAACGGTCCTGCTCCCGTCTTTGTGACACAGCCCACCCTGAACACGTAAGATGCTCCTCTCGGTAAGTCCTTTACCACATAGCAGCTGTCTGTCACGTCCTCTGACAGGACTGTCCACCCCCCCCCTGTGGAGACATGAAACGTCTGAGCTAAACTCTGTCCAACGACACCAGTGTTAGTGACATTTTACAAATGATGTGTTTGCAATACATGCACACACAGGTACACTCCTTGCACTCCTCCGTAAGCATCACACTCAATCACCACCCAACCCTCTGTTCATAACCTATGACCTCCTATAAGAAGTGTTACATTCAACTACACTTGTTTAAATTTAGGCCAGGGGTGTCCAACTCCAGGCCTCGGGGGCCGGTGTCCTGCAGGTTTTAGATCTCACGCTGGGTCAACACAGCTGATTCAAATGATGAGTTCAATCCCAGGCCTCTGGAGAACTTCAGGACATGTTGAGGAGGTCGTTTAGCCATTTCAATCAGCTGTGTTGGATCAGGGACACATCTAACACCTGCAGGACACCGGGCCTCGAGGCCTGGAGTTGGACACCCCTGATTTAGGCAATGAAAAACACCAATAACACAGTGCTATTAAAATTCCCTGGTGTTTTAGACCAGCGGTCCCCAACCCCCGGTACCGGGTCTCGAGAGTCGAGGCTCAGGTGTGAAATTTATGGTTTTCAGTGTTTTAGCGTTATTTTTTTTTATCGTTTTTATCGTTAACTCGGTTTCCCTTTTCCCTGGCTCTTTTCCCATATGTTATGAATAAATCTTCCTTCTTTGGTACCAGTACTGTTTTTATTTTGTTGTATTTATCCTCGACACCTTAAAGGTCGTGAAAATATTGTCAGACATAAACCAGTCTGTGGCACAAAAAAGGTTGGGGGCCGCTATTTTAGACAATAAAAATATAGTTTAGTCATAATGAAATAAACACTAAATTAATTTCTTTTTAACACAAACAACAAAAAACACATTTCTGTCCTGCCGTGTCTGCGAACGCACCGTCTGTGCAGTACTGCACGCAGTAAGTGACGGGATCACTTGAGTGAACCGGCCTCCACGCCAGGAAGACTCCGCCTCCATCCAACTGTAGCACCTCAGCCTTGCTGGGGCGAACGGGCAGGTCTGAATATTAACAAAGGGTAACAAAAGATCATGTTCTCAAAGCAACAAATGTGATGTGAAATTTAAAGCAGATCAGTCAAAGAATGTAACCTTTGTCCGACCTTTCTTTTTAAACGCAGGTATTTTGAAGGATGGTAAGAGCTTTGAGCTCCTCCTTTTGGGACTCTCGAGGCTGCTGCTGCGCCTCCTTTCAGGTGGAGTGGGAGCTGATCCTTTCACTATTGGCCCTGTTATAAATAAAAAAGGAAAGAGCAAATGGTATTACCTTCAGATTGAATAATACAGAATAGAATTTCACAACAGTAACACAACATAGTGCTTATACTGAGGTGTAGCTGCGATGCCTTACCTCCTTTACTCACATCCTCTTTACTGGAGGATCTGGAAAACAGTTTGGTCAGACTTGAGGCTGACGCTCTCATTCTCTTCCTTAGAGACATGGTGGGTGTATCAGGCTTCATGATCTCGCCCAGAGTTGGTCCTAACTCTGAGTCCTCCAGATGGGAGTAGGAATGGCCAGTCCAGGATTGCCTGCGGAAGATGTTCAGCAGTCCCAGTTTTGGTGACCTTCCTGTAGGTGGTCGAGCTTCAAGGGCTGGAGCAGATGCGTGCCTCTGGAGGCCGTGACCCTCTTTCTTGTCCCGGGCTCTGGGAGGCCTCTCTGGAGCCTGTAGAGAAGAGAGGCTGGGACTGGGGCTTGGCATTAGCGGCGTCCCCAGCTGACCTCTGCTGTTTGTGGACAGGTTGGGATTGGAGCGTGTGCGATTACGTGGTGGTGCCCGGGGAAACGAGCTTCGGGGTTTTACTTCTTGGAAAGAGCGAGGCGGTGGTGCAATGAGGCGCTCACCCTGATCATCATATCCATCGCCGTCTCCTGATCTGTATCTCCCTCTGAGACGACCGTGACTCAGTTCTTCATTGGAGCCGAGTCTACTTGAAGACTCAGATCCACCATGCTCCAAAATCAAAGACTCAGCCAGAGACCCCTGGGAGCCAGCAAAGTTATCTCCCTCTGACTGTACTTGGTCTAACCTCGAAGGAACAGAGGCTCCTCTAAAAGTCTGCCTCACCTGTACAGGAGTGACAGAGCCTCTTCTCGTGGCTCGCTGAGAATTTGGGATTGTCAGCAAGTTTGTCCCGGCCACTTCATCGTCTGTAAAATCTTCCTTTAGACTTTGCGACCCTTCTTCTTCACTGGCGTTCGCACGTTTAGGTGAAGTGGGAGACCGACGTGAATACTCATCAAGAGACCTACTCCTTCTGTGAGGTGGTGCGTTAGCATGGGCGAAACCCACCCCGCTGTCAAACGAGCAGGACTTCTGCATTGCGGTCTGAATGGATGCCCGTCTCTGGCCACGGCTGGTCTCCGTCTCATCCTCCACATATTCAATAAGAGGCTCGTTGAGGCGTCCTGAGAAGCTCCTCCTGAGTGGCTTGCGGCCCCTCTCCTGCTTCTTAGCTTGAAATTTGTCCCTTAATGTCATGTGTCTGGCAGACAACGGCGAAAGCTGATGAGAGTTGCTATAAAAAGTGCTTCGGATGACGCTTCCCCGAGGAATACGACCTCCGTCACTCCCCGAACCCTCATCCCCATCCGACAGGTAGAGCGATGGACTGCTGTCCTTGCTGAACCGACGTTCCCTCTGAGGTGTCCTTTGACACGATACCTCCGATGATGCGACCGATTGCCTGCTCATACTCCGCTCTAATACAGTCCTCCTTCCTACTATCTCCCCATCCTCTTCCTCGCCTAGTGTCAAATCCCCTTCCTCTTCTCCATCCCGGTGGAAGCTGGGAAAAGGATCTGGGATCTGTGCTCTCTCCATTAAAGGATCATAGTCTTCCTCTGTTTCCTCTTCCTCTTCAGTCTGGCTGCAGTGCTGGAAAAAGTCCCAGGAGTCAGCCTCGTCATACTCCGACGAAGAGCCGCTGCTCGGGGAGGTACTGCTGTGTTCTTGGGGCTCACGGGGCACCGTCACTGCCGTCTCCCTGAGAGGAGCATCTAGTAGCTCAGGAATGGGCCTCAGCGTGAGCACTGACCCAATGCATGTCAGAGAACGCTGAAGAGAAAGAGAGCACACTTAGACGATCAAACTCGAGATGTTTAACACTACAGGAAACCATCTGGTATTTCCTTTTGTATCCAGGCAGGTATTAAAGCCACAGCAGGAACTCACCTGCCACTTCCTTTTTGAAATAAAGGCTTTCAGACTCCTTGTATTGATTTCATCCGTGTCTTCTCCTGCATGTTCATCCTGACAGCAGTCCCAATGATCAGTAAGTTTGACATTCACAGTTTAAAGGAAACACCTGATGTTCTGTATATGACCTCACCTGGATCCAGTCATGGCCCAAGCACTCAAAGGCAGACGGTCGCTTCCTAGGTACAGAAACATCAGAGGCATTCTCTGTTTCACCTTAAAGCAACTGGATCCAACATAATGAAGCTATAAGAAGCTTAGTGGGCGTTAGCATCACCGACACAGGGTACTTTCTGTCATTTGCACATAACTTTAAAAATATCTCACAAGCCCACGTAAAACACCAAACGTGCTTCCTTACTCTGGGTCAGGCTGAAGGAGCATGTGGAGAAAGTTCTTGGCTTCTGGGCTCCTGTACATGATATCAGGGGCGGCCCAGTTCAGAGTCCCCTCCCCCACCCTCAGCAGTGTGGCGCGGTCAGTCTCGCCCACAAAAGGGCATCGACACACCAGACTGTCCAGATGAAGTTTAAGAGTCATTACATTTTTGGATGTTCTGTATTTTTAAGATTTCAAGATTGCTTTCAAAAGGCGGGGATACATACCAGAGAAACGCAACAACCCCCACGGCCCTGACAAGACACAAATCATTCAAACGTTTTGTTACGGGCAGAACTTTTAACATTTGTGCACTACTGCAAATAATCGTTTACTTTTATTTAAATCTCCGTATAAAACTAGAGGGTTGGTTCTACATCTGGATGTAGAGAAATATACAGTATTTGATTTATATCTAAAATATATGTAGCCGTTAAACTCACCAAATATCAGTGGCCACAGTTACTGGTTCTTGGTGAACAATTTCTGGGGCAACAAATTCAGGCGTACCAAACATGCTGTACTGGTGCCGGGATGTGTCTATTTCCTGGCAGAAGCCAAAGTCACAGATTTTGATCTCGTCTCTTGGGGGGTACACCATGAGGATATTATCAGGCTAAAAGGAAGAAATATGAAAAAGAAACTTCATGAAAATAAATCCCAGAGTAAATAATGCAGTGCTGACAGCAGCAGAGCGCTCACTTTAATGTCCAGATGCAAGATGTTCATGCTATGAATGTGACCAACTCCCTCCAGAATTTGCTGTATGAATGACTGAATCTGAAATAAGAAGACACAACATGTGTCATGCACCTTTTCTGCAAGACTCAAATCATTTAATAAAGTAAATTAAATATACCTCTTTTTCTGAGACTGATCCTTTCAGTAATAAATGATCCAGAAGCCCGTGAGAACAGCAGCTAGAAAAGCTGTTAAAGAACTCACAGCTTCAATATGTGGTCAAACACACAGGGAAAATGAACTGTAACACATAAGAGGTAGGATACATTTCTGTGATCAGCACCAAGGTGCGTCTGGTGCAAAAGAAGTCCAGCAGACAAGCCACTCTGGGGTGAGCCAGACGGGACAGCAGGTCCCTCTCCTGGAAGGCCCTGGTCCGAGTGCTGCTCCGCAGAGGCAGAAACTTGGCAGCAAAGACTTCACCGGTCCTTCTGTGGACGACGCGCTTCACTACTCCGAACGTTCCCCTAAAACACAGAAAGATGAGTTATTGCACATGAAATCTTGGCAAAGATAACACTAAAGAGAAAATGCAGATTCACCTTCCAATTTCATCGTGGACGTCATAGACAGAGAACAGCTTCCTTCTTTTTCCCAGCTCCACCTCTCTCTCCTGAAACTCCAGGGGTCCTGCAGGGAAAAAACTAAAGCTGCAACTAATTCCAGTGCTGGAAACAACAAACACACGCTTCAGCGACGAGCAGCCCTTTGATTATTTTGAGCTCCCGTCTTACCTTCTTCTACTGTCAGCTCAGCCTGACACGATGCATAACCAGAGTCGTTGTGAGCGAAGCAGGCGTACATCCCACTGTCCTCACCCTCGGTGCACACTATGGTTAATGAGCAGCGGGCACCATGTTGTCCCATCTTCACATTCTCATTGGCTGCAAGCTCCTCTTCGTCCTATTAATGTGAATGACCAGCAGTTTCATTTATAAATAAGCTTTCAGATTGAAACCAGCAGTTTGTGATCTCAGAACAATGTGATTCCCTGTTACAACCTTTTGAAGAGTTGATATAAACCAAAAAATCAGCTCAGAAAACAACTCAAAAAACTCAAACTCTGCTCATACCTTGTACCACTTTATCTTAGGTGTTGGTCTTCCTGTGATGATGGCTATAAATGTCGATGGGTGACCCGGCTCTACGAACAGGTCCTCGATGGGTATCTGAATAGAGGGAGGAGCTAAACAAGAAATTTGATTAATGAGCTAATCATGTAAAATGTGATATTATTCTGCATGTCATGAGTAGGAGACAAGAATACCATCTGCAATTTCTTGTATTTGCTCTGAGATGTAGATCTCCTCTTCTTCCTCAAGGTAACACATGGGCTGCTGTGCTGCTGGATCGGCTGACGTGGGGGCATAAAGAGTCACTTCAGCACCACCCTCAGCGCTGGAGACAAACATTAGAGTAAGGACACAGTTATTACACAGTAAATCCTTAAAATCCAGATCGAGTTTCACAAGTAAACCATTAAACAGAGACAAACATTCAAAACATGATCGGGATGCTGATTTAATGTCGAAGTGAATGTCAGTGCATGCAGCTGAACTTACTGTTCAGGACTTTCGGGAGGAAAAAGCATCTTGGCAATAGAAGTTGGGTTGAAATCAGCCTGTAACCATTTCTTCACAAACGCAGCAGACCAGCCCTCTGAGTCGGGATCTATGAAGATCAAAACCAACTCAGACAGAAAACAATGGCAGTAATTATATATTTCAAAGGATTTTACTGTTATTAATAAGTTGAAAAAGGAAACATATAGGGTACATTACCTTACAGCGCAGGAACAGCAACAATGTGCTGTGATCCTTACCTTCAGCCTCTGGGTTGGATCTTACCAACCCACCACATCAACAGGACATGGACACATGCCCCCTGCTAGACGGGCGCAAAAGTGACACTTGCCCAGCACATGACCATCTTTTGTTCATAGGAGTGAAGAGTTAGCTGGGCATGCGTTGGCAAGAGGAGAGAGGGGGATGCTGAGTGGTTATTTGTTATCATGACAATGATGACTTACATGGAACTGTCCATGTGAGGAACCTCCTGCTTTAGGACCAGTACAGGGAAGATGAAAAAATATGTAAGTTACGGACAATGGAAGGGCAAACATGGCGTCAACAGTCCAGAAAATATATATATACTCAATGGCTCGTAGATCGTACATGCTATACTTACACTGATCGCTCTATTCTACTGTATTGCTCTGCTTTAAGTGTGGATTCTGTAGCAAAACTAGCAGAGTTGGAAAATCAATATACAGTAACAGCTACTTCCAAGCTTTGTATATTTTATTTTTATTTATTTTTACTTGTTGTTCATCTGTTTAGTTTGAATCCATGCCTTCTGTGAAAAAATGTGATGAAACACACAAAACGTTGCATACGGGGTCTTCTCATGGGAGAGGATGCTGTGGAGTAAGGTATGGTGTCTATGTTGAATGGTAGCCACTAGATCCCATCGTTATGGCAACAGAACAAATGTTAGCCTTGAGAACACCATGTGACCCTAAAAACATTTCAGGCGTCCCATACATGCAGAGGGTGAAGTACTACAGATCTACAGTCAGTTATTAGAGAAGAGCAAGTGAACAATGACTCAGGTCTGAGGAGCTTGGAAAGAAAAAAGCATCTGGACTTTCACCTCTCATCCGAGAAGCTTCCTCAGTTCTAGGGTCAAATGGTGGAGAGTCTCAGATTTACACACCTTGGCTCGTGCGATTAGGTGGAGGATCATTAAGGGGTCTATGTCCCTCTTGGGGGGACACTCCCACAGGGCTTAAATCTGGGACTCTCCACCATTTGACCCTAGAACTGAGGAAGCTTCTCAGATGAGAGGTGAAACGTCTTCAAGCAACTTAAAGAAGTCCAGACGCTTTTCTTTCCAAGCTCCTTAGACGCCGATGACCTGGATGACTGAGAACCTTCACAGACAACAATGACTCAGGTTTTAGATTAGTATTAGAGAGATATTTATGTGTAAGTTGGTTTTTGCTGGAAAATGGTAGTTACAGACACTGAGATGGTATGGATATGAAGTGTGCATTTTTCATGACATGCCAAATAAGAAATGGGTTGATGGTGAATAAATGCTGACGTGGTTTTATCTCGTGTGAAATATGACAGTTAATAGTTAGGATTTTGCATTTGCTGCACAGTGCAAATGGAAACTGCATCAACTCTGTGGCATTCAGCTACAGTGCAGACTACACCCAACGCCATAATCCTTAGGAATCTAGTGACAACTGGTAGGGTGGTTGGAACTATTCATGATGTGAGTGTGTGTGAAACGGGGAAAAGGAAAACGTGAGTAAAGTCTCAAAATGGTGTAAACTTGATCAAATGAATGAAGGGTGGAAAGGTGAAACTGATCCAAACTGTTTGTAGTGAAGGGAAGAGATGTCACATGGTGTGATGTAAAAACAGGGTGACTGGACAATGGCATGTGCTTCACCCTTTCTCCAACACAGCTGAACTAGTGAGAGTGTGAACCCCCCCACTTAAAAATGCTCTTATGGGTTCCCATCCTAGGTGGAGGATATTAACTTCATTGGCTCTGACTGTCGTACCTTTAGGAGGTAAGTCCTGTGATTGGCCATTCTCGCGGTCAGTCGGGGGGACATAGGCGGGGCATAAACCTGCCTTGCACTTGACGCCACCAAGTTCATTCCAAAGCTGAACAAAATAAAACATTTTCATACATTATCTCAAAGGGAGAGCTCTGATATTAGTGACACCAGCTGTGTTCACACATGGACGATGTTTTATACCTCACACTCGTACTGCCCAATATCTGCTTCAGTTGCCCTGACGACGGTCAGAGACAGGATCCCGCTCCGTGCATCATTCATAATCAAGTATTTCTGCTGGTCAGTCAACTCTTTGCCATCCTTCAACCACCTGTCAAGAGCAAGCAGCGCTGCATTCAGAAACACAATAGTTACAAAATCGTAAAGCGACTACAGCGGTCAGCTCTGCGCTGCGATACCTAATTCTCGGTAAAGGAGTGGTGAATGTGGAGCAGGAGAACTGGATGTCCTCTCCTTCAATGAGACAAGCACTTTCCAGTCGACTCACGAATCTGGGTGGAGCTGGAGAAAAGAAGCAGCGCATGAAAAGATCAGGTTTAGCCTATGACTAGAAGCAACCAAAAGCAGCAGCTATTATATTAATATTATAAAAGGTAGGAATTCGCACTACAACCTGGGTTTGCCTCTTATTTGTAGTTAATTTTATTTTATTTAATAACTGTACAGTACTCTGTTTATAGTAACCATAGTCCTTGATGTAAATATGTAAGAAAAAATTGTGTATGTTTCTGTTCTGTGTCCTGTTTGTTTGTATATGTGTCTTTCTGGCTGCTGTTACAACCAAATTTCCCCTTGTGGGACAATTAAAGGATTATTCTATTCTATTCTAGTAACTCTGGGGCTCTCAGGGGAAATGTTCTTACCCTGCACAACGAATGAGTTTGTAGGCAACATTAAAGTTGGATTTATGAAACGTGCATAACGGTGTATGTTGTTGTCACTGCTGCGTGCATGTTAGTAAATCAAAATCATTCAGACACAGCAGCGTTGTGCAATCAGCATACAATTTGCATACTATCTGCATACTGCCCCGCCCCCATTTCTCTGCAGAAAGAAGCACAGATGTGAAATGGCAAAACTGGTGACTATGCTGTAAGAACGAAGCCCGCACCTCTCAGGCAGGGAATAAGGAGAAAGTCAGACTATAGAAAATTACATAATGCTGTCTGAGGTCCAAGGAGTAAGCCAGAAGAGGTGTAGCTTTTCAAAGTGTTTCGACTGGAGTGACGAAACATTTAAAAATAAATCAATAAATAAGAAGCGACGAATATGATTTCCCCTGAGATCACTGTGGCTTAAATCAAAAACACAAAGTTGATACGAAGAAGCCCAACAGACCACGAGAAAGAAGAGAAAACAGGTGGAAGACACGGACAAGGTGTCATGTGTCAACCTAAAAAGAAAAACTCACTACAATGGAAAAAAAGATCCAAATTCTCAGCTTCATGGGATAGCATCAAGAAATCACGCTGCCATGATGGAAGTCATCCTGAAGAAAGGTAAGAATGTTTAAGCTATGATAAAATAAAATAACGTATAGGGGAATATTGTTAGGATGCCTGAGTCGTTGACCCAGAGGTTTTTGAGTTTATTATATGATTTATCATTTCTGGGTTTCTTTGAGTTCTGTCTTTTGGTTTATGTCTCGGTGTGATCCTTAGTTGCTGTCTCCCCTGTCTGCTGTATCCCCACGTCCAGTCAGTGTCTGTGTCTGCCCTGGTCCCACGTCTCTGTTCCCTCTGGTGTAGTGCCTGCATGTGAGTCTGTGTCTTTTGTTCGGTCTGTGTTATGTGCTTCCTGTTTTACTTTGAAGGTCTCTGTCTTATCTCAGTGTGTTCAGTTTACGCTTCCTTGTCTCGTCAGTTCTGATTTGCCCCAGCTGTGTTTCCCTCCTGTTACTCATTCCCTGATTGCTCCCTCTGTGTATTTAAGCCCTGTGTTTCTCTGTGTCCATGTTGTGATCTACCATTCATTTTGCTGTGTGTTCCGTCTGCCTGCCTGCGTAAGTTTATTTTGTATTTTCGGGTTTTTTGTTACTTTTTGCCATCCAGCATTAAAGCTGAGTTTTGAGGTACACTTTTGCCTGTCAAGGAGTCTGCGCTTTGGGTCCTCCTTACCACCACTCCTGCCTGCACACAGCCCTAACCTGACAAATATGTTTAAATTAAAAAGGTTAAAGGCTACATCGCTACATTTAGTAATTTGTTTAATTTACATGTTTTCTTTTTATTGCAATTCTGTGCATTTTGTTGCTTATGCTGTTTTAAAAAAGGACATTTTTTGTAAATAATAACCAAAAGGCAATAATAAAAACAATAATTATTGTTGTTGTTGTTACTTGTAGCAGTAGTAGGTGTAGTATTCATTTTAAAGATTTGTGTTTAAATTCCTAAGGCAACCAAGAAGTTGTTTATTTGTTTTTTACCTCTAAATTTGTTCCTAATATTGATCAATCATGGATACGTGTGTGAAACAGTTGCATGATTTACGCACAGATTTGTTTGTAAGTAAATCAGCATCACAAAACTTTATTAATCGCTATGGAAATTATACAAAATAGTTCCCTGACAACAAGGAGAACCAAAACTTTCTTGATCCACATGTTTGAAAAGACAAAACAAACACTCTAACACGCAAAGTAAAAGACAAAAAAAAAGTAAGAAAAAGTTAAAGTAAGGAGACAAAAGCAGGAGCAACTGAGACAGGCTGCGTGCCGCCTGACGCATGCGCACATATCAATCGAGCCCCAGTGTTAGCATAGCTTAAACTCGGATTGGTAACTCACCCAGCACCACCACCTTAGCCAGAGTGCCAGCACTGCCCATGAAGCTGGTAGCGTAGCACGCATACTCTCCAGAGTCCTCCGCAGTGAGGCTGTCCAGGATGAGACTGCAAGAGCCCGACCGGTCTGCTGTGATGATGTGACGTGGGTCGTCCTCCAAAGGGAGGCCATCTAGGAGGAAGGGATCAGAATCCAGGTAGGTTCATCACTGTGACCATAACACTCAATTGTGTTTATGGTGATAAACTAGTCTGCTATTCTGGACGCTGTCTCCGTGACATGTGCATGTGACATTGTGCAATAATCTTAATGGCACCGTTGTATTTTTCACTCTGTATATAGCATTTGTATTCTATTTTTATCCTATTGTATATTTTATTCTATTTTATTCTACTGTATATAATATTCTATTTTTATTCTATTCTGTACAGTTGTGTACTGTATTTATTCTTATTTTATTTTATTCTAATTGTCCTTCATAACTTTTGCACTGTCCACTTCCTGCTGTGACAAAACAAATTTCCCACGTGTGGGACTAATAAAGGTTTATCTTATCTTATGTCACACAAATACACTTTTTCTTTTCTTTTTAGGTGCACAGTAATACCTAAAAGTGAAACTGCCTTTGTAAAAATGACATATTGGGTTGATTTTTAAAGTGGAAAAGGTGAAATGCAGCTTTATACCTAACATGAGTTTAGATGACAAAGGATTGGCACGTGCAAACTGAGTGTACGAAGTGCGCAACAAATTTACTAGACAACCAGATATAAAAACAAGAAAACACAAATGTATTAAAAAAATGTTGGATTAACCATTACAGAAGCATAAAAATGATGCTGGTACTTCAGGGCAGGTGCAAACCTTACATTAGGTGGCAGTCTAAATTTGTTCAGCACAGTATGTAAAAGTTGGCTTAACTGTCAGTTTTTCAAGTTACTTTGGATGCAAAATGTGGATACACAACGACATAAATAACATGTGTGCGAATGAGGGAAAATAATCTGATCTGATAAAACATCAAACAGGTGCAACCATCTGAAATATAATTTTCTATTATGTGTCTATTTTCAAACCTTTGAGCCAGCTGATCTCTGGTTTTGGAGATCCTGACACTTTGCAGGTCAGCTTGATTGTTTGTCCCATCTTTGATGTGCAGTCAGACAACAGTGACCCAAACACTGGGGGACCTGTTGATGCAAACACACAAATATACACCAAGCACACAGCGTTACTGGACCCATCAGTTTATCTTTGACTGTTTATCACTGAGATAACTTTTAATCCAGCGTTTTAGAACTGAATGTTGCCATGTTAGGTTAATGAATGAAACAGTATTTAGTTTTATGGTTTTATCATAAAAATGTTCGATATTCAGTACCTGGACTAACAGACTTACTGTTAGTAGGCAGGCTGGAACGTTGCTGTAGCTCCTTCAGGTCTTTAAGCCAGGACAGTTTGACCAGCGTGGAGCTGCCCTGCAGCGTGTACCTCCTTATGGAGCCTCTGTGTTCATGCCACAAGCCCCAAGACCTTTCGTCTCCACCCACAGTCTCCTTTATTTCCACATCATTCAGCTGGAGACAATGAGGAGGACGACATGAAGAATTGGAAAAGCAGTAAGTGTACGGCGCGGTATGACGCACGGCCGGAACGACAAATGACCTTACCTTCATTTTGTTCTTGAAGCTGTAGGTGTCTCGGTTCATGCTGGTGTCTTTTTTCAGTTTACACAGTACAATGCATTCCTTGAAGAGAAAGACTTGTCTCTGATGCCCTCTAGAGGGGGTCTTAATTTCTGGAGTCTCCTCCAACACTGTGAAGGATCCCTAAAGAGAAGAAGACATTAAATCATTTGTGTGTTTCTGCACAGCTAGAATGTTATGACAGTTTTTTTGGTTTGCTGATTTCATGCTGGAACCAGATCTAAACTGTATATAAGTCATTTTTGCCTACCTGACGCACGGGCTCGCCCAGGGCAATAAGAGGAGCCGGGTAGTTCTCAATCAGAGACACCTTGTGCAGGTTGTCTGACCTCCAGGGAAGGCAGGACACCAAAGAGAAAGCATCCTCCAGCAGATAGCAGCTCTGGCCACTCTTAGCTTTATTCTTGATTAACTCCTGCAGGTAAAAAGTTGAACTTTTCATGTGACACACTTTAAAGAAGATTAGCCCTAATAGCCTTAAATGTTAAATGGTATTAAATCTATATGCTAACCTTTAGTAAAGCTTGGTAAGTTTGAATTCTTTCCACTGGTTGCTGGAGGAATGTAAGGACATCCATAACTGCACTTTCCAGCTTACCAGCTTCTGGTAACTCCTGAAATATCCCAGGAAACAACAACACATTAGACTGATGTAATAATCCTGCTCTCCACACCTTTATTTCAGCAGCATTAAATGTTTATACTTGAATTCAGTTCTGAATACCTTGAAAAACTGTTGGATAGCTTTGTCAGCGACGCAGGCCTCTGCCTGAGCTTGACCCACCATGTAGTGCAGATACTTCTCAAAGTCTTCTCTGTGTTTGATCAGATGCATGGCCACGTCATCATCTGTGGCACACTCCCTGAACCCAGGAAGGACACACCTGAGAAAACACGAGTTCTGTTACTGTGATTTGACATGTCGATGCGTTTTGCCTTTGATCTAGCACGTGTGTATCACCTCTCATGTAACAACACGATGTCTTTGATGTTCCTGAAAATGATCTCTTTCTGGTTGAGGACGTTAACGGGGACGTGGTAGCTGGAGTCCAGAAAAGTTAGCTGCTGAGATATAAACATCTTCATCTCTCTCACAAACTCCTCCTCTCCGTCAATCAGGCCTTGGATCAACTGACTAAAGATACAGGGAAACAAATAGATTCATCACAGAAGCCAAGATATTATAAAAATGTTTCCAGGAACAGCTGTGATGACCAACACCAAAGTATCGTAGAAGTACATGAACATATATGAAATATGTATTCATGTATTTACTCTGACACAGTTTAATCATCATCAGTATAAGTAATCCAGTATCCAAATACTAGTAAAGCTGATCTGGCAGTATGACAAACCTGAGGCCTCTCCTGTACTCTTCTCCTGTACATCCAATTCCATCAAGATCCTCTTGACGTGCTCTCAGTTGAGGGAAGGTCTCCTGTTTAAAATGACAGTCATAACTATTAAAAACTTCTTTTTTTAAATCCTCAATGTCTTTGTTGATATAATAATAAACTAACAGTATAGATATTCAACATGTTTGTCATGCGGATTTCTACATCCCACCTTTCTCTTCTTCTCCAAGTATGCTGGACACAGCCATCCCTGCCGAGCAGGGTTGGTTTTGGTGGGTTTGGTCCTCACCAGCCATCTGTCAGGATGAACAGAGTCCAGGACCTCTACAAACTGGCCCTCCTTCAGAATAAAACTCTCCTTACTGCCACTGTTAGGGCTACAGTGAGCTCGAGCCACATATATTTCAAACATCTGAGGAAGAAAACAGCAAATACATCATTTATGGCTCAGCCGTGACATGTGCAATATTATTTTGTCATACAGCGACTTTATCAGATTTGTTCCACTGATGCTTAAAAAGGACATAAAAATAGACAATAATGTGCATTCAATCAACATAAATCACCTCTCGTCTGTCCTCTTCCCCTTCCGACTCAGATCCAGAGACGGTGCTGTCCAAGGGCGTGTAGGCACGATGTTTTGGAGATGGTGTCCTCATTTTACTATCATGGGCCCCTAAACATTTGTAATAGAGGATAGCTTCAGTACACCTGCTCAGAAAGTTGCATAAATAATATATTAAATAAATATTCTTGCTGACCTTTGATCTTTAATAGCATCTTCGGAGGTTGGGTTATCTCTTCGTTATCATCCTTCGGAGCTGCTTGTTCTGTTGGTTTTGGTTCTTCCCTGTGACAATATTCAGATTTTTTGGCATCTTTACAGCCAAACAAAATGAAATTCATAGAATAAATCAAATATTTTATCTGCGCTCTGGTACCTCGGTGTGATTGTGGAAATCTCAACAGGTTCCATCATATCGGGAGCTGTGTCATAATCAGAGGGACTCGACACTGTTCAAAGCAGAGTAATGAATCATTAGTGCTTCAATGTGACCCAATAAAGTTTTTAAAGCTAAGTCACTCACTGGAGCTGGCAGCCATGACAGAGGACCGTCTCCTCTCTTGTGGGGTCTGCTGAGGCGCATGCTCTGTCAGGGTGTAGGCCTCCCACAGCGACACGTTCATGCTTTCTGCATAGTTCTCTGCTGACGTGGGCACCTGCGCTTGACTCTGTGGCAGATTCTCATTCTGGTCTTTGGGCGGGGCTGCGGGCTTTGTTGGGGCGAGCTGCAAAGGAGTAATGGCTGCAAGAGGTGGGTGTACGGGCTTCTGTGCCACAGGAGCAGGCTGTGGGGTTTGCACCACTGTTATGTTTCCATTGTAGGAGGTCACACCAAACTTATTGACCACCTCACAGGTATAAATTCCACTGTCGCTGTTTAACAGGTTCTTGATCACAAGTGTGCATTCTCCATCATCTGTAGTCGTAATCCTGCATCTCTGGTCGTTGCAAATTTGTTGTCCATTTCTGAGCCACCGTACTGCGCTCGGCTTTCCCTCAACAACACACATTAGAGTGAGCGTACCGTGAAGATCTGCTGTCTGGTTCTTAAAAACCTCTTTAAAAACAGGTCGCATATCTTTTCGCGTCTTGAAGCCTTTGAAGGCAGCCTGGATCTTGACTGCAGCCTCTTGCATTTGTGGTTCATCCTTGGTGCTGATATCGATCTCCGGCGGAGACTCCTTTAATGGTTCAATCTCAACAAAGGGTTCATGGGGCTGGACATCCCTGTGGGCAGCTGGTATCTCAGTCAAAGCCTCTGAGAAAGTTTCATCTTCAGAAATATAAAGGAGAGGAATGTCTTCTGCCACCTGTGTTTGTTGTTCTTCCTCCCTCCTCGTTGGCTTCACTGCCAGTCTCACGTCCTGGTCCATTTCCGGTTCTTTTCTCATGGGTTTAACTGGCTGTTTTAATGGAGGGTTGGCAGGCTGGTCTGTTTTCTCAGTTGCTGTAACTGACTGGTTCCTCTCCAATGCTGGTTTCTCTTCGGCCTGTTTTATTAATGGCTTTAGAAGCTGTTTTATAGGTTGGTCTTGAACTTTTACCACTCCTGTTGTTGGCTCTTGTTCCTCTCGATCCGTCTCAGTGTCCCGTGATACTTGTTTTTCTACACCTTTTACTTTGCTTTTTGTCCTCACAGGAGGCTTTGGATGAGTAAACGGGGCTTCGCTTTCTACCGGCCGTTCTGGTTGTTCAGTTGGCTCTTTGTCAAACACTTTTCCTGGCTTTGTTCCTCTCTCTGACTCTTTGGACACTGGTTTATTCAGACGATCTCTCTGTTTGCTGTCTTCTTCAGAATCGATCTGTGTAGTCTTTAACGTTGTAGGAAGGATCTCCTCACTATCCTTCAGTAAATACTTGATTGGTGGCTTTCCATCTGTCAGTTTTCCTTTAGATCTTGTTGGTGGTTTCAAAGGCTCTCCTTCTGTCTTGTCTAGTTCACCTTCATTTTCTAAAGATTTCATATTTTGATCTTTCATCGATTCTTTGCTAATCAACCCTTCTAGTGGTTTCACAGGAGACTTTTCATCCTGGCTTATCATTCCTGCTTCTGCAGCTGGATGTTTCTGCTTCTCCTCAACTCCACTTGTTTTTGCCAAAGGTATTTCTAGTTGTTCTGAGCTGTTTTCAGTTCCACGTTTCTTTTCTTTTTGTTTCCTTTGTTCAAAACATGTTTTATCCAAAGCCCTGTCTGATTGAGTTTCTTCGTGGTCAGCTTTACCTAATTCTTCAGTATGTCTTCTTGTTTGTTGCATCTCCGGGAAAGCATCAGTTTCTTTTTCCAAACGCCTAGCTGGCTCCTCGACCTTCCCGTCAACCCTATAGTCTATAGTCTCCAGTAGTCTCACAGGTTTATCAGCTTTCTTGTTCACCTCCCGGTCCTTCACTTTATTAATCTGTTCACGTGCTGCGTTCTGTGCACCATCAGTGCCTTTTTCTACAGCTCTTGCAGACTGAATGTCCTTTTGGACTTTATCATCATCCTTCAGCGCAGACGGCCTGAGGTCAAAAACAAGCTCTGTGTCTTTTTCTGAATTTGCAGTTGATGCTTTTCTTGCCCTCTTTTTAGGCTCAGGAGGAGCTGGTTTACCCTCTGGGATTACTGGTCTCTGCGTCTCCTGAGTAGGAGTTGTTTTGGAGACGGTTTCTTTTACCTGTGGCATGATTGTTGTTGGTTCTGCCTCTGCTGGAGTCGGTTGTTGTCCTGGACAAAGAAAATGGACATGAGTGTGTTTACCTTCTTGTAACCTCGCCAATCAGCAATAAATCAACATACCTTTTACTTGCACCATTGCAGTGGTCTCTATGCTTCCTGCCTGACAGGAGTAGTTACCACTGTCTTCAGGTTTGAGCTCATTGATGATCAGCTGCAGGAAGCAGCCATCTTGCTTCATCTCATACTTCCTGCTGGCCCTCAGTGGGAGCTTGTTCTTTTTCCACTGTATTGATATGCTGGGCTTAGACAGCTCACAATACAGGGAAGCTGTACCTCCTGCTTCAGCCTCTATACTTTCCAATTCTTTGTTGAAGAATAGGGTGAGCTCTAGGTGGGATAGAACAGCCCAACAAATAGTTTGATACAGGGTCAAATAAGAAATAGGAAATGCTGTGATTTAGCTTACATAATGCTAAAGTGCCACAGACGAGTTCCCAAAAGAATCACGTACAAGTATTCAGAAACTGATATTACGATACTCCACGAGTACAGCTGAAATGCACAAACCTTTCACTGTTACAGTTGCGCTGGTCTCTGCTTTGCCTGCTTGGCACGTGTAGCTGCCGCTGTCTTCCACTTTGAGTTCCTTAATCAGCAGCTGGATGAAGCAGCCCTCCTGCTTCATTTCATACTTTGCATTCGGTCTCACCAGTAGCCCGTTCTTCTTCCACTGCACCATAACTCCAGGTTTAGACAGTTCACAGGAAAGGGAAGCCATGCATCCTTCTTCAACTTCCATGCTATGTAAACCTCGCTTGAAGAATGGAGGGAGCTCTGAGGTGAGGAAGGAAGGTAACACTATGTTTTTAATATCTAGCTCATAGTGAACAATGGAGTATGTACAAGATGTAATAGATTGTTTTACTGTGTAAATGTCTGCTGTGGATGAGTTTAAAACCACAGTGTACAAACCCTTTACTGTCACAGTCCCACTGGTTTCTGCACCTCCAGCTTCACAGGTGTAGCTGCCACTGTCCTCAGGTTTCAGATCTTTGATGTGGAGCTGGAGCAGGCAGCCGTCCTGCTTCATCTCATACTTCCTGTTGGCTCTTAATGGTGTGTTGTTTTTCTTCCACTGCACTGACACCCCAGGTTTAGACACTTCACAGTGCAGGGCTGCTGTGCTTTCCTCCTCGGCTTCTAGATTTTGTAATTCTCTCTTGAAGAAAGGAGGCAGCTCTGGTAAAATAGGCAAGGAATTTAAAATTCATAATATATAAGGAACCATGCTAATACATCACTAACTATATCCTACAAATATTTCAAGTGTGTGAGTTTATTAAAAAACTAAACTAAAAGATTATGAATAACAAATAAATACAAAAATAGGACAGGATAGTACTGCAGCACAGAATAAAAGAAGGCAGTACTAATATCAGCGCTTTACCAAATGATTGGGAAAAACGTCAGGCTGTTCTTGCTACACACACCTTTCACTGTCAGAGTTGCAGCTGTCTCTGCAGCTCCTGCTCGACACGAGTAGCTGCCGCTGTCCTCGGGTTTGAGCTCTTTGATGTGAAGCTGGAGGAGGCAGCCGTCCTGCTTCATCTCATACTTCCTGTCTGCTCTCAGTGGCAGCTTGTTCTTCTGCCACTGCACCGATAATCCAGGTTTAGACACTTCACAGTGCAGGAAGGCGGTGCCTCCTTCCTCGGCAGCCACATCTTTCAAATCTTGTTTGAAAACAGGTGGGCGCTCTAGAGAAAAAGTCATCATACATACAGGATACATACAATACTTCAGGCATAAACAAAAGGAGAATATCGTATAAAATATCTTTTCAACAGCTAATGTAAGATAGCAACATACAGTATGAAACGTGTGTGTGTGTTTGTACAGTGGATTCTTTTTTGCATACAAGGTCGATTATCTTGTTAATAATTTTACCTCCTCACTACGTACGACTCTGGATACTGTAGCTCCAGTGAAAACTAAGGTCTCAAATCAGAAGTACCTGACTCCGTGGTATAATTCTCAAACACGTAGCCTAAAGCAGATAACTCGTAAGCTGGAGAGGAAATGGCGTGTCACAAATTTAGAGGATCATCATTTAGCCTGGAGAAATAGTTTGCTGCTTTATAAGAAAGCCCTCCGCAAAGCCAGAACATCTTACTATTCGTCACTGATTGAAGAAAATAAGAACAACCCCAGGTTTCTCTTCAGCACTGTAGCCAGGCTGACAAAAAGTCAGAGCTCTACTGAGCCAACAATCCCTTTAACGTTAACTAGTAATGACTTCATGAACTTCTTCAGAAATAAAATTTTTATCATTAGAGAAAAAATTACCAATAATCATCCCACAGATGTAATATCGTCTACAGCTACTTTTAGTACCATTGATGTTAAGTTAGACTCTTTTTCTCCAATCGATCTTTCTGAGTTAACTTCAATAATTACTTCCTCCAAACCATCAACGTGTCTTTTAGACCCCATTCCTACAAAACTGCTCAAAGAAGTCCTGCCATTAATTAATTCTTCAATCTTAAATATGATCAATCTATCTCTAATAATTGGCTATGTACCACAGGCCTTCAAGGTGGCTGTAGTTAAACCCTTACTTAAAAAGCAATCTCTAGACCCAGCTGTCTTAGCTAATTATAGGCCAATCTCCAACCTTCCTTTCATATCAAAAATCCTTGAAAGAGTAGTTGTCAAACAGCTAACAGATCATCTGCAGAGGAATGGCTTATTTGAAGAGTTTCAGTCAGGTTTCAGAGCTCATCACAGCACAGAAACAGCTTTAGTGAAGGTTACAAATGATCTTCTTATGGCCTCTGACAGTGGACTCATCTCTGTGCTTGTCCTGCTAGACCTCAGTGCAGCGTTTGATACTGTCGACCATAATATCCTATTAGAGCGATTAGAACATGCTGTAGGTATTACAGGTACTGCACTGCAGTGGTTTGTATCATATCTATCTAATAGACTCCAATTTGTTCAAGTAAATGGAGAGTCTTCTTCACATGCTGAGGTTAATTATGGAGTTCCACAGGGTTCAGTGCTAGGACCAATTCTATTTACATTATACATGCTTCCCCTAGGTAGCATCATTAGAAGACATAGCATAAATTTTCACTGCTATGCAGATGATACGCAGCTCTATCTATCCATGAAGCCAGGTAACACACACCAATTAGTTAAACTGCAGGAATGTCTTAAAGACATAAAGACCTGGATGGCCGCTAACTTCCTGCTTCTTAATTCAGATAAAACTGAGGTTATTGTACTCGGCCCTGAAAATCTTAGAAATATGGTATCTAAGCAGATCCTTACTCTGGATGGCATTACCTTGGCCTCCAGTAATGCTGTGAGGAACCTTGGAGTCATTTTTGACCAGGACATGTCCTTCAAGGCACATATTAAACAAATATGTAAGACTGCTTTCTTCCATTTGCGCAACATCTCTAAAATTAGAAATATCCTGTCTCAGAGTGATGCTGAAAAACTAGTTCATGCCTTCATTACTTCCAGGCTGGACTACTGTAACTCATTATTATCAGGATGTCCTAAAAACTCCCTGAAAAGTCTTCAGTTAATCCAAAATGCTGCAGCAAGAGTACTGACAGGGACTAGAAAGAGAGAGCATATTTCTCCTGTTTTGGCTTCCCTTCATTGGCTTCCTGTTAAATCCAGAATTGAATTCAAAATCCTGCTCCTCACATACAAGGTCTTAAATAATCAGGCCCCATCTTATCTTAATGACCTTGTAGTACCATATCACCCTATTAGAGCACTTCGCTCTCGCTCTGCAGGCTTACTTGTTGTTCCTAGAGTATTTAAAAGTAGAATGGGAGGGAGAGCCTTCAGTTTTCAGGCCCCTCTTCTGTGGAACCAGCTTCCAGTTTGGATTCAGGAGACAGACACTATCTCTACTTTCAAGGTTAGGCTTAAAACTTTCCTTTTTGCTAAAGCATATAGTTAGGGCTGGACCAGGTGACCCTGAATCCTCCCTTAGTTATGCTGCAATAGACATAGGCTGCCGGGGATTCCCATGATGCATTGAGTTTTTCCTTTCCAGTCACCTTCTCACTCACTATGTGTTAATAGACCTCTCTGCATCGAATCATATCTGTTATTAATCTCTGTCTCTCTTCCACAGCATGTCTTTCATCCTGTTTTCCTTCTTTCACCCCAACCGGTCGCAGCAGATGGCCGCCCCTCCCTGAGCCTGGTTCTGCCGGAGGTTTCTTCCTGTTAAAAGGGAGTTTTTCCTTCCCACTGTCGCCAAAGTGCTTGCTCATAGGGGGTCATATGATATGATTGTTGGGTTTTTCTCTGTATTTATTATTGTGCTATCTACTGTACAATATAAAGCGCCTTGAGGCGACTTTTGTTGTGATTTGGCGCTATATAAATAAAATTGAATTGAATTGAATTGAACCTGTCACGGACACTTTTGCAGTAGTTTCAGCCGTCCCTGCTCGACACGAGTAGCTGCCGCTGTCCTCAGGTTTGAGCTCTTTTACATGAAGCTGGAGGAGGCAGCCGTCCTGCTTCATCTCATACTTCCTGCTGGCTCTCAGAGGCAGCTTGTTCTTCTTCCACTGCACTGATATCCCAGGCTTGGACAGCTCACAGCACAGTGATGCTGTACTTCCCTCCTCTGCCTTCATATTCTGCAGCTCTTTTTGGAAAAATGGTGCAAGCTCTGCAAAAAAAAAAGAGGAAGTGAAGGTAATGAATAAAAATGTTCCAGCATCACCCAAGTGATGTTTTAGACATTAAAATGTCCTGAAAATATACCAAATGCAAATCTATAGTTTAACGTACCTTTTACTGACAGATTTGCACCAGTTTCTGCGTTTCCGGCTTGACACATGTAGCTGCCGCTGTCCTCGGGTTTGAGCTCTTTTACATGAAGCTGGAGGAGGCAGCCGTCCTGCTTCATCTCATACTTCCTGCTGGCTCTCAGAGGCAGCTTGTTCTTCCTCCACTGCACTGATATCCCAGGCTTGGACAGCTCACAGGACAATAAGGCTGTACCTCCTTCCTCTGCATCTATGTTTTGTAATTCTTTTCTGAAAAAAGGTTGAAGCTCTGGCAAAAATAAAAGGTTTAGGGATTATCATTAAAAGAAAAATTAAGGTAAGGGCAAATAAGATATAGAAAGTACATGTGATGTAAAAAGATGACTAAAGTTTGCTCCACTTGTTTTAAACAAGTATAGATGATCAAAAGTAATTTTAAAGTAGTTCCCAGTGATTAAGGGCTTGTGAACACTAACATTTACCATGTAACTGGCCATAATCACAGACCTCTCACTGTTACAGCTGCAGTGGTCTCTGCACTTCCTGCTTGACACGTGTAGCTGCCGCTGTCCTCGGGTTTGAGCTCTTTGATATGAAGCTGGAGGAGGCAGCCGTCCTGCTTCATCTCATACTTCCTGCTGGCTCTCAGAGGCAGCTTGTTCTTCCTCCACTGCACTGATATCCCAGGCTTGGACAGCTCACAGGACAGTGATGCTGTACTTCCCTCCTCTGCCTTCATATTCTGCAGCTCTTTTTGGAAAAATGGTGCAAGCTCTGCAAAAAAGAAGATGGATTGAAAGTAATGAAAGAAAATGTAGAAATGCAGAAATGATTTTCTACTCAGATATTAATGATGCTGTAAAACAAACCGAGCAAATCAGCCATTCACACACCTTCCACTGACACATTTGCGCTGGTTTCTGCACTTCCTGCTTGGCATATGTAGCTGCCACTGTCTTCAGGCTTGAGCTCTTTGATGTGAAGCTGTAAGCTGCAGCCCTCTTGCCTGATCTCATACTTTCTACTGGCTCTCAGAGGTAGTCTGTTCTTCTTCCACAGCACTGACACTCCAGGTCTGGACAACTCGCAGTACAAGGAGGCTGTACCTCCCTCGTCAGCCTCCACACTTCTTAATTCTTTCTTGAAGAATGGAGGAAGTTCTGGAAAATGGGTTAAAAGGGAGAAGAAAGTCATGTGTCCTTTTGAAAAGTTTTCAGTGCTGTCACAGCATCACCACGCAGTACTTTTGTTGACATTATGTTTCTGCAACTGGAAGGATGCTAACACAGTAACACTTCACACACCTTTCACAGACACAGTTGCACTGGTCTCTGCACCCCCTGCTTGGCATGAGTAGCTGCCGCTGTCTTCAAGTTTGAGCTCCTTGATGTGAAGCTGGAGGAAGCAACCGTCCTGTCGCATCTCATACTTCCTGCTCGCTCTTAGGGGCAAGCTGTTTTTCTTCCACTGAACTGGTACTCCAAGTTTGGACAGCTCGCAGTACAGGGTGGCTGAAGCTCCTTCTTCAGCTTCCACACTCTGAAGCTCCTCCTGGAAGAACGGAGGAAGCTCTGGGGGAAAAGGACAGAAATGGGAATAGTATAAGAAGAACGCTTCACTGTACGTGCTGATCGTAAGATTGTTTAGCTCATTGCCCTGAAGTACCAGTGACGGCAAGTTTGGCAGTGCTCTGCATATCTCCTGTATCACAAGAGTATACACCAGTATCCAGGGGGTCGACATCACGGATGAGCAGCAGGTTGACTTTTCCCTCCTTGCGCATCTCGTATTTATCACCATTTCGAAGAGGAATGTGGTTGCGTTTCCAGGTAACCAAGGTGGTGAGGTCAGAGGTGGTGCAACTCAAAGTAGCCGTCTCGCCCTCCATGACCACTGTGTCTTTGGGCTTCTCCTCCAATAAAACTAGAATTTGATATCAAATCCCAGTGATCATCAGGGGGTACATAACTTTGAAGCATTTTATTAGTTTTTACTTAAATACACCCTCTCTACTGTATTCTTCTGCTCACCTTTAGGCTTAGGAACAACCAGCAGGCGTGCAGAGGTCCTCTCCTCCCCGACCACAAAAGCAACCGTGCCCGTCTCCTCAGGCGTTGTCATGGTGAGGACCAGTCGGTGCTGGCGGCCGCGACACGTCATCTGATTCATCTCGTTCTTCTGCAGAGGGCTGTTCCCAAGCCACCAGACGCCCTCGCTCACGTCTGCGTGGCTCAGTTCGCACACAAACACCGCGTCCTCTCCCGCTGTCACCGTTTTGTCTTGAAGCTCTGTAACGATCCGAACGCGCTCTGTGGAGGAAGAAGGAGCTAGATACAGCTTTTTTTTTTAGAAAAGGGAATTTGATACATTTACATTAACTCAACTCGGAAGGGCCCGCTCTGGATTTCGTGTCATGTAAATAAATTAGCCCAATATATCAACAAATAATGACATTAGACTGCCATATACACCTACCCCTGACAATCAACTTGGCAGTGGTCTTTTTGCCCCTGGTGATACAGCTGAACTCCCCAGCATCCTCCAGATGCAATTTCTTGATCTCCAGAGTGTGACTGGGGCCTTTCTTTGTTACGATATAGCGTCCTCCTTCTTCCACCACAGTGTTGCCCTTCTTCCACGTTACGGGCACATTAGGACTGGAGACTTCACAGGAGAACAGCACAGACTTCCCCTCCATCACAGTTTGGCTCTCAAGTTCCTTTTCAAAGAACACCGATGCTGCCGCTGGGTGAAGAAAGAAAAGAGATACTCAGATAACTTTTTTATCAAAGAGGCGATTATCACAGTGTGGTGGGGCGTGGCTTGCGGTGCCGTGCAGGGAAGGTGGACGCACCTGCACGGCATCCGCAATCATGTCCCGCCGACTTAAATATTGTACTGGGTCCTGTGTTTGTTGTTGTTGGTTGTGTGTTATGTTGAGCTGGCAGCGGGAGAGCTGCAGCTCTGTGTGTGTCGTGAACGGCAACCTTGAGTTGTAATAAAGAGATGCTTGAAAGCATGAACATGCACCCGGGTCTGCTGTGGGTTTGTTACAGTGGTGCCGAAACCCAGGAAGGGGACACAGCAGACCCGCGACTGGGCCAGCCGGGGAAGGAGCTGACCCAAATGGTGGCTGAGATGGTGGCCACACAGCAGGAAGAACTGGAGGACCTGGTTAAGCGCCGCACGCAGAGGATCGCGAGTCTGGCGGCTCAGATCCAGTCCTGGCCGACATCGCCACAACCCCCACTGTAATCCCTTGAATGCATGGGAGTGGCAGATGTCCGGAACGTTCTGGCGCCTGTGCCGGCCCCCAAGTTGCGACCAGCCAGGACGCAGCGTGCCACCGCACCCATCCCCACTCCTCAGGTGGGAACGGCTTGTACCTGGCCGAGGCCTGCGCCTGTTCCTGCTCCCTGGAGGAGGGCCACGAAACAACCACTGGGTCCACCAACAGCCCACCCACCTGCTCAGCCCGAGCCGGAGGTCAGCGCGCTGGAGGAGGAGCGCGAGGGCCCATGCCTGACAGGTGAGAGGGAGGAGAAAGAGGAGGAGCTGCGCGGGGGCTTGTGCTTACTTGTGGAGGAGGTGCGCGAGGATCCGTGCCTGCCGGTGGTCGGGGAGGCGCGTGAGGGTCCGCGCCTGACAGAGGTGGAGGAGCTGCTCCAGCCGCAGAGGAGGAGGAGCCTGAGGTCCCCGTGCTAGAGGAGCCTGCTTGGCCGGAGGGCGAGCCGTGCGACGGCACCGCCAAGTCTGAGGGCGGCGTGCTGGCCAGACCGGCCTCATCTCCACCAGAGGCAGGCGCGCCAATTGGTCATACGTCGGCCCAGCCTCCTGTGAGCCGTGACCACCTGCCACGCGGCCGACCTCCGGACCAGCTGGAGCCGTGGGCAGCCACCTGAACCCCCCCCCCGTCGCTAGACCTGGAGCTGTGGGGAGGGGAGTAGGTTCGGCTGGATGGTTCCCCCGGCCTCAGTCAGGCGATGGGGGAACGTGCACCCGGGTCTGCTGTGTTACACACAGAAACCCAGCAGTGATGGCCCAGCTACGTATGAAACAATGTGTGAATTAATTAATATTAATTATTATGTAAAACTAGCAGCCTTTGCTGGGTGGACCCCAGCTCTCACCGGGGTGGTAAGCAGTTAAGGAAAGGGATAAATTGATGGGTTCACATGAATTGTGGGATTGTGGTTCCACAAATACAACTCCAGCATGTTTAATGCACAGTTATACAGCACGGGTCGGGCCTGAAGAATAAGAATTCAGTCTTGGTAGGGGATCAGTCTCACAGGGCCTCCACTCTTGGCCGCCGCCCGGCACACAATGCACCTGGCCCCTACGGTGCCTCCTGCGGGTGGTGGGCCTGCAGGACGATGGGCCCATGTCCCCTTTTTGGGCTGTGCCCGGCCGGGCCCCATGGACTAAAGCCTAGCAACCAGACACTCGGGCTTGGCTCCAGAGCAGGGCCCCGGTAACCCTAACCCGGGCAGGGTGAACTGTTCCCTTGATGGCCTTCTCATAGGGGTCTTCTGAATCGCTCTTTGTCTCGTCCCTCACCCAAGACCAGTTTTCTATGGAAGACCCTACCAGGGGGCAAAAGCCCCCAGACAACATAGCCCCTGGGTCCAGGGTAGCAATTTGCAATAAAATGCAATAAAGAAAAGTAAAATTTTCGAATACCTCTCACGTTGACTTCAGCTGCCGTCTTCTGCTCCCCGAAGGCGCAGCTGTACTCGCCAACATCCTCTGGCTGGATGTTTCTGATGGTCATCTCAGCTATCCTCCCCTTCAGCGTCATCTGATATCTTCCTCCGTGATAAAGCTGGTCCTCCCCCTTCCACCACTGTACGGGCACCCCGGCCCTGGATAGTTCACAGCGCAGGGACACATTGCCTCCTTCAGGGGCCTCCTGGTTCTTCAGACCCATTTTGAACGTGAGCGGTATAGCTGTGGATGTGGGGTAGAAAATCGAATTTGAAGTCTAACGATCAGGAAAGAACATATAAGACAGGATCGTACTGCTTCATTTGGTACCTTTTAAAACCTTCTACGAGCAGAAACATAGGCTTTAGAAGTATGAATGAACCAAACACTTTCACATCTACACTCTTGGCTTACGTGTGATTGTGACATTGGCTGTAGTCTTGACATCTCCATAGAAACAGCTGTAGAGGCCGCTGTCCTCCAGTTGTGCGTTTTTGATCGTCAGCTCCATGACGCTGTTTCGATTTTTAATCTGGTACTTGAAATTATTCCTCAGCAGCTCTTCTCCTTTCCGCCACTCCACAGCAAGGCCAGGCTTGGACAGCTCGCAGCTCAGGGTCACGCTGTTCTCCTCCTCCACCTGCTGGTTCCTTAGCTTAGTCTTGAATGTGACCGGCGGCGCTGCAAGAAGCACCAAAGAGGAGTTATGGAGTTATTTGACTTTATTTTATAAAAGTTCATTCTTTCAGATTCAGTGTTTCTAGTGTGGGAGCTGGGTTTTACCTACGACTGTGAGCTCAGCAGTGGATTGGCTGTCTTTAGTCTTGCAGGTGTATTTGCCAGCATCACTCTCCTCCATGTTGTTGATGATCAGCTTGGTGATGCGTCCCTCCTGTTTCATCTCGTATTTGTATCCAGGCTTCAGGATCACTCTGCCTTTCCTCCAGTCCACCGGAGCTCCGGGTTTGGAGAGCTCACAGCAGAAAACTCCACCGTCCCCCTCCCTCGCCTCCAAATTCTCAACCTCCTTTGTAAATGTAACAGGAAGTGCTACAGAAAAGAATACAAATCTGAAATTACAAATCATTTTCTAAATCTGCTGTGGTTAATAGGAAGTACTGGGTGTTTTTCTCCTGTGGTCATTCCCAGCTGGACAGTTTATATCTCTACCCCAGCTGTAGTGAAGCTTACCTCTTACTTTGATGTCAGCTGATGTCACAACAGTCCCAACAGAACAGCTGTACTCGCCAGAGTCTGCCAGAGTTACATTTCTGATTAACATCTCCGCCACTCGGCCTTCTTGCTTTATTTGTATTTTTTCTCCCTCTTTCACCAGTTGAGCGTCTTTCCTCCACTCCACGGGGACTCCGGCTTTTGAAAGCTCACAGCGTAAGGTCACGCAGCCCTCCTCCACAGCTTCCTGGTTCTTCAGTTTCTGCTTAAAGGTCACTGGTATTGCTAAGGAGTGATAGCCAGAAACATTACAAAAAGATTGTTAAAGCTTAATTATAAATGGCCTGTATTTGTATAGCGCTTTACTTAGTCCCTAAGGACCCCAAAGCGCTTTACACTACATTCAGTCATTCACACACTGGTGATGGCAGCTACAGTGTAGCCACAGCTGCCCTGGGGCGCACTGACAGAGGCGAGGCTGCCGGACACTGGCGCCACCGGGCCCTCTGACCACCACCAGTAGGCAAAGGGTGAAGTGTCTTGCCCAAGGACACAACGACTGAGACTGTCCGAGCCGGGGCTCGAACCGGCAACCTTCCGATTACAAGACGAACTGCCAACTCTTGAGCCACGATCACCCCTAAATGATGTTGCTGAATACATCTCACCAGTAACGATTGTTGTTGCCGTGGATTTTATCTCATCACAAATGCAGCTGTAGGTGCCGCTGTCCTCGGGGAGGCTTTTCCTGATGTGGAGCTCGTGGATGCAGCCGCTCTGCTTGATCTGGTATTTGTCTCCGTTGGAAAGGACAGTGTCTCCCTTTGTCCACTGCACGGGGACCCCAGGCTGGGACAGCTCACAGCACAGTGTAACAACACCGCCCTCCTGCACCTGAATATTCTTCAAGTCTTGAAGAAATTTGATGGGCCGCTCTAGAAAAGAGCAGAGGAGACATCCTGAAATGTACTTCACCTTTATGCTTCTGTAGCTCTGACAGGTAGACACTGAGATAAAGTCAATGACATATAAAAAAGATTTAAACAAAGATATATGTATATACTGCATCATTTTTGAGTCACTATATTTCTGTTCATACAGCGTCGTCTTCATCTTTAAATGTTACTTTAGGACATTCAGGATGCTGAAAAAGATGAAAAACTGCTACAGTGAAAGCAGCAGCGCTCACCATTCACTCTGATCTCAGCTGTTGTCCTCTGTTCTCCACATATACAAGTATAATCTCCACTGTCCTCCACGCAGAGGTCTGCGATCTTCATCTCCACCTGCAGGTCCTTTTTCCTCATCTGGTACTTGTCTCCAGTCTTCAGCAGCTCTCCTCCTCTCCTCCACTCCACCGCGGACGCAGGTTTGGTGAGCTCACAGCGCAGAACCACACGGCTGCCCTCCGTCACCTCCTGATTGGCTAGCAGTATCTTGAAACTAGGCGGTAACTCTAACGAAAACCAAGAGCCAAAGAGAACATCACGTGTCGCGCACTAAAGGGATGTGATTTTAAAAAACATAAACAATTATTACAGATAAAATTAAAGGTCACACTGAAATTGTTTATGGTACAACTTCAGCAATCAGTGGAAAACATGACTACAGATGGAGAAATCCATTATCCAGGTATCCACTCTGCTACAAAGCTACTACAGAGGAAACGTGGGTATTCAATATGCATTATAATGGATTAAACTCTAATCCATTATATTCCAGGCTGTGAGTATGTCTCATGATGCCTGCATGAGACAAATGATGGACTGCTGCTCATAATAAGATTCAGGAAGCTTTGGCTTCAACACTTAAATGATGCAGGTCTTTAAAAGAACTCATTTCCAGTAGAGTACACACTATCACTGTGACATTAGGCACAAACTGGGTGACGACATATGGAAACATCATGAATGGGTTCACACAGTGATGACGGGTCTACTTAGTTCATTTTGACTATTTTGTGGCTGACCTCTTTGACGTCTGCGCTTGGGTGACTCTGTTAAATAATGACATAAAAATTGAAAAAGAAGGAAGAAGAGTGCTTTATAAAATCATAATCAGATGTCGGGGATGCGTCTCACCTACGACTGTGAGCTCAGCAGTGGATTGGCTGTCTTTAGTCTTGCAGGTGTATTTGCCGGCATCGCTCTCCTCCACGTTGTTGATGACCAGTTTAGTGACGCGTCCGTCCTGTTTCATCTCGTATTTCTCTCCAGGTTTCAGAATGACTCTGCCTTTCCTCCAGCTGACTGCAGCTCCAGGCTTGGATAGCTCACAGCAGAAAACGCCGCTGTCCCCTTCCTTTACCACCAGGTTCCGGATCTCCCGTTTAAATGTTACAGGAAGTGCTGTTGGAAAATGGATTTTTTTTGGTGATTGAATGGATTTGCAAATTGCTGTTTACACCTACCCACTGTATTTATTTCTTATTCAGTCTTTATTTCTGCTTTTTTATGTAGCACAGAGGTTATATAGCCAGGACTGATGCAGTTCCTCCTAAAGTGACAAACTGATTTAAACTTACGTTTCACTTTGACTTCAGCAGTGGTTTTCTCATCTCCTGTGATGCAGCTGTATTTTCCTGCGTCTTCTGGTTGGATGTTTAAAACGGTCAGTTTAGCCGTCTTTCCTTCGAGCTCTATCCGGTACTTTCCCTGAGATCCCTCCTCAGAGAGCAGCTGACCCTGCTTCTGCCACTGAATCGGGACTCCCTTCTTCGACAGCTCACACTGTAACGTCACGCTGTTCCCTTCTTCAGCCACCTGACTCTTCAGGCTCACCTTAAATGTCGCAGGGATCGCTGTCAAAGCAGGCACATATATTTTTATATGTGTGACGTAAAACAAAGGCAAGAACGAGACAAATATGATTTACAGGTCAATGTTCATTCTTGTGGAAAAGACATTTTTCACAGGTCAAAGGGCATTACAGGGTTAAGTAATAACGAGATATGGCACAGAGAGTAAACTCACCAATAACTTTAACAGTAGACTTTGTCCTCTGCTCTCTGCACACACATGTGTAGACACCGCTGTCCTCTGGTATGGCATCTCTGATGGTCAGCTCCAGGACCGAGTCCCTCTGTTTTATCTGGTACTTGTCTCCATGCTCAAGCAGATCTCCTCCAAGCCTCCATTCCACTGGGACACCAGGTTTAGAGATCTCACAACACAGCGTGATGTTGTGTCCTTCCTCGACTTGTACATTTTTTAGCTTTTGTTTGAAGACGATGGGAAGAGCTAAAAGGCAAAGTAAGTGGACGAGATAAGTAAGTGAAGCCCCTGAAAACAAAAATGCAGCACAGCAGCACATCCTTCTTTCATGGGTCTGCTCTGAAATTCATTGAGGTAATTAATTAAAGCCATAACGTGTGGGTTTCAAATGTATGACTTCCTGTACCTGCCAGATACACAGAAAACACTAGAATATAAGTCACCATTAACAGTCAGAGTAGCGGTGGTCTCCACGTTTCCACAGATGCATGTGTAGATGCTGCTGTCCTCGGGGGTCACATCAAAGATCCTCAGTTCAATGAGCATGTCTCTCTGTCGTATGTGATATTTCTCTCCATTTCTAATCAGTTCATCCCCGCCTTTCCTCCACTCCACCGTGTGACCAGGTTTGGAGAGCTCACAGCGTAACGTGGCAGTGTTGCCCTCCTCTATCAACACGTTCCTCAGCTTCTGCTTGAAGGTGACTGGGAGAGCTGAGAAACCCAGATAAATAATCACAGACGGCCTCATAATTATTCCTTTATCAGCTAGTTGGTAAATAAACTCCTACCAGTAATCTTGACAGTGGCAGATGTCATCTGATCAGCACACACACAGCTGTAGACCCCACCGTCCTCGGGCACAGGTTTCCATATGAGGAGCTCCAGTGTGGTCTCCCGTTTCCTTATCTGGTACTTCACACTATTCTTCAGCACCTCGTCCTCTTTCCTCCATTCTACCGGTATTCCAGGTTTGGAGATTTCACAGCGCAGTATGACACTGCTGCCCTCTTCTGCTTGCATATTCTTGAGTTGTTGTATGAATGTGATAGGAACAGCTGGAAAATCATAGATATAGACATGAATACAAAGAGGATAAAAGCTTTGTGTGATAGTTTATTGCATTAGCAGCTGTACCTGTATGTGGCTAACTGTCATATATCAGTGCACAGTAAGTTATTGCATGTTGCATGCATCTGTATTTCTCCAGGTGAGCTGGATAAAACTGCACTGCTCCTTTTATACTTGCATGAGCTCGCAATGGATGTAAAACATGTTGTAAATACTAAAAAAGAAGAACTTTTTGGTAAAACTGTGTCAGGTGAGTTTGTATTGTGATGAAGAGCTTTACCGTGTACTTTGAGACTTGCTGTAGTGTGGTGGTCTCTGCACTGGCATGTGTACTGTCCAGCGTCCTCGGGTTTCAGGGCTTTGATGATCAGAGAGTTGATCGTTTTCCTCTGTTTCATCACGTACTTGTCTCCTGGTCTGATGCTCTCAAAACCTTTCTTCCAGTGGACCTGGACCCCAGGCAGAGAGTACTCACAGGTCAGGGTGACAGCTTCTCCTTCTTTGGCCTCCACATGCTTCAAATGGTGGATGAACTCTGCTGGGATGGCTGGGAATGACAATGAAGAGGGGAAATCTTTACTTATTATAATTTCTCCTATGTAATCATATACAATCTACCAGAAATGTTCGACCCATAGCAAGCACATGACAAATAAATCCCTGTTCGTACCTTTGACAGTGACCGCGGCCCTAGTTGTAACAGAGCCAGCACTGCACTCGTACACTCCTGCATCTGTTTTGCAAACTTCTCGAATGGTCAGCCGAGCTTCGCACCCCAAACGACTGGTAAAGTATCTTGAGGAGTTCCACATGAGACAGCCATCTTTGTACCACAGGATGTGACACGGCTTGGAGGTCACACAGGACAAAATCAAACCACCTCCTTCGATGGCCTCACAGTCCTCAAGTGACTTACAAATGGTGGGACGCCTTTCTGGTATCATGAACAGATGAAGCACAGCACATGTAAGATGTGACAAAAAATACACATTAAAACCCAAAGATCTCAGCTTTACCTCGAACCAACAGCGAGGCGTAGGATCTTTTGTCCCCTGCTGCAAAGGAAATAGTGCCAGTGTCTTTACGGGCCAGCTGTTTAAACGTAAGGGTGTGGAAGCCTCCTGAAAGCACCTGGATCTCATTGAGCTCGTTGGTATAAAGCAAAGTTTCATCCAAATACCACTTGGCCCCAGCGTAGTCACTGGGAGAGATACGACACCTGAATGTGACCGTGTCCCCCTCCAGACACTCTACATCTTCCAGTTCATCCAGAATCACCACCTTCTGACCTGCGAGATGGAAAAGACAAAACTCTTACAAACTTACAGCATACATGACCCGATCAGCACCGTTAGTATTTTTACCAAACATTTTATTCAGTAATGATAAAAGTTAGCAACATGCATTACAGCACTCATCATACTGGTATTTCTACCAGTCTGTTGGTTCCTTTGTTTTACAGTATTTTCTATCACTGCCTGATATGGCCCAGTTTAATTTAAATGATCCACACTCACCTTGCACAGTCAGCTGTGCCCGGCTTTGCATGGTGCCAACGTCACATATATAAATATCTGTGTCCGATTTCTCCAGTGAGGTGACGGTGAGGGACAGCACCACGCCCTTCTGCCTGATGACATACTTCCTTCCAGGCCGCAGCTCAATCAAGCCCTTCAGCCAGGTCACACGCTTGGCTGGCTGCCTCGTCTCGCACTCGAGTGTCACCTTTCCTTTTTCTTCTGCTCGAGTGTCTTTCAGCTCCCTGGCAAATGTGTGCTGTAACTCTGAAATGAAAAGGGAGCTTAGTAAAGCCGATCCAGCCATAAAAAACCCAAAGACATATAAGCGTGGAGATAATTTAGATCCTTTCAATCTGCACCTCCGTGCTGCAACTTGTGTTTTACCTCTATCTGTGAATGGTTGCTGCCTTTATAAAACCAAGAATTAATGAAAAGTCGAACTGAATCTACCTCTGATCTCAAGCTTGGCACGGGAGGCCACGCCTTCGGCCTCACAGCAGTACTCTCCAGAATCTCGGATAGCGGTGCTTTTGATCACCAATCGTGCCAGATGTTTCTCCACGCTCATCTCATACTTGGGGCTCTCCTTGATCAGACGCCCATTTTTCAGCCAGCGGATGGTGACTTCTGGTTTGGTGATTTCACAGGTCAGCTCTGCATCCTCACCAGGCACGGCCTTGACGTTCAACAAGTCCCTGAAGATGTGCACTGGCTTCTCTGTGTGAGAAAAGGCACATTGGCTCGCTCAACATCTTGAAACATTTTACAGTGTAGGATATGTATAATGTGTATAAACTCTCCAGGCATGACCAAATCTTAGGAAAGATTATGTACCTTGAACAAAAAGCATGGTCCTACAGGTTAGATCTTTAATTGTGAAGACCACATCTCCAGCGTCAGTAAGTAACGCATCTCTAACTGTCATCGTATACATGCGGCCGCTGTTGGTGAGCTGAATACGGCTGTTGGTAACCACGAGCTGGCCGTTAATTGTCCAGGAAGGTTTATCGTCAAGATCATGGGAGAGAAGACACTCAAAAGTGCAGGTGTCTCCCTCGAGGACAGCCGTCGTCTTCAAACGCTGGACAATTGTAATGTGTAAGTCTGTAAATAAATACAATCAGTAAATGACCACATATACAGGTCCTTCTCAAAAAATTAGCATATTGTGATAAAGTTCATTATTTCCTGTAATGTACTCATAAACATTAGACTTTCATATATTTTAGATTCATTACACACAACTGAAGTAGTTCAAGCCTTTCATTGTTTTAATATTGATGATTTTGGCATACATAACTCATGAAAACCCAAAATTCCTGTCTCAAAAAATTAGCATATCATGAAAAGGTTCTCTAAACGAGCTATTAACCTAATCATCTGAATCAACGAATTAACTCTAAACACCTGCAAAAGATTCCTGAGGCTTTTAAAAACTCCCAGCCTGGTTCATTACTCAAAACCGCAATCATGGGTAAGACTGCCGACCTGACTGCTGTCCAGAAGGTCATCATTGACACCCTCAAGCAAGAGGGTAAGACACAGAAAGAAATTTCTGAACGAATAGGCTGTTCCCAGAGTGCTGTCTCAAGGCACCTCAGTGGGAAGTCTGTGGGAAGGAAAAAGTGTGGCAGAAAACGCTGCACAACGAGAAGAGGTGACCGGACCCTGAGGAAGATTGTGGAGAAGAACCGATTCCAGACCTTGGGGGACCTGCGGAAGAAGTGGACTGAGTCTGGAGTAGAAACATCCAGAGCCACCGTGTACAGGCGTGTGCAGGAAATGGACTACAGGTGCCGCATTCCCCAGGTCAAGCCACTTTTGAACCAGAAACAGCGGCAGAAGCGCCTGACCTGGGCTACAGAGAAGCAGCACTGGACTGTTGCTCAGTGGCCCAAAGTACTTTTTTCGGATGAAAGCAACTTTTGCATGTCATTCAGAAATCAAGGTGCCAGAGTCTGGAGGAAGACTGGGGAGAGGGAAATGCCAAAATGCCTGAAGTCCAGTGTCAAGTACCCACAGTCAGTGATGGTCTGGGGTGCCATGTCAGCTGCTGGTGTTGGTCCACTGTGTTTTATCAAGGGCAGGGTCAATGCAGCTAGCTATCAGGAGATTTTGGAGCACTTCATGCTTCCATCTGCTGAAAAGCTTTATGGAGATGAAGATTTCATTTTTCAGCACGACCTGGCACCTGCTCACAGTGCCAAAACCACTGGTAAATGGTTTACTGACCATGGTATTACTGTGCTCAATTGGCCTGCCAACTCTCCTGACCTGAACCCCATAGAGAATCTGTGGGATATTGTGAAGAGAAAGCTGAGAGACGCAAGACCCAACACTCTGGATGAGCTTAAGGCCGCTATCGAAGCATCCTGGGCCTCCATAACACCTCAGCAGTGCCACAGGCTGATTGCCTCCATGCCACGCCGCATTGAAGCAGTCATTTCTGCAAAAGGATTCCCGACCAAGTATTGAGTGCATAACTGAACATAATTATTTGAAGGTTGACTTTTTTTGTATTAAAAACACTTTTCTGTTATTGGTCGGATGAAATATGCTAATTTTTTGAGATAGGAATTTTGGGTTTTCATGAGTTATGTATGCCAAAATCATCAATATTAAAACAATGAAAGGCTTGAACTACTTCAGTTGTGTGTAATGAATCTAAAATATATGAAAGTCTAATGTTTATCAGTACATTACAGGAAATAATGAACTTTATCACAATATGCTAATTTTTTGAGAAGGACCTGTATATATTATGCATATGAATGCTATACTAACTGTGGATGAGATCTCAGAAAGGTTTAATAGCACCAAGACTCATTAAACATGGTGCAGAATAAAGAAATAATTACCTTAAATTATTTAAATTCTTAAATGGTGGAGGATTCAGAAATACAAGAGCAATGCTTTTATTGATAAACTCACATAAAACAATTTACTCTCTGGTTTGAGAGCTTATTAGAAATGGCGTTTCTTTTTCTACTACTCACCATGTACTGTGACTTTAGCTTTGGTCTGACTTGTGCCGAGATCACACGTGTACTGTCCTGCATCATCCTTGCTCAGTGAATGGATGATCAAAGCCATGGACTTCCCAAACTGGAGCAGCTCGTGTTTGTCATCAGCTGTCAAAACTACACCGTCCTTCTTCCAAGCAGGCCTCGCCGTCTCTTTGGAAATTTCACACTGAAGACAAAGCTCCCCTTGCTCCTCTCCAACTGCATCCTCCAGAGGCCTCAGGAACACTGCTGTGCATTCTGGGACACAATACAGGTTAGTCTTTGTGTTGTTATTATTGCAATTTATGTTTCTGAGAAATTTAAGCAACTCCTTCTGTCACTGACCTTTGACCTTTAAGGTGGTTGTCTCAGTGAGAAGGCCCGCTTTGAAGGTAACCCTGCTCTCCTGTGGCCGAAGCTTTTTGATTGTGAGGCTGTGCATGGTGCCCATGTGGTGGATCTTGTTGATGGCGTTGGAATAGAGCCGGACATTGTTGAGGAGCCATTCCACATTGGCCACCACGTAGTTGAGTTCACATGAGAAAGTGGCGACGCCATTCTCCTCAATTTCCACCGGTTCAAGGTGTTTGACCAACTTCAGTGTCCGCACTGCAATACAAAGGCTCAATTCATCAACGTGTCCTGAAAAGGCTTCATATTAACATTTGCATCACACTACACTGAACCTACCTTCTACTTTAACATGTGCCGAGCTCTGTGAGCCTCCAGCCAGACAGCGGTACTGTCCCGCATCCATCCCCGTCAGGCCGTGGATGGTCAGCTCTGCTTGTTTCCCCTCCCTCTTCATGCTGTACTTGTTAGAGGATTTCAGAGCTGTGCGGCCCTTAAACCAGCGCACCACCCTGGGAGACGGGGCAAACTCACAGCTCAGAGTCACAGAGCTGCTCTCTTTTGCCTCCACGTCATCCAAGTGGTGGACCACCTGCAGAGGCCGCTCTAAAAGGGAAGACAGGTTTACCTGTTCAGCAGCGTATTTCCATTATTTCATTGGAGAATACCATGTTATCAGCTTGAGGCGGTGTGGGAGATTCACCTTTAACCGTAAGCTGAGCGGTGGAACGACTCTTGCCAGCTACAAAGACCACCGGGCCTGACATGGAGCTTTCTGTGGAGGTGAAGCACAGGCTGTGGAGGGTGGCCTCCCTGTCAATGGTCACTGCCGCGCATGGCTCCATGACCTCACCGTTCAGTGTCCACTTTGGTGGCCTCCCTGATTTTAAGTTGGTCTCTACCTGGAATCGTGCAGGCTCTGGCTCCATCACCTCCACCGATTTCATCCCCCGCACTATGGTGATAGCCTGCTCTGCATGTACAGCATAATACATATTACCTCTACTGCACAGCTCCTGACATCATAGTTTGATTTCATAAGTGTGGGAACCTCACCCTCTACCAGAAGCTGGCAGGAGGTTTTATCATCCTGTGCATCACATGTATACGTGTCTTCATCTGACGAGCAGACATCATTGATAGCAAGCTGCCTGTAGATATCTTGGCTGATTAGCTGATACTTCTTGCTGGGAAGTAGCTCCTTCCTGTTCTTGTACCACCTGACCTCAGCATTAGGCCGTGACACCTGGCACTCTAGCAGACCTCGGTGGCGATACATGGCGATTTTTACTCTCAGAGGACGCACTATTTGGACCGGAAGCTCTGAGAGTGGAAGAACAAACTCGGGTTTGTATGATCTTTATTGTTTTATAAGAACTATTTCTGGTGTGTTTATCAGGATTTCTTTCATGCCCAGTGTGAGGTGTGACTCTCGGGGCTCACCTTGTACCGTGAGAGTTGCACAGGATGAGACCCGCTCTGCCGTGAACCTGATCTCTCCTGCATGTTCTGGTCTGACTGACTTGAAGGACAGAGAATGTGTTTTACCTGAAATCACATTAAACCCAGTATTTTATTCTGCTTATTACCTTTTCCTCGGTTAATTCTCAGAGTTCCCCTTATGGTTCAGGTACCAATGACTGAAGCTCATCAATTCAAGCAACTACAAGGATAGCTCCCCCAAAATAAGGACTACTGCTAAGATAACTGATCTTTTACCTTGGTGTCTGATCTTGATGCTGTCCCCAGGACGGATCCGGCAGTCATCTCTGTACCACCGACCATCCACATCCATCTGGCTGACCTCGCACACGAAGGTTACAGGTTGACGCTCGACTGTGTCGACATCTTCCAGCTCCTTCACGATGTGAATGTCCCTAGCTGGCAGGAAATATCCACACTATGACTCGAAACTTAGTGAAAGTAACCAAAGAGAGCTTTTTGCCACTAAAATATTGGCTAACTGCAATCTGACATATTACTCCATATCATTATTTATATATTGAACTAAATGGCCTGTATTTGTATAGCGCTTTACTTAGTCCCTAAGGACCCCAAAGCGCTTTACACTACATCCAGTCATCCACACATTCACACACTGGTGATGGCAGCTACATTGTAGCCACAGCCGCCCTGGGGCGCACTGACAGAGGCGAGGCTGCCGGACACTGGCGCCACCGGGCCCTCTGACCACCACCAGTAGGCAACGGGTCTTGCCCAAGGACACAACGACTGAGACTGTCGGAGCCGGGGCTCGAACCGGCAACCTTCCGATTACAAGACGAACTCCCAACTCTTGAGCCACGATCGCCCGAACGAACTAAAATGAAAGACGGTGCGCTGTGACTGTATGTTCTGCGGTTCCATAGCTTTGTTGGGTTCATAACACTGATTAGTTTTAATGGGAAAAAGAAACATTGCATTAAAGACAACACCGTCTGTCCAAGTCCAGCAGTTGTTGGACATTTCAACTACAGCATGCACTTCACTGCAGAAACTACACCCTCTTAAAAACACGTATGAACCTCGAGTTAGTGGTTCAGGTTATTGAAGCCCCGGAGAAAGTCACTGACCTGAATTTGGGATCTAACACAGAGATGGTCTGGGCCATATAAAAACATTCAATCCTGTGAGCATGCAAGTAGTTTTATCACATTACCTCTGACAGTGAGTCGGCCTGAGGTCTGAATGCCATTAGCCTGAAAGGAGAACAAACCGGCATCTCCCAAAGCCACCCTGTTCAGTAAGAGGGAGTGTTTCTTCCCGTGTGTGCTGATGCGACAGTTGGGTTTAGATTTGAGCTGCGTCCCATCCCTCATCCACACGCCCTCTATGTAGGCTAGGTTAAGAGTAACCTCAAAGGAGCAGCTCTCACACTCTGAGACCTCTGCGTCGTCCAATCCCTTCACCACCTGCAGACGGTTCTCTGGCAAACAAACACACACAGGCGGCGTTAGAGGCCTAAAGGCCTTTGACTCATGGTGAGAACTCTATTGAAAAAGTACAAATGCATTTAGAAATAAACATACTTGCAGCTGCTACTATTCCTCCAGGCTTATTGTCTCCCATGTCTCTTGTTCTTGACTGGAGAAGTTTGTTTTCTATCACAGTCAGCAGGCTGCAAATACAAACGTACCTGAGGTGACCCTGAGTCAGGATATGTTGTCTAACCGTGTTACAAAAAGAGAAATCAGCTTTTCCACGAACTCATTCAGCTCACTCTCACAGTTCAGGGGTACAGACATTACTGATTTCTACATAAGTGCTTAAATCTTTTGGACATCATTGCAAAAACAGATCTAATTCCTTTCAGGCTAATCATCAAACCACAACGTCCAAAATGGTAACCCCATCAAACTGGATATACATGGCATCAGTGTCTCATATTGTTGATCCCTGTGATGGCGTGCCAGTCAGTAATGAAGAGCAGAGTAATCTCTGTCACCGCACTTGGCTGAGTTCAGCACCCCCAATATAGACTCAGCTGTGATCAAACCTCCATAAGGCAACATGCGCTGAACTCAGAGGAAGGGAAAGCTCTGAAAAGCCAACAAGCGATCGACCAATGACCTATTGATATGATATTTGAGATCATCAAACACACCAGCTCCTCCCAGCAGCACTCCAAGCATAGGCCAGTCTGCTCCATTACATTACCTACCAGCTAAAATGGTATTTTATGATGCGTCACACACGACACTGTCTTTGTTATCTAGATTACCTGTAGAGCCCTAATATTTTATCATAAGCCTATTAAAATCTATTCTGCAAAATAAAAACACACCATAGAAATAAAAACTGAAATCCTTTCAGAGCAATACAGCAAACCAGCTTAATACAACTCTGCAATATAATTCAACTATTCCAGTGATACTCTATTCAACAGGGATTTCTTGTTGGCTATATTCAACTGCAAAAATAAAAAAATATAATTTCTATACACATTTCCAAATTAAAGAAGAATACATAAGCTTACCTGCACCAGTGCACCAGCTGTCAAACTAAGCAGGTGATCTATAGGACGAACACATGCCTGCATACACTCTTTCTGCACCAGTTTCAAAAAAGCAAAACTACTTTATCCAAAACAAACACGAGCTGGATGAAACCTCCAGCATGTGCTGTGCTGTTTCTCACAGAGTCTTTAAGGTTAACAAGATGTATTTAATCCACCAAAGAGCGCGTCCATGCCTCCTTGTGCATCCCAGCTCCCAAAGTTGACAGGCTATAGTGCTTTCTCTTTTTTTTTCCTGCTGTTATGGAGCATAGTGCTGAACAGCTGACATATCTCTCCCCACACACTAACCTCCAAAATAGCCTTCTGTCAGTATGAGGGTAAAGATAGCTTTGGCTTTAATGGTGCAAGGCACCATATGCTCGACATCACTGGAACCATGAAAAACAATCAGAATGTAAACAGTGGCCCCAGTGTCTCTGATGGTTTTCCACCCTGCATCAACGAGGGGTCGACCAGCTTAGACACATGACAATAAAAAGTAGATTCACCTTATTTTAAAGCAACCTTTGTATAGCATCAGAAGGTCTGCAGCATTGAAATGTGTTTTCTCTCAACGATGAGACCAAAATGACTGAACAGCATCAGACGAGTCTCTGCACCATGAGGCTGATGGGGTTTAATCACCTGCTCTGTACAACCCCGACCCACATGTGCCACAGTGTCTAAAACCTGTTACAGATGCAGACGTCAAAGTCCACGGTAACAGGAAAGAGGTGGTTTCTTCCACTGTTAATGCTAAAAGGTCATGAACTGCGTGCACAAGTTTGAATTTATGTAGGATTTTCTGTAATCCACACAGGGTCAAAGTATACACACACATGTAAAATCAAATCAAGTCCCACCTTCATAAGACACCTTTGGAGCCTCGGGCATAACTCTGGCTGCATATTTCACCACTCATCACGGCCTGGTGGGTTTCCTGGTGCAGAACCAGCTTTGAAACGTAGTCAGTAAATTTGAAGTTGGGGTTTTGGGAAGGTCCATCAGAGAAGCGTCATAGAGCTACATCAGAACAACTGCAGATCAAACACAAACAACTGGACAAAAGTACCAGTTATTTGGATATGTCACCACTTTGCTGAGGAAGAACAGCCAAACTGTCACCCTCCGATTAGAGGAAATTGATGTTCAGGAACAGCCCAGAAACCACCAGGGTTAAAGTGTGTCATGAACTCGAAACCGCTGGAACACCAGCGTCACTGTCCACAGTCAAAACAAGTTTTACACAGACTGAGAGGATCCCGACCAAGACAGAAGCCACTGCTCCATAATCAAAGCCTTAAAGTGCAGTTGAAATTTGCAGGCATACACATGGACAAACCAAATGCCTCTCCAAAAGATAGCGCACCAGCGGTCAAGCATGGTGGTAGCAGCATTATGCTCTGGGGCTGTTTTGCTGTGAGTAGTACTGGAGACCCTAAGACCCTCCAAAATCCTCAGTTTCACGATGGATAGATAGATGGATAGATTTTGCTAAGGGACATTTAACCTAATGTTATTTGGGGCGGGGCGGGTGTGTGGGGGGGGGGGGGGGGGGGATTAAGGAAAACACAAAATAAATCCAAACTTATGCACCAATTCTTGTTTTTCAAGAACAGTTCAAAGAAATCATTAAAACCCCAAATTACTCTGACATTCATGTCCGTGATTACTGAATGTAACCTTTTGCCTGTGTGGCTGCATGAAACCGGGATCTGAAAAGATCAATATGCCCCAAAAACCAAATACAGGAAATATTACAATGAGACGGTCAAAGCCTAGCAACCAGCCATGCTTCAGCCTTTATGCTATTGTTTTAACAATTTTTACGTAGCTCAAATTTGTGGGAATCCCTCATCAAAAAGAAGAAAACCAGTGCCAGGCAGCATTGTGTAAAGCTCAGTTTGACAGACAGTCCCATGTGCCACTGAGCCCCATCCAGTGAAACTGTATCAGCAGAGATTATCTCTGTGGGGCACAAAAAATAACCTGTCATCACTGAGAAGGAGAACGGTGGTCCACAGAAGCCAGTCTCAGTTTACAGAAGCTCATTTATTACAATGTTTAACAGGTAAAATATCGAGTCAGTGTAGGAACATAAAACATTTCGTTGTATTTCTGACTATGTTTTTCTCGAAGGCTGTCACTGTTCCTGAAGATGGAAGACGAGCAGCCTCTGATGTCTTGATCCTGTGAAGATGTCCAACAGACGAGCTTTGCATGATGAAATGTGGATCTTTGTGCACAAACTCTAAAAATAGAGTCACGGTAAAGGAACCAAGTCAATGTGAAGATCTGCTGAGGGAATTTAGAACTTGACGAAACAGCTGAACGCTCCAACTAAGCCTCTGGATCATGTTGGAAACACTCCCCCTCGTGTGTTTGGCATTTCTTCTGAGCCTGACTCTCTGCACCAGACAGAGGCAATAACAAAGAACACACTGTAGGACTCTGCAGCACGCTGTGATTATGTAAAATGTGGCTATTGTAGTCATCTAGGTGGCCTGAAAATAAATTTTACTCTGGCTTTGTGTGTGACACCTAAAAAAAAAAGAGGATATCCTTAACCTTCATAACTAAACGCTACAGCCAGGAAGCCACAGCCTGAACATTAAATGTCCTTGACTGAGCCGCCTTGGCCTCTAATAACAGCTTAGCCTTCAGTCTGACAGCCACAGGAGTCTGTCCACCAGTTTAACAGATCAATGGTCATATTTACATATTTAAAGCTGAGATATACATATATATACAAACTGCACCTCAGAGAGGCCAGGTCATTCAGAAGTAAGGATGAAGAAACTGCGTCTAGATCTTCTTCTTTTTATGGAAGGCCATTTTTAAGGTCGAGTTCATAACAGAGGTGCCCACAGTCCCGGCCTGGCATCCACCCAATACAAACAAATACGACAAAGCTGAGAGGATAAAATCCGACACCAAGCGAGCGAAACGCAGAAAAAAACAACACACTGCAGAAGTGGGCGTCCTCGTTCCCACGTGCATACTGACTGCATTAAGAAGAAAGGAACACTGTAGCAAAAAAGACGTTTTAGAAACATTTTACTGACATAAAATTGAAAATCATCAAACTACTGCATTCAATAAAATGTAGGATGCTAATGATTTGAAAATGACTGCGTTCTTTTTACAGGTAACACCTGCACAAGAGAGAAGACAAACTCTTCACTGCAAAAACACAGTGACTGCACCGTAATGAATGTTTTATTCCTTTTAGTCGTGCTGACACAGGACAGTGTAAGCCTCACTGAGGGTAAAACTCACACACTTCAGTAAAAGACAGAAAATAAAAAGATTCATTTTTTTCCTTTCTTCTTGGTATTTTTGTCTTTAGGTGGTTCTTCTTCTTCCTTTCCTGACGCAGCTTTACTTCTTTTCTTTCCCAGGGGCGTCTTTGCATACCAGCCCTGTTGGAAAATGGAAAGAAATCCTTTTATGATTTTAATGTCAGTGACAACAATACTGTCAAAGAATGAAAATGTAAGCAAATCCTAAAGAGTAACTTAACAACCTCTAATAATCTCGTGTTTAACCTTTCGCCCAGCTATAAAGTGATCCGCAGTACTTTTAGTCCATTTTTAGCTACAATTATCACAAATTCTAAAGGGCCAGAGTAAAGAAAATCTTTGTGGTTGTACAAAGATGTATTTTTTGTCTGCTTATTTTGTTGGTTTTTGTTTTTTGCCCTTTATCCCCGTCCCTCTTCTCCACTGTTTTTTTTCCCCCTCTTTCTTTCTCCCTTTTCTTTTCCTCATTCAAGTCTGTCCCGTATCTAGCAAGTGAAAATAAAAAATAAAATAAACAATAAAAGGTGAATCAAATAGACCAATACGGCAAAGCTGGGATGGTCCATTTGGTAAAGTAAATCCGTTGGGCATCTTCCTTCGCCTTTAGACAATAATTCTGATGGCAAAAGAACCAAACGGGACAGGCAAAAAAAAAAAAAAAAATCTTTGTGACACAGACGGGCGTCAATATTCTGCTTCTCAGCCTGCCGTTAAGTTACTCTTTACATAAAAGACATCCACATTACCTTCAGGGCCTCCTCCTCCTCCTGGAACACGGGGTCAATCTGGGCTAACGGGGCGATAAATTCAGCTGCAGTCAGCGGTCGTTTTGCCTGCTGGAAGACTCGATGTTTGGTAAGAACACTCTGAATCACTTGGACGATGTGACCTGGAGTATAGCCGTCAGAAATCTTTGCCAGAGAACTGAGGTCCAACGCCTCGGTCACTCCACCTCCGTGCTTTCTGATGAGTTGCTTCCACAGGACTGAAGGCAAACAGAGTCAATTTTAACACCAACGTAATCAAAATATCGTTATATTCATTACAAAAACATGAAGTTTAATTGTGGGTGTCTTGTCTTTACTGCGTCTTGAGCCGTAGTCAGGTCTTGGGATGAGGAGGATTTTGCTGAACATTTTGCACAGAGACTTAATCTCGGCACTGTGCGGGTCTCGAGTCGTTCCTATGATCAGGACACGATCCTCCCCTTTGATCAGTTTCAGGAACTTGGGCAAATCTTTCTTCAGCCGCTTAGGGTCCAACTATTAACCACATGGAAAAATCAGCTTTACAACATTTGTACACAATGATAATCCCTTTGTCTGCTTTACCTCTTTTTCCTCCTTGGGGATTTTCTTGTAAAACATTTTCTCTGCGTCTTCGATCCAGATTACTGAAGGCTGCATCAGCCTCGCAACCTGTGTGTAAATGATTAGGAGGAACTTACGGTCTAGCTAAGCAGGATGCAAATGTTCATGGCATTCATGTACAGGCCGGTGGTGATGTGGGTCATTCCTGCTGCTACACCACCCTGTTCTTTAAATGCACTCTAATCTGTGAGTCTGTATCTCAGGCTGTCAGCTGTACAGCCCTCTTTCTTCCACCTTATTTGGGTTACACTCACGCTGCATTTCAGTGGTTTGCTGCATTTTTCTATACACTGGCTTCTTTATTCTGCTTGACATTAACCAGTTTTTCATGTAAGTTCATTAAGGTTATGCCTTCATAAGTTTAAGTCTTTAAGATTATGACAGAAAAATCTGAATGCAGTCTGATTTTACCTTTTTTAAAGTCTTTAAATCACCAAATTATTCTCATTTGTGCTGTACACACGAGATTATAAGAGTGATTAAAAACATTACAAAGATTGTGGTTGGCCGTTTTACCTTAAACACCACGTGAAGCATCATGGCGAGCCCGCTCTTGCCTGGGTACTTTCCGGCTGTGTTCAGGGGAGACAGATCAAACAGGCAGGCGCCCGTCTCGTGGCAAACCGCATGGACCAGCATCTTTTTACCCACACCTGTGGGTCCGACCAGCAGGACTGACTTTATCAGAGGAGCCTTCTCATGTACCACCTGAGAGCCTGAAAGTGACGCGCATATTATTTTCAAACTACAGATGTTTTCTGTCCCGTTGATGTTAAATCTCAGTGGCTGGCTTTAATACCTAACGGCAGAACTGCATACAGAGATATGACTTGTCGCACATCTGACAGTGACGGCATGGGCTCAATGTCATGTTGCCTCAGCGTGGTCCCCAGGTAGCTATAGTCACCTAGGGAGTATACAGCAAGTCGCCTGTTTATTAGCTTTACATAGACACAATGCAAATGTTCTGCAAAACCATAATCAGTGAATAAATCTTACCTTAACAAAGGCTGGAATATAAAATAATGTAATAAGTTACAGCATTTTCTGCTATTTAATCTTTACTTAACTGAACTGTGATGTTTGAATATAGACAGTCGGTGCAAAATCATCACACATTACATCGAACGACTGCGTTAGATTAGTTTTAGCAACGTGAGGAAGTCATAAACCAGAAGAGGGCAGCACATCCACACGCCATCGTTTCTACTGAATACAGCTCAGTGGTGAACTTCCTGTGGAGTACCAGCACATCATGTACAAGCACACAAAAACAAGACGACCAGAGTTACAATTAGACAAAAGGATTTCTGTCACAACAGTATGTCGTGTCTTACCCAAGAAATCCTGCAGCTGAACGTTATGTGTGTGTTTCAGTAAGCCCTGCTCCACCAGCTCCTGACACAGAGACTCCAGAGTCCTACAGATGGGAATAAAAGATGAACTCTAAATCTCTTCTGCATTGTGCTGAACATCCAATCAGGCTCCGCGTGACCTCACCGATCAGCCGTCAGGTCTTTTTCCTTTTTCTTCTTCTTTCCACTCTTAGAGCCTTTCTTCTTCTGCAGAATGAAGCAAATACAATCAGGAACACGCTTGAAGGAGTCAGCGTAAACTGCGGCCGCCGTCTCTCAGTGAGGTACCTTGGCGTTTGCTTTCGTCTTACCGCCCTTGTCTTTATCCACAGACAGCTTCCACTCAGCCAGTTCGTGTCTCATCTGCTCATCGACCTGGTGCGAGCAAAACATCAGCAGTGAGTGAGACAAACCCGAGCATTACATCAAACTCTCTGTTAAGACCAAACAAAATGTTAATTTAAGGCTAAGCAGGAGTAAACAGGTGTTTTGTTGTGAAAGAGCCAGGCCAAAGGTTCAGGACATGAATTGCTTTGAAAATGGTGGATTGTGTGCTGGAGCCTTCACCGTACCTTCACTCGAATTTCCGCCTCAATGACTTTCCTCTTTTCTTCCTTGATCAGCTCCGGGTCATGCATTTGGTTAAAGTTTCCGTACTCGCTGCGATTGTGCCAAAAGTCTGAGGATGACAAAAATGCACTGCAGACTCTAAGAATGCGCATGAACGGTTGGTGCTGCTCATCAGGACGCAGCGTGGGAGAAACGGTTCGTCACTTGGAGACTGAAGAAGTCACCTGGATGAGCGACGAAACGTTTCTCCCACTGAAAACGTCCAGATGAACAGAACTGACAGATTTACTTACCTGCATGACTGAGCATGCATCAGGATAAACTATTATACTCACAAAGACGTCATTATTGGCCAAAACAAACAAAAACCTTTACGGTTTGTTGCAAACCCAATTTAGCAGATCACTAATTGAACGAGACCCTTTGTCTTCAACTGAATGTGAATCATGAGTTTTAGTGTTAAAAGTTTTTAACATTTACGGGGGCCGTAAACAAACACTCACTGTTTAGAGCTGGACCGTACCTGCGTAGATTTTACTTTCAACTTCGAGGTCCAGCAGAAATGCAGAGGGCAGCATCTTCAGCCCCGCCTCCTCCACCTGATCGTGATACAGTTACAGCGATGAACACAAAGTGAAGCATTTGGTTTTGCTTTGATTGAGCTCAAATTTTCCCAGTTTTGCTATATTCTTATCTAAGATACAGTAATAATCATTTTACAGATTGTTCTACTAAATTAAAAATGAAATACAGCGGTGTCTCCCCACCTCCTCGTCTTCCCTCTTCTTGTCACTTTTCCCCTTTTCCTTCTTTTCTTCTTTTCCTTTAGCTTTGGCGTTGGCCTCTTCTTCTTCTTTTGCAGCAAATTCTTCCAACAACTAAAAAACCCACCAACACCACTGTTTACGAACAATATTAAAGCATGAATAAATCTTTTAAATCAGACTGGATTCTACCTGCTGAGGGGTCTTTTCAGCAAAAATGAGGGCAGAACCTCCATCTTCTTCATCTGGGTAGTCTGGAAATGTTCCTGTAGCATTGCTATGGAAAACATCGAAGATTCAAACGTGAAACTAAACCCACCGAGTGTGAAAAAGCTCCGTGACCAGAGGAAAAAATCATGGAAACAAACTCTCTGCCAGCTTACCGGCACTCAGTGAACCACTGCTGAATTTGCACCTTCATGCTTTTGCTCATGTCGTCCCCTTCCACATCCCGTAGTTGGTTCATGACATCCACTGTGGCCTTTTGGTAAGCTTCCTCGTGCTCCATCTGTTTTACTCGTGTGGAAGCCTCGATGGCCTGGGCCGTCATTTCTGCAGGGCGTGGCACCTCATACTTTGGATCCATATTCTAGAACAAAAATTCAGCACTCTAGTGTTTCCTTATAAACATTAAAAAAGTATCTTGATGAAGCCGCATTTTACCCACCATTCCCAGAAAAATCATCTCTTCCTCTCTGGCAATTTTTGTCCTCTTCCTTTGCACGTAGCCCTTCCACACCTGCAATTACATTCAATTATACCTGTGAGCATGAACGAGTGCCTACACAAAAGAAGAAGATGGCATGTGGCACGTGGTGTGTCAGTAATGATGGACCTTTTGGATGCAGACTGCAGCTGATTCAGCACTTTCTGCTCCAGGTTCCTTGATCCTGTATATGGTGTTCATATTTAAGTTTTTCATATTGAACTTTGCCCTTTCACGTCCTTGTCGTGCCCGCTCTGCCACTTGAATAATCTTCACTGCCTCCTCTTGACTCATCTTCTTGGTCATTACAGGCTGTGGGGACCAAAAATAGATCAGACAAAAGTACGGAAACACCTTCTGCATGACGCCGAATCATTAAATGTAACAGTTGTTGCATAAGCGTGTAACAAAATGACAGGAACGAATTAAGCGAGAAAGTTTCAGGGCTTTAAAAGATTTGGTTGCTTTTCCACTCACTTCAGGAGTTTCGGTGACCTCCGCCATTTTCAGGATGTCAGTCAGCATGGCCTTCCTTTGCTGCACCTCTTTGCTGCGTTCACTGTGAAAATAGCGAGGGATGGGGATCTCGAGGTCGGCCTAACAGGACATGAGAGTAAACAGTGGTTACTATGTTGGCCCTGGGCGTGGGTGTGCGGAAGCTTAATTTGGTTTTATCTTGAACTCAGAAATCAAACGTACAGGTATGAGCTTCAAATCGTGAAGCACATCATCCATGTAGTGGTACTCTGAACACTCTTTCTCCACCATTTCATTTTTCAGCTCTAACACTCTTCCCATCACGCTTTCAAGAGCTGAATGAATAAATCTTCTCTTCTGAGGGTGGACCACCAGGTCATAGGCTTTCTCCAGCTGTCTGAAGATTTGGATGTAGCGCACAAAAAGCATGGCCAGACGCTGGAAGAAAACTACTCTGTCTTTTTCAGGGCGCGGGGGCTCAGCTGGTAGTTCTTCGGCTAGCAGACAGCTCAGCTCTAACTGGGCATCTGCCCACAGCTGGTTGTATGTCCTGAAAAAGTGGAAGCAATCTGATGAGTTTGTGCCAGAACGAACAGTCAGAGTGATAATCCTGAAAAGTACATAATGCAGGTTAGTGATTGTTCAAAGAATAATAAGAAAGATCATGACTTGCAAATGCTAATAACAACAAAGCTAAACATTTAAAGAGCAAAAACCAGCACACTTGTCAGCGCTGCTATTCAGCTGGATGGAGTCTCATTACTCATTAGGATTGACAATAATAATAAGATGAATAACCCTTTATTTATTCTATGATAAAATATGCTGCCAAATTTGAAATATCCCTGCTATGATACTTTCTTTAGTTTGACTTATTGGGTACAGATATTTTCACGTTTTACGCACAACAAGCAAACATTAAACTAACCTCACTTCACAACAACAGAGCACGTGGCTTTTGAAAAGGTTACCTTTGCGACATATTTTTGCCTCCGCGGGTAGAAAACGTGTCTCTAATCAGACATGAAACAACCAAAAAAGGTCCCACGGAGCCTAAACTAAACCAAGGTTAGCTACAGCTTATTAAACGTTAGCCTTCAGTGCGTGGTCTGTTTCCATAGTAACAGTAATACAGGAAGTCTGTCCGCTTTGGAAAGTCGTGTTTCCCTCCGCAGTTCGAGTCAGGGCGCAGGATAAGTTGAGGATATGCTGAACACAACATAACTGATACGTGTCAAGATACCTTTGGGCTCCAGTTGCGCACCCCAGAAGACGATCAGTAAGGATTACAGAGGCAGTGGTAAGGTTATGTTCAGGTAAAGGTAAGCGATGGGGAACACCTGAAATGACGCACAGTGCTTCTTTTCCACAATTAATATAAAAAAAATATAAACATCTACACCAACAATAATAATAAAAACAGTAATATCATCTTCCTCCTCGCGTTTGTGCTTTTTAAACCACCAATAAATATCGAATGACGAAATGCGCATCTAAAGCTTCCACATGAGCTCTTTACGCAACTAGGTGACGTGAATACATGCAAAGTGCAAATGTGCATCTCTGTAAGCATAAATAGAAGCCTGTTAATAACTGATTACAGATTAAACAATGAATCAATCTAAAGACTTCACGCATTAATAGATTTGCCTCAATATTACACTCATACAAACCACACTTTGTATTTTAAACTGGATTGGAGTCACAGTTCCAGGAGCTGAGTCAGCAGATGTGTCAGTATCAGATGTATCTGAAATGTAGCGACCCACTAATTACACCACTCCGTAACCCTGCCACACCTGTAGGTAAAGTTTTAGAGTTATACACGGTTGTTACATGACTCTGTTCAGCATGGGTGGGAAAAAGCCGGATGGCTGCTCCAGGAGGCGCAATATCTGCGGCGCTTAGGCGGTCACAAGACTTGGACATCGGTGAGCAATAACATCGGCACGCTGACAGGTCAGCTAGAAGCTCACATGCCCACAGATTCTTCACTTCTCTACACCCAACATCCAACAAGTCGCTCTTTTCGGAAAAGTGGACTCTCGTGCGCTTCCGCGCCACTGTCTTTGTCGGCTTTTTTTTTTTCTTTCTTTTTTAATGGAAGTTATAGTGCACGGGGGACTTTTTCAGATCTTCGCCCATTATTGCATCTATAAGAGGGTCGTTTTTATTTGAAAGTAGCCTGTCCCGTTCAACTACAACTAGTGATGTTTTTGGTGCGTAAAGGAGTGGCTCATGCCTAAGTGAGCGAGTGCCACTGGAAGAAATTACACCAAAGATGTCAACATTGCTTTACCACCCACTCAAAATCGATTGTATTACCTTCAAGAAGGTGGCTCCTCGTATAAATAGGAACGCATTATTTCAAGAAAGACGGTGGTGAGCACAATCTGTCGGCTTTCTCTCCTGTCGGATCGGAAGAATTTGCTGAAGACAACTGTGTCCACCCTCCAGGACATAAGCATCTTTAACTCCTAAACTAGTAAGTTTGAAGTTCAATTAAATGCATTTGCGTTACTCTTGTATTAAACAAGGGGAAAGTGGAGATTTCTTTAGAAGTTACCTATTTTATCTCCAACATGCAGATTTTATTAATTTTGCTGTAATAATGAAAATGTGAAGGACTTCAGATATCAGTGCTGATTCGTCCCTTCATGTAAATCATAATGCAAACTGTCCAAGTGTGTTTTTGGTCAGTCCAGTCAAACAAATAAGGCATTTCTTTTCATGTAATGACTTTCATGTAACAAAACCCGTCTGCTCATGCTTTCAGACAGTAAAGTCATGCAGGTGGAAAGGAAATGGCACATACTGCTCACTATCTTCTTTCTGCTCATCACTTCGGGTCAGTGTATGGACAGCAAGGAGGACAAGCAGAAAGAACGAAGGACCCTGTTGGATCTAATCTTACAGGTTATCAGAGACAGCCAGCAACGGGAGAAACCCATCTCCAGGCGCTGTAGCAGTGGACTCTTCACTTCAGCACAAGACATGAAGTTCTCCTCCCGGGAAAAGCCTTTCTATGTCCCTAGGCTGGATAACAGTAGACTCTCAGGTAAGCTGATAAGATTTATTTTTAGGTTCTGATGATGAAGGCATAATCCCCATTTTACAGTTGGGGACAGCTGTCAGTGTTCTGGGCAGTGCTGCACGTCTTATTCAAGAGCTTCATTTAGCTGAATGGAAACTGGTTTGTTCGAGTTAAATTTTGTAAGCACGATTCAGTTTTACATGTGTATCAATGGTGCTCAGAAAGGTCAGCATCCAGATCCGTCTGTCCTCAAGTGTCCAGCTAAATTTAAAGTGGTTTCCATGAACACAATGCAGGTGTGCTTCATTTTGAAGACCTGTTTTTTGACCATGTTTCTTCAACACGTGTGCCTGTGTTTAACTGACTGTTGGACAGATGGAGATGTGGATAGGCTAATTAAGGTAGGAGGGGCATGGTGATGCTAAACTTGTGAATGAGTCATTCAGTATGATTGGACTCTTTAACGTGAATGATGAGCGCCCAGCATGCACACAGGCACTGTAGTGTCCTAGAAAGCATCTCCAGTCACATTCACGTGTGCAGACAGAGCAGATAAAGCAGACTGGTTGTGCTGTGTCACGTACACGGCATTGCATCAGTGATACTCTAACTAAAATACTTTTTTGACCGTTATGGAATGAAGAGCCTGTATGAGGAGACTATAAACACTGGACTTTATTTATCTGGGATGACTATCCAGAGCATGTTACTGAATTTTGCCCTTGCGAATGACATTTAACAGGATTTTTACTAAAACTGAGTCGTCTCAGACATTTCAGTAAATCTGCATTAATGCTGCAACTCTTCAAATATCTAAAACCTGGCAAAGAAGGTGCGCTCGAATGTGATAAAGAAAAGGAATCCAGAAAATCCTTCTATGCAACTGTTTTTACAGACAGTTTAAACTCAGAGAGTAGTCGAGGGCTGTGCCTCATTGGTATGTGTGGGTGTGGGAGTATATTAAGGGCTAAGTTAACATAATGTGCTGTTTATTTCCAATATCAGACTGTCTCCAACAGCACTATCAATTAGATCATGTTGTAGAGATGTTGTGCAGGCGTTATACAGCTTAAAATCTTGGCTCCAGCTCATGCAGTTGGAAAAGTACCTTTCAGACCACTGACTGGATGGAATTCATCTTTTGAGGATATAAAAAGCAGCACATTAGCAAGCGGTGCGTGCAACGCTACCAAAGATTTGTGGTCACGCAAGGATGGATGTTTTGAACACAACGAGGAGGAAGGAGAAACATCGATAAATCCACTGATGTGTGCGGCACACTCACCTCTTCCTCTAAAGCTACGGTTGTTTCAAGAAACACGCCCTGAAGCCAGGCACTTATTTTCTAGCTGGTTTTATCTGTTACATTGTTACAGTTTTGGACTGGCAGCTAAAAACAGTGTCGACACATTCACTAATCCTCCACATATGTAGACCCTTTGTAATGAAAACCTGACTCGTGTTGCTCTTATGGACGTCCACTTGACGGCAAGGTTGTCTTCTGTCCGTCTTCCTAAATTAATTTTGTAATATTCTATTTTCTTAGTGCATCTAAGTGATTTTCTTCCATATTTATCCCCCCGTAGAGCATTGCACAAATCTCTGGCTCGAGGGTTAATGTAGCTACTTACTTCTTCTGATGAGCATTAAACTCCCATACAATAATCTCTTTAGCCTGTAAGCATGGCCATTGTGTTATGAGACTGCTGCCTGTGTTGCCTGGGTGGACAGTTAATACAAGCAGAGGTCCTTGGTGTCTTTATGAATACACAAAATTTCCCCAGAGTGCAAACCGTGGACAAAAACATGAGTGTGTCAATCAGTTGGAGAAAAACTACATTTGTTGCACATCTGAGGAACTTAATAGAGAATGAATAATGTTCATTTATGATTCTGCAGTTGGGACGTGTGCAGTAAAATTCAAAAACATTTCAAAGTTATTAATCATGCAAAGCAGCTGTGCATCGTCACGTAAAGCAGCGACACTGCTGAGATTCTGGAAACATAATGCAGGATGCAGGAGGGAGACTGTTAACAATGACGATCCCTCCGTCACTGTGATTCATGCATAACTTTGCTCAGATGGTGAGAAGCTAACAGTGAGTTTCTTTTCCAGAAATCTTTTCCAGAGATGCAAACATGAAAGAGAAAATCATTGAGCATTTTGGAGGTAAGAAACTCGACACCAAAGACGACACTAGGAGCACAAACTCTGTCTCTAATGCAAGACCATTTGTTTCTGACAACTAACTGTCCCAGCATAGATGGCACTAACCCAGTGCAACACTTTACTGGAAATTCCTCCTTTTGCCCCTGTGAAAAAATCGTTTTCTTTCCAAGCCAGCATACAGTATGCTCAGGTCATAGAAAACATCACGAACACTGGGGGCTGCAGTAAGTTAAGAAAGGGTTGCTTGTAGGGCAGCAGTGCTGAGAAACAGCACATGGTCTGAAGCTGACAGTATTAAGCTGAAGGCAGTGGCACATTAAGCTGATTATTTGTCTCAAGAACTATGTGCAGGGTTCATTAGTGATGTGAAAATCTGGAAGCTTAAATGTTAGATGTGCTTATAATTGAAGACTCGATTCCCCTGCACACTAAGGCCAGTTCCAGCTTTAGTTAGCACATGTCTGTTCACATTAACTGTGAGCTCAAGCTTAATTACACCTGCAAATAAGATTTAAAAAAATGATTGTTTTATCTGATGAGACCTTTTTCTGTTAAGCAGGACCAGTCAAGTTCTCATCGGAGTGCAAAACACACTTTCATAGAGTTTATCACAACACGAGGGATTGCTCAACACCAGCGTGTATGTATGACTTCTTCTCCTGTTCTGTTTCTGCTGATGTGCTCGATGTCTTGATCATCATCTGTGCTTCCTCAAAACCTGTTTTTACGGGTTTACTGTAACATGTTAACAGTTTGTTCCGTTCTTTTGGGTTGGAGTTGTCACACGCTGGTAATATGACATTTAAACCAACTACCAGTCAAATCTGATCCGAGTTCAGTTTATGAGTGCTAAACTCTGTGCTTAATAAGACAAACTTTATTGCTTTAAACTGTTCTTAAATTATAAAATCATTTTGATTTGTGGATGAGGGGTATATACACCCCCTCTGGCTAACATTTAGGGAGTAAAACCTGTAGCGATTGAGGACACAGTCGGTGGCCTTTTCTCTGTATTTATGCCAGAAGCATAAATAGAGGATCATATCAGAGCGGCTGTCCAAACTGTTAATTTTATCCAAGCCAAAGTCTGAATCACTGTCAGCCTTCTTTGTGACAGCGATATAACCCACGGCCTGCAGTACCACACTAAACTGTGTGTGTGCAGACTGACTGCAAACAGAAATCGCAGCTACACTGGAAATGAACATTATGTAAAAAAACTGAGTGTGTTTTTAAGTTCTTATGCAATCGTTTTTACTTCTGAGATCAAACCTGCGTCCACGCAGCATTGAAATAAAATGAGTTTGACACTTGAGCTGTACACGATAACGTCGAGGGTTTCTAGTAAAAGTAAACAGAGCTAACGCGCCGCAGGGATTTGAAAGTTCAAACACGATGTTTTATTATTTGATTCTGTTTTTAAGACAATTTGTGATGTATTATGAAAGTCCTGGTCTTCCTTCTGGGATATTAATGATATGGGAATTAAGAGGAAAATGTCCAGCAGACATCATCAGTGAGTGCAGACGGTAATGCTGGGTGTGCATTTGTCACACAATAAATTAGAGCGAGAAGCTCCTCCTCTTCCTGATGCCTTTCACACATGTGACCGAGTCAAACAGGCATCAAATCACATAATCAGGATTGTTCCGAGGTTAAGGAAGTTTATTTAAAGCCTGACAATAGTGAGACAATATTGGCAAATGGGTCGCATACAGGATGCTGGGTTGGGATGGCCCAGAGGATTGTGGGACGCAGTTCATGTCACGCAGATATTACAGATGTCAGGGTCAGAAAACGGGACTCTGTTTGTACTTCACTCGCAGTCAGGAATTATCATGTGGCAGCAGCGCTCAGTACCTTCTCTTAGGTCTATTTCTTTATATATATATATGTTTATATATACACATACATATATATATATATATGTATAATTGGCTTTTTATCTTTTACCAGTAAGTTAAGTATACTTTACTATAGATGCCACCAGCAGAACACGGTTTTACAAGTATTTCACTATGAACCTGAGACCTCATGTCTACGTTACTATTTTTACCACAAATCAAAACTTTTCATGTTTGTTTTTTACTGATATGGTTACCAGGGAGGCGTTATATTAACAACATGTTTTTCTCCCCAGATTACAAAAGATGTGCGAGATTGCTAACACGATTAGCGATGAGTCCACTCTGCATGCAGTCCTAGATGTTGCATGTAAGTTTTTTCCTGCTTTCCTGACTGTTTTCGTCATCATCCTCTGAATAGAAAAAAAAACGAGGTTAAAGAAGACAGAAATATTAATTTAGAGGTCTTTGTTGCTTTTGGTCAGTTTAATTGAATGTGTGATACAGAGCTGAGGGGGGAAATTTTCATGTAATTAGAAATGTTAAATTCAACATTTCTTTACTTAAGAAGACTGTATGCTTTGATGACATGCTAAAACATTAGCCTGTCAGAACAGGGTTTAAATTTAGGTCTGTAGTGGAGTGAGAGAGTCAGAAAGAACAGAGACGCAGATTTTATACATTCAGTTCTCTTTATGCCAAAAATGCACATTAGAGCATGTAATTCATGTTGTCAAGCAAATGTGAAAAAATGGCACACAGAGATAATGAGACTTCACCCGTGGTCTCCTGCATCCACAACAACAGAAGGGTTAAAGTAAAAAAAAAACATACATACATACATATATATATATATATATATATATATATATATAGTTTTTTTTTTAAACTCCACGAACGTCACTGCTTCCCGACGTTCGTGGGAGAAACGCCGCTCGTGTACTTCCTCACACTAAATCTATTAATATGACCGCTCTTAGGACAGAGGACGGACTCTGGCTAACATCAGTGGAGTAATTTACGACGCTGTCGTTGTCAGGCCTTTTTAAAATTGATCTTCTGTGACAGCAGGTCTGAAGGGTTCACTGCTGTCTAAATCCAGCAGGGTAAATGCACACATTCAGTACAGGAAATTAGCTGGAGAGTGATTGCTCTTACAGGGTTAATCTCTACAAGCGGTCATCTTGGTTCATTTGATTTTTTGGTAGTGGAGTTGGTGATTATAAATTTGAAGAGGCTGACACATCCCCAGGTATTCAGTTTCTCAAGTGAATCAGATAATAAGATCCTGTCGGCGCTGTGCTGACGAAATCTGACAAATGTATCAATTAGAGGGAATATTAAAGGATTCGTTATGTCGTCATTATGGTCATTTCTTAATAGAGATGTTAGCAGAATTACATCTTTGAGTGGAAAACAACAACAATTTGCATGGAGGTGTTGGAGGTGAACGTGGAAGTATAATTAGTTTTCTAGTTTTAGTTTTCTAAATACAGTTCCTGCTTTGCGGGGGCGTCTTAGCCTGCGGAGAACCTTCTTCTGTTTGCCTTGCATGGAAAATCTGATTTGCAAAATTTTAGTAATGAACAAATCTACTGTAGCTAGCCTAGCGGTGCCTAATCGTTAACTGTTAGCAGAGGAGCTTCTGAAAACCATCACATTTGCAAAGAAGAAATAGAGCGTGGGAGACAGGAAGCAGAAGAAGCAGTGTAATGGCGTGCAGCAGTGGTGCACAAACACGTGGGGAGTGAAAAAGAAACAGTCTGAGCCTGTTCCAGCTGAACTAAAGGATGACTCACGGTCACCTGATCCTAACTGTAAGGAAAAGCCTGAACTTACATGTACGGTGGGGGTGTCTGTCTCCTGAATCCACAGTGGGAGCTGCTTCCACAGAAGACGCTCTGCCTCCTATTCTACAAACTCTCGGAGCCACAAGCAAACATGCAGAGCAAAGTGCTCTGTTGGGATAATATGGCACTGTGCACCGAAAGACACGACAGGGCCTGATTATCGAAAACTTTATATGTGAGGAGACAAAACATAACTCTGTCTTTAAGAGCCCATGAAGAGTAAATATGGGTAAATATGGTCTCTCGTTACTATAAGAATATTAATATAACACAGACTGAGAACCAGAGAGAAACAAATGAACATGAGTCAGGTCTGTCAGTGCTGAGAGGATGTTTCAGTCCGTTACACTCGGTCTTTCAAACTGCATTTATTTCTTGACCATATCACAGAAATGGCTGAAAATAGCTTTATTGTTATTGTTATTATATAACAATTAGTTGTATTGGGTGGACGTGCGTTATTATATAATAGACACGCCCCTGTTTGTGGATAAGCTGAGACGTAACACGGAGGAACGCTGCGATGGACGCCACTAAGGACACATTTTTAAACGCTGACTTCCTCTGAAATTCAAGACCCGTCAAAATCACCTTTTCACTTAAAAGAGTGGTTGTATTATTTGTTTAAAGGGGTGAAAGGATGCAGGAACGAGTGACGGTTCATCCTCATCAAGGTTTTATATTTTCTTTTGATTTCAGGTCCCAGAATAACAGAAGAAGGATCAATGTGGTGCCAAGGAAGTGCCTTCAAACCCACAGCAGTCATGAGAACGTGGTTGTGTTTCTAGTGTTTCTACTTTCTGTTGTTCTCGCAGTCATCGATGGACGTTGTTGGTTGTTTTTGAATGGATGTACCTGTATATACCATGTATCTGTAAAGAAATATTAATTTAATATTAAATGCACCTATTTATTGAGAAGGAATGTATATAATAATTTCACAGTCATTCAAAATTTGATTCTTTTTTGGTTATTACAGTTATGGATGAGGAAGAAGCTTCTTTTCTCATCCATATATATGACTCCCACTATTATACTGATATTACGCTGTCATTGTCTTCATTACATTTTATTTGGCACTGGAGTGGTGGCTGACAATGAGAATATATGGAATAAGAGCAATGGTGATAATGCACTGCAGTACTGAACAATAAAGAATACTGAAGCACAGCATGTTGCCATCATTGAAGATGAGGGGAAACTGGTGGAGAGCAGTGTGATGAGTTGAGCTCAGGATTAAGCCAGTCTCTCCAGTTTGCAGAGGAAACACCGTTCGGTGTGGTGAACACGACTGCGTTTCATTACAGTTTTTATGCTGTGGGAATCCGTCTTTATGTTCCTTCTGGCCCGAGTATTTCTTCTTCTTTCAGCACCTTTCTGACGCTGTCTCTGAACAGGACCACCATTACTAAACTCTCTCCTCTAACTGGAGCTTGTTGCAAAATTTCTGGCAGATTCCTCTGCTTGTCTCTGGCAATCACACACTCCATCATAGCTGTCAGATATCTTGGACTCAACGGGATGTTGAGCAACTCGAGCTCCAAAGAACCAGCTTTGGATAAGCTCAGCAAAGGTTTGGTGAACTCCTCAAGTAGTCACACGTGAAAGGCATTTTTCAGAGTTGTAGCTGTTGATAGGGAGAATCTAAATTAGCTACACGATGGCTGATGGTGGGCTTTGAAAACATCTGCGTACCGTGCGGAAGACTTGACAAATTGGCTCTGGTGAAAGTTTCTTGCAGTTTACAAGTGCAATCAAGCAGGGGGAGGAAAACCGTTTGAAGAAAGTTTGTTCACGATAATCAAAATTCACTGAATGAAATGTGCTTTGTGTTCAAGCCTCAGGCCACCTGCTATATCAGTTAACAGGCTGAACTGAGCGCAGTCTCCAACTCGTCTGACTTCATGCCAGAAAAGAAAGAAATGTGTTTTTTTCTTCCAAAGGTTCTCTCGTGTTTTCTTTTAAAGCAGCAAACACTGTATGAGAACTGGAGGTCGTTCAGTGACTGATGGAGGCGTCCGAGCTGCTTTAATTGAGTTCACTGTGAATTTCGGGGAGGGGGTCAACTTGGCTGTGGTTACAGTAACAGAGCGCAATACAGTACAGAGCGCTCTAAACTGCTGACAAAATAAAAAGGTCAGAGATCTATTTTTCTTTTTCATGTCGTATCGTCTCGTACATTTGTGCTCTGAGAACAGTGACAGTGATTGCTGTTTTTATTTGGGGAGTGAAATAAATGATCCACGTACACGTGGGGATGCTGATAAGCTAAGAAAACATACCCTAAGCCAAAGATTACAACAGCTCTGTTCTCACGTCAGTATGTCTCTGCAGACTTAGCAGGAACGTTTTTCTTACACTGGATCATGCATTATTCAACAAAGTTTGGCCTGTTGTGGGATCGTTAAAAAATCATCTGCAGCGGACATCAGTTCAAAGGGTTGTGAACTTAAACATTGTTGAAAATATGTGCGTGGGGGGGTTGGGTTGTTTTTTAGTGCTGATGATGTACAGATCCTATCAGTGCAGTGTTTTCAGCATGATATGAGATGTCCTTGCTCTGCAGGGCAATAAAATCGGTGATAGCCTCCCTTCCACAAATCAAAGTTACTTAGGAACAGACGAATCCGGCTCAGAAATTTATGCTCCACCAAAACCCCGCATATTGCAAAACCTGCAAAACCAAATAGCCAAAAGGATCCAGATGAAGCACTTCCTCTGTGGCGTACTGTGCGGTAATGAACTGGACCAATTAGGCAAAAGGGTGATGTTTTCAGCCCAAACTATAAAAGGATTAGGAAGCTAAAAATACTGCTCACACCCCACGGGATGCACTGGGGATCCCTTTCCCTTCGGGCAGGCAGAGCAGGGACACCGGATCCTAATCTGAGGAGGATATCACTTATCTGGAGACAAACAGCACAGATTAGGAGAGGAGACAGAAGATGCACAGGGGACAGTATGTGGGAGGGCGTTAATACAATTACACACAAGCACCAAATCCTTCCTCTGGTACCTCTGAGAAATGCTGCTGTAATAAATAGCAAATAGAGACCAAAGCCATGCCATTTCCTTCCTGTCAGGCGGTACCGGGCTCCATCAGAGCTCAAGATCAGTGAGGAGAAACGTGTTCATGAAGCCATCTTTAGATGGAGGATGGAGGACACGTTGCTGTAAACTTTGGGCCTTGTTCGGATGTGATACCAGCTCACCAAGTGGATCCAATGCCCTGATTCCTGCAGTTTTGTTAGCCATTTGGCACTTACTAACATATTTCATGCTAAAACCTAAATATGGGCTCTTATGACGTAGATATCAAAGCCCCTGCCCCATCCACAGAAGAACACTTTAATCCAATTGCTTGGACCCCAAGGCTTCATTCAATCAAACCGCCTTATTTATAGTGATCGCAGTCGTCTTGATGACTGTAAAATTGTTGTCGAGGGTTCATTGATTCACTTCATGTCTCATGATTAATTCATCTCTCTTCTCACGTCTTTTGTGAAATGCACAAATCCTACATGAGTCACCAATAATGTCAATTCAGATAATACATCCTTCATTGGGAATCTGACAGCTGAAAGATGACTGCATTGTCATCTTCATCATCATCACAGTCGAGTTCCTTCGTGGCTTTTTCCATCGTGCTGATTGTGCCATTGTGGGTTTGAGTAATGTGAAGAAAACACCTGTTGTTCTTTTGTGTGTTTATAAAAAGATTGTTTGGGAATTCTGTGACCCCGAAACCACCGCGAGCAGCCTGGGCCGGTCCGTGCCGTGCCGTGTGATTTGATGAGAAGTGCGCACCGCAGCTCTGTCTGTGCGCCAGCCTCTTTGATCGCGTGTCCTGGAGGTGTTGGAGCTGTCTTCCTGCCACCCCCTCTGCATGCCCCACACTGAGTGTGCTGCTATGGTTAGGACTGAACGCACCGATTAACTTCAAGGCATCCTTTTTTTCACCCAGACGTGACATATAGTTAAGAGTTAATTTACAGTGAGCTCTCAGTTTGTTCCCATTATGTGGAGAAATTACATAAACCCTCCTTTTTCATGATCGTTAAAAATAAATGCTTCACATCACAGTACATCAGCTATTTCAATGAAAGTGATTTGTACACGTGGAATATCATTTAAAGTAATGTTTCTGGGGATTTTACTGTGTTTTGAATTCATGCCAGAGCCACAGACAACCGGCGATAAGCACATCATTTTCCACAAGATGCTTTCATTTATTTAGCAATTATCTATCTTCAATTCCACATATAATTACAAACACTTCTCAACCTGTGCAGTCTGAAAACAATAACGGCTCCATACGGGTTTGAAGTTAAAAGCCGTGCCGAGTCCGATCCAGCCAGCTGGATGACTTTGGGAACATTTTAGAGAGGGAGGGAATCTTTTTTTTCCAGGGAACATTGTGTTGCAAGTCATTTAGAAATGATCGAGTCTTGATCGCTGTTGTCCGAAAGTGGATGTTTTCATCCGAGACGGGGCTTCAAACATAGTTTTAGAGCCTTCTCACAGACAGAGAAAAGCATTACCCACGGCCTCGCAAACTACAGGAAAGTACGATCTTAAAGAGCTCTGCTGAATTGTGAATTGTGTTAACTAATTATTGAGAAAAGTGAAAATCACACTGATTTAATGGTCAATAAAATGTGCTCAGACTTTAAAAACTGATTCATCTCATAAGTCACGACTCTATCAGCGACACTGACTCTGTGTTTACCTTTCCTGTACTGCACAGTAGTGATGTGTCGGTCGCGAACGAAACGGCTCTTAGAGCCGGATCTTTGACGTGAACGAGGCGAGCGTGGGGTTTTTTTTTCTTTCTCTCACCCTCTCTCTCGCACTTTTTTCCGCTTCACTCCGCACGTGAGCCTTGTGCTTTGCACTGGGCAGAGGGGGGAGGGGCGGTAGTTACACTCGCAGTAGCACAGGAACAGAGTGGGAGGGAGAGAGAGAGAGAGCCAGGGACAACAACGTCACATTAGAAAGGTATAGTAATCATCCACAACTATTTTCAGTTGCAGATGATAAAGGATTCAGAAAGTTTATTCATGCAGGCCCATATGACAGAGAATGTGCATCTTCTTTTTGTTTTCATATTTTAATTTATATTTAATTGTGTTGTGGTTTGCAGTGTTTTGTGTTGTTTCACTTTAAATTTGTTTAAAAGGAAAAAGCTGAAAATTTAAATAGTTAAAAGCTGAAATATAAATAGTTGGTTTTTGTATTATATGATTTATTTATTACATTTTATGTGGAGTGAATAAATAAAAGTATATTTACGGTGGCCCCTAGAGACAAAACACGTACAAACTCCAAAACACGTACAAAAGACAACAGAAGTGCTCCAGGATGCTAGGGGGCAGTGTAGTGGCTACACAAGCCAGCAAGTACCAACGACCGGATTTGGTGTGTGGTAGTAACAGGTAAATGAACATTTTTTTTTTAAATTATTTGAATATATATGAGTGCTTGTGTATAAATACACAAACAATACACATATGCTTTCAATTGTGTAATTTAAGTGATCTAGGTAGCTCTGTTTTGGAAGTTCAGTTAACGCTAGAAATGTGTTTTAGAGTTTGCACGTGCTTTGTCTCTAGGGGCCACCGCATATATTTATATATAAACATATATAAATAAAACCACCTTTTTTTTTACATTAGTAATTCCTTTTGTGCATAATTTTATATTGTTGTTAATAATAAATTAATTAAAGCAACAAAACAACCTGAGGAGCCGGTTCAGAGCCGAAAGAGCCGGTTCTCTAAAAAGAGCCGGAAATCCCATCACTACTGCACAGGACTCGTTGACAGCTTAGAGGTGCACCTGACATGCCAGTACCTGTTTATGAGTTGTTGCACACATACACACAGACACATTTCAATTGTAAATGTACTCAAATACTGAAAAAAAGTTTCTTTTGTTTTTTTGTTTTGTTTTGTTTTTTTTAACAGACTCAGCGGTTTTATTGGTCTGGCTACTTGAGAACTGTCCCAGAGTCTAAAAGACTTTGCATCTGGATGTGAGATTTCAGTGATTTCTAACAGAAAGCTAGTCTGGTAACCTGCCCATGGACGCTAACTTTGCTGGCAACAACTTTGCAAAGAGTATCCAGGAGGCAGATCTGGTCAGTCTGGCATTAATTGCTGGCATGCATTTTGTCACTGGTTTCTCTATTGGATCCAGCTTTCCAGCTCTGTCCTCTCATCCAAAGACTGTTATTTCAGACAACAGAAAACAACATGGCAATAGCCATGCCTTACAACCATAAACTGTGGGTGCACATGTCCATATCTTTTAATGAGAATCCCCCCGATGAACAGAGCACTAGCAGAAATCCTTGTGGTCATGTCCCTCTGAGGTTTGCTTGTGCAGCCTGTTTTTCATTTATATTTTATTTATTTTATTTTTCATATTCCTATGAGTTGGGTCCAAAACGTTTCTGGATACATTTGATGGATAAATGTAAAGATGAAGCTCGGTATAGTTTTAGTTTCGGCTGCCTGTCAAGTACAGTCAGCAGCTAACACTGTAATAACCAATTGTTGGTTTTGCTAACTGAAGTGGCTTTGTGTTCAGGACTGTTCCTTTATTTCTCTTTAAAAAAAGTACATGCTCACCATGCTCTCACAGCGGTGACCTGCTATTACAGACTTATTAAAATAGAGCATCAATCCACAATAAGTAGTTACATTAAAGCTGTTGTCTTTGTATGTGTGTCAACTGGGCGGGGGTGGTGAAGTATCCGTGGATTTTCCTGTCCCAGTCTGACCCTTAAGGCTATGTTCATGGTCTTTTCTAATTACCAATATACAGACAACAATGAGCAGCTTACATAACAAAGTTAATGCACTGCAGTATTCAGTACATACTACTCGGTGTTCTGTAGTTTCCATTAGGATGGCAGGCAGCAGGAGGGTACAGTGCTTAGTGACAATAAACACGTAGAAAACGTCAAGAATGGAGACAGCTGAGGTATTCAATTATTTTATTGTCCACACAGGTGGTTTGTCCAACGTGAACAAGCATCAAGGCAATTATGAATTATGTCACACTCATTAAAAGTTAATCTAGATTATATGTGTGTGGCATGTCACAAGTCCTTAAAATAATAATATGTTACATATATTTTGTATGGAGCGCTTTGAGTACTCCGGGAGAGTACAAAAGCGCTCTATAAGAATCAGTCCATTTACCAAATATTTATCAGCAGAGAAATCAAATAAATTTAGTGTAAAATGTGGATACGATGCTTTTATGTTAAAAGGACCAGCTGACAGCAGAAGGCCACTGTGGTGAACAACACATCTAAAATATTCACATGCACATATTCTTATTGCTAAACTTTCAAAAGACCAACTATTCTCCAAAATATCGTAAATGTCCCGGCAGCAGAATCAGGCTGTAACAGACGACATGATGGCAGCCAACAGCTTTCCATGTGTCAAGTCTGCACAACGCTTCGTCTCAGACGGACAAAACAGTAACGCAAGAAGTGCAATCAAAAGGTTCTGGGAGTGTTCCCGTTACGCGTGAATGGAGCACATCGTGGTCGTGTGCATCAGCTGACACGCTGCCATCAGAAATAAAAACGTCATTTTAAGAACGTCTTTATTATTAGGAAACGTTTTGGCCTGAACAAAATGTGTCAACATTAAAGTGTTTTCTTTCCCCTGTTCTCGGCTCTGTTTTTATGTTTCTGCTACATTGTTACCTTTAAAGTCAACTGAGGACAAAACCTGCAAATTATGACGAGCTCTGCGTGGACCGCCCCGGCTTCATTTTACTAAAATGTGGCAGTAGTCTGTAAATCATCCCTGTTGAATGAAAACAAATGAAAAAGTAAATAATAAAAACACACAAACAGTAACTACGCTGAGTCATTATTCAGAGAGATGTTGCACAACCAACATCAGGAGTGCACACTTTTTTGTGACCAGCGGCAGATGCGCTTCTAAAAGTTTAACTGCGGACCTCAGAAGCAGCACTTTGGACATTCAAAATAAATAAATATATATCCATTAAAAAGCTGACTTCCAGGGAATGTGTCAGGCATGGCAGGAGAACAGGAACAAAGTAACTACTTGGAAAAGGATGGCGGCCAAATTTAAACGGGTCACAGTTTTCACTTTCTTACGGGCTCAGGCTCTGAACCTTTCGATCGCACTTTTTTGTATCCAATGTCAAGTTCATACTTAATAAAACCGACGTGAAATAAACCAGCAGAATAACAAAAAGAAACTGAAAACAGATGATCACTCAGAGAATAGGCTCCGTGTCATTCCAGCTGACAAATGCATCCTTCCACCTGCAAAAAGAAGAAAAGACTCGTCTATTATAGCTTCAAAACTCGTTACAGGATTAAAAGGAATTTGAATAAAGCAAAACATGTCAAAACATTTTATGGTTGTTTCAGGGATCTGTCTGTATGACGGCTCTCACCTTGTTCGGATACAGAGCTCCAGAGGAGGAGTGAGGTCAGTATCCACATCCTGACTGCTCTGGGTCAATCTGCCGACAGCTAAAAATAAAAACATTTTTATTTTGCAGCTTTAGGAACACTCGGAAGCAACGACTTGGAAAAATCAGACTGAAAACAGGTCACGATTAACCCAACACATTTTAGACGTCATGTAAGAGAGTTATAAACAGACTGGAAACACGGGGCTGCAGACCAAGACAAAGACAATCTGATAAACGATGCTACGTACAAACAGTGAGGCGGATCTCCTCCTGCTGGTTGGCCAGTCCATCGAAATAGTAGAGGTCGAACTCCGTGCCGCCGCCCTCGTTGGTCAACAGCTCCCTCTGCAGGCCAAACAGCACGCTGAAGTGGCTTTCACTGCACACCACCCAGATGGGGTAGCGTGGAGTCTTCAGGTAAGCTCCTACCTTAGAAGAAGAAGGCCAATTGTTTTTTCAGGTGATTCACCTGTATTTGATCACATCAGCCAGACAGAATCACTGAGTGTTGCAATATGTGTACTGAAAGCAGCGCAGGCATTACTGCTCTGTACGTAAGCCAAACCTAACTTAACCATTTATTCCCGCCGACCTGATGTAAAGACATCAGCAAAGCGTACTACGACAGAGTCGACGTAACAGAAGGTCGCCGAGCAGAGCAGTAGAGGAGTGAAGTCAGACACAGATAGTGCTCCAAGATTTCATGATGTTCATGATGAGTTTGGAAGCTCTGCACCGGCCAAAGAAAAAAACTACAACAGCTTTAAAGGATTTGGGTGTTTTTGGAGCTTTTGGTGTCCCAGGTGTGCACAAAAACAGCTAAGCCGTGACGCAATCCAAAACAACCAGACTTTCCAATCATTCCAGTGTTTGTTACGTTACCTCAACTTCACTGTCTGCAAATATCTCCCAAACTACGCCCAACAAACAGTTTATTCAACCGTTTCGGACACAAACCCATATCCTCCTTATTCAAACTTTTCAACTATGAGAGGAAAACCCTCCTCACCTCAGGGTGTGACCTGACCAGACAGTCTGTGAAATTCAGCCCCTTAATAATGCCGGTGGCCTTTCCGTCTGCGTGGACTCGATCGAATGATCAGGAGTTTACTCATTTACAAACACGCTACAAGTTTTTAGGAAAAATCAAGTTAAAAATGAAGATTTTTGAGTACTGGTTTCCAAATGCTGCGTCACATATGTTTACTTGAATATCATATAAATTAGGGTCAGGGTTTGTTGGTTTAAACATGAATCAAACTGGTATGTGGTCTGTTAGAGGGTCAGGTGTTTCTCACCTTACAGATGTTATAATGTTCAAACAAGGACAGCAGGCCAACGTCACAGTGACCTTTGATTCCTTTGAGCAGAGTCATGTTGCCGTTGCCCGAGTCCAGCTCCATGTCATTATCAAACACATTGGAAACTGCTCTGCCACACAGCAACAGGTTGACCAGCTCCTAGTGAGAAAACGCACACAGTTATTACTGGAATGTGTCGTGTTTCTGTGTGTTACCTCCTCTAAAGCTTAGACAGATAAAAGCTTTGGAGGTTGGGTACGTCCACCAAGGTCTCTACAAGTTCAACTTAATAATCTGTTGGTCAAAAAAAAAGAAAAAAAAAGAAGCCCTTATAACTTTGAAAGTATGATTCTTCTAAGTGTGGCGCGTACTGTCAACACGTACGTTTAAAAACAACAAAGACAACAAAATGAAGAAATGCTCCTGTAACAGTAAACAGCGCAGAGAGCGAGCTGCCTCTGCGGAGGGTTTTATTGTTTTTTTACTGTTTAGTTAAAGAGTATTGTTTAGGATTTAGTGACACCTAGAGGCGAATCTTCCAAACTAAACTTTAAAGACACCTGATGTCGCACCATCAACACACTGCAAACAGCAGATTTTAGATTTACAGCCCAGAAACACAACAACACTGTGACATCAGCTTTAAAAGCAGCTTAGAAGCTGAAGCTAACGTATCTGAATCTTCTTATATCCAACTAGCACAATACCTGTGTGCAGTACCCATGGGCTCCAATCAGCGTGGTGGTGGGCACATCCATATCTTCCTGTACTCTAAAGAAAGAAGAACCGCATCATAGTTGTTTCACAATCTGGTTCCAGCTACTTTATTCTGCATAAAACATGTTTTTAAAAAAAAAGTACTTTTGAATGGATCGCGAGAGAACAGCAGACACAGCCAGCAGCATGCAGCCCAACATCCCAGTTTCAAACTGTGGGGAAAAAAAACAGAGATAAAAAGGAAAGTGGATGATAAACTTTTGTGCCCTCGAGAGGGAAAAGGAGAAGAAATGTCCTTCTCTCACTTGCTCAACATGCTGCTCAAGGATCAACTCCAGATCTTTGAGGTTCTCCACAGTCAAACAGGTGATCTAGAACAAAGACAAGTCGTAAAAACTTCAACAGAACAAAGAAAAAGCACAAAGTTTCCTGGTTATGGCTCTGAATCTTACATAAGTTTGACAAATATCATTTTATGAACCTCACCAGTTATCTTACATTCATTCTGATTAGCTTCAGTGCAAATATAAAAACTGTGTACCTTTTCAAGCACTCCCTCAGATCTGTAGGGTCGAGCTGGGATGAACTGATTTCTCCCTGAATTTCTGTTTCGAAACAACAAAATCACAGCAACACCTTCATAAACGTAGCAGGCCTGTTTTGTGCTGCAGGTAAAGATAATGATGGCAGCGACGCGAGAGCAGAGTCACACCAACGCAGTTCTTAACATCTGTACAATATCTGCAGATATAACGCCAATAAAATGGTTGTGTGCATCGGTAAAGCTGGTGACCTCACATTGCAACTGTGGCTTGTTTTTCCTCGCCAGCCCTCCACAAGATCTCAGCCAGAGCTAAAACGAGACACTTTCTCCTGATGCTGTTGGACGGTCTTAATCTCCTGAAGGGGGAAAAAATCTCATCTGAGTGAGAAGCGGTCATCTCTGGTAATAAAACTGAAATACAGAAGTCACTTGCTGAATATGATTCACTGGTGTGAAGTAACAGCTTTAAAAAGTGACTGGAATAAAGTGCTCGGAGGTTCATGCCATGAACTAAAGCGTGACTTACTGCAGGCCCACGGTACAGCTCTCAGTGCTTTCAAAGAGCAGTTTCTTAAGAACAAAGGCTTGAACAGACGCCAGAACTCCACAAGGACCTCCCTTAAAAAATTCAAATCCACAATTAAATAAAGCATGTGAAAATAAAAACAATTTAAGCACACCGGCTTGATTAAAATCACCTTTCTCTGCACAATTCCATATCGGAGGTCATGCGTGTCTGAGAATGTGAAACCCTGATTCCTCCACTCAATATTGAAACAATTTAGGCTGGAACCAAGAAGAAGTGTTTTTAATTCCTAGAGGGAATAAACGGAAAACAAAGACATAATCAAAGGCAACTGCAGAAAGTCTGCGCAGCAGTTTGAGAGAAACCCTGGTGTAAATCACCCACCGTGGCAGTGCGCTGGTCCATCGGGTGACCGGCGAGGCTGTGTTCTGGTAAGGTTCCCCGCAGAGGGGCGTCGCAGAGTTCTCGCAGATCGTCATCATAATCCTCGATGTCATCTAAAAAATTAACACAAATAAATCCTTGAAAATCAAAAGTTAGGCACCGATTTGTTTTCAAAGGGCGAGAAACAATCAGTGAAGCCCAGGACCGTACATACAGAAATCTGAGGAAGTATTTGCCCTAAAATAAACTTTAATATTAGATGAAGACAGCCCAAGTGCTTACAGAATGCAGTTTTTAAATGATGAGTTCACTTTTAATGGGAAAAGATTATCCAAACCTTAAACTAATAACTGGTTGTGCCACAAACAGGAATTTTGGACCCGCTTTTTGGCAGAATTGTTTTAATCCAGTCACAATGGGGGCTTTGTTTTTGCATGCCCCTTTTTTGTTTAAGGTCATTCCAAAAGTATGATTATTTGTTTTGCTGCCGGTGTGCTTCAGGGCTTTGTGCACTTGGGCTTCACAAACAAACATATGAGTAAACATTCTCCTTCTGGATTTTATAGCAGAGAGCAGAATTTGTGGTTCCATCAATTACAGCAAGTCGTTCAGGTCTTAAAGCAGCGAGGCAGCCATCTAACTAATACTACTAACTAATCAGGCGAGTCAGGGTGTGGCTGCTGACATCCACCTCAGCTTTCCCAAAAATTAATTAACCACAGGTAATTTATGATTTAAGAAGGTTTGGATAACTTTTAAAATCTGCGTTTTGTATTTACTCGGGTTATCACGCTCTAGGGTTAAAATTTGTTTGGTTTTCTGAATGCTTAGGTGTGACAAATATGCAAAAGAAATCAATAAATCAATAATCAGAAAGGGACAAACACTTTAACAGCCCTGTACTGCACAGCACTTACCCAAGACCATCGCAGACGCATCCAGATCAGCCGCACTTGGCCTGGTCTTTGCTCTAAAAAAACAACGTGTAAATATTGAGAACAAAGCCTGGGAAAACACTTTCAGCAGTGAGCATGAAGCCATTACTTATTATGTGGAGTCAAACAACTTAAAGCTATTTTACTTTGTTGTCGTCACCATGTTCAGTCTCACTCGTTCAAAGCTGTTTTCACTCTGTGTTCTCTGTGAAACACTCAGCGCCTCGCGTCCCTCTCGTACACAGTCAGCTGAGCTGATTTCACTTCTGCTGCCTTGTAAACTTCCTCGGTGGAAGCCAGTCACTAAACGTCCATCCTGAGTGGGTCTGTTTGCCTCTTCTCTTCTGAGTAGTGGCTGGGACACCTTTCGACTGTTACGTTTTCTGTTTGATTCCTGAAAGGAGAAAGTGAAGGATTAACATCAGATGAGCACGCAATCTAGGGCTGTTACAAACGATTATTTTGATAGTCGACTAGTCACCGATTACTTTTGCGATTAGTCGACTAATCAGATCATACGTCCATTGGATGTAAAACGTACAGCTTATTGCACCAGCAGCATCTGCTCTTATATAACTATCATTAGCTTACAGCTTTAAGTGTTTAAGGTGCTAACTAAAAATAAAGACAAGATGATAGTTTATTAAATTTTAATGAAATTTGCAGATTGTTTCGGTGGAGTTTAATAAACTCCTTGCTGTCTAAAATATAACAGGACACCGGAGTATATTCTTGAGCATCTCACACTTCTGATAATCAGCTGTCTGCTTGACGTTTATTCAGCTGTGTAAAAACTATAACTTTAATCTCAGCCAAACCGATTTACTCAGGAACAAATAAAATACTGAAAAAAGCCAAACAATAACATTTTTAAGTTATCTAAGTGACTTATATATCATGTTTAACCTGAGTAGCGAAAGACGGCGGTGGGTTTGAAAACGATTTGCCGGGAGTCCGGTGTTCTCAGCGGCTCTAGTGAGCCTTGAACCCCGGCTCGCTATCGAGCTGGTGGGTTAGACGTCTCCGAAAACGTTGGAGCGCTTTTGAAAATATATGGTGTCTTGATAAACTGAGCAGATATTTGAGGTTTACATAGCTACATTCTCGCCTGAAAAATATGTTAAACGTTTATTTTGTGACCCAGAAAGAGTAATAAGAGTAATATTAAAACTAACTAGCTGCCGCCATTGTTGGAAACTGAGCAGGGCCGCGCTATGAATTCTGGGATAGGTTGGGCCACGAAGTATACACCTGACCCATCCTTCAAATCTGGGGAAACGAAGGACACATTTGTCGGAGTCTTTGAATTTGGACAGTATTCGTCGTGTCGCTGTAACGTAATCGGCCTACAAATGCGGGCACAGGAAGATGCGGTTCCTGAATTTGGACACTGCTTCTTCTTCGGGGTTTAACGGCAGCTGGCATCCTTGTACATGCAGTGCTGCCATCTTCTGTTTCAGTCCGTTATTACACTCTTAAATCCTACTACTTATTCCTGCGTCTTTTGGGATCTTACAAAGCTTCAAACAACGCGTCGACTATTAAATTAGTCGTCGATGATTTTGATAGTTGACGTAATCGTGACTAGTCGACTAATCGTGGCAGCCCTAACGCAATCACATATGTTTTTAGGCATAAAAGCTTTAGTACCTGGGGTACCGGTCCAGCCAATATGCCTCTCCTAATGCGATTAGTTCTGCTCCTTTGGGTGGTCTCAGAGGTGGAAGTGTTTTTTTCTGGTTCTTTTTGGATTAAGCTCTTATTGTCTTGGAGGGAATCCATCACTGGATGGTCTTTTTGAACTCCTAAGTCAGGACCCCGGAAACCTGTTCGATTATTACTGGACTTTCTATCGTTTTCTGGCACCAGTGAAGCGTTTGTAGCTTGACTTGTAGGGAATGTTGCTGTTATATCAAGCCTGTGAAAGAGAACAGCATATTCATTTAAGCACATTATTTAAAAAAAAAAAAAGAAAAAAAAAAAGAAAAAAAGAAGTAAAATTAGTAGAAAATAATGCATCACAAACGCTGTCTGTAAAATACCTTGATCTGGTCTGTTTGCTTGGAACAGAAGCTGGGGTGCTGTCCTCCTCTCCTGCAGGAGCATTATCCATCGAACTAGTTTGGGCTCTCCGTGAGGAAACACCGTCACTGCTCACTATTTTCTCATTCTTTACTTGTTCAATGAGATGCTTTACAATAACCTCCAGTAATGTTTTCAGAGGGTTATTTTGAAGCTGCAGTGACAGAGAGATCAGCTACACACGTTACCTGTTATGCACCACAGCAGTCACCTTCCAGCTTTAACACTTACCTTGTTCTTCCTGTAGAGATCCTCAATGCTGAGAATCTGCCTCAGCTCCGACCTGTTGTTGATACTGGCCTCTGTGCGTGGATGCTCCTCTTCCATGCAGGCAATAGTCCTCTTGAGCCCCTGAACAACATTTCCAACAAAAAACAAACAAACTGGGAATTAGTGTATTTATTTTTTACTCATATTGCGAAAGCTTGCATCTTGGTCGCATACTCTCCCTCATGCACTGCTGCTACGACTACATGCACGTTTTCTTATTTTAAATAAAGCAGGGCTGCTTACAGATACGCTCGCTGGACCGGTTTAAATCTGCTGGACCAGAATCGCATCGATATAAACTCACAGCGGAGCTGCAGCTGCAGCTGGCTGGCTAGCTAGCAGCGTTAGCGGTCTGCACAGACACGCTGTGATGGGCTATCAGTCTGAATTACCACACGTTAGCCGACTTACCTTACGACTCAAATACTCCCGTACAAGGGACGAAGACACCTCTTCGACTGAAGGGACCATGCCGAGGACGAGTCTGTCCGTGTTAGCATAAATGATCAACGAGAAGCGGCCATGGTGTTAGCAAACAACAGCGGGATGCTGCGCTGCACCGACAGCACTGAAGAGCTGAGTTAGCTGCTTATTGTTAAGGTCTTAATAAATTATAGCTGGGTACAGTTTAGGTTCAAACAGGGTGAAAAACGTAATTTCCACTCGGTGTCGTGGGGTGTCCTCGCAGGGGCTACAGCTCCGTGAAACTGCGGCCCTTTCAGACCGTGTACGGCTGCTGGCTGCGTTACCATGGCAAAGCTAGTCGTTCACGGACGCTTCTAGCTTTTATGATACCCTAGGCTACTTTAGCTAGCCTTGGTGCCCTTCTCTCAGGTTTGTGGAGATGTACACTCATTCTATCAGGTACAGCTCCGTAGTACTGGATTGGACCCCCCCCCTTTGAATTAAATTTGTTCAATTTGTGTAGTGATTTGTTCACTACACATGATGCAAATCTCCTGTTGCACCACATCCCAAAGCGGCTCTATAGATTGAGATGTGGTTACTGTGGAAACCATGTGAGTACAGTGAAGTCACTCTCATGTTCAAGAAACCAGTCTGGGATGATTTAATATTTAAATACCACAGAGATGCACCACAGATAATAAATCAATATTTCGTATTACATTGTTTGTTATGGACAATAAACAGCTCAGGAGCGTGCTGCTGAAATGATGTTTCATCCTTAATTTAAATACATCATCACTGTGATTTTTTTAATATTTGATTCATGATCCCTTTCCCCTCCGTGACTGTTAAGTTTGGAGAAATCAGTGTGATTGTGAACTGTTTAAGTGTCACTATTTCAATTATCACACCCTGCCAACAAAGAGGAACAATGTGTGCTTGGAGATGAGAGAAGACAAAAGGAACAGACTGCCCATGAAATAATCGCTGTGCAGAAAAATATCTTAGAGCTTTATGTGACCTTGTATCTAATCCATGTGTCTGAAAGTGCTATGAAACTATGCTGGGAAACCCACTGTTCAAGTAAGAGAAGCTGACAGGACTTCTCTCAGATTATCACAATTTTGCTTCTTCTTGCAAGAATAAAAGAAAAAGCTTTTTCAGCACATCGATCGGGGTCTCCATTGCCTTGGTTTTTATTAAAGTGGTGTCACCTTTGGATTTATCTGACATTCCAGTCCTTCAAGCCAGATCCTACATCCCAACCCTTTGCCCAAAATAAGGAACCTGCAAATTGTGGGAGGCCTTGGAACCATTGCTGGATACCTTATTACTCCCATTGACCACAAATTCAAAAGACCTCTCCGACAACATTTGTGTTATCTGAATCTTATCCAATAAATTTACCAGGAAAATGTTTGATGATAAAATCAGACTTAAGTGTAATTCCAAGTGCAAAGGGAAAGCTAGCCATGAGGTTAGCGAAAGAGAAGCTTGCTTGTTAAGTCATTGAAGGGCAGGGAACTTCTGCAGCCCGATCCTCAATAACGTCTGATCTTTGCAGAAAAACCAAGACGTAATTATGCCATTTAGGACAACTTAGCAACAACTGTCAGAACTACATTGTACCTTATATTATAAACACAGATGCCTGACCTGATTTAAATGATCATCAACAGATCAAAATGGGAAGCAAGCCACACACAAAGAGATGATGTCTGATGCATTGGGAACTACTTTGAGATAACATAGCCACATTTAACTGTAGACAGCCTTATTGAGCCATGGGCCATGCTATGCCTAAACAAACAGGAGGGATGGTACAGGGTTAGAAAGATTTCTATGTGATGCTGAGGGAGACAGCAAGGGTGTACGATGTGCTCTGCCCTTCCAACTTTTCAACTGCATTGGAACCAAAGAGTGAAAAATCACCCTGCTCCAACCAGACTGGCCAAGCTCCAACTAAGTGATGTGCAGAGTGAGTCTCTGGATGACAGCACTGGGCAAAACTACTGGGCTGGTGGGGCTTGAAAGGTTCAGTGTAAGTAATTTTGTTTCAGTTATGGTGGGTGCTGCTAAACCTTTACAATGCTTACACGTGAAGAACATGTGACTCCACGTGACTCTACAAACATCACAAACACGAGAAAAGTTATTTTTTAATTGTTCAAAGTGTTTCCCAGAGAAGTTTCAACACCTACGTCGGATATGCTGTCGGCCCATAAAGGAGGTGTCTGCTCCACGTTTGCCGATGTGTGATGTATCATTCATTCCAAACAATACAGATGGTTCAGTAACAAAAGCATCACAACCCTTAAATCTTTGTCTGTTAGTAAATGTAGAGGAGTACAGCAGCTGTAATTGTAATCCTGATGTGTCTGACAATACTGACGATTACTGGTTGTTGCTGTGTGCCATGTCTTCACGGACTGATTCAGAAAATTATTATACAGCACTGATTAAGGTAGATTGCATAGATGATATAATTCTGTATACAGAGGTACCCATGAGATGGGCAGATGGTGGCCATGATGACAACAAGTATTGGCGATCTATAGTTTTGTGTTTGGTTTGGCTCCTTTTACATATGAACTTGGTTGTAGCTTTTCTTTTGCGTTTATTATATTTTATTTGCAGTCTGTTTGGGTTCTGGTTAATCTTCCAAGTTTAGTAATATTAAATTGATTCCCTTTGTGATCCCTATCCTTTTTCCCAGCCGTTGATGGTCCTTTGTCTCATGTGTGTGATGTTCTGCTTTGCTATCCTTGGTTCTTTTGTGTATTCTGTTCAGCTGTGTTCCCCAGGTGTTTCCACTCTGCTCTTACCTCATGTGTGTATCTACGTCTTCAGTCTTCCTCTGTTCTTTCTCACATTGTTGTCATATGTGTCCTCACGCTGTGTGCTCTACGTTTCCTCCATAGTTCATGGCTTTCCATGTGAGGTATTATTACCCTTTATACTCATGTATTTTGATCTTCTTGATATTGTTTATATATATATATATATACTACTGTTTATGCTTTTTCATTAATATGTAGCTAAATTATAAACAGAAGGGAAAGTTAATGAAGTTCTGAGAAATGTGTGTGCTTGTAAACTCTTGTTTAAGTGTGTCTGTTTCACCCTCTACTGCGCAAGAGGAACAATGTGTTCTAGGAGATGAGAGACGACAAAAGGAACAGACTGACCATGAAATAATTGCTGTGCAGAGAAATATTGTTGACCTGTATGTGACCCTGTATCTAAACCATGTGTCTCAAAGTACTATGAGGAAAAGCTGAGGGGACTGGCCCTCATCTTCCTCTCAGATTATAAGAGTGTTGCTCCTTCTTGCAAGAATTAAAAAAAAGCTTTTCCAGTGCATCAGTCTGACAGTGACGTAGTTCCTCCTGCAATGTGCATGTTGTAATTAGCAGCAGCACTGTATACAGAAGTATTAGCCTAAGCTTATGCTAGCACAACTTAAAACCTTTAGAAACCTCGCCCAGAGCAAGGAGGGCTAGAGGGGCCTCTAAACCACAGGCGTAGACCCTCCAAATATGTGGATAGGAATGATTAAAAAAGAAAATACATCAAATACATGTTTTTAAATTGACAGTGTGTAAATTGCTAAGACTATAAACCCCTTTTTGAGGAACTTGCTCCTTGGTTGAACATTATAACCACGGAAAGGAATCTGCTGTTGGTTCCTGCTGTGTAACTTCTCAAGTCTGAATGCAAACTGTATTTAAATCATGTTTCAGCTGTACGTGTTCTGAATACAAATTTAGAGATCCAGATAAAGAAAAATAACAAAACTCTAATACCTACATTTTGTGACAGAACAACAACTAAAAAGGTGCAAGTCTCATCAAGTCCAGCTGATGAACGGGCAGTGGGACGATGTGGTTCGAGGGCAGTTGCCTGCTTTGTCTAAGGTGTAGTCAACCAAGGATGGGATCCAAACATGTCTTTGTAAGGGAGGAAAACTTTGTGCGGCCTCCTCCTTGAAGCTGCTTCATCCTGTGTTCACATCGTGTTGCAGTTTACTCAGCAGTGTTATCCTGTAGTTACAAGGCCCTACTGCAAATAATGTCTGGTTATCTCTGCCCTTTGTAAGTATTGTGTTCAAATGCAATCAATGTCAGGTCACAAGACATTTTAAATACTAAAAAATAAAACTTATAGAAAAAAAAGCTATGAACCTATTCTCTGATTTCATTCTTAAAAGGTTATATTTATGTATTTGCAGTTACCTTCCCACAGTCTTTTCTTATGAACATGTATAATGTTCCTTTATTATGTGCATGTCTTTATTGTTGTATGTTTTCTCTGCACAGCTCTGTGTTGGACAAAAAGATCTCAGACGGTTTGGAACCATGGTGCGCTGTCCATTTCTTAACTGATCATTCTGAGTATTTGAACACATTTTCATCATTTTTATGGAGGAATTTTAATTTTGATAAATTACCACCCACTGCATTTCCATGGCATACAGCTCCAGCTCCATTCATTGTACTGTACTATGGATGCATGCTACACTGTGTTTGTGGAGTGATGACGGGTTTCCTCAGGTGTGGCTTGTGGTTACTCATTCTTGACGGGACGGTCCGTCCTTTCAGGCAACAGGTTGCAGTTTGTTGCTGCAAAGGTTGTAACAATGAAAGAAATCAACAATGCAGTTCTTTGTGTTCATTTTATTACAAGTTTTTTTTTCTATTTATAATATACGACAAATAATCGGACAAGTCTACTTTTATATTCATTATCAAACCTTAAAACAGTTGTCCTCGACAACTTTAAGTGTAGTACATTTAACACAAAAATGGTTGGTGCATGAAAAATTCATCTGTAGAGGCTGCAAGTAAAACTCAGGGATGCAGCTGTTTTGTTCCTGCAACACGTGGCTGCCTCTAAATCGTCAATATAACTGCTGTTCTTTAAGTGAATGCACATCTTACATTTAACATTTCAATACCTCAAGCTTAACATTTGCCATTTATGGACCAAAACATGTGATATTTACAGAACAGTACCAGAACAGTGCAGGAAATGTGCTGGTATGACGAATATTGTCAGGGCTGTGCAGGAGAGATCGTTTTGAAGTTTTGGTGCAGCCCGTGTCGTGGGAACAAGAATCACGTCTGTTTTTGGCACAGGTATCATCTTCCATCCTAGAGGGGAGTGCAGCTTTACATTTGAGCAATACGTAAACAACATCTTGTCTTTGTTTTTTGCATGTGTGTTATGTGTCCCTCCCTTAGGAATGCCAAGCACACTGCTATTTCCTTCCCTCTGTTTGACAATGCCAGGAGGGACGACGTTTTACAAAAGGAGTGAGAGACAGAGGGAAACTCTCCAGAACACGAGGCGGCATCAGTAGTCGTAAGCTGCAAGAAAGAAACAGAAGAACGGTTATCCAAATCGGCCATCTGGCCAGAGTCTACGAGGAAGAGGAGCATGCGATCCACTTCGTGAAGAGAGGTTCATATCCAGACGGGCATGCAATCACACCAAGGTGGTCTTACTTTCTATTGTGAGGATGCAGGTACTTGCTGCCGTGCCTCTGCTGTTCACAGCCTTGCACATGTACTCTCCCTCGTCCTCGGGGAAGGTCTCCGGCAGGTAGAGGCAGTATGTCTCTCCTCTCTCTATGTACTGATAGTCCTCACAATCTTGAAGCATCTCTCCCTCAAACCACCAGGTCACCTCTGGCTTTGGTTCCCCGGTGATCTTTACGGTGAACCGAACTGGCTCAGAATCTACCACCGACTGGTTTTTGAGGGGCTTTTTAAACCACGGGGCCCCTGACCTGGCGTGATCCTCCTCATCTTCGTAAGCCGCAGAGCCGTTAATGATGCTACCCTCGTCCTCCACGTCATCATCCTTCTGCAAACAGAGGACAAAACAATCACCAAAACTTGTTCGTGTGTTATCTCGGCGCAGTTTGTCATGAAAATGGAAGATTTACTTTTTGGAGAGCAGCATCAATCTCCTGCTGCTCAAACTGCATCCTCTGCAGTTTCTGCTCCTCTATCCTCCTCCGTTCCTCCTCCTCTCTGGCTTTGGCCATCTGCTCAAAGCGGGCTCGCATGTCCACTTTCTGTTTGAACGGTGACTCTTCGGCCCTCGCTGGAGTCGTTTCCTGGTCCTCATCCTCCGGAAAAAACAAAAACTTGTAATACATGCTGCTAAGATCATCTTGATATGAAAAAAAAACACTTACATGTGCTTTAAAGTGCTCTTACCTCCTGGAACCGCTCAGCTTCTCTCTCCTTAATTTCATCATCGATGGCCTTCCTCTTGGCTCTCTCCATCTCGATCTTCTTCTGAATCTCCTCCTCAGTCAGCTGCTTGATCTTCTCAAACTTGGACTTGAGGCTTTTGGCCTGAATGGAGCCGGTTCTCTTGAGCTTAGTGAGCTCTTCGTACTCTTTGCTTACAACTTCTGAGCTTTCATTTATTTCTTCCTGTAACGATATTTGGAACACAACTTTAAACATTTAGTTACATTTTTCTGTAAAACACGCTGTCCACTCGACTGGCTGTTGTCTGTATGTCTGATATTTTCAGCTGTTCGAGACTGACCTCGCCCATCTCTTGTCTGAGTTGTTCGAATTCCTGCTTTTCTTGCTCCATTTTCTTTTTGCGCTCCTCTGCCTTGCGTCTCCTCTCAGCTTCCTCCTTCTCTTTCAGCAGCTCTTCAAAGTTGATCTCCAGTTTCCTGGGGTGCAGGGCTTCCTGAGACTCACTCTTTACCATCCCTTCGTTCTCATCTAGTACCTAAACACAGAAGCACCCACAAAAGTGTTTCAGTATTTTAATGTTTAATGAAATCCTGCAGCAGTAACGTCTTCAATTTGCAAAAGCAATTACAAATCTAAAGCATTACAAACATTAGATAAACAGCTGCATGCAAAAAAACCCAAGATGCATCGTCTGGAGGCCACTGTGTCCTTGTATGTGTAGGGAAAACATTGATAATAAGACTCTTGGAGTAAAAATAATATATACTATATTTGAAACTGAAAATCTCTTACTGTTTCATCTCCAAATGCAGACTTTTCCTGATCCAGACCAGGGCTCTTAAAGAAATAATTGAGACAAGGAAACAGCAGTGCAGTTGTAGCATCTGAGCCCATCATTACTGATGTGCAGCATGAATCTATTACAGACAACACTTCTGCAGGGTCACTTAAAAAAAGTGTTGGCTTAATTCCACTGATGCTGAATGAAACTGTGTTTGATTGTTTTACAAATATCGTAAAACTGCTTTTTATGCATGTTTTCCTGCTCTGTAACAAGAGACAGCTGAGCAGCAAAGCAGCAGCAAATCAACTTGAAGCTTTAACAGCACAAAAAAGCTGTAACACATTAGTGATCAGTCCAATACATGCAGACTGTGCGATGCTTTTGTCACCAAGTGATGGACATTTACCATGCTCTTGCGGGCCTCAGCAAACAGCCTCTTTTCCTCCTCCAGTCTCCTCTTAGCCTCCTCCTCTGCCCTTTTCTGCTCTTCCTCTCTCCTCTGGCGTTCCAGCTCCTCAAAGCTGACACATATCTTCCCAGGCTCAGTGCCCTCCAGGTTCAGCAAGGCCATCAGCACCTCGTCATCCTCGTCTACAAGCTGAGTGAAAACCCAACAGTGCAAAGACCACATTAATGTTAGAAGTTTCTGACTGCCATGGTTTTAAAAAAGCAGTTGATCTCAGCGCCTGTACACACAGAGTAAAGGCAGCTCTGCACAGAAAGCTCGATAATTATCCAGACTAGTTTGTTTCACTAACCAAGCCAACCAGCTGCTGACTAGAGTCTAACATTCAGCTGGCAGATGATCGCTTCCTCACGCACAAAATTTCAATCTACACTTTTAAGGCAATATCAGACTTTTGACAAACAAATTCATTGATATAATCAACAGATATGTATCCACTCTGAGAGAAATGTTTTGTATTAAAATGCAGATTTAATATTGACCATGCTTTTCCTGGCTTCAGCAAAAGCTCTTCTCTCCTCCTCCATCCGTCTCTTGGCCTCTTCCTCTGCTTTCTTGCGCTCTTCCTCTACCCTTTGTCTCTCCAGCTCTTCAAAGCTCAGTCTCAGTTTTCCTGGACGAAACTCCTCCTTGTCTTCCTGTTCGGGCTGAGTGCTTTCCTCGTCTTCTTCCTGATGAGACACAAACATATCGCAAACCCTGATTAGGCCATCTTCACAACACAAAAGTGATTTGGAAGCGCAAACACAAATCCCCTAAAGTTGTTTTTTTGAGATGTTAATCCCAGGAGGACTTCTGAAATATTTTCACATGGCTCGTGATTTATATCTGCACTTCTTGCTTGAAATAACTGTACACTGGAAGATGATGGCAGTCAGAAGGAAGGTTGTTGTATCCGTCTGTAGATATGTATATGTGGCTTTTCTCTGGTACCGCCCTAAGCTTGCATAGAGGAGGGTTGCAAAGCAACATGCAGATGTACAGCAACTATGGGAATGCTAAAGCTGCTAAAGCGCACTTGTTGCCTTCATGAGATCTGCCAATGAATCGCACATGTACAAAAGCTATGCTTGCTGTTTTGCAGTCATGTGTACCATTCCCAGCCTGGCCTCCTCAAAAGCTTTCTTCTCCTCTAGCAGGCGGCGTTTGGCTTCCTCCTCAGCTTGCTTCCTCCTCTGCTCCTGCCTTTCTTTCTCCAGCTCCTCAAATGTCAGTTTCAGCTTTCCAGGAGTCACTTGAACCTTATCGGAAGCTTTCTCCTCTTCATCCTAATGCAAGAGAATGCAAGAAGGCAGACCTGTGGCTGTAAAACACAATATCTCTTGTTAACACTGCATTCATATTGATATCTTCATTTACCTGCTGATTAACTGAGCGTCTCTTCACTTCCCGGAAGGAGCGCTTGTTTTCGTCGTAGCGTCTTTTTTTCTCCTCTTCTGCCTTCCTTTTTAGCTCCTCCTCTCGATTCTTCTCCATGTCTTCAAAATTCACTTTGATTTTGCCGGGAGGTCGTGACGGCTTCGCTGGGACCACACGTACCAGGATTGTCTCATCTCCTTCCTAAAAAGTAAAAATAGCCGATAATCACGGTCTAAAGTATTCACAACAACAATATCATAACAATTTATATTAAAGCAAATGTGACGAGTCAGATATGTTTGTTTACTGTGGGTTTTTTGTCTTTCTGGCAAATAAACTCAAAGGGAACACAAAGAAACTGTGATTTACATCATTATTATTATTATAATGTGTGTCGTCTGCAGCACTGAGAGAGCAAAGCTCCCACATTCACTGGGACTGTGTGTGGGTAGGGAGCGACTCTGCAGTTCGCAGTAGGTCAGTGTACGGGTGTCAGTCTAAGATAGCAGCAGTCACAGCAGGGAAGGCTAGAGCTAATTCTGTCTGTGGGAGGTGTGGGAAACAGCTGCCAGTCATCTGCTGTCTACACCTGGCAGCTCTGTTCCAGCTGTTTCCAGATCACAGTCAGTGCATTCCTATATGTGAACAGGCTCTTTTTAATGGTGTGATCATTGTCTTATGTGGTCAACGAGGCACAAAGAAAATAGTTAAAACAGCAGTCAGGGGTCAGAGTAGCTTTTTAGACAAGCTTTGAAGAAACTGTGATTTGACTTCATGATCTGATCTTTACCATAATCTGTCCTGGATACACGTAATTTTGTTACATAAGTACAAAGTAAAATGGAATCTGTCGAATGAAATTCAGTTCACTGGTACAGATTCAGTCGAAATATTTGAATAAGCAAACATTTCAGTTACACTCAAAGTTATTGTTTCAAGTTTATGAGGACAAAATATCTTTTGGGTTTGTCTTTTTTCCGATTGTGTTTCAGTGAAACCAACAATGTTACGCTCCTGCTCTTTCACATCCCAGAGGAGAGGCTCACAGTGTTATTAGTGATGACTGAGGCAGAGCTTTGCAGCCACATTCAAAGTTTCAAACTGAACAGGATCCATATAAAAGTCCCATTTTCAGACAGCATTGTGAACCTTATTGTTTTGCTACAGCAGCAGAGTCAGGGCAAAGAAGTAGTGCACTGTTGCTTGTAATTGCCTATTTGGCACGAGATCACTTATGTAACCATTTCCAAGAACTGCACCGTCTGAATGTATAAGAAGCCTGAAAGTGGACTAATTGGAAATCTCCGTCTGATTTAGCTTGAATCGTTTTCCTGCATAGTGAGGTTAAATGTGTGCCAGCAGTTCACAGACTGGTCGTGTTAGCAATGCTACTGGTGGATTCAGACCTACATCCAGTCTGTGCCAACTCTTTGGATCTCAAATGCCAATTACAACTCATCCGAGAGGCAGCTGAGGATTAACCTAATCATTACAGTAGTAACCACACTGGTTCATCGCAGCCTAAACACCAAAACACACTTTGTTTTTGGTTGAGCCCAGGTTCACTGACCTCAGCGGCTTTTTGAGCCAGTTCTTTCTGGATTTTGGCTTTCTCCAGCTTATCCTGGGCCTCCCTCTTCTTCCTCTCTTCCTCCATCCTCTTCCTCTCCTCCTCTTGTCTTTGTTTTTCCATTTCTGCAAACTTCCCCTTCACGCTACCTGAGGATTTCACAAAGCGAGACACAACCCTTAAGCCTCGTCTTCCTCCCGGATCGTTATCGCTCATTACCATCCCTTACCTTTGATTTTGGGGACGTAAGATTTTTCCACCTTCGCTGGCTTCACCTCCTCTTCCTCATCACTGGAAGCAAGCAGTTCTTTTATCTGTGATCGAGCAGATAGAAAGTGTGACGAGGTGAGGTTACGGTTTAGCTGGGATCATCTCCTTTGCCACTCAGGAGCCATGCTGGTCCCAGCAAGAACACGAGCCTAATCCCTGCTAATAGCAGGGTCATGTGGCTTGCAGCAGGCCTCTGATTGGCCCGTCGTGTTGTTGAACAGATAGGGGATGAGTGCAGGTGTCCGAGCCTGGCCAGCTACGGCACAGCAGTACACAGGAAGGCCGTTTTGTCTGAGTGCCTGATAATCACATAACACCGTATCACTTTATTTCACCGCAGTCGATTAGGAAGAAAAGCCGTCTTAACCCTGGAATTCTTGATCTCTGACATTCCCAGTGGGGACTGTATGTTTGTATTTGTGATGTCTGCTTTTTTCTAATGGATCAATGACGTTTTGGTGATATATTAAATCAATTCAAAGCAGTTTACCATCATTGACTAATCTGATTAGTTGATCACTGGATTCAAACATTTCGGGCATCGTTGCTGTTTCACTATCATGTGACCCACTGGATATTTGATATATGGTGAATTCTGAATTTAAAGTAGTGGTGAGAAAGTTGTTCAGTGCACGACTGGCAATAACAACGTTTCAGTGCATATTAATATGGTTAAAGATGGCTTTTTATAAAAGGTCACTTTAACAACAAGCACAGGCCAGTTTGACTGAAAATGAGCTCATATCTAAAACGTTTAGCAGGTTAATACATGAGATGTGACAGATGTCGGTGCAGTGTAAAAAAATGAGTTCTCTCACAAACCGGCAGTCTCTGTCACGGCGCCATGCCTCATCATGCCATGCAGATCACAGTGGGAGGTTAGTGGGGTTATCAGTCTTTGACCTGCTGCTTCCTGCGATGCCACTCTCTCTCCTTGACGTATTGCTCCTTCCTCTTCTGCTGCTCCTCCCTGTTCCTCTGCCTGCTGCGCTCCTCCCTGGCCTTCTGCATGGCCTCAAATTTGCTCGTCACGTTCTCCTTGTCTTTGTTGAGCTTTGGCACGTAGCTTCTTGCCACCGGCTTTCTGGATCTGAGGAGTTTCTGTGGTTTAACAGTCGAAAAAATGATGAGTTCATTGATGTAGCTGTGGGAAAAAATGGTACCAGAAATGTAAAGATGCTGTCAGTGTTTTTCATCTCACCTCTTTTTTGAATGCCACATCAGAAATGTTCTGGTCTTCATTTGTTTCAGGCTCTTCCTCCTCCTCGTCCTCCTCCTTCTGTGAAACACCATTAACATCTCCCGAGCTCTCATTTTTCTTTTCTTTGTGCTCCAAGCCGTTCACGTGTGTCTTGTCGGTCTCATTGCTCGCTGTTTCATTCCTGCGACGAGGTTTTTTATCTTCTGTGGATGCTCTCTCACCTCTACCCTCGACGTCATTGGCTGTCACATCGCTTTCTTTATCTTCCACGTCGTGGGCATCTACAGCTGCCACCTGCGCCACCTCAGTCATGTTTGTACCACAGTGACAGGCCGACAAACACACTCTGTTTAAAGTTCTTCACCTGCAAAGCACACAAGTCATGGTTCAAACACTGATGACCAACCAACCTTTTTATTCCACCAAACGTGTTTTTAAGAATCTGCTGTTAAACACACAAAGACAAATGGTTTAGACACAACTCACTCATCGACACAGCAGAATAAAAGCTTCAAACTGAGCTGACAGATACATGCTAGGAGGGGTTTGTTAACCTTTGCCATGTAGTGCTGCACATAAGTGCTCCCTTTTAGCCGACAGCATGGCAGACTACATTCATTTTACATGATTAAAATCCTAATTTTAAAGTTTTTTTTTATTAATCTGTGTTTTGAATGAATCATTTTAATGCCATTTCCATCTTTGTCCAATTTTATTTTTCATCCTTTAGCTGAATATCAACGTAGTACTTTACTGTCATTTTGCTACATTTCGCAGTTACTGTCTGTCCGCATTGTCACATTTTTACCACTTCAAACAGAGCTGTTACTCAGTATCTGGAGAAAGAGTGCAATGGAAGCTTGCCGGCCCCTATTTATAGCCCACTTGTGGATCTAGGGCATGTGATCGTGACTATTTCTGATGACTGATAGGCAGTTGGACACAGCTCAAGCTGGCACCCACATGTCGCCCCACAGACCCTCGACAAAATGGCCAAACTGAGAGCAGGACAACTGGATGAATGAGAGCTGTTTGGACTGTTAGTCACCCCACACTAAAACTGTTGCTGTGTATCAGCGTCCCCAAATACCTTTCAGACTCAGATATGAAGATCTCACTGTGACCCGGCACAGCTAATCAGAAGCTCTGCCATTGAACCAACAGTCACCACACTGAGGCGGATCACTGTAGGCCTCACAGGTGGGCTCAGCCCGACTTCAGAAGTATTCTACGCACTTTTACATTATAGCAGAGAGTGGCTAATTGAACCAATTATAGTTACCAATTTAGTCCAAGCATGATTTTAGGCCTACAACACAATGCTGGAGCCAGGGCATCTGGTAGATTGTAGCTTGATTTAGGGATGGCTGATTTGATTTTCCACCCTCATTTTAAGAGGTGAATGCCAAAGTCAGACAGTGACAGTGTTTGCTGCCCTTTGTGGATTTTCACGCCATATTCTGACTGTTTAAAATCCAATTTAGAGGGATTTTGAAAGAAATCCACTATAAATCTATTGCTGCTGATAAATAAAAATAACCTGCTTTGTAATAAATACTCTCAATATTTAAACACCAGCGAAAGTAAAAACGCTAGTGTGATTTCTGTACACAGCTGGCAAAATCATGACATAAAAGCCTGATTCTAACCTCAGTAACGTTTAAAACAGTTATTAAGCAGTGAGGCTAGCCACACTAATGAGCATGGCGTAAACCAAAGAGTTGGTTAATCCTAATTCAGGGTGTAGGTAAATAATCTAAAAACCACACACTTTGGTCTTTTCAAATCCCCCCTCGTGCTACAGAATGATGAAACCAGACTTTACCTCTTCAGTGCTTTCGTCCTCCTGCTTTGATTTATTTGATTTCTTATTCCTCTGGGAAGCCACAAAACTTAAAGTGAGACCAAGCGGAACAATCCGAGGAGCGGCCGCTTCCACCACCTCGACTGGCTTCTGGTTGCTGGTTGCCTGTTGGTGAGCAGTTTCCTTAAAAGTACCGTTACTTTCTACCGGATACTGCATTCCGCGCGCGCCTGCTGCAGGTTCAGCTGTTCAGCCCCGCACGCGCTCCCACACGCACGCACGCGCGGACCTATCCCGGTCATTTACTCACAGCTGCATAAATAATCTCGAAGCCTTTCTTTTTAATTTTGTTTAAGATGAACAAAAATAAATACAGTAATTGTTTTGGAGGATTTCTGGCTACAGACACAGCGTTACTTTTGTCAGATTATTATTTATGTATTTATGAAAAGATCATTACCAAAGTGTAATTAGCGAGCTAATTATTGCTGTGATTTTATACCAATGACAACAGATAGATAGGTTATCATTTTTGTGCAGTTTTTCGGTTTTTATTAATTTGTCTGATTAACGTTTTTGTTTTGTTTTGTTTTTAGAATGAACAAAATGAGTACCTTGCATCATCATCATCATCATCATCATTATTATTATTATTATCGTTGTTGTTGTTAACCAAGGACGAACTGCTGAGATAAGAGCAGCTCTTTTGGACTGTCTGGTAGAACTGGAGTCTAAATGCAGACAGATTATAATTATCTGCTCGTTATCCAGTTCAGCGCAGATTCAGGACTTATCAGTTCAGAGGGACAGCAGCTTACCCTTTCTTTTTTTCTAAAATGACCTAGATGTCGCTGTCAGTATGCTATGCAGTGACAGTTGGTGCTGACATTGTTGTGCCAAGAGCAACACAAATCCAGTTGTTCAGTGTGTCACATGCGCTCAGAAACCAGGCATCTGTTTAACTTATCTTAAGTCAAATAACTGAATAACAGCTCCATGGTAGTGCTGATAAGCCTTCTTCTTTAAACTGAGGTGACAAAGTGTTTCTCTCACTGTAGATGGATGTAAATAGAAACCTGGCTGCAGACAGCCCGCTCTAATGCCCCCATGCACAGCTGCTGACTCACTGACCACACAGGCATCCGGCAGAAAGTGCACAAAGTTAAGTCCCCATTCAAGCACTCTAGGAATGTTGCAGACAGTTTTTGAGAGGCTGCACACAAAAGGCTCTGCTGATCATGCTGCTCGATTGTCTTTGCCTGAAGAGTCAAAGCTTTGGTCATATCCACTTTTTGGACATGCCAAAAATGTAGGAAAGCTTCATGATTCTAGCAATTACACTGTGACTATGTGAGAGGTGTTGATATTTTGGACCCCCCACCCCCCAAACCGAAGAGCTAAAACTCTGGCTAGTGTTGCACTTCTAAGTGAAACATGAGAGTCACGGTGCCTCTGGAAAAGAAAGAACTGGAAAAAAGCTCGAGGAGTCCTTTGAGGAAACAACATTAAGACTGTTTGAAAGTTGTGTTAACTCGTCCGGTGCATACAAATCAACAAAAGTGCCCAGTGTAGATAATAAACACAGAGAGTTTGCCAAGGTCACTGCACGTCTTCAAGCAGGCATCGAACTTTGGATTGTTGTATCTGTGTCTCGACTTTGACTGATGTTTGCATTTGAATGATCACATGGACTTCACATGTTCATTGCACTTCCTGCCCAGATTAAAGCATTAGCTGGTCAGGGGTACTGTTCAGTGAGCTCTCGGGGCACTGGGGTCTTGGTCCTCCTCTGTTTCCGAGTCCGGTGGGGTATTAGGGACAACAAGGGGACTGCTTTAAATAGCACCACAGCTGTGGCAACTAATCAGCACTGCAAGGACAGCTAACCTGAGTGAGACTGGGCCTTAGCATCAGCTGCTGCAGCACAACAACTCAGACTCCCCTATGGATATTTCATGGTGGTACAGCCCGCGCCCCCACGCTGAAACCTCTGTAAAGTGGCTCACCGGGTCAAAACTGTGCCATGTGCTGCTGAATGGACACACCTGTCCACTCAATAAAAATGGACAGCACTATGTGACATGCTCATGAGCTCAGCAAAAGGAAAAAAAACTCATCAAATCTTTTATGTCTCTTTTCATTTAAGTCACTTATAAACAGGCTGATTCACACAAGCAGGACTTGGAACAGTTAAAACACATTTCAGCGACCCTCTGATTCTTCTCATCCACGCCTCATATAAAATATATTCCTCTGACACTCGGTCATGATGAAGCTCAGCCATGTCGGAGCTGTCTGTGTATTCTCATTCTGTGTGCCGATAGTATTTAGAAGGACTTTATTTGGTGTTTGTGCCAAAAGAGTCGTCATATTTGTGTGTCTATTAAAGTGAAGCAATCCTTCTTCCTGAGCAGACAAGCCAGTCCAGTGGCATGCAATCATGATACAAAGTTGTGCTTTGGAAACAGTCAAAAGGCAAACGGAAAGTAACAGAGTGTGCTGTTCATGAGCAACAGCCTGATCAGGCCCAGAGCAGTACTAATCTGCAGGTTGAGCTGGATGATTGCATTTTTAGAAGAAATTGCTGTGTTCTGACCAGACTTGGCAATGCACTGTAGGACATGAACTCTGTGATGCCTCTGCCTTTTCTCCAGCCTACATAGTTAAATGAGATCAAATTAGGTGGTCCGGAAAGGACAGAACAACCCTTTATCAGCTGAGACATGAACAGATGTTTGTGCTGTTTTCAGAAGAACAAGCAGACTGTTGTTCAGCTCGTGCCCCCGTGTGTCTAAATCAGAATAATCAGAATGAATGGTTGTTAGCATCCATGTTTGTTTTGTTGTTGTTTTTAACAGTTTCTCTCTTGAACTACATTATAACTAATTTGGGTTGATGTTACATACAAATAACATGAGATCAATGTGGTTTTATTTGGCTCTTCTATGTTAAAGTAGGACTTAGAACATTTCCATAATAATGATTCAAAACAGCCCAAAGTTAAAATATTCCAGTCATCTGATAACAGGCACTGGCTTCCACTCTGCACCACTGGCTTGGTGACAACCCTCCGAGGGACGGTTATTATGGTACTATCCATGACTGGACACAATATCTTAACAAGGATAGATTTATATGTAATCGTGCAACAGTCAGCAGCTGGTCTCATGGCCCGGGGCTTGTGTACATTTATTACCTGAAAGCATGAGGAAAGCTGGTTTATCCTCCTGTGCTGTTAAACAAATTAAACCTTAGTGTACATTTTTCTTTTCCAGACCTTCATCGAGGCGCCTTCCTGTCAGCGTGGATGCAGAATATGAGCGTCTCTCACTGCCCCCTAGTGGAAACAAAGGGAAAATACCTGTGACAGTCCTGACCGTAAAATTAAGGGCAAGAAATATATCATGTGAGCTGGTGACTAATTATATATATTCATCATTCTGCACTTGATGTCTTTATGCTTCAGTTTAAAGGCCGTTCAATGACCTGAGCAAACTAAGAAACTCATTATGATGTGTTGACCTGAAGCCCCTTCATTAAAAGCCTGTGTGTATGTATTTGCATTGATGTCGTCAGTTTGTGTCACTGTGGCTGAACCAGTTATTAAGTAACAAAACACGTTACTTCACTTTAGAATCAGAGCCTTTCAATCTCACTGAAATGTGGAATTAAGTGATTTTATGGAGAGAAGATGAAGATTTTCTTTGTTGCTAAATTTTGTTTTTTTTTGTTACTTTATTTGAGCTTTGAATACTAACACCCTTGTGTCTTTTATTTCCATAATGTTGTGAAACATGTGTCTACAGGTCTGTTTATGCTTTATTGGTAGTGCTGTAAGAAAGTAAAACATTAATCATAATCAGTGGATTTCAGACTATGGGCTGGGCACTGCTGGGCACAGAGCCAGTGGACGTGTGGGTGTGGACTAGTGGAAATATCGATTGAAATTAAGTTAAATGAATGTGATGTTTGTTGTCATAAAATGATGACAAATATATATATATATATATATATATATATATATATATATGTGTGTGTGTGTGTGTGTGTGATTTTTGTAGAAAAAATTACAATTTTCTTATATTCCACCTACCTTTATTTCACTAAAATGTGACATTTGACATGTTTTCAGCTTCCAGAGTTAAAGTATCTTCTTCTTTTGGGTTCCAACACATCAACCCTCTGCCTGCTCTGCTTCAGTACATCCATGAATCTTCTCTGAGGTCTTTCTCTTTTCCTGCTGCCTGGCAGCTCCATATTCAAGATCTTTTCTCCAACATATCCACTGTCCCTCCTCTGCACATGTCCAGACCATCTCAGCTTTTCCTTTCTCACTTTGTCTCCAAGCTGGTCATCCTGAGCTTCCACTCTGATGTACTCATTTCTATTCTTGTCCATTCTGGTCCCTCAGGCCAAAAATCTTTAACTCTGCCACCTCCAGTGCCACCTCCAGCTCCTTCTCCTGTCTTGTTGTCAGTGCTGCCATCTCTGAACTATACATCATAGAAGGTCTCACTAAACCTTCCCTTTTACTCTTGTTGCTATCCCTTGTCATAAATCAGCCCCCTCTAACCCCCTCCGCCCTGCCTGTGCAGTCTCCGTTGCTGTGGATGGTTGAGCCCAGGTATTTAAACTCATGCATCTTTGCTATCTCTATTCCTCGCAGCGTCGCCTTTCCCTCTGCCTCCGTCTCACTCACACATATGGATTCTGTCTTGAGCTTTCCACAGCTTATGCACACCTTACCTGGCTTTATGTGGAAAAAGTAATTGCTCCTAAACCTAATAACTGGTTATGCCACCCTTGGTAGCAAGAACTGCAATCAAGCATTTGCAATAACTAGCAACTGTAGAGGAATTTTGGCCCACTCTTCTTTGCAGAATCGTTTTAATTCAACTGTATTAAAGGGTTTTCAGGCACGAACGGCCTCTTTAAGGTCATGCCGAAGCATCCCAATCAGATTTAAACTGGATTTTGATTACTCCAAAACCGTCACTTTTGAGCCATTCAGAGGTGAACTCTCTGGTGTACTTCAGATCATTGTGCTGCTGCATAACCCAAGTGTGACTGAGCTTCCGGACATGAGCTGATGGCTGGATATTCTAATAGAGAGCAGAAGTCATGATTCCATCAATTACAGTGTGCAGTCGTCCAGGTCCTGAAGCAGCAAAGCAGCTCAGACCATCATACTAACAGCCTAGCTATGATGGTCTGTTTATGAAAAAGCTCAGTTTTTGTCTCGTCAGTCCGCAGATTATTTTTCCAAGAGTCTTGGGGATCATCAAGATGGGGTTTTTTTTGGAAAATGTGAGACGAGCCTTTGTGTTCTTTTTGGTTAGAAGTGGCTCTTTCTGTTTTTGCCCACTCTCTCTTCCTTATTATTGAATCATCAACACTAACAATAACTTAACAGGTGAGGCCTGCAGTTCTTAGACATTGTTTTAGCCCTGTGTGGAAAGCTTTTTGACACAGGGCCAGGTAGGTTTGGATGGCTTTTTTCCCCGTAATAATTTAAACCATCTGTCTATTATTATTTGCCTGAGTGTGACAAATATGCAAAAAAAAATAAAAAAGATAGAAATCTATTTATATATCTGTATGAAAATGTGTGTGTGTGTGTGTGTGTGTGTGTGTGTGTGTGTGTGTGTGTGTGTGTGTGTGTGTGTGTGTCGGGGGGGACTGGCTCAGTATTTACAGGAAATACATTGTTATTCACAGGCATTTGTGTCCCTGTGCCAAGACAAAATACTGAAAGCAGTTTAGCGCGCACGCTCCACACATGCGCACTATTGACAGCGCCCATCACGTCGATTAAACAACTTCCTGGTCCGGGAAAATCTGACATTATCGCGATAGACGGGCTGATCTGTTAGTACTTCTGCACTTCAGCGGCACGGGCCTGACGCTGGAATGCAAAAGCATAAGTTATTTAGCCCAAACAAAGAACCGGGAAACGTCGGCGCACCTTTTCAGAAGTATCACAGCTGTCCCTCGGGACTCCGCTACAGCCCGAGACATGAGGGGGACTCTTAACGTGTGGTAAGAGCCATGGAGCCGTTTTAGTGGCTAACGTTGGCTGGCTTTAGCATAGTTAGCTAGCTAATCCATCAACACCCGGGCTTGTGACAGCTGACCAGCCAGCCGGACCGAGCTAGGGTTAGCATTAGCATATTTAGCTGACAGGCTGTTGAATTAAGTTAGCCTGGTTTAAACGCATTGCTGGTTTAGGGGTTTATGACGCTGCGTTAGTGACAGGTGACATCGGAGCGTCTTCCAGGAGTGGCAGGACTGTCTTTTAGGGTGCACAGGTGCGGTTGTTTATGTGAGTGATGTACGGAGGCTAACTGATGCTGATAACTAGCCTGCTAGCTAGCATTGGTATGTCGTCGTTGCTTGGTGCAACAGTATGGCAAACAAACAACAGACTGACAGCCACCTCCTTACTTAGCACGCGTGTGCTAATGGGAATAAATGGCACAATAATCCGTGTTTTCGTTTCGTCTGTGTCTTCCATTCACGGATTAACTGTATTCGGTTAAATAAGCAATATGACATGCCGCACAGTGACTGTTTAATTGATACGTGCGTTAAGATTACTGCTGACACATAGGGTGTGTGACTGTCATTTGGCAGGCCGACAGTCCTGATGGGATTATTGCAGGAATTTCCATGTTCATTTATTTGATTGCTTTGTTTGTCATCAGGGGATGAGACGAGATCGGTTATTTCGACATTTGCAGCTCTGGGCTCGTTGACTCTCTGTTTTGGCTCAGGATGGCGCAGGGAGGCTCTCAGCTCGACTACCACATCCTGCAGGACCTCAAGCAGCGTTTCCCAGAGATCCCAGAGGGGGTAGTGTCACAGTGCCTTCTGCAGGTACATATTGAAAGCTGCTATTTGGATTGAGACTTGTTATAACATATGTATTAGTGCATCATGCTGTGTTTGCACTAATTCTTGCATCGTAAAAACATTGCAGAAGATATTTATGATCAGAACATCGATACCTATTAATCACTCTCCTTTCTGCCTCAGAACAACAATAACCTGGATCTCTGCTGCCATCTGCTGGCTCAGGAGAGTAACAGATACCTGTATGGTGATTTCCATCCCAGTCCAGAGGAGGGGCGGCTGAACCGAAATCACATGCTACACATTAGCTTGGGCTACCCAGGTTCAGATGCAAGCAAATCAAATGGAGGAGCAGGAGGAGTAGGGCGCTCCCTAGTGCACAGCACCAGTGACAGTCACATCGATCCGCAGCGACCCAACTACCCCGAACCGCTATCAGCCCCTGCCGCCATGGCTCCTTCACCTGGATACAATCCTTTTTTCATGAATGATCAGAGCCGTTCGGCCAGTACTCCCACCCCTCCACCCACAATGCCAGGCATGTCTCCCACATACTCTTCTGTTTCACATTACACCATGAACCCTATAACAGTCACTCTTTCACAAAGCATACCCAACGTCCCACAAGCTCTGCAGATCCCTCCTGGACACTACGCGAACAACACCAACGCAACCCTGTACATTCGACCCTCGCCATCTCAAAGCCCGCAGCCAGCACCCTGGTCCTCCTCAGGTGCACCTGTCTATCAACATCAGCAGTCCCCTTACAGCACTCCCACATACGGCTCACCTTACAGCTCCCCACAGCATCAGGTCCAGGCGCAGCCCCAACCACAACCCCAGCTACAACCCCAGCTGCAGCACCAGCCCCAGCACCAGCAGTATGTCTTCCTCCCTATTAGCTCCCCAACTCTTCCCAGCATGCCCTACCATCACCAGCAGCCGCCCCAGCAACAGCCTCCTGTTTACAGGCCGTACCAAACAAAGAACCTCCTTAAGAACCAGATAGAGATTACTCTGGAGGGTCCGCGGCCTCGCAGCAATTCACCTGTGCACACTCCTCACCCCCAGGGACCACTTTACATGTCTACCAGTTCTTCGCCCAGCTCCCCTTCGAGGGGCATCGCAATGAGCGCAGGTCCGCAGTCGTACCACCCTGGGGTGTACATGCAGGGAAGACCTCGGCCCGCCTCGTCCCCTCAACCGGGGCAGTCAGCCTATACGTTCAAAATCAAAGTGTCCCCAGGAGGCCAGGCTCAGAGGCCCCCGAGCTCGCCACCCGTCACTGAAGCCGAGCCTATTCTCAACATAGTAGACCAAGGGGCGCACAACGCTGCCCCTGCACCCATCCTGCCCATCTCCGCTCTACCGGGGACTATCACCAGTCAGTTTCAGCCAATGCCCAGACGTTCCAGCTCGGGCTCTGATGACTATGCCTACACGCAAGGTAAGGGCTTCTTATTTTTGTTTGTCCATCAAAATCTTATATTTCAATATTCATATCATTTTATATATGTTATGTTTTGCAATACTTAAGATCTCACCTGTCATGGGTTTATATAAGCAGCATAACAACATTGTCTGGACAGTGGTCGCAGCTGCACCTCCAGCCTTATAAATGATATTTTTTTACTGCTTTGTGCTTGATTGTCATCTTTAAATATGTTTGGTTGTCTGCGTGTTGTGATGAGAAAAGGTGATTGTCAGCCTTTTTCTTTTCTTTTTTTTAAATTTAAGGCTACATATTGGTCTTTTGCGTGTGTTAAGTACACATGACACTGCTTTCATGTGATTGTAGTCTTCCCCACGCCCTCTACCTGTACCATCACTTTCAGGCTTATATAGCAGATTGGAGTCGCAGCAGAGCATTGCAGCTTTTCTTTTCTTTTTAAAAAAATCATTTTTGTGTTTGGTGCGTTTCCCTTCAGCTCTCCTGCTCCACCAGCGGGCGAGGATGGAGCGTCTGATGAAGGAGCTGCGGCTGGAGCAGCAGAAACTCGAGCAGCTAAAGGGTGACGTTAACAACATGGAATACGATGCCCTTCAAAGACGCTTTCGACGAGTCAACTCCACCAGTCTTATCCCCCGAGTAAGGCCTGAACGTGTGCTTGTCTTACATGTAGACCTACTCGTTCATGTCAGTCTTTGTGTACTGCTTCACTGACCAAAGCTATAAAGGCAAGCTGTGAAATGATCACTGATTTTATTGAATGCTTTTTAGACTATTCACTGGGAACTCCTTGATTATTCTCCCAAGTTATCCCCGCCTGCAGACGTTCGTAGCTGCTGCTTACCTTGCAGAGTTTTCACTTGATTTAATTTTCATTGATGTACTGAAGGACTTGTCTGTGCATGTTTGTCCTGTTTGTGCAGTAGTATCTAATTTCACCCGCCTCACCTGCCGCACACGCCTCACCGGTCCAACACCTGGCAGTGAATGGCTTCTGTTTTTTTGTGGTGTTAAGGTATATTGCCACCACTTTGTGGTGATAGTCGACTGTTACATCCTACATGTTGCCTGTAAAAACACCATATTTAAGGAGTATTAGAAAATAATCACTGAGACAGTCAACCTGGTGTTAAGACTGGTTTGATTTCACTGCTAATAAATATGAAAGTGGAGTGGGAGTGGGCTAATCAGACGGGCTCGTGTGTTTACTGTCTGCAGCCTGAGGAGATGACCCGACTACGCAGTCAGAACAGACAGCTTCAAATTGATATTGACTGTACACTGAAGGAAACAGATCTACTGCAGTCGAGAGGTATGCACACATCACTCGCACACAAATGCATTCCCACACAAACCTTTGAAGTGTGCCTCTGATTTATTTGAAAGCATTGGTCTTGAAAGAGCCGAGGCCTGAAGCAGACAGTGTCGGGTCCAGAATGATGGACGAGTATCCGCTGCAGCGCATACAGATGCAGGCTTCTGAAATGACTGGCCGGTGCGTTGCAGGCCTCGGGCTGATCTGTGCTTGACCCCCACTCTGGGCCCTGCGTAGTATTTCACTGGCACATGATTCTTGTTGATTATTCAGTTGAAACACTTGGCCTACAACACAGCGTGTGGACATTAGTTCCAATCCTTTATCTGTTTACCAGGAGTGATGATGATGATGGAAGCTGGAACAGTGTTTCTGGCAGCACACTCACAAGTGTGACCAATTTACTTGCAGTCAGCCCAGTGCCACTGAACATTTAAGAGGGGGTCTTCTGCAGTAATCCTTCTGATGTCAGTTATCTCAGGGACTGTTTCCTTCAGGATTCATTTGTATTTTGCTGTGTTTGTCTGACCCTCTACCTTGCAAGATATGCTGCAGAGAGCAGCCCCCACAACTCCATGCTGCCACAACACACTCCATGGCACATTGTGTGTCTGTGGATGTGAAGTTTTCGGATTACCCTTACCGTGACATAAATGTTGGCCTTGTGAGATCAGACGTTTTGTTCAACAGGGCGGCAGCAAATCACAGCGATCGTGTTCACCTGTGCCAGCAGCGTTAGGAGTTGGCAATTTCTGATACCTAATTTTCTAACAAAGACAAGATTATCAGTGCCGTTAATTCAAGATAAACTCGTGTGCCTGTGAGATTTGGCCTCATGTTATTCATGACACATCGTGAGATTCTTGTTATCCTGAAACGGTAGCCGTTAAAGATAAAATTAATTTGACAACACGCAAACATTTTACATAAAATTTGTTTACAACTTAAATTCTAAATATAATTTGGCTTTGGGTTTTTTTTATCCTCAATGTTGCTGTAGTTCAGTTTGTACAAATCTATAAATATATCTACATCAGAAAATCATCAGGAACAAAGTTGTAAATAAACATTTGTTTTTAATGACTGTCGATATTTGGGGCTCTAAGCTGTTTTGTTGGGACTACATGGGCTCAGAAACAGAGAACTGGAGCCCTTGAAAATCCTGTTGTTGTGGTCCTTGTGATAAACACAGTGTACAGGCATAAATTGCTTCAATGGTTTTTCTGTAATCCTGGAGTTTCTTCTTCAAACACGAGGACTTTGCTTACAGAGAAAATCCAACAGTTCTTTAAGTAAATGTCTCACCAGCCTCGGCTGCTCGCTGTCCTTCTTCTTGGTGATGAAACTATTCTTGTCCTTCTCTAAGCAGCCAATAAAATCCCATGTTGTCATAAATCTTATTTGGAGTTCTTCTTTCATTTTGTTCTTAAAATATTTTTCTAACCACTGGGAGGCTGATGCACGGTTGGCCTCGTCACAGCGTTGCACGCTCTCCTTCGCCTCCCTTGTAGCTAGACGTGCGATCCTACTAAGATGGAGGGGTGCCCCCGTGCCCACCCAGGCTCAATGGCTGAGGGACCTTATGTACTATCTGAGCCTTGAAAAGATCCGTCGCGCGATTAGCAATAACACTGGCAAGTTTTACAAGGTGTGGGGGCAAGTCCTGAAATATTTTTCCAGCCTTCAGGTTGTGAACCCGACTTCCAGCATTACTCAGTAAATCCCCCCCCCCCCCTTTTTTGTCGTCTTTTTTTTTTTTTTTTTTTTTTTAAGTCATTTGGGGGTTTTTTTGTTATTTTGTTCTGTTTTGTCCTGTTGTATTTGCGATGGTGTTTTTGTGTTTGTTTGTTTTTGTCTTTAGTTTGGTGTGTTTGTTTGTTACCTGGCCTGAGGGATAGCGCTACTGTGTGGTATTGGAGGGGGGGGGAGTAAACTGATAAAAGCAATTACAAGATATGTGTATTTCAGTTCAAACAATCATTGTGAAGCCTACTTGTTTGTTGTTTAACAATTCTGTGTGTATCTGTTTTGTTTTTTTTTGTTGCTTCAATTTAATAAAAATATCTTTGAGGAAAAAAATATTTTCCTATAGATGGTAAAACACTTGCAGGAATTCCCAATTATTTGTCAACAAACGATTGCAACAACAATTACTTTATGCTCCCAAAGTAGGATAACACATTTCAAGTAGGCCTGCATGATGCACGTCTTCTTCCAGGTGTTTGATTGGCCGACAAGTTGTTGAGTAAACTGAGTCTTTGTGACAGCTGACTCTCTCTCTTTGGTTTGCCTGTTGGTACAGTTCTGATTTCACATCTGGCTGAAACAGGCACAAACTAAAGCTTTCTGTCTGATCTCTGCAGGGAAGTTTGACCCCAAAGCAATGAACAACTTTTATGACAATATTCAGCCTGGTCCTGTAGTGCCACCCACATCTGGAAAGAAAGGTAAGCACTTCTGCAGAAGTCAGAGAAAGACAGAAACACATTTTAATATTTTACCAAGATGCAGATTTGAGGCTTCATTCAGATCTTTGTCTTAATTCTTACTGTTTGGTCTGTTCATGCTGATAGCTGTGAAATTATAAAAAGCTCTGTATCATTTTAAAGTGCTGTGGATGCATAAAAATGTGTCAGTTTAAACGTGCTCTGCTTGGCAGCATCGTGATGTGATAGCAGATCATGTGTAATTCAACGATAAACGAGTTTTTACTGCCTTAAGATTAAAACAAAAGTCTTTTATAAAAAAGGGTTTTAGGAACATAAACGTTAAAATCAGGTCAGTTTAGGTTAGTTAGTTGCTAGGCAACGTGACGACATTATAATATATCAGACTCAACTGAACTTTTGTGGATAAAAATTTGATTTCACTGTTGTGAAATTAAAATGCTATGTAGCTTTTCTAAGGTGCTATGGTGGCCCCACAGCTTACACGATCACCTCACTGAAACCCTTTCGAGCATCTGGAGAAAAAGTTGGCCAAAACAAACATGCGGCACTTCCCACACTACCCACCCAAAAGTAGAACTGGCTGTAGTGCAGGCCATTCACTAATTGGAAAGTTGGTGGTTTGATTCTTAGCTTCTCCAGTTTGATAGCAGATACTGAACCCAGAGCTGCTTCACTCACATTAGATAAAATTATAGTTTAGCGTAGACAAAAGGAATGAGTAGAGTAGGAAGGTGCTGTATGAGAAGCAGTTCATTTAGCATCATAATATCTGATATAGATAAAAACCTTCAGGGGCAGACGATGCACCTGTTTGGTTGCTCAGCTGTTGATTGTGTAGCAGGACCTTGGACAGAGATGTAAGATTCGCTCTGCTGTTTAGTAAATGCATGTTTCTGTCAAGTTTCACCCTTGAATGATTAACTGCATTTGTTTTAATGCAGCTCTGAGTTGCAGACTTTCATTACTGGTGCGCATGTTTTACCACGTGAATGAGCTTCTTTCTTTTTGTCAGAAGGGACGCAGGCCTCCAAGCGGGTGCCCCAGACGGACGAGGACTTTGAAGGCGCCCAGTGGAACTGTGAAAGCTGCACCTTCCTCAACCACCCTGCACTAAACCGCTGTGAACAGTGCGAGATGCCACGCTACACCTGAGCTTACGCACTGTGCTGTATCTCCACTCCTGCCTCATCCCTTGCAAATCCCTGGATACTATAAGCCCCGCCCCTCTACAATCTGCAGAATCTGTGTAGAGGTCTCATCCCATCAATCAGTATACAAGTCCCCTCCTACCTGCTGAGGAAGAGCCACTTATCCCTCTCGTCCTGCTCTGGTCCCCTACTCCTGTGCACTTTGACCTTTGTTTTCTTTGATGGATAATGACCATGGAGGGCTGGAGCTTCCGGCGGCAGACATGTAAGAGCAGACTGCGGCTTAGACGGCGGGTGCAGCAGGCTTCAGAAATGTCAGAGCGCTTTAAGGATTGAGGAGAAGGAGCTGTGGTTTACCTGGCGACCATTCCATGCAGAACAAATGACTGCCCTGTTTACACTGTGCCCATTCCTGAAGTATAAATGGAGACACTTGTTTTATCCAGGACCTCCAGCTCCCCCTTTCTGACAGTGGAACAATGAAAGCAATGAGTATATAAGTTGTGACTAATGCGAAATGTAGACTTTACACTGTATCTGGCTCTGTATGAGAGCTCATTTCACTGAAAGAACACTAAAGACACTTGCATATGAGTATGTTCCTGGTACTTTTATGCATATTATTACCACCCTGTATTATGTGTTCAACAGATGTTGATTTCCTGTGCAAATGCCTCAACTTGCTGTACTTAATAAAAGAGCTGATTCTATGTGACTTGATCCTGCGCAGGTGCAGAGTTTCTCATTGATCACGGCTGTGATCCCTCCTTCCCAAATTAAACAAGCACAATTTATTTATTTTCTACTACATGTTTATTGTTTATCAGACCAGTGGGAATTGTAAATGCATGCACACATTCATTTACTTTGATGTTGCAGGAGGGAGTTCATGAACGCTATAAAGGCGCTTTAAGAAGACGGCTGTGACCACAGCACGCCGGCGTAGGTCGTCTACCTCGCGGTCCTCGTTTCACTACTCGTACACAGCACGTCTCACTCTGGTGTGGACCTTAGCTCAGACGCTCAAACCAAGTCTGTTGCCTTTTTCAGCTTCAGTGGATTTCCTGCCACAGCCTGTCTATAGGGAAGCACATGTATTTTTAATGGTGCCTGTTGAGAGCATTCTCATTTCCTACTGAGGGAAGATAAGGAGGCATCACACGGGTAGGTCTGTGAGCACATGCTGGGTGGTATGATCATGCACACTTGCTCAGCAGACGTGGTCATTTGCCCTCTACCTTCCTACTGCTGTGCTTAAAACTAATAAGCTTTTATTATGTAAACTGCATAACTTGGATATGATACAATTTCCTGAAAAAGCAGGTATGACTGGGGGTATTTGAAAGGTTCTCACAGCAGGTCTACTAAAGCCAAGACTTTAGGTGATCTCACGATCGGCCGCTACTTTTAGATCGCCCTCTGAGGCTGATGCTGGATCTGCCATAGTGTAAAAACTATGATCCGGGGCCGGGCAGCAGCCTAAGCAAGGATGCCCAGACCTCCACAGCCCAGCCACCTTCTCCAGTTTATCCTGGGAAATGCTGAGGAAACTCTTCAGCTCGACTCCTGTAGCTGGACATCTTATAACCAGCGACTCACGTTCAAACAGAAGCTAATATTTGCAGTCTGTGGTCATGGGATAATTGGAATTCCAGGGAGCGATCTAAAAATAACAGCTGTGCTAGAAGCTATGTGGGCGTGTCGCGGGTAAAAGGTAACTTTGAACGTTAGGTGACCAAATTAAATTCAGGTAATGCTTTGAATTTTTTTTATAGTTTTGTTCTCAGAACTTCTTGATCGCATCTTGTAAATCAGGTTTTGTGTAGAAGACACTCATGAGTCATTAACTAGGATTGTGTTACTTTCACCCATTTGGAAGGTGTTAGCTGTCTTAGGTAGCTTCTGTTTGTTTATTGACCCAGTTATAATAGACACAAGCAGGACAGGACAAATGCAGTGAGTCCAGGGAGCTCCGTGACATGCTTTCTCCGATATATTAAAGTCTGCTGGCAGCAGAAGAAAGCTTGGCCAGCCTCCAGTTGTTGTTGCGTCTCTGGGGAAATGTGGCATGTTGCATTCTTTAGGTGTGCCCCGTCTTCCTCACTTTGTCATCCTCAGGATATCACTTCAAAAGAATGTCTTCCTCTCTACATTTCCTTCTCTTCTCTGATTGGCTAATTAGTCCATCGATTCCTCCGGGTATGGGGCCAGCAAATCCATCTGTTCACAACAGACCTTGTGTCCAGAACTAAGACCTACTGGAGTTACACTTAAAGGGGACGCAGAATTATCTGACCGGTGGCATTCTCTCCCAAATGAAAGTGCCTCGTTTCTTTTATATCACTGGATTTGCTGCCAGCTCTCCTAAGAGACCTCAGGGCTTCGGTCCAATGAGCAAGGACAGTGTTTGAGACAACAAGTTCACAGTATCAAATACAAGAGCTCCTTTCCAGTCCTGAAAATTTTAATGAGCATTTTTTTTTCCTATTTCTGGTCTGTTTGTGCGATGTGTAACAGACAGAGGTGCTATTACTAATGTGGACACTAGCTGGGTGAGGTCCCAGGTTTCTCCTCTTGTCTTTTCAGTAGTAGTCTTCATAGTTTTTGGGGTTGAGGCAGTAGAGGAGGGCACCTCCGAAAGAGAAGATGGTGGATCCCCATGCCAGGCCGTAGCCCCAGTTAAATTCATGGTAGATCCTCAGACTGACCGTCTCTATGAACTTGATGGGGAAGAGAACCAAGCTGCACACTTGGAGCACAACTGCAAGAAAAACAGACAGTTCAGACGCAAGATGCATCATTAAAGTCGTCAAAGGACCTTGGGGTCTTCCTGTGCACATTCGATGAAAATTGAATTTCTTTACATACCTGCAGAGAAAAGCATGATGGCCACAGGCTTGTAGCAGCGACTCCTGGAGCCAAAGCACAGGGAGAACAGCGCCACGAGGAAGGCGAGCAGCGTGAGGGCTGCTCCCCCTAACAGCAGAGCCAGGGTGGCGATCTGCCAGTCTGAGACGAGCACAAACACAGGGGCAGAGAGGAGGGAGAGGGTGAGGGAGGAAAACCGTGAAATCACACTGAAACAGAGAGTGACACAGGTAGCTAAAAAAAGGTTACTCTGGAGAGCCGTGTCGGCACTGCTGACAGGAGGGAGGAAAGCGGAGAGACAAGATGAGGACGGATAAAGGGAAGAAGAGAGAGGCAGCAGAATAGGTCACAGGCTGCAGTGGTTAGCCACAGTAATATTGCAATACTCAGTCCCTCAAAAGTAAATAACACTGGTGGTGAATTGCCACAGTGTAAACACAAACTATTTGTGGTTCGGAGGCTGAGCGATGGCGGCGATGGCTCGTAACGTTTCTGAGCCACCGGGGACCCGTTGGCGGGTTGGCAGATGAGGAATGCAAACCCTCAAACTGAGCACAGCCCTTTTTCTGGCTGGCACGAACACGCGCTTGGTTACGCGTGCACATTTCCAACAGTCCAGTAATGGATCCCAATGGAGCAGAAAGGTGACTGTGATAATGAGTATATCCCTCCCTGTCGGCTGATGACTGCTCAGCAGCATCCTCAGCATCCCAGCCACACTTGAGTGTACATAACTGTCTTCCCCAAACAGAAGCAGCTGTGAAAGGCAGAAAAATATGATCGTAGGCTTCTTCTTCTTTTTTTTAGATGCCTTGCCTTTTTCTCGAGAAAACAGTTTTTCTTAGTCTTAATTAGCCACGGGACAGCAAATGAGGACTGTTGAGAGACAATATACGTTATTGTTTAGAGATTAGGGGTCTCTTTCATTGCTTTACTGTTTACTTGCGGAAACAGGAGGTGTGCATGTAAACAGGAGGAGGATATTATGATGAAGCATTTGATTACACAGGAGGAAATCATTTAAAGTACGGTGGGTGGAAAAAGGTAAACATCAAAGCATAAAGGGGATTGGGCTCTGTATACGCGGCTCAGTATTACAGAGTGTGGAAAAGTTTACAGTGACTGACTAAACTTTATTTAGTCTTTTTTTAGTACCTGTACGAGGTATTGTTTATTACGGAGTCTGGGAAATAAAAAAAAGATTAAGCATGGCCGAGAATACTTCCTCTCTGCTGAGGCAGAAAATCATTAAAACAGCAGAAGAAAGTGACGGAACATAAGCTGCTTAAAATACAGTTCCCACTCTTGTTGGAGGGAAACATTATTGGAGGGGCCAAGCAGCTCAAATATAAACAAACATCAACCACTTCTGACCAAATATGGCTCAGGATTTAGAGTTTAAAAAATGGGCCCTGTCACCACAGGATGTTGGAGCGAGCCCACAAAAAGCAGAGCACCACTTTTCCTTCAGCCTCCCTGCTTTCACAACCAGAGCGACCCCCTCGCTGCTGCTGCCTCTCAGCAAAAAGGGAGGGTTACACTGACTTGACCCGCAGCTGTCACAGACCCATCGCTGTTGAGATACTGTATCTTTCCTGGGTCATTTTGGTGCCCGCAGCCCAGCCGGCGCGCAACTTTATCATGAAAACAGCAGGATGCAGAAAGTCATCTCATCTCAGAATTGGAACGGATCCTGTTCGCTGTGCGAGAGACACAGCCAGAGTTAGGGTGCTTAAAGGCTTTGACGAGCAGGAAGTGCCAAACTATTAATCTGAGCCCCGCACGATAACAGATGGAAAAGGAGATACAGTACACAAGATCCAATCTGAGCATTAATTATGGTCCTCTGTACGGATGTCAGGAACTGCTGAAGTGTTAAGCAAATAAATCCTTCAAGGCCCCCGATTCAGTTGCTTTGTCTCAGACAATTGTGGAAGATCTGTGTCACAGAAGTGCCTCGAGTGTCTCTCTCTCTCACACTGTCACACAATCTCAGCCTCACTCTCTCAAGGCAGCAGGATGAAGGACTGTTTGAAGAAGCACCATCTTCAATCGGAGGCTCCAGGTTCGTGTCCTCTGTGTCTCTGAGCTGAGGCTCTGTCCCACAGAGCCGGTATGTGGCCTGCACAGTTCTGTGACCTCCCGTAAAGAGAAAGCAGGCACCCAGAATGGGATAGCTAACATATTACATTATTAATACGCTTTGCCATCACTGCATCTCACTGAGCTGGACGTGCTCACACTCTGGCTCCACATTGGTATCCTGATCTCGCACCACCCTGGCATCAACACACTGCTGTTGCTGCATTCCTGGCTCTATGTTGAGTCTGTAGCGTTTATACTTGACCACCGACAGCTCCTGACTAAATGTGTGTGCGTGTCTGTCTGAGAGAGAGAAACACACAGAGAGGATATCCTCTATGCATCTGTATATTTTAAACACTAGAGCATGTAATGAGGCCATACTTGATGTCTACCTTGCAGCACATTATTACGGTTTAAAGAGAACTTTGTGCAGAACAAGTTCAAAACATCTGAGTGGTCCAGCTGCTGTTTCAGACTAACAGGATTTATTTAATGCCCGAAGCATGACACTGAGGAAATATCGGGGGTTGATGAGGGGTGGGGGGTGGTTAGAAACTGATTACTGGGATTCAAATCAATAAGCCCTAGCCAAGCACAAGCCTGAGGAAATGGGAAGTTCACTGTGTGCATTTACTGTGGTATGCTGCTGCTGCTGAGAGCTGACACGGAGACTACGTGTCTTTATATGGCACCAAAGTGCACTTTGTCTGCGCTGACAGAGGAGGAATGGGGCCAGAGTGGCCCGCAGTTACTCATCTCAGACAGAAAGAAAACATTTTGTCAGACTAACAAAAATGTAATTCACCAGTCAGCACGCAGGAGCCAGCAGAGACAGCAGAAAAACGAAACAGAGGAGTAAACACAGACAGGAAATGTTAGATAGTCTACTCAGGGATACGGCAGGATAAACCAATGTAAGCTTTAGGCACATTTACAAGAAAATGAAAAACCCTCTCTGTGAGATCAGTTTTGACATTTTTTTGCTTTTATTGTGTTGCAAGATGGATCGTTATCTACAAACTGTGGCTTGAAAGCCTGCCAGTGCATTAGAAATGTCATAAAGGGCTGTTGCACTGCTTTACGTATGCATTAAATATTTTGTACAGCGCTACAAACACTCACTCATCTAGCGATAGGATCAATTTTCTGAGAGTTCAGCCAGCTTCTCTCTTTCTTTCTCTCGGTGGATTAGTAGCTGTGATGGAAATATGAAATGCTTCTAGAAAAAAAAGCTAAATGAGGGGACTCCATAAATAAATAAAAAAAGTTTCCCTAATAGAGAAAATTTCTGGAGTGTTTCAACTTGTTTCCCTGGTTACTAATCTGCAGGCATCTGGATCTCGGGGGAGTTCTCTGCTCTGAGCTGCCCCTGCTCCTTGGCCGGTGAAGAAACCCACACAAAGGCTCATTTTGATCGCAACAAAAGGCCAAATGAAACCCCAGCTGGACCGCTCCTGGCGAGGCAACATTCCCACATCATTCTGTGGCGCACTGAGCAAACGTTTTAAGGAAAAAAGAGTCAAACGGCCTAGAAAGAAACCAACGCGTCTTATTAATCAGACTTGTGAGACTTCACTTTTTCCTGTACTCGATTATTTCCCAATTGGACAGCAGTGCGCAACACACCGTTCTAGATCCTATTTCATGCAGAAAAGTTCGGCACTTTAAATTAAACAGGCAATAGCTAATTATAAAGTAATTAACATCTAGCACTCTCTGGGGTGATGTTTTATAATTCTCACCCACAGAACAGATTGGTTCAGCAGCGCACTCTCCGCGGGGACCCTTTGTTATCCCTGAGAGCTGTGCATCGCACTTCCATTTGAATATGAATGTAGGTGTCTGTCTGCGCCCACAATCCTGCCATTTCGAGGGTGAAGCATCCCTTAAAACTACAACACCCAACTGGTTTAAAACTTTCAGCCAACATGGTGGCACGTCACGCCAGCAGCAGCCAGTGTTAAGCGTGTCTGTGCGGGCACATGAGCGTCTTTCTCACCCGTGGCCAGCGTGTTGTTGCAGGACCAATCCTCGGAGCTGACGGGCTTCCAGCAAGACTCCCACAGGGACAGGGAGTACTGGTCATCCGCGGTGACCCACGCCGGGCTCAACATGGCACCGACATCCAGGCAGAGAGCGAGAAAGACGCACACAAGTCCCACCAACTTCAGGGGCGTCAACGCCGTCACCCGCACCTCCTCTGTGCCGCTCACGGATGAAGCCATGTCTAAAGTATCTTACTCATTAAATAACAAATAGTAGCAAAAAACAATGAAACAAATGCGGGATGTGCTCTTTTCCTCAAATCGCCGACCTTGAACCAGTAATAACTTGTGGTTGTTCCTCTTGCCCGCGCACAGTGTGGTGGCGAGCCTCCGCTCACTCTGCGTCCTGAGCCCAGAGGACGCTGCTGCGGTGTGTGCTGTGGATCCGGCGCTCTGCCGACGGGACCGTGCTGCGGAGCTCTAAAATAACGGGGCTGCACCTGCTGGGTCCTAGTGCCAGAACACACACACACACACACACACACACACACACACACTGTGTGTGTGTGTGTGTGTGTGTGTGTATTCTAATGCTCTCACTGATAACCAGACAGACTTATGTTTCCATATTCAGATATTTGGGTGCTCTCAGCTGTTGTGGTTCTGCTCTTTGCAACAAGCTGCTTGTTGATTTGAGATCAGTTAAATCTGTGTGTACTTATCTTACAGACCTTAATGTCACGGTACTGGGTCGTGTGACCCAGTGTTTGAGTTTTTATGTATCTTTTGTATTCATTTGGTTTCTAGTTTAGCTCATCTAGTTAATTTCTAGGTTGCAGTTTAGTTCTTTGTTTCTTAGTTGTTTCTGTCATCTCCCCCTGTACTGTCTACCTGTCATGTTTCATGTCTGTGTGGTCCTTGTTGTCAAGTTCGTGTCATGTCCGTCTCCATGTTTCCTGTTTTATTTTTATTTAGTGTCACTGCCCCTGTCCTGTCATTAGGTTCATGTGTGTCAGCTGTTCTTCCTCATGTGTTCCCCTGATCATCCCTGTGGGTATTTAGTCTGTTTCATTCAGTCTGTGTCGCGTCGTCTGTGTACCTTCCCTCTGGTCAAGTTAAGTGTTTTTAAGGATTCTGTGCAGTTCATGTTTGCCGTTTGGTTTATGCTGTTTTTCATGCACCCGCACGATGAGGTTCTGTGCAGGTCATGTTCATGTCAGTTTCATCACGCCATTTGGTTCACAGTTTCCATGCATCTGCACAGCATTCTGTTCACAGTGATCATAGTTATCCCATGTTAGTGTTTTTCCAGTTTAGGTTTCTGGTTAGTTGCGGTCTCTGTCCCTGTTATGTTTTGTCTACTCTCCTCTATATCAGCCCAAATAAAGGCTCGCTTTCAGTTTAAGTTCACTCCCGTCTCCTCACCTGTGTTTGCACCTGGGTCCACACACACACCTCCGCACGATCTGTCTCCACAGACCGTGACACTTATAGCGCTTTATCACCCCAGTAGAGCGCTTCGTTCTCAGACTGTTGGCTTACTTGTGGTTCCAGGATATTTAAAAGTAGAATGGGAGACTTAAGCTTTAGCCCAGTTTGGATTTGGGCACCAGACACCCTCTTAGGCTTAAAAAATTATTTTTCATGAAGCATATATTTAGGGCTGCATCAGGTGACCCTGAATTCTCCCTCGGTTATTCTGCAGAAGGCCTAGGCTGCTGGAGGCTTCCCATGATGCTATGAGTGTTTTTTCTTCCTGCCCTGTGTGTTTATACACTCCTCTGTATTTTGTTATTAATTCCTGGCTTTGTTCTACACCTTGTCTTTTGTCCTGTCTCCCTCCCCTCACCACGGACCTGTCACAGCCCTCCCTAAGCCTGGTTGTGCTGGATGTTTCTTCCGGTTAAAAGGGAGTTTTTCCTTCGCACTGTCACCAAAGCGCGTGCTCATAGTGCTCATCTGATTGGGTGCAGTTTTCTCTGTTTTCTCTTTATTGGTGTAGGGTCTTTACCTTATAAATAAAAGCCCCAACTTAAAACCTTTTAATGACACAGCCTTCAGTTAATAGACGTTGTTTTGTTAAGTTTTTCACTCCCTTAAGTCACTTTTCCAAAAACTGACTGCAGCTTCTACCTGGTGATAGGAATGTTCTTTCTGGCTCAAAAGGCATTGATATTATTCCTGAGAGGTATGTTTGACATATTTTTGACAGATTATAGGCCAAGAAGTCATTTCTAAAAGTTTACATTCTTGCAACAATGGATGCCCAATGCATCCATATGGCAGCATTTTAGTGCAAGAGTCTGAGCTAATAATTAACTAATTTTTATTCTTTAACTGTTATTTTACAAATTTTAAGTCTTGTGTACAATTTAACATCAGTTTTCACTGGATGCCTGAATACATGCCATAGTGTGAGTGTTACAGTAGGTGTGAATTCAATGTTTTATTGTAGGATACAGGAAGTCCAAAGAGCATAGCTGAATATTCCTGAGATGCTGTCTGTGATCTCTATGTTATATGAAATCATTGTTCAAATTGCATTATATAACCAGTCAATATAAACTCACTGGACACTTTATTAGGTACACCTTGGTATTACTGGGTTTGACCCCTTTTTGCCTTCAAATCAGTCTTAATTGTTTGTGGCATAGATTCAACAAGATGCTGGAAATATTCCCTGCAGCTTTTGGTTCATACTGACATGATAGCATCACACAGTTGCAACTGCGTGACCTTTACAGACCATTCTCTGTAAATGCTAGATATTGCTATGTGGGAAAAATCCCAGTAGATCAGCAGACCGTCTGGCACCAACAACCATGTCATGCTCAAAGTCACTTAAATCTTCTTTTCTTCCTCATTCTTATGCTCAGTTTGAACTTTAGGAGGTTTTCATTTCTATGTCTACATGCCTGTATGCACTGAGTTGCTCCCATTGGATTAATTCATTGGATATTTGCATTAACAAGCAGCTGAAGAGGTGTACTTAGGTAAGGCAGAGAGGGTTTGGACATGTGTAGAGAAAGGGTAGTGGATATATTGGACAAAGGATGTTGAAGATGAAGCTACCAGGAAAGAGGAAAAGAGGAAGACCTCAGAGAAGGTTTGTGGATGTAATGAAGGAGGACATGCAGAAGGTTGGTGTGACGGTATAGGATACTAGAGACAGGGTGAGATGGAGGCAGATGATCTGCTGCGGTGAACCCCACAGCAAATCTTCTGCAGTCACCAAAAGTAGAAGATGAGGGCTGGGCTTTTGTACATTCACTTGGGCTTTAAGATCATCCCCCCTTTAGGCCAGCTTTGTTCTGATTGGCTGCCCTTCCCAAACAGAGAAGCTGGTAGGTGGAGCTGCTGTGCTGATAAAACTACTTTAAGGACGTCTCCACACAATGACATCATCAAGAGTGCTTTCAGCAGTCTGAGGTTGTGGATCACAGCACAGACACCGACCGTATCACTTTAAACTTTATAAAAAATGAGGTTCACTTTAAACCCCTTATTCTCTCTCACACAGACACAGAGGTACGCTTAGAAGGCTGCTTGTGTCCTTTCTAATTGAACTCAGTGATTTTCTGTCCCCAGGGACGAATCTTGGAATTAATTCATATTGATCACAAATGCACCCTGAGAGAGACACAGACGAGAATATTGTTGAAGTAAATTAACTTCATAGCTACATTTAATTAGAAATGCACCATCAGCATCTGTGTTGGAGTCCTTGTTAGTTTTAGGTTACGTTATAGACCGTAACTGGCATTAAAGGAAACTGAAAATAAAACGTTTTAAGTTTCATGAACCAGTACATTGATATTATATGCAGGTCTATACTGTGTTGGGGAAAAAAATCTCATCTGACTTTGTGTGTGTGTGTGTTTATATTTACCCATCCAGCCTCTCCTGATTACAATCTGTTTTCATCAGTAATGATGTTGAAAGACTTTGCCGGCAGGAACATTTGACCTACACTTTGGTAACACACACACACACACACACACACACACACACACACACACACACACACACACACCCGTATACCACACGACACCATAACTCATCAGTGTTAATATACTGCTCGGAGTTGCATATTTGATTGCACGTCTAAGGCACAAAATATCAATGCTTAGATTGAACTGTTTAAAATGACTGACACAGAACACTGAGCAAGAGTGAAACCATGTGGAAACAAAGTGAAATTAACAATTGTATCTTCCTCTGCCATGAGGAATTGGAAAATGTGGTGACGTGAGCAAAAAATGAAATGTCAGGCAAACGCTAGAGATGAATATATTCTTTAATACTAACGTCGCTGAAAGAGGATGGTTTTCTGGATCTGCATTTTAGAATCACCCTCACTATCTGAGATTTGAAGTGAAATTCGTCTCAGCTTGGCATCCTTTTGCTGCACCATCTGGTAAATATTAACGTCCCAAAATCTCAAACCAAACAGCATGTCCTTGATAATCTTCTGAACTGCATTTGGTTTCCATTTGATTGATAAAGCTCCTCTCTCAGTTTAGTTTAAAGTAAATACTAAATAACATGTTATCTACAAAAAGATGAAACATTACATTTTTGTAAGGACAGAAATAAATGGCTAAGGGCATTGCAGTATGCCAGTAATTATAATGAAATTAATATTTATCAAATACTGATATGATATAATAAACAGATGGTATTATTTAAATTATACAGGCCAGATTGTTCATTTTGTATGTTTTAGTTTAAATAGTGTCATTGAAAATGAGACAGAACACACAGTAAACGAAATTAAAGTGAATTTGACATCTGACATTTGTTTTAACTGATTATTGATTATCAAACCAAAATCAAGCAGCAGAAATAAAAATTGAATGAAAAGGGGATTTTTTGTAGTGTAACCCGGTTATAGATTACATATTGTTATAATTACACAAAATGTGTTCTTTATACCTGACTGTCTGTAGTTATATTCATGATCAGTTAGAGCCCCTCCTCATCTTTTCTTCTTCGGTGCAACCCAATAAATACAGTGTACCCCTTTGGCCTCTACAATGTGGGAGAGGTTGGTGTCATTGCTTTCCCAACACTGTACAACACACATATAATGTATATTTAGCCACCCTGATGTTTCTGATTGTTACTTTAGTTCAATTATTGTCATCATTGTGCCTGTTTTTGTTAGGTGCTATAAATGTGTAGTATGTGTGTGCCACAAATGTGTTTTAGGCGCCGTTAACGCTAGCATGAATATATAATTCTGGCTAGCTTGGACGTTGTGATGGGCTGAGCTAAGCCTCTCCCCCACTGTTTGTATTTGGCCGCAGGAGCGAGTAAGTTAACGACTTGGAGGTCTTTCTTTTACCTTTCTTTGTCAGGCACAACGCAAGAACACACGGTTACAATAGCAAGGGTTAGATTTATTCTATTTTAATATTTTCTTTCACTTTTTGTTTTTAATTCTGCTTAGTTTCATTTTAGCGTCTGTGATTTGAAAGCATGTAGGTTCAGTTTGGTTTTCGTTAGTTTCAGTCTTTTTAATTATTATTGTTCTGAGGGTGTCGTGCGGAAAGCAAGGCTTCAGTACAGATCTAAGCAGCTGACTCAGTCTTAGACATCCAAACTCTCAATAAACATGTCAATCAAAGCCTTATCAGAAAAGTGAAAAATGTTAGATATAAGATTAAAATGTTTTAACTAATTAACTAAAACTACGAATATTCCCTCTTTATTTTGTTTTATTTTATTTGAGCTAGTTTTCCAAGTTCACAAAATAGTTTCATTATTTTTTCATTATTCTTTATAGGTTTTTTTTTGTCTCATACGATTTTAGCTTCGTTTAATTAACCTTGGGGAGGATGGAGAAAACAAGAACTGCCGCCTTTCATCGATGACCTTTGATTTTTATTGGGTGGCCTATTTGTGAACTAACTTACATAATTAGATTATTGGTTACATTTATGTATCTTTAGTTATTTTTTCCATATACATTTATTTACCTGCTATTCTTCGTCCTAACGGTGGTGTGGACTGTCTCTTTAACTCGGGGGAGCGGGGCAGTTCGTGAAGCCGCGTTCCCAAACAGACCTTGTGCGCCTGCGCAGTTTGTACAACAAATCTTTCGGGCAACGGAGGAGACGAATGGTCGCTAATGCGCATATTTGGGGACGAAAAAAGGTAAGTCGGAGCGATAGGCGTTGTGTTTCCAGCAACACGCGGTTTCGAGAAGCAGTGATGCCCGTAGCGTTTGGCGGGACTCTCTCCCTGGAAGTCTTTGTTTGGCTTTGTTTGGATCCTGTGTTGATGGCCAGATTGAATTTAAAGGTGAAGGCTCCGTGAGCCCACTAATCAACCTGTCAGCACACTAACCCGCTCAGCCACACATCACCGAAGCTAACCTAACCCGATAGAGACCGTTAGCACAGCGCCGTGTCCCCGGTGACTGTTTGGGGCGGAGGCGCTTTGTGATGGATGATTGTGCTGATGGTCATCTATTTTTGGATCCCGCTAACACATCCGTGCGGAGCGCTGGCCAGCAGCCGCCATTGGTCGCTGTCACTTCAGCCACGGATGTCTCATGGTCATGGCGTAACAACGCCCTTTACCGTGTCCCTGTTAGAAAACGGTTTCCGTCGGTCTGTGTGAGAACAGCAGAGATGTGGTGTTTGAAAAGGAGCTTAGAAACCGTGCTGCTTATCTTTAAGTAGGACCAAAGGAAAGGGTGTAGCTGCTGTAACTGTCATCTTACTCCATCAGCAGGTTCAAAGCTGAAGCTTAATGCCTGTTTGCTTTTCTGCAGATAAACCCCCCCAAACAGACTCGCAGGAATCATGGGGAGTGGTAAGTTTACCCACAAGCAGAGACAGAAACACGGATTTAACCTTCCTCTTTTTTCCACTCTCGCTTGTTTTTTCTGTTCTATTGTGTTGATTTTCCACATTGTCCCATGCTAGTAAACCACTGCAGTGTTCCCCCCTTGTTAACACAGTAACAATTCCCATTCTTTCCGGGGGGGAAATTCCTGTTTGGATTTTGCTCTTTGTCCTTTTTTTCTGCTTTTAAGCCTTTTGTCGATCCCATTCCTGAAGTTATGAGTCAGACAGCCATTACTTGTTAATTTGGGCATGTTGTGGCATCTGGATGGCTGTTTCTTTGGGGGAGTTTCTGTTTATATTCTGGATGTGAGAAACAGAGGGCCACCTTGTCTCTTCAAGTCCGTTCTTCCAGTTTCTTTTATTTGGCAGAGGGACGGATGCCTAAATCAAAGGAGCTTTTGTTTTTATGTAGAAATGTGGGCACTGACCAGCACTCGGCTCGGCTCTGCTGCCTTTGTTTCAGTCCCCACCTCGCTCCCTCTCCCGATTTTCCTCATTATTTTTTTCCCAGCATCTCTATCCTTTTTGCCGCCCTTTCAATGCTCTCTAAATTCCTCCCCCATGCTGTTCTGCTTACTGACTCGCCTTTACTTTGCTGTCATCTTCATTCCTTTCCTGTCTCTGCTTGTTGATTAATGCATTTTTTTCTTTCCCCTACTCGCTCCTGTCTTTGCTTCCTCCCTCCTCCACTCATCTGCTGTTTCCCTCGTTTCAGTGTTCCTGCCAGCAGAAGCGGCCCACTCGGTCCTGCGGAGGCTGCGCAGGGCCAACTTTTTTCTGGAGGAAATAAAGCAGGGTAACATCCAGAGGGAGTGTCGGGAGGAGACCTGCACCTATGAGGAGGCCCGGGAAGCTTTTGAGAACGAAGAGAAGACGGTGAGAGGATAAGGAGGCGTGTCGCATCACACAGTGCACATCAAAACTCCAACATGAACCACACGTCATTTTTCTTTAACAGGAAATCATTTCCCATTGGGGCACATTTGTGGAATGCTGGAAATAAACAGCTTAAAGTGAAAGATCCTTTATTTTCCTGATTCTTATAGATGAGGACAAAATTATTAGCCCACCTATGAAATTTAAAGTCTTTCCCAAGTTCTTTTTTAACAGAGCATGTTTGTGCACAATAACAGAACTGTTTCAGATTAGTTTGACCGGGGTCAGTAGTATTCGCCCTTCTGGAAAAACAGACCTTTTTATCGTGCCACCGCACAAAGCACTGCTGTGAAATGATGTGATTTTACTTGGTAATGCTCAGAGCTTCTAGAATCAGGATAAAACTGAAGGTTATTTTCCTATTTTCACTCAGTATAAAAACTTCAGTGAGGGTCTGAGCTGTCAGTTGAGAAAGCATCAGGCCAAAATCTAAGTCAATCAGTTTGGACTCGAGGAAAAGAACTGCTGATGATCACAAAGCAGGAGATGGATATACAGAGTTTCCACAGTAGAAAGCAGAGTGTTAAACCACAGAGACGATGCTTATGTTTGGAGAGAGAAGTGAGAGGTGTACAACCAAAGAGCGCTGGCTCCACAGTGAAACACGGGGGTGGGAGTATTATGCCGTGGGAATGCTTCAGCCCACTTTAAACAGAGAGTCTCAGGATGGAAGGAATCATGAAGAAAGAAGGAAATATGAAGCTTTAGAAAGAAAACCTCAGACAACCAGCAAATCTGGGTCCTTATTTGTCTTCCAACACGACAACAACCCAAAACATGCCTGGTGAAGAACAGCGACTGGTCTGCACGAAGCCCTGACACCAGTGCCAGTCTGTGGGGTGGCCTGAAGATCTAGGCCAAGATGATCAAGTCTGGAGGATCTTGGGAGATTCACTGAAGAAGACGCGTGTGACTGTTAGCATTGGGGAGCTAATAATTTTGACCCTGGTAGTAAAATAACATAATCATCCAAAAAACTAGGATGTTTGGATAATTGAAACTCCTCGCCCTTTTTAAAAGCACTTGGGAAACACTTGAAACATGAAAACATGGCTTCCACTGCAGCTAAATTCCACAAGTCAGCATCACCAGTGGAGAGTAACCCACGCCAGCCACTCTAACTACAAGTGATATTTTGTGGCGTTCATGTGTCCAGCAGTGAAATCCTGTGTTTGTCAGAAAGTGATTGCAATCAGCAGGAAGAACAGCCCAGTGCACCATTGTGTGGAGGCTGGAGAGCTAGGTCATGTGTGCACTCATGTGGTCTCTCTTTATGTTTGTTTGGGTGTTGTTGTCGGCTTCCTTTGCGTTGCAGTAATCTGGATAAAAAGCGCTTGCAGTGGGGGGATGTGTACTTTTGGGCTGTTTTATTGACAGTGTGGATGTTCTGTGTGCAGAGGCAGTTCTGGGAAGAATATGTGCGTGAAAGCAGTCCGCCTGGAGGCCTGGAGGCAGCGGTGGGCGGGATCCACTCGCTCTACCTGATTGTGCCGCTGCTGCTGGTCGTGGTCATCATCGCCGGCGTCGCAATCACTGTGTGGCGCTGCCACTCCCGCAAACGCTCACAGCGCAGCCCCAGCATGGGACTCTCGCATCACAACAACGTCTTGTCAGTGGTCTCTATGGACCATTGGGGGAGGGAATACCACGGTGACCAATCAGAACTCAGCATCCACAGCAGCCCAGCGTATCCAGGCTCAGAGTTTACGTCAGGGCGCGGAAGCGCTGGCGACCCGCCGCCATCTTACGAGGAGGCTGTGGGCCACACGGATGTCCAAATAGAGACGGAGCCGCCCCCACAGTATGAGGACATAGTCAACAGCAGTTCTGTTAGTGTCAATGGGGGCCAAGGGAAGTGAACGTGTTTTTAACCAGCAGCCTAACAAAAGCCCTAACTCACACTAAGACTATTATTGTTTAGCAGTGCTACTGCTGTGGTTTCACCAGCCCCCCCCCCCCCCCGCAATCCAACACACACAACAGAAACACTAATAACTGTTTGGTCAGTGGACTAATGCAATCATTAGTGCTGGAACAGAAGTTGCACTAACCTGTGGCATTGAAGGAACGAGTGATGGTGCAATACCAAACCGGTCTACACGCTGCTGCTTCTCCTCACGCTGTATCAGAGCTACAGATTCACAAACATGGTTTGTATCACAGGTGTGAGACCAATGCTTTAGTGACGCTCGGTACCAACTGATGCCAGTTTGAGACCCGAGTAGGCAGCGTCACATCATTTGTACGTATTTTTCATCTTTGAATACGTCCTTGTCAAAAATACTTTTTGTTACTCAAAACATTCATCCACAAGTTTATCGTTGTACATTTGCTGTGTGTGACTCGATCATAAGTGAACATAACTCCGACTTTTAACTTGAGAAAGGACATTATTCACCAGCCTGTCTCTCGTGGTGGGCAGGGAGCCTGCATGTGGCTCCAATGAGGGTTTTACCTGTAAACAGTAAATAGATGTCAAGGCATAATATATATTTTTTAATTTAACCTTTGTTTAACCAGGAAGATCCCATTGAGATTAAAAACCTCTTTTTCAAGGGAAACCTGGCCAAGATAGGCAACAGCAAGTGTCTCCCAGTTACAGAAATTACTCAGTTAATATGCCTTAAACCATGAGGTGACACGCCAAACCAAAGCATTGGTCCATCTTTAGTAAACACTTCTGAATGTTCAAAGGGTTACGGGAAGGACGGCAGTTATATGCGTCATTACCTGCTTATGTTTTGGTAATGCCTGTAGTTCATGCTGTCCTCGTGAGGTTAGAGGTGTCTCCGTACTGTTTAATGGTCAGGACTCACTGGCCCATGAACACTAGTGGGGCCTCTGACAGCTGCTTTAACTGTGGAACAGCCTCCTTCCCAAACGGACCTCCTGGATGTGAAACTGTAGCTGTGCTACAGTTACTGACTTGCACATGAATGTGGGGCAGAAAGCAGCAGAGACGGGTTGTCAGGGGAAGCTTCTGTATTTACAGTCACCATGGATAAAGTCTATGTTTAGCATGAGTAATGTATCTATGTAACTGTGTATCTGTGTGCAAACATTACGGGGAGGCATTTTTTAAAGGCCAGTGACTGCACCGGTGCTGATGTAACCGTAGTACAGTAGGTTGTGAATAATGAAGGGACGAAGCTCAAAATGAGCTGTTTCATGAAAAGTAGGACAGTCTGGTTTCACGTTTGCTGTGTCACTCAGCAGTAACAATGACGTTGTAATCCTCAGAGTGCTCAGTCTATATGAAACACTGCTGCAAACACTCAAAGCCAAATATGTTGTCACTAATGCTGATCACTGTCACACAGCAGAGCACTGAACTTTTGCAGCGTGACCTTTGAGCCTCAGCACTCGCTGTGACACTGAGCTAACTCGTGCTGGTAGAGGTAGCAATTTTGGTTAGGTCACTTGTTGTACTGTTACTTAACAGAACCCTGTTTTTACGAAGCCTTATCGAGGAAAAACACGTTATATAACACTAAAAGTAAGGAGCTTGTTATAAATCTTTCACTTGTGCAAAAGCTTGAATTAATTTGTAATAAAATATTTAAAACGCGCTACTCGCTGCATGAATCTTTCAGCGTCTCGAGAACATGTTCAGTTTGTTTGGGTGAGCACTTGTTGCCCCCCCGCATCGTTACCATCATCACTCACAAAGGGCCAAATTATTCATCGCCAGGTGGTTTTCCAGGCTCTCACAAAGTGAGAGACAAAGATTCTTACGAAGGATACAAATGTATCCAGTGTGAGCTTCACTTTATTTTAAAGAAACAGAAGAAGAGAAGAAACTGTAACTGTAGAAAAAAGACAGATTCTTGTTTCCACCTGGCCTGTGACTCACGTTCGTCCTCTGTGGGTCCAAAATCAGAGTATTGTTTACTGCTGTTCAAACAAACCATAAAGTGATTCATTAACCACAAATCAAAGACCAAGCACAAAGTAAATGGGCCTCAGCAGAGAGTGGTGAATATCCATTTATTCATTTTGTGGCAGAAACAGTCATAATTGTGGACATTGAAACCAGCTTCTATTAACATTAGATAGCAGAGCTGACACAGTGGCTCAGTTTGTCCTTTTCAGGTTTTTGTTGAAAACGAGCAGAGGACGGCTTTAACAGCTTTAAGCAGAGCGAGCCACACTTAGCTGGTCATAGAACAAAACACACACACGCGTTTAAAGGAGCACAACGGAAGTGTAGCTGACCTGAAAAGGAGGTCGCCCATTAAGTCACATTATCTTGCAGCAAGCAATGGCACCAAGCTCATGAACGGAGTTTGACATTATTACGTTAGAATTCAGGGTCCGTTTTACCAAGGCTCGTTGGACAAAATGAAATAGAAAAAGCTCTTCAGACATCTACAGCGCAGCTCCATATTATAAAAGCAGTATTAAATGTTGCCCAGCTGGTCGATCAGCCAGCTTTATAAAATAGATGTTTTTGTCCATACTGGCGTCCAAACCCGGGGGCGCTCTGGTCACACCCAGTCTTTGGGGTTTCGTAACGCATCCAGCATCTCAGCCTCCCGGGTGCCTTTGGCAGGCTCGTGCATGTACTCCCACCTGAGGATGAAGAGCGATTCTGTTACCACGCGACGCGGGCAGCCTGCTGTCGTTACACAAGCGAGGTACAAACAGTGCTTTGAAGAGGCAGCAGCTTACCTCGCGGTGAGTGGGAGGGACATGAGGATGCTCTCGATTCTTGAGCCGGGCGTGGCCAGGCCAAACTTCACTCCCCTGTCGTACACCAGGTTAAACTCCACATACCTGCAGAGCAACACATCCTCACTGTAGGCTCAAAACTTACTGTTCATTGTGCATCAAGTTCAGGTTCTAATTTCTTTAAGGTGATCAGGTACTGTATGAAAACACATAAGAACGACTCAGAGCACAAACCAAGGGCAGCTCATTCTCTGGGTTTACTTTCACAGGAATAATATTGTAAAGTGTATTTATTCATTTTGTTTTCTTTGTTACTGTGACAGGTTTGTGACGCAATTAAAATCAGATAAGGGCAGCATGTTAATGCTATTATCCATTACCCACAGCTACATAATGTAGCATATTAAGTAGATAAGTATATAACATTACAGTTTGTTTCTATCTCAGCAGCTCGTTGCTTTTTCTTGATAATAGTTTCTTTGAAAATATGAGATTTTTGAGTCACCTTGGAAAAAAGGCAGATGTGAAATGTAAACGTGAGGTCAGAGGTCAAATATGACATGATATCTGGATGCAAAACTGATATTTATCATCCCCGTATACCAGCGTCAGTTTGTAAATGCTGCTAATGCAAACAGAGGAAGCAGACGTTTAAGCAAAGATCAAACAAAGTCTGACTTTATTTGACCTTGAAGAAGGTCAGAGGTCCACAGTGAGGTCATATTTACAATCCCCATATATGCTGCATGTTGTCAGTACAAACAGTGGCAGTAAGAAGAAGCTCTATATGCTCATTGTTATCACTTTGACCTTCACACCAATCACTTACCCTGAAGGAGAGGTCAGAGGTCAAATGTTACTGATATTTTAAATCCTTACATGGTGCTTTCTGTATGTGCTAACACATACCACACTGAGCTAATCTGAACAATCTAATCACTCTACTGGTTTCCAGCTTGCTATCGTACTTCCCATTCTCAAACTAGCCCTTTAAGTCAGTCTCTGTGTTGTTAGTGACTCCCTGCCAGGATCCACTCCAGCTTCAGACCACACTGCAGTCAGAGCTCTTTAAGTAGCTCAATCACACAAGTGAAGGAAGACTAAACCTGAGACTGGCAGTCACTGCAAGTCTGTGGCCTGAAAAACAGGACGGACTGACTTGGATCAGCTGGTCTGTGAACCCTTTATAATTTTGTGTTTATTTGAGCTCAAATATTCTTAAAGGAAAATCTGAATAAAAATTATATCAAACTTTGATGTTTTACTTGTTGTAGAAAATGAGCAAAGGTGCAAAAATAAGTGAACCTTTGTTTCAGTATCTAGTGTGGATCCTTCCTGCAGCAGTTACTGTAACTAAAGCTTTCTGTCGACCTGTAGCCTCCTCGTCTGTAAAGCACAGCATCACCTCTGGGACGTCTGTGCGTTTCCTTGCATGACGTGCTCACTGCAGGTTCTTCTGCAACATTTCTGTTGAATGCGTGTCAGGACTCGCACTCTGACTTCAAAACAGTCTCTTTAGTCTTCTTCGACTCCTCTATGATAAAAACACTTGTGTGTTTAAGGTCACTGTGTTGATGTGTGAATTTTATTATTTGTGCAAAATCCAAGATGAGCATGAACAGCTCTTTGTTGAAGACCTCAGAAGTCTTGTTTGTAGACTTCCACAAAGATCTGAAAATCAAACTCTGATGCCTGATCAGATGGGTTCTCTTATTTACTGTTTGGTGCTACTCACCGGCCTCGTCGAACCTGCTGCCAGTCCTTCTCCTCATTAGTAAAAGAGTCACTGAGATGTTTGTACACAATGGGCAGATAGCAGGGCACCACCGTGCGGGCGCAGCTCTTGACGAAGCTGAACACTTCCTCCTGATTCGGGGAGTCCAGGTCGTCAAAGAAGATTCCTCCTATACCGCGGCTCTCTCCTCTGTGGCGGACGTAGAAGTACCTATCACACCTGGGCAACATGCAGTAATATATACTGAGACAGAAGCAGGGCCAAATAAATACCCAAATATATGGCATGACATACGACAAATGAAGTCTGAAAGACATATTTGCCTGTATGTTGATATCAGTATTTATAATGACCGAGTAATGAAAATTTAGAAAGTAAAATAAAACGTTTAAAAAAACTAAAGATGCAAGAGAAATGTCCTCTGAACCACGGTATGAGCATTGATGTTCCACAGTTTGTCCACCAGAGGGAGCTCTGCAACTTCTCTGTTGCTTGGATCACCACAAACACACCGAGTGATCTCAGCAGATTCAACAAAACAGCAGTATTATCTTAGTGAGGATTAAAAATAAATATGAGGGAATTGTGTTTACGTTCCATTTTTCCTGAGAGAAAAAGAAAAATATCGGCTGATATATCAGACTTTTAAATCATCAAACATCAGTATAGGTATCAAAGCTCCAAATGGGCTCTAAATGAATTAACAGCAAGTCAACTGAAAGCATATCTGTAGAGACAGTAAACTGTGCTACATTTAGTGGATGAGAGGGGTGCCAATCGTCTCTGTAAGAGGAAAGGCATACTTATGAAAACATCACATTATTCCTTAAATGTAAAATTTTACTTCATACAGCAAACATCAGATAAACCACACCCATCATTTCCCACTGAAGTCAATCCCTGACTAACGTCTTGGCTCAACGGTTTTTCTGCAACTGCAGATTTTAGACAAAGACTTCCTCTTATCATCACTCCACAGTGGGGATACACCCAGTGTAAATCCACACACAGATGCGTACGTGCTGAAGGACGCATGTGCAAGTGGAGGGGACGAGCGTGGGACTAACCAAACCGTACCATTTCTTAAAGTCGGGGTAGTACTGTGGGTGGTGCTTGTCACAAGCCTCCTTCAGGGTTTTGTGGAAATGAAAGGCATCTTCCTTATCTATATACACCGGGGTCAGGTCTGTGCCTCCACCGAACCACCACTGCTTAGTGCCTGGAACAAGGAAGACAAGCCAGAGAAGGAAGAAGGAAACAAGGGTTATCCTTCACTCACACACTCAGTTGTGTCACTGACACTGAGAGCCAACTGCTGACGTGATGAAGGCCCAATGCTTACCATCTTCCTCCTCAATCTCAAAGTATCTGTAGTTGAAGTGCACAGTGGGAATATGGGGGTTTTTGGGGTGGATAACGGAGCTTACTCCCATGGCGACAAATGGCAGTTTACCTGGGAAAAATAAAGATACCAATATTAAAGTTTAAACCGCTGTATCGAGGGTTCAATAACACAAATCGCAGTAGTCAAAACTCACCATCTTTCCCTTTGAGGACCTTTCCTCTGCTCCTCATCTGCTTCGCAGCCTCCTCTGTCAGGTTCCCAAACACCACTGACACATTAACACCCGCCTTCTCAAACACCTTTCCGTCCTGCATCACACAGCTGATGCCTCCACCACCTGACACAGACACAGTCAGTTTACTTTTGGTTCTTTTTTTAAGCATATATAATCATGTTACACTCTGTTACACTGTGCATGGATATTTTATGTCAGGCAGAAGCGCCTCACCTTCCTTCCTCTTCCACCGGTCAACCCTGAACTTCCCACCGTCCACTTTCTCCAGGGCTTTGCAGAAGTCGGCCTGAGTCTCCATGATCAGCATCTCCATCTTCGTACGCATCTCGTCCTTGTTCCCCTGCAGCACACTAATGTCAGTCACCGGCGGAGACATAAAGCCCCGGCATCTCTGAAGAATGTCCCCTTCTTCCTCTGTCTCCTTTGCGGCTCGGGGGACCCTCGTTGCCATCTCTGCGCGCTGGAAGTGGTCAGTGTTAGCTAAAAACCCCGCTACGGCCGCCGCCGCTGTTACTGCTGCGGCTCCGCTGAGCGCCAGGGCTCCCCTCCTGGTTTTCCCGGACCTGCCTGCGGTCCCATGGGACACGAACCTCACGCCGGTACCCCTCAAAAACCATCTCGTTCCCGGAAGCAAAGGCACTGACCGACTGTGAGTGGAGGCTAGCCGCGAAACGGATTCTCCGGCACTAGCAAGCCCCTTTAACGGAGAAGTTAAACATCGTCTCGCGGCGGTGTGAGCCGTTCTGTTCACCGAGTAAAAGACGATGGTGGCCATCTGTGGAAAAGACACGATTCTCTGTCCGTGTGTCAGTGTGTTCTCACCACCAACTTATTACTGTGTCAGAAGTTTCACCTACGTGATATCAGGCATGTTTTAGATGAAGGGGCGTGGTTTCTCAAAGGAGATAAAAGCAACATGGGAAATGTCGTTCTCCATTATCGCGGTGAGGAGCTCAGAATGATGAATGCCTGCACAAAACTCCAAGACCCAGAATTCAGTGCGCCACACAAACGTTGCATTCAAAGACTTGTGCTATACTCTCTGTTTGGGGACGTATTTAAGGACGTCTGTTTCTCATACGATTGTTCATAACAGGCAGTCCTGCTGAGCTTGATTTATTAGACTTCTGCGATAACTTCGACGACGTAACCGGAAACCCCATTTAACCCTAACGCTGCAACCTCCCACAGCTTCCACGTCATTGCGGGCTACATGTTACATATCCTGGGAAGTGCACATCCGGTTACATGGAAGTTTATCGGGGAGCGTTAAAAGGAGTTTCTGCTTACTTCCTAAGTTATGACTTAGAATTGCAGCAGAAGTGTAAATGAGGCATTACTCTTTATCAGTGAGTCAAAATATAAAATAAGCTGATTCTCTGTCACTGTGCAGTCATCTGTCAATCTGAGAAATGCACCAAATGTGAGCTGGAATGTGACGTGTAATTCAAACGTTACACGAAAAGTCACGCTAGAAATGGGGTGTCAAACATAGGGCCCAAGGGCCAGAACAGGCAAACTGTAGTATGGCCCACTGGATGTCTTTGGAAAATGTAATGGGAGGCAGTTTGGACTTCTAACTGTACTTTCATAAGTTTAACAGCTTTTTCTACGGACAAACACCACCATGGCCATTCAAACTACACCAAAGTAATTAAGAAAAAGATGGGAAAAAACATTTTTGGACTACCTACTATAGAAATATATATATATATTTTTAATTATTTCTTTATTTTAAAAGTGGATGCTTCTGAAAATTAGCAAAAACTTTGTGTTTAATAATTACAGCACCACCTGGCCAATGAGCTACTAGAACTTTCTGTAATTGTACACAGTAATTTCTTACAATTTAAGCCCAGAGAGCCATGCTGACAGATTTCATTTACTACAGCAGCATTTGTTTATCGTGTACAAAAAAGACATATTGTTCAAATAGCACTCCTTTTTCTTATATTAGGATGAATGCAGGAATAAATGTGTTGTTAAACATTTTCACACTGGCAGAAGTTTCACTGCTCCTACAAACATAAGATCAAAGTGGGCCGTATGTGTGACTAGTTAGAAATCTCTGCTCTGGATCCCTGCTTTTCTTATCAAGAAAAAGAAAAAGTATAACAAGTAATGATTAAAAAAAAAATTTCATCCATCTAAACTGGTTTGATCGTCCTGGCATTGTGCGTACAGACTCACTATCATATCTTCTTCAGTATTTTTAATTATAACGTCTCTGGTTTTATACAACATTTCTGGATGTAAAATCCTCAGGCTCTATGGCTTCCCTTCTTATACCTTTTTATCATTATCTGTAACAACGAAAGAGTTTCAGATTAGTTTAAAGTTTGTGTTCAGGGTTTCGACACACTGAGCTGCACAGTTGGAGGTGGTCAGTTCTGTGGGGCTTCAGTGTTTCTCCACACTTAAAGAAGAGGCAGTTGGGAGTAAAAGGGAAAAGAAAGGGTCTGATAGTGACACAGGAAAGGTAGAAAGGTAATAAAGAGGGTGGGGGAGATAAAGATATAACAGGGGTTATGAGGAGGTGGACAGATAAGAGGTAAAGAGATGAGATAGGGGAAGGAGAGATGGATGAAGGCTGGGGTAGATAGAAAAATGTTAGGGGAAGGGTGGAGACAAGGCAGAGGCATGGGAAAGATAAAGGAAGGTAATAAAGAAATAAAATAAAACAGGGATACATATTCAAAGTGGGAAGGGACGAGGGTTTGATGGGACTGTGGCTGTAAAAGGTGTCAGATTTTTAGTGCGGTCCCTGCAGTTCTTTCAAAGAGCCAGAGGAAAATATTTCTCAAAGATTTTTATTTTGATTTCCTCTGAAGCTGAGTGCCTTGAGGCAACTGTTATTGTGATTTGGTACTGTATGAATAAAACCTATTTGAATTGACTTGAACATTATCGACTCTGTCCTTCTGCCTTCTTTGGATTGTTTATAGTTTTAGCAGGAAGGTCTTTTCCTGGCGCCCATGGCTTACTTGATTGACCCTGATTGGTACGACTTGGTTGTTGTGTCTCTTACTGCTCAGAAATTAGGCTCTTTCCTCTTCTGCTTAATCTCTTTGAAGATTTCCTACCTGCTGTGCTGCGACCTCAGCCTCCTTTGTCTTCTTTTCATTAAACACACAGAAACACATTTCACTGTGTGTGATGAGACAATATACGTACATTGGGAGTAAAACCCTGAATTCCACATACAGTATAATATGTGAAATAGTTATGTGTGTTTTTTCTCCTATATTTATTCATTAAACTATTTTAAATACTTTACTGACTTTGCTAATGTTTTTTTTTAACAAACTATAGGCTGAACACATACAGCAGCCTGGCACTGACTCAAGAAACCATATTTACACAATAAACATTACTGATTAAACAGTCGCCCATATTACTATTATTTACTAGCAAAGCTCTGTGCAAAGCAAAAGACCCTGACAAGGAAAAAAGTCAATAGGAGGTTAATCTGGATCAACGCCTACCCTGTGGTGGCAGGACGTACAAAGGGATCCTATAATGCTGACACCCCAGAAGTTTTCCTGCAGTCAGGATTCACTCATAACACTTTTCATTATGTTGCATGTATCCATAAATAACATGTATAAGTAGCGCTTTATAATAACGTCACACTATTTATCATTATTAAAATATTAGTAAGCTATTAGCAAGTGCTTAATTATTTATATAGCATTACGCCTCCTTAGTGTGTCATTTATAGACACAGATATATGATGACGACGATTATGATTAAAATATAGTCATACAGGGTGTAACAGTAACAGAGAGATAAACATATCTGTATTTATAGATGACATACTAAGGAGGGGTAATGATATATAAATGATGAATTAAACACTTACTAATACCTTACTAATGCTTAATACTGTGACATTATTTAAAAAGTATATATATCCAGTTGCTAGCTTGATAAAATCGAGCTCTCTTGCGGAAAAGAGGCAGAAACTTGTACCCACGTAGTGTGCACTGTTGCTGATTCCAATCATCCACTAGTGTTTTTTGTTTTTATTGACTCATACATAAAGAAATACGAAATTTACTTTTGAAAAGTAAACACATCATATAATGTGTTCGTTTTTATAAAGTCCTGAATCATTCACCAGCATCTGCAGCATTGCTGTACCGGCCACAACACTTCATGCTGAAGGCTTCTTTCAGTTGTTTCATTTTTGAGAAACATCTTTGCAAAGCTTCACCCTTTAATCATAAGGCTTATTATAAACAAATGAGAGTATGCAAAAGTATAACTTCCAAGTTTTTTAAACTACTTTGGGGTGAAAGTCTAGAGTTGCTTACTTTGACCGCTAACCATTTACACTGATGTGTTGTACACATACTTCTTATCAGAGAGGTGGTTGGAGATAAATGACTTCCTTGTAAATTTTCTCTTTTCTCTGCCCTCTTGACACTTTTTAATCTTTCATCTGTTTCCTGATTTTGTTTTACTTGCCTGCCTTTTTTTATTCTTTAATAAAACCCAAAATTAGATTAAAAATGTCACGACGTATAAAATGCAAATAAAAACGGAATGCAAAGACTCGCAAATCTCATAAACCCAAGTTTTATTCAGAACATGACACAGAAAACATATCAGTGTTTAAACTCATTGTATTCTGGGTCTTGATGCATTCTCAATCATCCAGGAAAGTAAATCTCCAAAAGTTGATTCTGTTCATCTGGACGTAGCGTTTTGTGGGAGAAAAACGGGGAACGGGATTTGGGAAACCTGCAGTCAGCTGAGACTGAAGAAGTCACTTGGATGAGTGACGAAACGCTCCCACAAAACGCTACGTCCAGATGAACAGAATCAACTTTTGGAGATCATTGTATTCTGGTTTTGTTTACATTTTACACGTCGTCCTGACATTTTTGGAATTGTTTTTTTTATTCTCACCGTAATAAAAGAGGCGATCTTCTAAGTGCAGCCTATCCTGGCTCAAATGTGTGCTTTAGTTTTGTTTAGTCATAAAGATGTGCAATAATGGAAAGACTCGCACAAGGACCCAGTTTATCTAGATTAGTGCTTTAAATTTAATCGACCTCGCTCAGCCTGGAGGAACAGATGACTCATTTAATTAACTTTACTTTGTTAAATATTTACGATCTTTTAATACCTCCTGGCTTTTCCCTCATGTTTACGCTGTGTTCATGGAGATTTTCTTTTTTGTGAATGCGTGTTTAGCGGGTGGCGTGCGCATGCGCGTGTGTAAAGCGTGTTGCTGGTCTCTATGACGACGTGTCTCTTAAACCTTTTAGGGGCCGTGGAGAGACTTGAAGCAGATTATGTGCACAGGTGTTGCTCCACAGGCCGGCGGGGACTACGCAGGCCAGTTAGACGGTCGGTTTGTTGTTTTACTGAAACAGGAAGAGGACGGAAGAAGCTGCTGCCGGTGAGTTTAACATCACTGTTGTCACACTGCTGCTTGTTCGCTTTAAAACAGATCGATGTAATCCGTCTGGGTACAAAGTCTGCTCTACAGCCTGCCCTCTGTATGCTATAAAGCATATAGATTGAAACAAAGTAAAAGCTAAAGATGACTCTGTTTCTGTGTGTTTTAAGCTGCCTGGTGGAAGTGGAAGTGGCTGTGACCCAAAGCACACATGTACTGAGTCAAAAGCGCGTATAGATGTTAGCAAGTGAGGGATATATAGGTATTAAAACCAAAAAGCCAAAAAGAATTGTAGATTTTGACAGTTATTCAACTTTGATCTAATACATGAGATGGGGACAAAGCCCTGATACAGATTTATACCTAACATAAATGAACCCACTTAAAAATGGCTGTGATGGAGTTTTTACCATCACATGGCAAATACAGGTGCTCACAAAAGCTGCAATACAGAAATATATTTCTTTTGAATTGTCTGTTGTTAGTTTTCTTAAAGCACAGGCCCTCTGTGAATAACCCTGGTCTGCCTCTATGTGCTGATCTTTGCATTATTCTTTATACTTAATGTTAACGTGCTGTTAGTGGTGCCCAGGTCGCTGGACATCAGCACCATGACTACCATTGAAGAGCCATCATTGGCTGGATGTCATGTGCAAACACTTGGGTAAATAAGGTTATCTGTACTGATATGTACCTCCTTTGTTTTCTGACCTTTACTGTTATATTTTGGCATAAAATAAACAGCACATATTCCTAGAGGGACACTAGATTTATTCAGGTTTCTGTGTGATCACCACAAATAATGTATTTAATGAGGAAGACGATGATTATGCACTTTTTTGTCTCATGTATTAAGCACTAGTCAAGAAATCATCCAACCTGTTGGTGGCAGCCTCTCTGTGATTAAACACTGCAAGAGAAACCCGAGAACACAACCAGCAGATAAAAACAATATAACAACACAATTCACACTAATGCAGCATCATAAACACCAGGTCAGATACTAAGATTTAAATCAAAGGAAATGTAAGCCTCAAGTTTGAGAACAATGCACGTTTTACTCTACAGGAAAGATGCTCACCATGTAATCCCAGATGTATCCTGGAGGGTGTTTACTGCACTGTGATCTGTACTTATTAGACTTAAATCAATAACATAAAACGGCTACTTTTCTCTTGAAGCCAAGTCACCCTCTCACAGAAAACAGTGAGTAGGAAATAATCATCAGTGATTTTAAACCTGAGGTGTTGTCGGGCTGCACAGGTGATCTCCACGGTCCACAGCGATGATCGCATCGTCACTGTGCTGTCTCAGGCTTGACTTCACTTTCTTTGGGTGCTACAGTCTGAGTGTGTGCAGGGAGAAAAACTTTGATAAGCATCACGTCACATCTTTCTGTCCCCGTTCAGTTCGGTGGTAGATGATGAGCGAAACAGTTTGCACAAAGACTCAGGAGGAGTACGAGGACGACTTTGAGAAAGATCTGGACTGGCTGATCAGTGAGGAAGGCCGGAGCGAGGACCAGGTAGGTCTGACATTACATCTCCTGCATCTCGTCTTTCTAATCTTTCTTTCCTTTTTAGCATGCAGTATATATCTGAATGCTGCTCTACTTGCTGCAGGCTGAATGAGGTGTGTATACCTGAGCCTGCTCTGTGAAAGTGTGACAGCGAGCAGTGTTGAGTTACCAGACCTGGCACACCGAGTTTGGATGTGAAACCTATGCTGCTGAAATGCAGCGGCATACTTTCACTGTTCCACTGCTGGATGCAATATTGATGAGCAAAATAAAACATACCTGTTATCTGTTGCTCAGTGTTGATGTTGCACCTTCATTTACATGCAGACTTAATTAATGCATGCAGAGTACGTCTGTCTTATCCCCCACAGGGCTCTGACTATGAGGACATAGAGGCAGACACTGACAAAGAACTGGAGGAGGGTGAGAAACGACAGGGAATGAAAGGAAAGGAGAATAACTACAAGGAAACAAACCGAGACAACAAAACAGAGCAACTGGAAGAAGATGAAGAGAGATGGCCATCTCCTATGGAACCACTGGAGTATGACTCAGACAGGGACAGTCCCAGTAAGTCATCACCTACAGCCCCACCTCCTCCAGGGATGGATGATCAAACAGACGAGGAGAAGAAGTATATCCTCGAGAAGATCCAGCAGGCTAACCGGGAGCTGCAGGATCAGGAAGTGCCAGATATGACACGACGCAGGCGGTTGCATTTTAAAGAGACATTGGTGGACCTGGTGGTGCCTCCACTGCAGTTTGAGAGAGATGGCAGCAGCGATGAAGTAGAGGGGAAAAATGGGAGCAAGGAAAGAGCTGAGGATGCACCGGCAGATACTGAAGTGTCAGGAAAGCTGTCCGAGCTAAAGATTTCACCTCGCAATGAAAGCAGGAGTTCTGAAGGAGGTTCTGGCAGGGCTGGGGAGAGCAGCGAGGGAGGCCAGGGGATGAAGGAGGGCAGAGTCCTTGTGGAGAAGGACGGGAAGTTTGACCTGGTCAGCCTAAAAGAGGTGGAGAGTCTAGCCCTTTTCCCTCCTTTAGCGAACAACGTCAGTGACAGTTCACGCTCCTCGCCTCGTGTTCAGGAGCAAAATGTAAACTCTGTTAAGATCCACAGTTCCTCCTCTTCTCCTCGCCTTCGGGCTGCCTCCTCCTCGTTTCCACAGGCAATAGATCACCTTCGGGCCCCCAGACCTCCAGCACAACCAAAGAGCAGGCCTAGCTCAGCCAGCCAGAGTCAGAGAGGCAGCCAGAGGAAAAGCAGCAAGAGGCGGGTGCAGTCTGCCACGGAGACACCCAGCCAGGCCACGTACACCCTGACCCCACAGCAGAAAGAGCAGCTGCAGAAGATCCAGGAGAGGAAGCAGAGGCTGGCCAGAGAGGTAGGAAATGCAGCGAGTTAGGTCATTTCAAAAAAAGGTCTGGCTATGGTTGCTACATTTCTTCACAGTTATTATGTTTCTCAGGCAGAACAGAGGAAGCGTGAGGAAGAAGAGCTGAAGAGGCAGGAGAACGAGCTGGCCTTCAAAGCCTGGCTGATGAGGAAGAAAGAGCAGCTTCAGGAGGAGAGAAGGATCCACAGAGCCCAGGAAATCGAGAGAATGAATTGTCAAGTATGGCCACACGGGGGCACAGTAAGCTCATAACACAGTCTCTACACGAGGACCACTTTTCCCCCCAACACTTTTTGTGTCTTAAACTTTGATGCAATACAAAGAAAGTGTCCGGTAAAAGTGACCCGACTGAGGATGGTAATACGCTGCTTCTGCGTCCCCCGTTAGAGAGACTCCAACCCGGACCCGGAGGAGGCCTTCAGGTCATGGCTTCAGAGGAAGCAGGAGCAGCAGCAGAAGGAGAGGCAGCTGGTGGAGTTCAAGAGGCTGGAGGAGGACAGTGGGTACCTGTTACACAGCCGTGAGGAGTGCGACGAGGCTTTCAAACTGTACGTCTGCTTTTAAACTTCGTAACCTGCAGAAAGTTTTCATATGATGACTTCCTGGCACACGTAAGAGTAGAGACAATCACGTCTGTCACCGCTTGTTTCTGCTCTAAGGTGAAGTTAAAGATTTACAGGTTGAATTTTGGTTTATTGATTTATATCCTGTCAGGAGTAAAGTTACATTTAGACAATATTAATAATAAAAAAGCAGGCTAATGATGCAGCCCTCATCTGGCTACATAGGGCAAATATTCTGAAAGCGTGCTGGAAGTATCTATCAGCTGACTGACAGATACCTTTTTCCTCCCTCAGGTGGCTGAAGCGAAAGCGGACGGAGAAGCGAGCGGAGCAGCAGGCGGCCCGAGAGCACTCCCGCAGGCTGGTGTTAGAGGAGCGGCGTGCGCGGCGCATGAGGGACTTGATGTGCACCGCCGGTGAAAGCAAACCGTTCAGAGTCACTGAACAGCTGGCCTACCGCTTCTGAGCCGAACCAACCCGGCACACCGACCAAAGCCACATGTTACCTCTAATCAGGGTCCCCACAAACTCAAACTAAGGACTCGGGCTCGTTACAGAGAGCAGGTATAAACTCCCAAGTTTGTTAAACACGAGATGACGGAAATCCAGGTTATTTGTTCCAGAAAGAGGGTTAACTTAAACTCTGACTCCCCCCGACACACTGTTTCATTTCCTCATTGACAGGGTTAATATCAAAGTGTGTAGCAGAATGCATTAATATGCACATGAAATCCCAGGCAGATGTTAGTTCAGTGGTGCATTTAACACGAGTGCTTTTAGAATCAACCAGCCTTGGATCGTGGATGCGATCAGCACACACTGTAGATTTATTAACAACTCAAAATCTGTTGGCTACATGTTTGTAACATGCTGACTCTGTGGTCAGTAAGGCGGCTGCCTGCTAAATATTTAAATGACACTTTTCTGTCCACCTGTTTTCTTTTTTTACGATAAATATGACTCAGTCCACTGGATGGGTGCGTGGGTGGATGGATGGATGGGTGCGTGGGTGGATGGATGGGTGGGTGCGTGGGTGGATGGATGGATGGATGGATGGGTGGGTGGATGGATGGGTGGGTGCGTGGGTGGATGGATGGGTGGGTGGGTGGATGGATGGGTGGGTTCCCCGCTATGGTGAACTATGACATCACAGCTCTGCTGTTTATCTACTCGTGTGTTTAACTCTGATCAGTTCTGAGTCTGATCATTGGGAAGCACAAACTCAGAGTTTACTGACCCTGGTTTCTGTAGCAGGGCCCTGGTGGAGTTTCTTGTTTGTCATTTTTGAGCTCGAGTACATTTGTAAAAGTACACCACAGTGACCTCTCCTCTGTAAATAACTGAATAACATTAAATACAGGTGTGGCATGGTTTGAGTAAATGCTTGCACAAGTTTTGAGTATGGGCGGAGCTCCTGACAAAGCGCTGTGATGTAATCCTGAATAAAAATGACCTTTTTCTTATCGTCTGTCTTTTCTCTGAGAGTTTGGTTACATAAATACAACGTTTTCTGGTAAATAGTATTGTTAGTTGCTATACGTAATTACACACGAAACAATATGGACACAAAACACATGAAATATTTTTAATTTATAGGCATGTACACATACATGTGTTCTTCAGCTTTTCAGAATTAAACAGTAAAACATTTTGAACCCACGTAGAAAAGCCAAGTTACTCTTATTTATTTTTCTTCTCCACCTGATCTCCAGTGCACGACTCGACCGTTCTGGACCAACCACACAAAGTAATAAAAGACCGTTATTCAACACGTATTCCTTGAAACAGGAATAATTGGCATCTTTTATGAAAAAAAGTTTCTTATATTAAATGTAGCCAGCAGCTGTCATTACAAGACAAACACAATGAAAAACCAAACACACTCTGTCCTCGTGTCAGTGAGCATCTTAGGCAGTGTTGTGCAGTGATTTATTACAACTAATGAACTAAACTGACTAAAGATGTTTCCTGTTTCACTTAAATATTCAACAAGACACTAATTATTCAGATGAGTCTCATTTTAGACTCTGAGAAAACAACAGTGCACCGCGTATTTAAAAATATATTACAGTCATAGAAATACAAAATGATAAAAAGGGATAATGTGCTTAATATCATACTTGCCTGTACCATTTGTGAAGACACATGTTAATATATGAACATACAGTGAAAATGAAATATTGGTGTTTAAGTCTGCTGCCCAAACACGACCCAAAGAGTGAAACTTCACAGTTGAGTGAGATTACAGACGCAAGCTGACGACAGTCTGTCGCTCCAAACACACGGAGGCTGTGATTGGATCGAACGCCCAAGAACCAAAATGTAAACTCAAGTTTGAATGAGAAGCAGGAGGAAAAATCAAAATAACACAAAACGACATTAACCTTGCACTTCCAAAACAGTAGAAAAATAGAAATGTTCTGATCCAGAGGTCATTCAATAAATAGTGAAAACATATACAAGTGTTTGATTGAAGAAGGTGGCGCCATTCTGACGTTTCTACAACTCATCTTTGGGGTTGATGTTGAGACCTTGACCGAACACATGCTGCATGTCCAGGGCCTGGACCACCTCGTCCGCCTGCAGTCGCTCCTGTAGCAGGAAACAGTTTGTCCAACACATTTATTAAACAGCACAAATTCAGTGAGATTTTTTTGTTTTTGTACATTTTTGGTTAAAACATTCTTCCTTTCCAAATGGTCCCAGTGATTTCTACCAGTATAACCAGTATCACAAAGGATTATTTTTCACAATAAGTTGTTCTACTGTTGAGACTTTAATACAGCAGCACGTATTTAAGTACACAGTGATCACTGGCACATGACTCCTGCCTCTTAAGAGGTCCCGACATATCGACAGAACACCTGAACGTTTTCTTGATAGAACGACAACAAAGCAAGTGTCCAGGACACGGCACTGAATCCTCTGACAGCGTCCTCCATTATAAACTAAGGTAGTTTTTATTCTACCAACTGAGTAACAATGTGACACTGTTACAGTGTAACCAGTTACTTTTCTCAGTTTATTCTGCAAAGACGGTAATTAGAGACTCCAACAGCAGATGTAGAAAAAGAAGCTACGTTTTACCAGTTCTCTGTAGAGTGGGTTCAGGGTGAACCAGAGAGCCACAGCACACCTCTGCCCACTCGTAACGGCCTTCACGCCGTGTGGATTTTCCCCTCCTGATGAGAAACCTACCATTCTGCCACACTTTGGTTTCACTGATGCCTGAAGGGGATGACAGAAGGACAGACGTGAGGCTACGATGATCTTGTGATGTGAGCACAAAGCTGAAGATAAAAATCATCAACTTCACACATTATTAGGATTTTAAAATAAATATTGTTATGTTTGTGAGTTTTTGGGTTTCCAACGGTCCAGTTCCTCAGAGTTTTTAAGGTCACACTGCACACCATGCTGGGATATTCCAGCTTTCCAGCCATTAACTCTCTGTGAAACACCTTGTTGGTGCAAAAATACTCATGCTTGTCAGACTATGTTAGCTTTTTTTGTAGGCAAAAATGTGTCCTTTGGCTGGTTTCAATTTAAAATGAGTTCCTTGCCAGGTTGTTATAGACACAGTAAGGTTCCTTTTAAAAAGAAATCTTTGAATGATTCATGTGTCAGTGTTAAATGGCTTAAACAGAAAAACATTCCTCTGAAAACTAGTGACAAAGCAGCCTGAAGAACTACTGCTCAAGAATATTTAACACGAACTTACAAGTAAACCTGTTTGGAAGCAAAATAAATAAAAGCTAGGAAATCATCTTTGCTGGGCAAACTTCTCACCGTGACGGTTTTGGCATCCATTTCTGTAAATATGAACTCCCCTCCTTCAAAGTCGCCATTTAGATATAACAGTGCACTGAAACAAAGATGGACATTAAAGCAGGAACATCTGCACGTCTCACAGTATAAAACAAACCTCACAAACACTTCAGTCTGGATAAACCTGGTACCTGTAGTCTCTGTTTGTGTAAGCTGGAGGTTCCTTCCAGCACTCATTGGCATCAGGGTCCAACAAGCAGTTGTCAGCATGGATGGGATGGCTCAGGTCATTCCTGTGATCTTGCTGACCTAAGGGAAAAATAACGACACTGCTTTTCATGTGACGGTAAATGCAACAACCGTCCATCTTCCTGGATATTTGAAATCATCGGTGTGAAAGGCAGCATTTTATTTCCTTTACTAAACACTGGTTATGGCATCAGCTGAAGACCTTTGATGGCTGTCCGGCACACCAGGTGTGTGTAGGAGAAGTGCAACGTGGAGTTTAGCACGAAATACGACTCGATGATTCGTCTCGCCCGCTCGCTGGTTTCGTAGAAGAGGCGAGCACTTCTCATTGGCACTCTGCCCTCAAAGCCGTGCTGGGAGGAGAGAGAGAAAAGGATTTTAAACGCCATCAAAGTGGAGGTAACCTAACAGTCCTGTTTACAGTTTACGAAGCTTGTCCTAATATTGATAACCAGACTGGAAATTAGAGACTTGTTTGTTTAGTAACCAGTGTTTACCTGCAGGGTTTTAAGCACACTGGCTCCTTCAAACATCTCATTGGGAGTGTGAGGGGACATCCTCCCTTTGTAACCGTCTCCTGCCATTGTGACAGTCTTTAGGACAAGAATACAAAAACAATACAGTTTCACACACTGAGACAGAAACAAATGCACGATCTGTAAAACTGTCCTTACATGTGCCAGCTGTCTGAGCTCTGCACACTCTTCCTCAGATATAACATGATCCAGCAGCACCCGCTGGGTCCCGTTCAAAGCCGCCGAGTTCTGCACCAGCTGCACGCCCTCGTACAACAAGGGGCCACCTGCACAGATCACAGCACAGCATTGGAAGAACGCAGACTGTTATCTCAGCCAGTGGTGGTCTTCATCCTTTTAGCTCCTCATTCTGCTTCGTCTGTGTTAGCAGCAAAACTTTACCTTCCTTGAGACTCTGCAGAGACGTGACGGTGACATTTTTCTTATGCGAGATGGGAACATACTCCATCCAGCCATCGGTGCCTGAGGGAACGCTGAATGTGGAGAGAACCTGGTGTGAAGATACCCACTCAGGAGCAGCAGCGACATACAGTATGAACATTTTCTGAATTTAACGCATACAGGATCAAATTTGCATGAAGCTCACAACACAAATACTGGAACTGTGTTTAGCTTCGTAGACGTCTCCACCTGCCTGGAGCTGGAGCAAACCAGCGAGGTGTGCTGTTTGAAGGTTTGACACACAGATTTAAAAACGTCCGTCTATAAAGCTGAGCGAGCGTGGCGAGGGTGAACCAGCACATGCCTTTAATCTAGAAACTTTGGATTTGTGAACTGAAAGGCAGTCTTTTCATTACCAGACACTAAAGGATGACTATACATCACGTTGTTTAAAGTGTTTCACCTGTTTGAGTCATCTCTTCCACCTGTGCTCCTCCAGTAGTTCTGAAAGAAAAGAGAAATCTGTAAATTTGACATTTTTAGCTGCACGTATTGTTACGTGTGGCGGCACGGCCAGCAGATGGCGCTGTTAGCTGAGCAGATAGAAGTGCAGCAGCGATGCCAGACACCTGTTACCCCTGCTTTGAATGAGCCAGCAGCAGCAGGGGCGCATTAAGGCTGTTACACACTCTGCAGGAGATCTGCTCTGCATCACAAACATACGGACTCACTTACCAACAACTGCTCGTTAAATTACAAACTAAATCTCCTTTCATTTTTGGGGGAAAACAAAATTAAAGAACGTCGGTTTGTTATTAAGCGCGCAAAGGCTGCTCCAGGGTTTTATAGCATAACTTACCCCTTCTGTGAATTCTGCACCCATGATTTTGCTGCCAATCAGAAGGAGCTCTAGTTCCTGTTTGTGCCTCCTCAGGTACCATGCAGCTTTCTGTTGAACAAAAAAGGTGGAGGATTTATGGTGAACAGAGTAAAGGAAAATGTCATTTGCATTGTTTTTCTGCAGATAATGAAACGCTGCTGTCTGACAAACTCCACCTGTCTGAGGTTAAAACCCTGTTAGCGACTCACCTGTTAACAACAAAACTAATTAGTTGCAAATTGTTTCTGTTTTAGTTCCGCTTACTTTTCCAACCCTCGACTCCAGAGACACAACAATGGCATCAAATTTAAAATGAGCCAATATTTAGCAGCAAACAGTAAAATGTCTCACTTTAAACATTTGATTTATTTCTACGTTATATTCTAAATAAAATTTGGGGTTGTGAGATTTGCGAATGGCTGTTTTACACAAATGTGTAAACCACGACAACATATGAAAGAAATAAGAAAATGGGAAAGACAGCACGGTTTTATTTGTTCTCTCTTGCAGAAAACGCCTTCAGACAAAATTATTCATATTTTAATACGAGTCCTAGATAACTCAGAGGTCTGTCCATAATTTCTCCAAGCTCTAAAAGTCACAGGGTATTCCTCTTGTCCGCATAAAGGAAATGAGAATGAGACTGTGTTTCCTTTGGCTCTCTGCGCTTCAGTGCCAGGGCTAATGGTTTGTGATGAACTCTCCTCATTTTCTCAGAGGGAAACTTTCCCTCCTCAGGGTAAAAAAGGAATAATACTGCAGTAACACAGAGAGCTGCTCTGAATTGAGGTGGATTGTGTAAAATCTAATGCTCCCACAGTGTCTCACACACTTCTGTGGGCAGCGTGACATGATTTTTTTCTCCTCCCGAGTGCCTAAGAAGCCAGACTCATTAGCGGGGAGGCGGTCGGACGTGGCAGGGGATCCCGGACTCTGTAAATGAACTCTCCCCAAAAGAGGGAGAGGACGCAGAAGGAGGGAGTCTGCGGCCCAGTGACTTTTCTGTAAACTGATGGGGATGGAAAGGCTTAGACAATATGCAGGCTATGAGTGAAAACCAAAAAACCAAGCAGTTTGACTTTCAGTCTCACACACACACACACACACACACACACACACACACACACACACACACACACACACACACACACACACACACACACAGTGTCTCTAATGAGTAACAGGCTTTAGGAGAGAAGCTGTTTACTTGGAGCTGAACTGAGGCAGCGTTTGACTCTTAAAGCAGCTGATCAGAGTTTAGGAAGAACAAACGCTCAGCGCACAAGTAGCTGATGAGCAGTAGTCAGCCTCTGCAGATTTAATTTTCACTAGCGTGCAGACATTTAGCCTTTAGTTACTCAGAATAACAATAAAAAAGATGGCAGGGGGAAAATATGTTGCCGTAAACATTGGATGTCGATAGAGTGAAATGTGCCGAGTGCTGCCAGCTGGATAGAAAACGTACACAAGTGAAAAGCAAACTTGAAGAGGCAGCAGCTGCCAAGTGGCAAGTAGCTGCTTCATCCAAGACATACAGCAGGAGGGCTGCTGCCTCTCGTCTCCTCGGTTTTCCTTAAATCCACACTTTTCCTCTCCGGTCCTGGACGTCTCACGCCAACACTCCTGTTACATTACTGCACATCCATCTCAAGTGGAATCTTTAGCCTTTATTTAATCTTTCATTACTGTTTCTTTGAAGCACTTGCCAGTTACCTCAGCCTCATTCCTCTCAGTGCAGAAAGGTGTTTGAAAGAGTTTAAACATTGTTCTCGTAACTTAAAAGAAACCATATAAATCCCCAGAGCGCCTCGATTAACCTGATTGCACCGTCCAGCTTTGAGTCTTTGAAAAGAGGAAAAAGAACGAGCAGAATCTGCAGCTTCGTCCTCACGTCTGCAGATAATTAACAAATACCGGCGGCGATCAGTGCTCGGCCTCCTAGTGATGCACATATGGTATGAATTTCAAAATCCTACGTCACCTTGTTCCCAAGTTATCGCATTCACAAGATTTTCAAAGAACATCACCTCTGACCTCTAACCTTGAGGTCAGAGGTCACTGAGACTCGAACTTGTCCGAGGTTTTTAGTAGAAACATCTATGCCATCAGTTTGTGTCCACGCCACCTGCCTTCCAGTCGCTTCAGTGAAATCTTCTCAAATGAATTGTTGGTGTTTTATTTGCATTTTTAATTTCTTCGGTAAAACTTCCATCTTTACAAACAAACTCAAACAAACAGAGGCCAAAATAAATGATCACAGCTCTCTCATGCAGCATCCTGCATATTCGAGCAGTAACATAGCCGGGCACAGACACTAAACACACTCAACACATTGCTCTTCTTATTAAGTTTAATTTAGAGGCCCATTCACTAAATTCACCTATTTTCTGGTGTCTTCACGTCCATCAGCTCCTTACCTCTCGTGGCTCAGCATCATGTCCCAGCTCCTCTCTGTAGTAATCGGCGTTTTCCTTCATGAACTCCTCTCCCTCGTGGAACAAAAGGTAGGTGAGAGCGCACTGCAGCGCCTCCTCCAGCCTGCCCGCTGCAGAGACACACACAAAGCAAATGAAGGAGTTTTATCTTGGAGTTTCCACAGGAGTAGACTGTAACATACATGTCACACATGTGCAAAGCGTGTAACGAGTGTTTTGTGAAAGGACTGTGGAGTATGTGAGTATATGAGATCCATGTATCACAGCTGACGTTTCAAAACTCTCATTACAAATGAAGCCAAAGGTTGACGTAGTGGAGACGGCACACACACAGGCTCAGGGTTGCTACAACAGAAGGAGATCAGCGGCCCGTCACCGAACGCTTCCTGAAACATCTGTGAGCACAAACGCACTCCTGACGACAGGCTGAAGGTTAACCAAAGATCTCCTACCTCTGCTGAAGTTTACTATCTCCTCCCAGACGTCAGAGTGTGGAGTTTTGAGCTTCAGCAGATAGAAAATGCCACTGACGTTTTTAGGAAACATAAGCTGCAACGGTATGAGTCATGCTGGTGCTGAGGAGCGAAACAGCAGGAGGCCACAGTGTAACAGGCAGCGACATCACTGCCTCGCAGGCAACAAGCAGCTGCCTTAAATTTCCAACCTTTAAGCAACAGGATGTTAGCACGAGTGCTCCGCGGATAAACGACCACTTTTTATCAAGAAAACAATGTCGGACAAAAGTTCAAACTTTTTAAGTCTGATTAGAAAAAATAGTTTCGCCTTTTTGTAACTGAGTCATTTCCATTATTATCACACAGCAGCCAAAAAAAGAAAGAAAGAGACACACCCACACTTCAGACCCACTGATCCACGATTCCTTATTGGAGCCACATGTTTACAGGTCACCACGTATAATCAGTGATGTCACAACTCGCCAGCGCGCCATCTTTTCCCGTCTATGCTTTGTTGCCATGCCAACACTCCCGTGCTGAACTCTTCACTCCCTCGTTTAGATGTTTTCACACTCGCGTACACCACAGAGCACCAGCGTCAGATTCAGCCACGCCATTAATGCTCGTGATACAAGGTGAGACTCGACCGGGCGTGCCGATCCGCTCGGCTCGTCTGCAGCTCTTTGCGGTCGTGGGGCCTTCGTGTACACACACGCATGTGTTTGTGTGGGCGTTGGATTCATGGGTGGATCCATGATCCATCTTCTTTGTTCATAATTGTGCAGTCAGACTGAGCTTCACACAGACACAGATAATGTCTGAAAGTATTGTGCAGTCACCATTTTTTACACTAAAGAAAAACCTACCTTTGAAGTAGGCAAACTGAAGGTAATCGTAGTGTAGAGGCAGGTAGTTCTCCATAGGTGAGAGGCGGCCGGGTCGAGTAGCGAGGTCTCTGACACACTCGTGCTCACAGTGCAGCACCTGAGTGAAGTGATCTGCAAACAACCAAAGGAAAAAATCTCAGAGCTGGTCTTTGATTTGGAGTTTAGCATAAATTCCTTCCGCTGTGAGACGAGGATGTGACTTTTCCAGGTAGGTAACCACGGGATCATGCAGAGAGTGAACTCTCATATTGTTGCTTTATGTTCATAGTTCCAGAAACTGAAAAGATGTTTGACAATAGGCCTGAAAGAAGCTGCAGGAGGGATCCTGTTACAGGATGTCCTGTGTTCAAAGTGGACAGACACTCTGCGCTGTGTCCACAAATACACTCCAACATACACACTTAACAAACAGACACTTTATGTTATAATTACTGCAACTTATACAGATGGTATGAGACCAGCTCAGGGGTAAAGAGATCTGTGCACATTAAAGGCCGACTTTCAGCTGGTCTCATGGAAAAGAGCGAGAGCTAATCTCAGGGCAGATACTTCATCAAAACACTGACGAATCCCAGTAAAGTCTAATCTAAAACACAGAACATCTGAGAACTTTACGAGTCCAAATTTGGAAAATAACTGGATAAAAACGTTGATAAATAAATGAAAAAGGTTCTCGCAGTTTTCCAGTCTTGGCAGATCTTTTTAGAATTAAACATTTATGGAAATTCAAAAAACAAAAAACAAGACTCAACATATGATTTGCTCATGTTCATCCCTGAGAGGAGAGCCAGCAGAGCTCGATGAGCGTGCTTTATGAGGACGTGTGCTCATCGTTTATGTCCAAGTATACTGAGGTGATGTCTGAGCAGCTGCAGCAGCGCTTTCCTTACTCTCTGTTTTAGGAGTCTCGCAGGAGCAAAGGTCGGATCTGAATCATGCAAAGGGATTTGACTTTCTGGGTCAGTGAAGGAGAAAGTAATCCTTTAAAACTCCCGTATATGCGAGTCATGTTGCGCATTATGACGATCGCAGCCTGTGCCGTGGCAGCGCTGTGGAAAATAACCCTCCAACTGTAAGTAAAACAAAGCCTCTCAGCGTTTATGCATCCTGGATACGACTAACCTGCAGCTAAAACTCGCCTCAGCTTCCACAGACAAAGATCTGACTCTTACAATAATAATAATAATAATAATAACACCCCTGCCCAAAGTCCCAGTGTAATATAATAATACTAAAATTATAATTGTGATCTGGTAGAAGAGATTTTACACGCCTGGTTCTATGCAACAAGATCATTAAGGTCTACAGAAACAACACAAACTGATAGCAGTATGTGAAGCATGAGATAAGTGCGTGTTATTTATCCAGCTCATTAAAAACGTTTGAATAATATTCTGTGATGAAACTATGCGGTTAACCTTTTCGCCAGCTGTCAGTGTGATGGACGCCAGTCTGCCAGTGACCTTTGGAGTTGAACTGAGAGACGCCATTAGGAAGATAAAGTCGTGTAAATTACACTAACTTTCATTTTTGCTGTTAAAACCCCCCAAAGCTGTCAATGTGAAAAAACACTGAACCGTTTAAAAAAATCTTATCTCGTGGTGTGTTCAGGTACAAGAATAAAAGCTCCTAAAAGTCAGCTTCACAACACTTTTCCTTTTATCTGTCACACCTCTAGTCTCAGCTACAGAAACCTTCATATTCTGAATGAATAAAAACCAAAACACATCCAATAATTGCATGGATGTCACTACAATTTTAGTTAATGAGCCCAGGCATGTAGTAACTAATGTTCCTTTAAGCAAAGACGCCAAGAACAACAAGTTAAATTGCAGCAGTGGAATGAGGTGACGGGAGAGAGAGAGCTGGCCTGGGTTCAGGCCGTTTCTGCCAAAGATGGTTATGAAGCATGTCGACTGACTCCCAGAGCTAACCAAACAGCTCTGCTAATAATTCTGAACAGAATCAAATAAACTGAAATTTATTGGGACTCGTATTCTTAAAAAACATGCAGCTCAAACTCGACTGACTGGTGCAGACAGATGTGCCATGGCTTTTGACTTTGCGCGGGACACATGAGAGAAGACATGCGACCTCGGTTCAACTGCTTTCTTTTATTATTGGATGGCAGTGAAAAGCGGGAGAGCAAAGCAAAGGTCACAGGGCAGACTGGAACCCAGACGCCTCCTCGACAGAGGCACCTCGAGACTGGTTTCTTACCTGATACGACTTCATGGAGGCTGTAGCGGTATCGGAGGTGGTCTTGGCCCTCAAACTTCTGCGGGCCTTGGCACAACGCCCGACAGTCCACGTCTACCTTGTAGTATTCCACCAACGCCTCCTCAAAGAGAGCAATCGCTCCTTCGTAGTCGCCTTTATCGTACAACTGCACTGCCGCTGTGAAGGAGCGCTGCGACAGGAGGCGAGAACCAAGACAAAAATGATTTCAGCCATATAGTCACAGAGCAATAGGATTCCCATAATGATGACAGCTGTGAAAAAATAGATCTGATGTTCCTCTGGTGAACGTCACGTTCTGCCACCGAGGAAGGGCGGGGCAGCAAATGCTTCAGCAAAAACACTTTGGACTAACCCACGTTTTAAGTTAAAGCTTTGAACTGAGGCACAAGTTTCACTTAGTGAGACACTGAGTGGCAGCTTCACCACAGCTGCCGCTGAGATGTTTCCAATCATTAAATTACAAGCACCATTAACACAAAGCCCCTTCAAACAGGAAGCGCCGTTTCCCATGGTTTCCAATTTTTGGAAAGAAGCAAAGTAGGAAAAGTGAAACCTCGGGCAGAAATGCTTTTTGTAAGTATTAAATTCAGTACATGTGGTTTATGAAGATGCATCAGGACATGTGCGGCATGAAACCCAAATAAACTGAAATGTCTGACTGATTAAGATTTTGTGTCTTGCCTGGTGAGGCCGGGCTTCTCGGTCCACAAAGTGGGTTTCCTCGACGCCCTGCAGGTTTTTGTACTGCTCCAGGTCCCGGCCCATCTCCACATGCTCTGGATTGGCCTGGAAGTAGGTGTGAGCCGCCTCTGCAGCCTTGTCGGGCCGCTGCAACTGGAAATAAAAGGAGCACAGACAGAAAGAAAAAGGGGTTATTGAAATAGTCGTGTCAGCAGAATTAAGAACTGTGGCTGACCCAGAAATGGGATTAAAGTTTGAGGTGTGACGGGCATTTTGGAGCAAACTACAGTAGAATTCAGACAAGAAAAGCTTTTTATCTTCATGTTTGCAGCATTAAACAGATGGACAGCTCTCTGCTATCCATAAGCTGACGTGCTATACCTGGAAAAGAATCTGCAGCCGTTCTTCTGAAGCATCTGCCCGAAGAAACAGATTACTTTCCTAAAATTTTTGGCATGCAATTTTTGAACTCACTTGAAATAAGTAATATATCTACATTTGTTTCATTAAGCCAGAGAAGAACTCAGTAAGCAGATTTAGTAGCCCACACTGTCTCCATCCACATCCTGTCAATAAATAGAGCTGTCAGTGTTACAGCTGCTGGATAACTTCTTTGCACCCAGTGAACTCTGTGGGTTTTATAAGTAATATAACAAAATAATCATCTGTACCTTGGAGTATTACAGTGTTTCTTCCTCACTCAAACTCAAATGCATCCAAGGTGCTCGTCTGCCATAAAGGAGCAACACGGGGTGGCAAGCACACGTTCAGCATGTGCAGGAGTCGGAGGCTGAAACAGCAACGCTGCACCTGAACAACTGCTGCCCATAAAGCCAAACGACGAGAGGTTTAAAAATTCAACGAAACGAACATTTGGGCGTGACCACTGATGCTTTTTACACACCTCTGGTTCTCCATCGCCTGCTGAAGTTCAAACCAAGCACAAAATAGGAAAGAGGGGACTTTATTGCCTGACAGGCTAATATGAGTATTTCAGAAACTGCTGACCAAACAACAATCAAGCTGATAGGAAGGAAACTTTATCTCACATAATTGTTACAACCAAAGAATATAGAAGAGCATCTGTGAACACACACCACACTGAATCTTGAAGCAGCCACAGAGCCCACCGAGTGCTGAGCCTGTCAGCCAACAACAGGAAACTCAGTACCAGATTGGATAAGAGAGGAAACTCGCTGCCCGACCTGCTGGCTCTCGGTGGGCTGAGAATTTGATGTAAACGATGTGAAAACTTGGATCCATCCTGCCTTGTATCAATAACTCATGCTGGTGGTGGTGGTGGTGTAATGATGTGGGGGATTGAACACTTTGGGCCTCTCAGTACTAAGTTAGCACTTGGTTACTGTTACAAACCAAGTCCATCCCTCTATGACCGCCGGGCTGGTTGAAGCCACGCTGGGCTCAGAATATATTAAGCTGCTTTTTTTAGATGTAACCTTTACAAAACACCGCTGCTGGCTCCAGCCTCAACCGAACAGCAACAAACCAAACAAACAAAAGAAACGGATCAGGGGGAAGATTAAGGATATCTTGAGCAATTTGAATTCCAACGTTTGCCTTTTTCATCTCTAAAACGACCCACTGTAAGAAGTCGGCTATCAGGACGTGCCTGGTGCCATTCAGATTAGATAGTCATCGTGTTCAAGCCTCAACACGGACACATTTCTCTCTGCAGCCAACTCTGTATACAGTCAACAACACAAAAGGGCTCTAAACAGCAGCCTGCATTGGATCTGGTTCATTGGATGTCACTCTGTTTGAACTCAAACATGATAAGTGCCTGCAGGTTTTTAAACACGTTAACCAACAAAGCCAAAACTGAGCGATAAAGAGCTTCAAAATTCAAATGAAGTGCTCGACAGTGACTGAACTGTAGGCAGAAGCAGCCGAGTAGAGAGCCGAGAGGATGACAGAACGATTACGAGAGAACAAAACACAGAAACGGAAAGGTGAAAGTTGACAAGGTTGGAGACGATGTCGGCTGCGTATCCCCTGGAACGGCACGCTCAGCAGCAGAGCCATCTGATGCTAATTGTCTCAATCCATCATGTCGCCAACAGGTGCAAATTTAAAGCAGACCCCAGCATTTCACAACCTAACCTCTCTCCAGTCGAGTATGTCGGACTGACCCGGCTGCCAAAAACAGAACTCCACACACGCCACCCCCTCATTTCGCCACCAGGTACCGATTCATGTTTGCCAGTAAAAAGGCATTTGTTACAGTAAAGGTCTCGTTTTGTGCTCCTTTGTTCTTTATTAGATAACGTTTGGGAAAGTCCACATGTATGCACGGATATCCTTTTCTGCAGGGACCTTAATGCACAGACTCACATGCTGAAGATTCACAAACAGAGAAGTCTTTGTGTTTTCTGTGGGGGATAAAATCTTCCAAGAACTGTACATCATGAAAGCTGGAGTGGCCTGCTCTGATGGAAGAAGCAGAATCCCTCCCCCTGTCTGTCTGACGGCCAGCTGGACATGCTGGGTTAGTCCTGAGAGTGAGGCGGCATTCCTGGACTGAAGACACGAAGACGACTATGATAAGACCGAGGTGTCTTCAGCACGTTCCTGATGAAATTCATCAGAGGTTTAAGATAAGGAATAAGATCAGATGGTTGATAAGTAGATGCGAACATGTGTTCTGAAGATCAAGATCAGCTTCTTATTTTAAAAAAGCATCGATGATCTTTGTGGCACGAGTTTGGCTACCAGCCCACTCCTGGTGCAAACACTAGGAACTCCACATTTTAACTCAGTGTAAAATAAAAGGTTTGAAAGCCTTTGAAAACCACACAGGAAGAAACGGAAACATCAAATTTACATAACCACGACATGCACATACATGCACGATGACAAGTGAGTGATGCAACCTTCCCTGGAGTGCACAGTCTGAAGTGGGCCAGAGGGAGGAGCTTTCCTCCCTCTGGCCCACTTCCAGCCAATCAGACAAAGCGCACAGCGTGGAGGACCCCTGCACACTCAGGACTAAATATACTGTTCATTAGCAAATAGCAAAGTTTAATAGTGCCAGAGTTCATCAGTATGAGATGCTCGCTACCATTTTATGGAGAGATAATAAAACAAAGTATTTCTGAGAGTCGGTGTACTGAATCAAACTGCGAAACCCCCAAGTGAGTCCAAGCTGGAAGCTTCTGCATTGAAAACACATGTTCATATATCAAGCACTCCCTCAGCATGACGGAGCCCGAATCAATCATGGCTGTGAGATTTCCATCACGCTATTCAGCAGAAAATTCGGCATAAAGACAGTCATGTGTAAATCCAACTGATGTTTTATTAGCAGCAATATTTCTGCATGTGGTGCAAATATTGCATCATTGTTATCCCAAGAAATCACTTCTGAATACACTCTGACTAAATGCTGAAACAATTCATCTTTTGCTGACCGTGCAAATCAAGCACCTGACTGCAGCAGATGGCCCCGCCCCTCCCTGAGCCTGGTTCTGCTGGAGGTTTCTTCCTGTTAAAAGGGAGTTTTTCCTTCCCACTGTCGCCAAAGTGCTTGCTCATAGGGGTCATATGATTGTTGGGTTTTCTCTGTATGTATTATTGTAGGGTCTACCTTACAGTATAAAGCACATTGAGGTGACTGTTGTGATTTGGGGCTGTATAAATAAAGCTGAAGTGAACTGCAGTGTCGTCCTCACTCGTGGACCCAGCAGGAAACAACAAATTTCCCACGCGTGGGACTAATAAAGGTTATCTTATCTTGAACCAGAGACATTACAGGCAAATGTTACAGACAGACTTTCTGATGGTAGTCTTTTTTTTCTGTCAAACAAACGATTGCAACTGTGAAAACTGACAGATTTTAAATAAGTTAGCCATATTACAAGTATTAATTTGATTGTTAGAAAACTGCACTGTCAGTCACAGTGAACAGAGTTCAGCTTTCACTCTCTCCAAACTGTAAAACAACACAGCAGAAATATTTTTCCTGTGCATTTAAAACTCACAGTTTCTGCCACAAAAAGCAAATCTTATGATGTACAAGATGTAAACTTCTGAATGTGCTGACTTTCTCCTCCCTCGTGAATTTCAAAGCAGCACCTGTAGAGATGAATAAGCACCAGTCAGTGTGTCCAGCTTTGAAAAGAGCGACCTGCGTACGAGCTGCTGGACCGCCCTGCCACTCAGAGACGTGCTCTTGATGTGGGAACGTGTTAGTGCCAAGTTAAATGTGCGTTTGCATGCTTTTCTCCTCTGGGGCTGCACCTTCCAGTCAAAAGTATGTAGATAGGTGTGGGCTGGCGCTGCAGACGCAGTGATGATATGACACAGTGCACATATGGCAGTGCTACAATTTTCTCTGCACACAGTTCTGAACAGCTGACAGATGAGCAGTCTTTATAAGCTTCTACAGATACCAAGAAGTTTGAGCTTTGAGAGTGTTACACAGATTTTAGTGTTTACATCAAAAGTAGGGGCAGGAAAAGCTGCAGGATAGTAATGATTTCAAGAGTATAGTGCACAACTCCTCTCCTATTCCACTTGTTCTTGCAAAGGTTTCAAACAAACTCCTCCCAAAATGTTACAGCTTTCAAACTTGAGGGCATGCAGGCTGAAAGGCGTCGGCGCTGTATGCTTCAGCCACTCAGTGAAACTGCAGTTTGTGTGCATCTGTCTTGATCTTTAGGATATGAAAATGTCAGTACCTCGGTTTATCTGCCAGATGCGTGATATGAAATGCTGTCATAGTTGGCAGGAGAAGAGTCAGTCATGGTTCAAAATACGTTTCCTTACCATGTTGTAATGGCTCAGCAATGGCTGGCTCTAGCAGATCAATAATAAACGAGGACAGGACTGGGATTGCTCTCACCTGGTGAAGAAACCTGCACACACCTGCTGACTCTTAAGGCTTTTTATTGCCAGTGAAAGCTGCGGCAGCTATACGGAGTGAAAACTTGACACCAGTGCCTGCAAGAGAAACCCACCGTGGGAAAATGTGTCCAAATGGATGATCACCTCCCAATGAGGCGAGCGCATGCTTTGCTTCAGAGGTCACCAGCGAGCGCTTTGATTGATAATTCAAGTGCGAAATTTCAGGAAGTCTGGAAAAGACCTCGTGTCTGTTTGACGCTTTCATTGCCACATCCCCGTTTTGAGACCACATGCCAACATTAACAGGAATGAAGAACATTTGAAGCCCATTTTTAAAAACACAAACTTTAACAGAAAAATATTACAAAGCGTGCTTTTGATTTACGTGACTCTAATTGGCAAGGAAAATGTTGTTACACCTACACATTAACCTTTCCATCTTGCACACTTAAGTCTTTGAATCTCTGGAGCTTTGATGGACAAAACATTGCTTCAGTAGAAGCTAGCTGGACACACGGGCCACATAATGTCTTTACTGTGTGCTGAGGAGGAGGCGTGACCGAGCCGCTCCTTCATCTCAGCTAAACCAAGGCTTGATGTTTTTTGCTCTACTGATATAATCAAAAAGCCTAACACATTATTTGGACTCCAGCTCAGTTTTTCCATGCTAGTGAGGAAAGCAGCCAGACGGTCAAGGTGCACATTACATGAAACACGGCTAACGCATTAAGCACATGCTGTGGGAGAAGCAAGACAAAAAAGAAAAAGTGGGCCAGTGGAACTTTTCCTCTCAGTGATGTCATGGTTAAAGTGGTCCGCTTTGATCTGCTCCATCCTCCTCCTCTCTCATTTGTCCATTCCTGCTGACAGATCTGCACAGTGGCCTCTTTCTGCCCGTCCTTGACCCTCCCCGTCCTCGGCCCAGCATGTGCTGATCTAATAAGGTCACGCCAAAGGAATTCCTAAAAAACCCTCACCGCTGTTGCTGCTAAAAAGCCTCTTTCATTACACCCATCGAGATAGGAGTCCCGTGTTTCTTCCTGAAAGTGCCTCAGACTGTACATTGAAGACAAAACAGCAGTAGATAATAACGCCACTGTTCAGCAGCGAGCTGGATTCAGACACGTGTTGTGAAACTGCTGGCTGTCCTTAGAGAGGGAGGGGAGGGTGAGCGTAAGTGACCACAGTGGTCTGAACTCATAATGTACAACAGGCGCTCATGAGCCAGAATCTTATTAGCTATCCAAACATAACGAGTCCATGTATAAGCTCATGTGGATCAGACAACCTGACCTGAGGCGGCTGGAATCTGCAGGCATGTCTGGGCTGTGACTGACGACACTGGGCTGCAGGGGGAGCATCACTCCCTCCAACTTCAGTGACATCCAAGGAAAGACTTGCAGGAATGCCAAGACAACCTGACTTTCCCTCTAAGCTATGCTGACGCCACCACATGAGCTACTGTATCCTTGGACAACCATCACACTCTTTCCCACGTCAGATCGTGCTTCCTGGGCAGCGTCAGGGCACACAGGACCGACTTTGTGTGGAAACGTTAAAGAAAACATTAGGTGCAAATGTTTGAAGCAGTGCAGACAGGGTGGAAAATCACCCATAATGTCTTTCTCCTTTTCCCCTCCTCCCAACACCTTCCTCACATTCCCTCCTGTCTGAAACACAATAACACACTCTCTTCTCCCAGGGAGAAACAGGCCTGGTTAGCCAACGTCTTTATTTTGTTATTATCCCGCAATCTCACACTCCATCGGTTTTCATCCACATAAAAATAGGTGCCTCTTTCCCAAACTGGAAAAGTGTTGACCAGTCCAAGAAGTGTGAAAACAGTCTTTTGTCTGTCGCTTTGTGTAGATCTTTTTTTAGACACTGACAGAAACAGGAGCCCGTGAACGAAGTGCCACAGACACCGGCCCAGCTTTCTCAGCAGCTTTTACCATGTTGCACAGGATTAAACACTTGGGAAAACTGGCTTTCTTGCCGATATATGAAAAAAGAAAATTACAACAAACCGTGTTTACTTCAGGTTTTACTCTCCCACAAGATTAAAGGGGAAACGTGCGGTATGTAAGAGTTTAAAAAAAGCTGTAGCTTTACATTCACAGAGGGTGGAAACCTACACACAGAGGGGAGTTATGGGTAACATGAGCTGATTAATCCCAGCATGCAGCGCTGCAAATGAAACAGGCTCACGCAGCCGAGGATCAAACTCGTCCTTGGAGTTGGTGAGAAAGAGACGAGATGTCACAATAACCTCTGAGCGAAAGCTGTTTGCTCTCATCTTATCTCTCTTTAAATAACCACAGAGTGAGGAATTTTCCATTTCGGAGGATGTTTTGAGAAACGGCACATTTAAACAGTTACACAGCATGCCAATCAGACTCGGGGGTCAAAGGTCATTCCCAGACGTGGCGTTTGTGTGTCAAAGCTAAAATAAAGACAAATGTTGAGCTTACACAAGAGACGCACAACAAATGAGCAAAACTGTCAGTGTGAGAGAGACTGCCTCTGCAGACAGCATTCATCCAGCTACCCCCCAAATCTCAGCCCACACACCCCAGAGGAACAGAAAATATATTTGTTCATGGAAATCTGCTGATTACAGCTACCAGCTGCCTTTCAGTGACAAAGGGCGCCCACACCCACCAACTTCTTCTGTGGGGTCTGAAATGCATCCAAGAGCCACAGCTGGACCAGAAGATTTCAACAGAAGATTCAGCAATTTGGAAAAATTTGAAGCCTTCAAACTTGTGTCTTTTTAGTTTGATAGAAATCTCCATTAAATGTGCAATTAAGCTGATTTTCCCACGTCTCTGTAATACTGAGCGCATCAGCTACCACGACAGAAGGAACATCCAAAAATCCACTCAGCTGCCAAGAGTCAGGAGACGGTTCAGACTTGGTTCAGCCTCACTCTGATTGGAGTAATGGATCCACCTTTTTCCTCGGGGGTTAGAAAAACAAAGAATGATGGAGTGGTTCTGTTCAAAGTGTCATAAAAAGACTACAGCCCATAAATTACACCACAATCCTCTGAGCCTCAGTCAGGGGGGAAAAGAAAAACCCTTTTACTGCATGGGAAAGGTGAAGAAATGTCCCAAAAAGTAGAAACAATAAAACCTGCGTGAGTCAAAGACAGAGAAGGATGTACCACGTCTAAGCTGACGTACTCCATCATGTCATGGAAACCAAAAAGAAAAACGTCTCAAACCAGCTATGAACGCTTGGTGTCTAATTATTCCCTTTCACTACGTCCCGCTGAGTTTCGCATCTCCTGCAGAAACCACCATCGCTGGAGAGCGATGCAGCTGGATACAGGAGGCGCTGCCACCACAGGGGTCAAAGGGTGAGACATCGAGGAGGTGGGAATGGGGAGAACAGCTTAGTAAAAAGGGAAAAAAGAGGAAAAGAAAATGCAGACAGGAGTTCAGCATGTTACCTCGCAGTAAGAGGCAAAAAGCCGAGATCATAAAATATTTGCTACGAACTTTTGGACGTAGAGAGAACCACTTGGCGTTTCTTCTGATGTGGCGTTCACTTGTTCTCATTTAAACCAATCACATTAAGGATGTTTTTCCATGTTAGTTTAATACTAATAATATCTGCTCAGTGAATGCAGCGTGCTTTTTATTATAACTCTGTTATAAATCTGCCACAATGGCAGCAGACTCTGTTTTGTGAGCTACAACAGAAAAAAAACAAACTATTAGCTGCTCCCTTATTTACAAAGGGCTCGTCACAGCAGGAAGACGCGTGTCGCCTCCTGGGAATCAAACCAGGAATCTTTGGCAGGTTAGCCAAGTGTGCAAACTGCCACACTACGGAGACACTATGGGGAACTACAGAAGTGAACAAATAAATCAATCAAACCACATCTGTGTCAGCTAATATGAAAATAAGAGTGAATTTATTTTGATTAGCAGCTGTTCAAGAATGAAAACCTCAGGATAAATTAGCTGCATTATCCACTCACAGACTGGAACAATTATTAGACACAGAAGAAATTCTCGATGTAGCTGAAACCAAACTGCACCAATGTGTGCGCAGACACGCTTTTACGTCCTCCCGCTGCGAGATTTCAGCACAGCCTGCTTGCATGTGACAGCGACAATAACTCTGATTCATGAGTCCAAATACATTCTGCACATAATGGGATGATGCAAAGAAAAGCACATAAATCCTCAGTGGAAGCACTGGGACGAGTGTTTCAGACGTTTTCTCCGCATGTCGCCACTTCCCTCTTGGGGGCTGTTTGAACGCTCAGCCTTTGGGGGCTGAGCGAATGTGGCTCTTTGCACACATTTGCTGGGGACTGCAGCGGAGTGTGGACACAAACGTACGTTTCAGGATGTGTTTGGACATGTGGCGTGGAGAAGAACTCCCGCTCCCATGAAAAGGGTGAAAACATCTGATGTCAAACTGAGGGTAAAGCTGAGCAGACCTGGGCGCTGCGCTGCATTAACAAGTCAGTTCAAAGGGCTGCTGTAATGATTTCATTGGTTGGATACCTTCACACGTGTTTTCTAAATTTATCCTTGCCTAGAAAAGAAAATGAAGAGAAGGAATCCAGTCCATGCACTGTGAAACAAAAATATTTTAGTGTGATTTCTGGAAAAGAACATAAGATTTTTTAGCTTAGTGGAAGCAGTTATGAGCCAGCTACAGAGCAATGCTGCTGTCTTTAATGGCCTCGCAGCTGCTCTGTACTCACACAAACACAACATGACTGCTGATGCTGTCACATTACACAAATGTAACATTCTTGACACCCAGCAGGGGGACTGGAATTCAGCTCAAGCCTGCCAGTGCATGCACACACACACACACGCACACACAGACACACAGACACACACACACACACAGACACACACACACACACAGACACACACACACACACACACACACACACACACACACACACACTTAAAATCACATGATAATGGTTATGAGACATTTTTAATGGGAACCTGTCAGACCTGAGGCTTTGGGGAAATTAATGTCTGTGTCCCGTGCACGCTTTCCACAGCAATGGAATTCAAATGTTTGTGCTGCAGTCACCGTTTACTCCTCTGATAAAGAAGGAAAAAAGTTTAACCAAGCAGGTCTGTGCCTGTCTCCCTCTTCCTGTTTGTGGTCACATCCTGTGCAGAGGCATTCTCCCCCTTCCAGCCCTTTTATTTGATGGGCCTGGCTGCAAGGAGCTGGACAGGTCTGAGGTCAGGGGTCGTGGAGGTGTCGGGCTGATGACCCAGAGGTGACATGTCGCATGAACATGCATGCTTTGCATTCTTAAGTAGTCATGGAGGAAGCATGGAGCATAGTAGGGGGAAACTGTTCAATAAAGAGAATATCGGGTGTCGATTCCAAACCAGCTTCACGTGGTGTAAAACTGGTTAGTGACATTTATAATTACAACATAAATACCACACCTAATCTAAAAATCCATATTTATTGAATTATCTTTAACTTAAGAGTCAATTTAATATGAAATCTCTGGATTTTATTGACTCTGTGTCCAACGGTCAGGAGGAACAGATGATGAGTAATAGACCCGAGAAGAAAAAAAAAGGTGTTTTTAGTTGTAGCAATAAGACAACATGTCTTCATTCACCACCAGTTGTTTTATGAAGCAAGACTAATGGGTTAGTGAGCCTTTGCTTGGCTGAATCACCTTATGCTCAATACATAACCCGGTCTGAAGCTGCTCATGTTCAGAGTTTCAGTTTAAAATCAGCTGGAAGCAGAACATCTTTACTGATTCTCTGCTGGGCCGATGAATTTACAGCTGAGGCCCGGCTGTAAAGTTACCGCAGCACAAACTGTGTGTCGTCAAGATGTTTTCATACTCGACTCTAATCTGTGCAACTAATTCGTCGTCTTACTGTAGACCAATCGTAGCATCTTTTACCATAGTATTTGTGATGCTCTCTGTCATCAAATCAACAATTAGTCGGCTAACTTTGATCTCCACTGTTGAAACCTAGATAAGGACTATTTATTTACTTTTACTTTTCAAAAGCAAATCTTGATGTAAAACGTCATCAAAACTGTTGACAGGCTCAAAAAGTGTTACAAAGGGTGAGATGCGATAGTGCTGCCGTGGAGAAAGGATGTTTTTAAAAGGTTAGTGCTCCTAAACGGCACAGTGGAATCTTGTTTGTGGTTTTTGGGAAGCGTGAAGGACAAAGAAAGACAAGTTAACTGTGAGGTGGCTGCACTGAATATTTATGTCACAGTTACAGAGATGAAATGATCTAGAAAATATAACCTGGAATAAAAAGCACTAAAGCCACTCTAATCTTACAATCATAAATCCAGACCTGCGGTGTGCATTTCCTCCTTCGGGCCTTAAATATGATTACAGTCAGGATTTCCCTGCCTCACTACAAAAACCTGTTTCGACTTTACGTCCACCCTCTGTTCGTTGTTACAAGAGCAACCCTCACATGCCTCCGCTCTGCGTTTCCATTAGCCTGCCCCCCAAGTTTGAGTGAGAGCACATTTGGTATTTATTCCACGGCAAAATTAAAGAAATATGAAGTGTGTATCTGTGTCTCCATGAGTACTGAAAAAAAGCTGAGCCCTTGTAAACCTCAGAATAATCCGTCTCCACAGCGAGGTAGGTGAAAGTAGAAAGAGAGTGGGTCAGAGACACCCCACGGAGCAGTCTGCCGATGGTCCTCAACTGTTTGCCACTGGTTGTAACAAATCCTACGTGGCCACGAACACTGAAAGCCTCACAGTGTCTCAAATTCTGCTTCCTGATTAAATACCTGCAGGACTCCACAAAACACTAAAAAGGAAAAAAGCAACAAAAAGAGAAAAGGCTAACAATGTACAAAATGTAGAGTTATTAATTACAAACATTCAAATCCATCCGACTCGTGTTCATATTTCATTACTGTCACCACAGCAAAGATAAATGACACCACGACAACCGCGTTTGAAGGGTGGAGCTCGTGGACGTTACCAGGAAACCACCAAAGCAGGAATGCTCCACCCTCCGATGACAACACAAATCAAACAAGGACAAAGTGGCTCAAACTCTCGTGTTTGTGGCCTCTTGGCCCCATAAAGCCCACAGCCACAGAGCCTTTGCAGCAACGTTATGAACCCAGAGCTGCAGTCTTTGAACTGTTGCTGCTTTGCTCTTTAAATATATCCAGGATCCACCACAGGCCTGTCATTTTGGTAAATGTTTCTGTATGTGTCGCTTCTCTAAGTGTTGCTCGTGATAGTGACTGACGGCAGCTAAAGCCTCAGTATCAGCCGTCACGAAGCACGTCGAGATTTCCATCTGCACCCCCGAGTCTGCACTGGTCCTGCTGCAGTGCTGCAGTATCAGGCAATACAACCGAAACATCTGCCGAGATCATCTGCTGAGGTTAATCTAGAGCAGCGGTCCCCAACCTTTTTTTGCGCCACGGACCGGTTTATGCCCGACAATATTTTCACGGACCGGTCTTTAAGGTGTCGCGGATAAATACAACAAAATAAAACTAGTACCGGTACCGAAAAAAGGAAGATTTATTCATAACACACGTGAAAAGACCCAGGAAAACCGAGTTAACGATAAAAACGATAACAAAATAACGCTGAAAACCGATAAAAACCCTGAAAACCATACATTTCACACCTGAGCCTCAACTCTTGTGGCCCGGTACCAAACGACTCACGGACCGGTACCGGTCCGAGGCCCGGGGGTTGGGGACCACTGATCTAGAGTATCGGGTCAGGAGGAGATGTGTGTAGGCAGAATGAGATAAAAGTGTTGATTTAGTGCCAGAGAACATGTCCCACATGTATGAGCTTTGCCGCCTGTGTTTGTGTGCAGCCTTGCATGTCTACTCCTCAGGCAGAGGTTTATTTGAGCATCCTCTGCTCTTGGATGACTCTGTGCATCTGCACGTACACCCATGAGTCCTCCAGCTTCCCTACAGGGACTGAGAGCTTACAGACTGCTCAGTAGCAGAGCGAGGAGATTAAATTACCACAAGCGGTGACCCTTGGGGGTGGGCGGGGGGGTGGGAGGGGCACAGGTGGCCTCGTGTATGTACTCTGTTAGTCTGGCAGCTCTGACACTGCTCGACTTCAAACTTATTTTCAGGGCGACGACTCTGCCAGCTGTCGTAAAACACTTCAAAGAGCAGCTTCTGGTCCTCAGCTACAATAAAACCCCGGAGAATATTTTGAGATGTTTGTTGGATGGACGTGAGCTGCAAATGCAGAGGTGACGTCTCAGTTCCAGGTCTGGGACTCTGCCCTATTAATAAACTGTGAGGAAGTGGTTTGGCAAAGATAAACACACGGGAGGACTTGAATTAGACATCTGTTCATTACAAGAGGTCTGCTTCTCTTCTCTGAAAAATCTAGGTCATCAATGGCAGAGCGGCCAGCAGAACCCTTCACAACTCACTTTGTTTCACATACACGTCGCTCCAGTTCACAGAATTATCAAATAATGTGTTCAACATCTGAAAACTTTTCAAAATGCCCAGAAATACTCATAACTCATAATACCAATCACAAACAAGCCAGAGAAATCCAGGACGAAAGGAAATTCCCGACAAAACATTTGGCGACCAAAGCTGACAGACTGTTGGGACAATAAACGGATTGTCCAGTGGTTGTTTGTGCCAGTGAAACTTTCAAAGCAACATTAATTAAACTGGTCTTAAAAAGGTAAATGTGTCGTGTGCTGTGTGCGGCACGCAGGATTGGAGGACCCAAAGTGCAGACTCCAGGAGGCGAAAAGTGCACTCAGAACGGCTTTATTGCTGAACACCAAAATAACTAAACTGAATATCCTCCTGTTGGAGGAGTTTGATCTGGGGAAAGTTTTTAGGCTGAAATTACATAATTGATAAAAGCACTGCCCATGTTAACATCTCAGAGAAAACTAAGATGTACTGTCCAGCTTTCTGGGGCCTGGCTGGAGCTCTCTGAAACGTCGTAGCCAAAGATTTGTAGCTGTAAAGACCTCTGTGTGAGAATGCAGTACCTACTGATAAAAGGTCAAAGGTCAAACATGACATAAGACTGTTTTGTTTCCATTTCCATGATGTCGAAGATATTGATCCTGAAGATCATTCTTCAGACGCAGACACACTACATGCGATCGCTGCTGTAAGTTCTTGCAAAGGAGGAAATGAAGAGTGGAAAATGTCTGAGGCTAAACTTGGACAAGACTCAGAGTCTGAGCCAAGACTTCCAGGAACTCCAGATTAATCATGAACCTGAGATTTGGTTTTTCAGACAAGAAAGAGGCAAACATGTGGATGCTTCAGTTGTGTGCAGACAGCTGAAGCATCCACATGTTTGTGTGTGGCTCCGTTTGCCTCATATTATCGGTCTCAGACTTTGGATGATGGCTTAGAAAATAAAAACAGTGAGTCTTAAAAACTCGTCTCTCAGGATCTTTTTGTTGTTGGTGTGTGTGTCAGTGCTAAAAAAGCATATTTGGGGGGGGGGGGTAAATGAACGTTTTAACTGAAGTTCACCCCGCCCAGCTGTGTAACAAAGTCCTTCAGACACAGCTGGGCACAGCTGGCCTACATTTCTCTAACAGCACAAAGGGAAAACTTATGTGACACATTAAGCATCAATCTGTTTTCATGGTGCTTAATTATAGGAGCCGAGGGCAAAAAGACCTCCGAGGTCAGACTTTTATAGCGGAGCGGGATCTGCCGAGGCCCCATTAAACCGTCATTCCCATTTGGACAACTGAAATATAAACTAAAGGACACAAAGAAGAAGTATCTGAAGGATAAATCCTCTTCATTTCCCAGCTCAGTCAATTCAGGAATTTTAAAGCCACAATGTTGGACGTATTGTAGGACTTAAAGATGTGACAACAGTGTCAGAGCTGAGCTGATGTTCACACCAAATCAGTCAATAACCTCAAAACGAGACTGGAAAAACGATTTTTGTTGTCCAAGTAGGTGAACTTGCAGCGACTTCGTCCAAATTCCTTAAAATCGGTTTTTCCACAACCAAAAAGTAAATTTTGGAGCTGTTATTTGAATTTCCCTTCTGCAAAAGAATGTGTTTACTCTTGGCCAGACCAAAGTCATCCCACACACAGCTGCTCGAGTGATACGAGGGAATGATGGATTGGTTTCCTTGTCTTACCCTTGCATGAACTGGCATTCACACCTAACAGTGTAGTAATCTAACGCAGTACTACAGCGAGGCAGCTTAATGTGAAGTTTAAGATAAGAAAAACTGCCCTTGAATCAATCAACTAAACTAATCTAGAGGGAAGAAAAAGTCCAGTCACTGAAATGAGGCCTTTCCAATGAGTCACAGCTCAGATAACAGGATGTCCCGGGGGGCGAGAGGAAATCCCCCACAATCTGGAGAGGAAACATACCACCAGACCTCCCAAAGCTAGCTGTGTGGAAACGTTTGACTGTCGCCAACATGGGGTGCTTTTCCTGGTGTTGATCTACGCTACCTTCTACACAAATACGGGAAAGAAATGCATCATCATTACTGCTGATGTATGTGGGGGCAGATCCAGAAATATGACTTCCAAAGAGGAGGCTGATCTCATTTCCTCTCCATTCACAGCTGGCTCTTGCTGAGCTCCTGAGAAAGAAATCAGCTCCAATGTTGCCTTTTTTTCTCCCATTTTCTTGTCTCCATCCACCCAGGACAGAGATGTGACACAGCCTCCGGCCGCGACTGCTCTTTCCATTAACTTCATTAGCTGCGATCCACAGACGCGATATTCCAGAGACGTTTGTTTGGGTTTTATTGGCTTCAGCGTCAACGCTGTGATCTTTATCATGTGCGGTATTGTGAGGAAGACTAATAGATGGAAACAGGCAAGAAGAAGAAAAAAAAGTAATCCATCATAAAACCTAAAGGCTCACATTCTTCACCATCACGTCAGTGGAAACGCACACTGGGTGATGGCTGTGGTAGCCCGAGGAGGCGCTGTACAGGAATGCTTATGTTAGCAGCTGAAAACATAATAACACACTTACAACATGTGTGTTTGTCCCAAAGCACAGTGCCTAATTACAAAGCGGGGGTGACGAGTATGTGTCTCAACTTTCACTGAGGAATCCACCCACACTCACACGCTCCGAGTGCTGGAAAAACCCTTTGGTGCCGTAGGTAATAACACCCCCTGACGTGTTTCCTAGGTCTGCAGGATAACCACAGATGAAGCACTGTTTGAAAGTAAGCCATGACAGCTGTAAGAGGTGGGACTGATAAAGCACACCTAAGACAAGAAACATCCCCCTCCCCCGCTCTGACATGACAAAAGTCAGTGAAGGTCTACTTAACACTTAAACACGAGACAAATTTAGCTTCATTTAAAAATCCTCACATACAAAGGTCTTGAATAACCAGGCTCCATCAGCCTACCTTAAGAAATTCATCCCATCATATTCCCAATATCCCAGTGGAGCACTTTGCAAAAGTAGAATGGGAGGCAGAGGCTTCAGCTTCCAGGCCCCTCTCCTGTAAAACCAGCTCCCAGTTTGGATTCAGGACGCAGACACTCTCTGCTTTTTTTGATAAAGCTCACAGTTTGGTTCTGGATCAGCTGATCCAGCACTTTCCCCTGTTATTCTCCTACAGCCTCTTTGTTTATACACCATCCTCATCCTCCAACTGATCCGGCAGGTGGCTGCCCCTCCCTTATCCTGGTTCTCCTGTTAAAATGAAGCTTTTCCTTCCTACTGTCGCCCAGTCCTTGTTCATCAGGATCATTAGATTGTTGAGGTTTTCCCTCTAATAATGTAGGGTCATTACCTTACAGTATAAACTGCCTTGCGGCCAAATGTGTGCTTGAACTGGTGATACATAAATAACAGAGGAGTTGAACTGATTTACTACCAGATCACCTTTATAGGAGACACTTAACCAGAGCCAGTCAGGAGGTGTGTCAACACCATGGTTTATACCATTAAAATAAAAATGAGCATTAATGAAGAATGCAGGCTGATGTCATCAATATCATGTATACTTCAGTAAATGTGTTGTTATGGTGTTCACTCAGTGAAATATTCATAGAGCTAAGCCACAGTTCCTTAACAAGACTCTGAAGTTGTTATCGTGTGGGGAAAACTGTCTATTGGCTGCTGGACGATCCAGTTCATTCATTCCTACATCCAATGGGGAGTACTCCTCATGATGTCATGGCTTTTATAGCCAGCTATAAACAGCTTCATTTGTTTTGTTGTCATACCTGCTGACACATACTGAATAAAAGCAGAAAAGGTTCAGGAGTTTGTATAATTTCCTTCATGTGTTTGGTGGGAACTGGGCACAATCCCATCCAAACGTCTGGAACCACGGATTCAGATGAGCTCACTCTGACCTGGCAGCAATGCAGCGTCTGAGGCCATTACAGAGCTCGCCCTTCACGCCACACGTGCAGCCCGGGTGGAAGCCTCCCACTCGTCGTCGGTGCACCGAAACCTCACTGCCCGTGCCATAAACCACAGCCAGGCTGTACTGTAAAGCCATGGAAACATGAATGGCCCAGACTACACTGTATGTATGACACGCCTGCATGCTGCTGAAAACCACACCGCCAACGGCAAGTAAGAGGACAAGAGGGTTGTGATTGTTAGCTGTGACAGAGCCACCGAGTGGAGGCCCACACTAGAGTTTGAGTGAGGAGGCAGAGAGGATGAAGAGGCTGCTTTATACATGGAGCATCTTCTAAGAAGGTATTAATGTGCTCTTATTTAAGGATAAAGCCGGCCTGCTGTCTGTTTATAGCGTGAACAGGCTGAATCTAGTGCCAGCTCCATCGTGATGAACAAATGAAGTCGTCATTGCTGCAAAACTTAAATTCACAAAAACGACGTTTTTAGCCCAGAGCAGCGTTTTCCCCACAGACTATAGCAAACAAAAGGAGAGCTGTTTACTGTCCAACATCCACATGATGTCATGAAGACATTTCTGCACAATGGCTCTACTGTATAGAAAGTCGCTGGCCCCAATACGAGTCCATATTACAGACTCTCTGGGGGAATTAACCACTCATTTCGTCAGTGACACAGTTTCAAAGGTTCAGCTTTCTGCCCAAACCATGTAAAAATTCCTCTTTGATGAAGAGATGCTATAAACCACTGACCCAAAGAGAAGTAGCCCTGTCATTGGGTCTGTTTGTATCCCCACTGCTGCTTAGTAACCAACCCACAAGGTGAGTTTCTGCGTGGGTTTCATTAATATTGCCAGACGTATGCCAGTCTTTTTGAGGTGGATGCTAATTTTAGGAAGAATTAATTTTTTCCCCTACTTCATGCGATATTACACCATTTCTCAGTTATTTCAAGTATTTTTATTATATTATATCCACTTAAAAACCCCCTCAAAAAACATCTTAATTCAGTTTTTATATGTGTATATATATATATGTATATATATATAGCAGTTGTCACCCACCTCCTGTACATGGATGACATCAAGCTGTATGCCAAGACTGAACGAGACATCGATTCACTGATCCACACTACCAGGATATACAGCAATGACACTGGGATGTCATTCGGGCTGGGGAAGTGTAGTCGGATGTAGGGCTGTTCGATATAACGATATATATCAGATGACGATATAAAAACGTCTCGTTTCATTTTACGCTATCGTTTGTTTCGTGGTGTCGCAAAACAAACTGTTTACGGCAATATTTTTTCATGGTTTTGATGGTCACTGTAGTGGCTATATTAATTTCTTAAAGTTCTCTCTTTCTCTTATATTTAATATAACCACACTACGGACGGACAAGCGCCTGTTTTTATGGGTTGTCGTTAGCAACAACGACGGTAAAACCATCGCATGTCCGCTTGTTTATTTTCCACATAAACATTTCACAATAAAGCTCAAGATCCTGTTGAAACTTTTCAAAATAAACTGAATCACGTGAAAAAAGTATGCAGAGTATTGACGGATGAGAAGTAAAAAAGAGCCGTCAGGTGCTAAAAAATAAACCTTAGACTCAAACGTTAGAACAGGTTTTTCCCCAGAGCACGCCATGTAATAAATACTCACAAAGAAAAGCGGTTGCAACCTATGTCTAAAAATGTGTAGTTTCATGCATCGGTTAAAACACTCGACTCCAGGTACACGACGCCCAGCTGGAAACACTTCACCTACCCGAGATTCACAGAATTTACAGAAAATATTAAATTTTTTGTGATTTATATCGTTATCGGGACGATAGATGTTTTATATCGGGATATGAGATTTTGGTCATATCGCACAGCCCTAGTCGGATGATAACAAAGAGAGGGAAGGTAGTCAGAACTGAGGGGATCGAGCTACCAGAAGGCAACATTGCAGACATAGAGGACAGTTACAAGTACCTGGGGATCCCGCAGGCGAATGGGAACCATGAAGAGGCCGCTAGGAAAGCTGCAACCACCAAGTACCTGCAGACGGTCAGGCAAGTCCTGAGGAGTCAGCTGAACGGTAAGAACAAGATCCGGGCTATCAACACCTACGCCCTGCCCGTGATCAGGTACCCTGCTGGGGTAATAGGCTGGCCAAAGGAGGAGATAGAAGCCACTGACATAAAGACAAGAAAGCTCCTTACCATGCATGGAGGGTTTCACCCCAAGTCCAGCACCCTGAGGCTGTACGCTAAGTGGAAGGAAGGAGGCCAGGGACTGGTGAGTGTCAGCACCACAGTCCAGGATGAGACAAGAAACATCCACGAATACATCACGAAGATGGCCCCAACTGACAGCGTGCTCAGTGAATACCTCAGGCAGCAGAAACCCAAGAAAGAGGAGGAAGGCGAGGAACCATCATGGAAGGACAGGCCCCTGCACGGTATGTACCACCGGCAGATAGAGGAGGTGGCTGATATCCAGAAATCCTACCAGTGGCTGGACAAAGCTGGACTGAAAGACAGCACAGAGGCACTAATCATGGCAGCACAAGAACAAGCTCTGAGTACAAGATCCATAGAGGCTGGGGTCTATCACACCAGGCAAGACCCCAGGTGCAGGCTGTGTAAAGATGCCCCTGAGACAATCCAGTACATAACAGCAGGGTGCAAGATGCTAGCAGGCAAGGCATACATGGAACGCCATAACCAAGTGGCCGGCATAGTATACAGAAACATCTGTGCCGAGTATGGCTTGGAAGTCCCGAGGTCAAAATGGGAGACGCCCCCAAGGGTGATGGAGAATGACCGAGCTAAGATCCTGTGGGACTTCCAGATACAGACGGACAAAATGGTGGTGGCTAACCAACCGGACATAGTGGTGGTAGACAAACAGGAGAAGACGGCCGTAGTGATCGATGTAGCGGTTCCGAATGACAGCAATATCAGGAAGAAGGAACACGAGAAGCTGGAGAAATACCAAGGGCTCAGAGAAGAGCTCGAGAGGATGTGGAGGGTGAAGGTAACGGTGGTCCCCGTGGTAATCGGAGCACTAGGTGCGGTGACTCCCAAGGTAAGCGAGTGGCTCCAGCAGATCCCGGGAACAACATCGGAGATCTCTGTCCAGAAGAGCGCAGTCCTGGGAACAGCTAAGATACTGCGCAGGACCCTCAAGCTCCCAGGCCTCTGGTAGAGGACCTGAGTTTGAAGGATAAACCGCCCGCAGGGGCGAGATGGGTGTTTTTATATATATATATATATATATTTATATGTGTGTGTGTGTGTGTGTGTGTGTGTGTGTGTGTGTGTGTGTGTGTGTATATATATATACACACACACACACACACACATAAATATATATATATATATATATATATATATATATATATATACATATTGATTTATATTGATAGATTTGGCGATATATATATGTGTGTGTGTGTGTGTGTGTGTGTGTGTGTGTGTGTGTATATATATATACACACACACACACACACACACACACACACACACACACACACACACACACACACACACACACACATATATATATATATCGCCAAATCTCAACAATGGTCGCCTCAAGGTGCTTTATATTGTAAGGTACACACTATGTGATAATACAGATGACCCTCCATAAGCAAGCATTTGGCAACAGTGGGAAGGAAAAACTCCCTTATAACAGGAAGAAACCTCCGGCAGAACCAGGCTGACAGTACAGTACATCCAGAAATCTGTGGTGACGGGAGGGAGACGGGACAAAATACACACTGTGGAAGAGAGAGTTTAATAATGACCAAGTATTGAAGGCAAAGTGGCGCATAAACACAGCGAGTGAAGATTGTTGAGATAGTATCGCGAGTTTTGTATTTGTTTTTAACACTAGCTAGCAGCTGATAACTTTAATTCTTTACATTTTGTCGCTTCTGTCTGCAGAAAAACAAGCTGTGAGAGTTATGATGCTAAAGTGCATGCTTCAAAATGAAGAGTGGGTTACATACAGGCTATGTCCATCTTTTAGCTACAGTCTGATAAGCTAATATATTGATCTGGTCCAAATTAGCAACCTTTACTGTGAGGAAGAAGTAGCAAAGCAGTAAAAGACGGTCGCACGTAGTTCCACACTGTTGACCGACATCCAAAATGTTGATGGGCTCCATTGCACGTGAGTCACGGTTAAAGTAAGAAAGTCAGTTAATTACAGACACAGTTTATGATTGATTTCAGCTGTGCCAAGGAACATTACACTCTCACAAACATTCGCCATGAACCAGTGAGATAATCTTAGGGCTTAACACCTATAATTAACAAAAACACTAACTACTCTGTATGGCCTTTAAAAAGAAAATATGTTTTATTTTACAAGTTTCTGGTCATCCAGTAAAGCGACATGAAAAGAAATCTCCCGCTATGTCAGCACTTTGTGGCTCCATGGAAAAATGTACAGAAAGCTAGCTTTAAACCAAGTGCGTGTCTGCTCAGTATATGCTTAAAAAGCTTCTTTGGCATTTATGTTTCTAATCTGCTCGGGTGTGAAAACAGCAGGACCTCATCCAGAATAAGTGGTATGGTTGCTCTGCAGATGTTGTTTCTGATGCAGCCATGAAGTGTATACAAAAGATGCATTGTTCTCAGCCTACGGCCCCACTCTGCAGCGCATAGTTTCCACATTTACACCACTTTATAGCACAGTTACACAACAGCACAGGCTGTAAATCACAGCATATTCTAATATGTTTATGTCAGTGAAAATCATTAAGTAACATTTATTTTGGAATGGCATAGTACAGCTTATTACTGCAAGATAGCACCACATAACACTACTCAAACCCCCAAACACAGTATATATTTTTCTGAGTCAGTGAGCTTGGCCTGCTTTAATAAATCAGCTGTTTACTTGCAGTTTGCTGTGGCTGTAAACAGAGTTTGGACCCTTGCTTAGAAACATTCAGCTGAAGCTGATGTGTTTATTATCAGCATGCTTCTAGGATTTAGCTTGTAGCAAAGTAAATATTAAAGATTCAAATCTAAAACTTAAAGTAAAAATGTTCTTTATCGTCTCTTGAAGGAAAATGTCCTGTAACACCACAACAAGTGCGACAGCAGTAACACGACGCTGTAGGGCAGCTTTTCTAAGACAATGAGCACAAAACAACATCAGGATTGAGGTAATGCGACATACCAGTGCATGTTCATGCGCAATTCTGCAATGCATTGTGGGCTACTTCTTGTTGAGTCTGACCGTGGCTGTGAATAGAAACGTACACTGCAGACAAACTAACGGGCTGCTCAGGACCTCGACCTTTCCCACTCGATCAGTAACTCTGTGCCAGACCTAAAGCACTCCAAGTATTTGTGTCTGCTAAATTAAGAGGCCTGTCAAATCCATTTGATGGGCCATGTTTCCACACCAGGCAACAATGGAAGAAGATAATCCTGCAACTATTACAGTCCTATAAAACAGACGTTTTGCTGCATGAGAAGAGACACTGGAGCCTTTTTTAAAATTTACATCTATAAAAATAGTTCGCTGCTGTTCAGGAGAAGAAAATAAGAAGGAGATGGTTCCACTGGGTGAACCCTCATTATCGTTGGTTACAGGGTGGAAATACAAAGACCTGTCGAGAATTACGACCTCTGCATGGAGAGAGAAAAATGGCAACATAGTCATCAAAAGCAGATTCAGTTTCAATTCTCAAATTCAGTTTTAATTATGAATGAAAATGACTGAGTCAAAGTAGAGGCTTTCCTTTATCCTCTGTGCAATCGAGCCGCGAACCTTCGGTTCCTCGTGTCTTTCTCAGGACCCCGTAATGATCAGCAATATCCTCCATAACCAAAACCACAAAACTCAGAGATTAAGCAAACAGGAACCAGAGAGGGCGCAACAAAGCAGCTCCAGGCACAAAACAATAAACGATTGTAAACACGCCACCTCGCTATACGGAGCAGGCGTAGCTATGGTTACGCTGGAGACCCTCGGGATGGACTTTCTAAACTAATGTGACTCTGCTTTCAGCATAATGTTTACGATTACAGCAGGAGGAAGCGTTTATGTTCCCGTATCGCTCCGTCTAACAATTCCATTTGCACGTCGACACTCAGGAAGACTCGTGTCCTCTCTTTCACTGAGTGCATGTGGTCAGGATGTAATGCATCGTCTTGAAGTGGCAGCTCTCAAAATCACAGTGGGAGAAAAAATGTTTACGTTCCACTCATGTGGCGTCACATCGCAGAGAGTGCTTCATATCAGCCGCTCGTCCAAACGATCCACTGCTAAACTGTCAAACTGAACGCAAACAATCCAAAGCAGAGGCGAACCAAAAAACAGCATCAGAGTATGGAGTAGTGTTTTAAACAGGCCGAACACGCCGCAGCACACAACCATTACATCGGTGTGTATCAGCCAGGAAGACTGGATCTCTGGATTTGACCCAGCGAGGTTACAACTCTGACCTGGAGCAGTGTTACCTACAAAAATGTACCTATTACATCATATTACATTATATATCTTACTCATCATTATCTGGTTTTAATTCTGGTTCATTTGCCATCATGTCATCACAAACACATAAATACACATTCAATTCTTCTAACTAGAATTCACAGACCTGTATACTGTATTATTAAAAATAAAAAAATAACAGACAGCGTCTAGTCCTGAAAGATGAAGCCGATGGGGATGTGCCTAAACTCGCTTTTATTAGCCATTAGAGGATATCTGTTGTTGCAAACAGAAGTCTGACTATAAAAGTGTAAAAGAAAAAGCTCCGCTGCTCACTGTCACCGCAGTAAATGCTTTCCTTTAAGGTCTCAGGAGAGTGTAAAGTGCTGAATGCATCACCGTCCTGTGAGAATAAAGAACCCTTTTAGAGTGAAGAACGAGAAAACATTATTATTATAACGTTATTAAATAACATGATGCTACTATACTCGTCAAAAAAAGAAATGCAAGTCTGCATTTTAAATACTTGTGGTGCCAACCCAGCAGGCCCGTTCAGAGGAGACCTACAGGAGGCCCGTGCTACTGTCAGTGTGTGCACAGTCCTGCTGCTACAACAGACCTGGTCAGAGCGGGCTTCCTTTGACTTGGACAGACACGCCGCGGTGGCACTGAGGACAACGTTGTACATGCACCGGTTTTTGTGTCTCACTGGCTCGAGCACGCGGTAGACTGAACGAATTCTGAGGCGTACGAGTGGATTTGCTTGTGTTTGACCGACCTCTCCATCGGCTGTGACTGAAAAATATGTTTGGGTTTATTGACGCGTCGCAGTGAAATGGATTTTTTGTATTTCATGACATAAAACGTTTGTTTTTTGACTAACAGGCAGTGTCCCTTAGTCCCTCGCTCACGTCCACATGATGATCAAAAGGCAGCTCAAAGCTTTCCAGACCAGTGGGTGTGTGCGTCTTCATACACACAGTCTTCTTCTCTTGGCCGTTTTGAACAGACTCTTTCCATTAGACGGATAAATTCATTTGTTTTGAACTCTTTTACTTTTTCCCAGTCCAGGTTTTAAGTCCTGCATACGTTTGTTTGTCTCACATTTTCAGCCATTAATCAGTTTAAAAAAAGAAAAAGGAAAGGTGCCAGCTGATGTAAAAACTGATTTAAGGTTTCACAGATGATGCGATCCGGCTGCTTGGGTGGAAATCCTTCATTTATAGCAAAGGTTCTTTAAGGACATTTGGCTCGGCGTGCTGGAAGAGCCACACACAGTGTCTGCTCCTCAGGCTCCACCTCTGGAAGGCACGAGACATAACTCCACATATGTTGGGGTTTAAAAAAACTGCTCGCAGCTTCCTTGTGGTATTTTTTCATTTAGAAACTAATGCATTATTTTTGTAATCAACAGTGTTGTTTTAGTCTAAGCACCATGTATAATGGTGTAAACAAGATGGGGAAATGTGATGTTATAAAGCATCTCTGTGATATGACAGCCAGTGCTTTTAGACGGCTTATTCTAACAAATGACATGAAGTTTACCCAAAATACACAGACCAGCAGCTTACCCATAGCCATGATGTCATTGGTCCATGACCTCAGCCGCCAAGAAGGATCTCTGCTTGGCTACAGATGACATAATGTGCAGCCAAAAAGGAAAAAAGTCCCTTTGGTTGCACACTTTCTCCTACTTTCTCCCATTGCTGTCACATCACTGTGATGAAGCAGACAGGCCTGTCGTTAGCTGCCTGTTGAACTCTGTTAGTAGTTACAATTCAGAGATCTACAGCAGATGTGAAGGCCCGAGGTCAGTAACAACCAGGGTCGGGTCAACACGGGATCGTGAAAACACGACTGGGGAGAAAAAACGTTCTCTAAAGACAAAGGAGCAGGTCTGAGCAATGCTGAGCATCAGGATTTCCAGCTGGTTCTTTGGTAGTTAAGAGTCAAAGGAAAAAGGAGCGATCTGAGCAAACTGGAAATAGGAAGGCGTGGCCCTGCCAGCTGTTTAACTTGGTGATGTGTAGCATAGGGTGGATGCAGCTGTATGGCTGTCTTTGTATGCTCAGGAAAAACATCTGCAGTGGGACATTTACAACACAGTCTGATAACCGTCTACAGTGTGCCAGTGTCTTCTGTGCTAAACACTCGAAAACCCACTCAGCAAATGCACTGCAGCTCTGCAGGACGTTAAACCTATTTTTAGTCTTCAAGCTTCCTACATGGTCGGTCATCTCAGAGGCCGAGTGGAAAAGAGAAAAATCATCATTAGAAGTAAACAAGTGAGAAGCATGTGCACCCTCGATTAAACCACCACCTCCCAGTGTGTGCCCAATGTGAGAAAAACCAGACAACTCCGGACAATCTCCCAACACCGTCCGCTGTTCCTGTGGTAAAACGAATACTACGTAAATGTGTGCACATGTCAGGTCCCTGTGTGCAGCCTGATGACAGCAGACTGGGCTGATAAATAATCAACACTTTAAATTGAATTTTCCTGGAAACAGCTGTGGGGTCAAAGCAAATAAACTGTGCACTTAATATTAATGAGGAGCCTGGTGAAAGCTCCAAAAGGAAAGAAAATTAGACACATTTCACTTTCAGCTACTTCCTGCTTACGCTGGTGTGAGAGCTTTGGTGTGGACCAGACAACTGAACCAAAGACAACAGTCACGTCAGCTTTTTAGGCAGAACAGAGGACAAACATTTTCCCAAGCATTTAGGGGATATGTTTCCACGTTGCATTGGAATTTAAGATAAAGACCTCAGAATTAACTTGCATGCTTCAATTTTGGGCACTCTCCATCTCCTGGTGACGAGGTCTCCAGTTTCCAGAGTCAGTAAGGACTATTGGACCCATATTAGATCCTCAGCTCTTAACATCAGCCAGGTTACCACACACTTAGCTTCACTACGCATTAAGACAAGCCACACTGGGCCCAGCACAGCTGTGTTGCTTTATCCCTGCACTCCTTTTGGAGCGCTACAGCCAAACTACACTTGCACAAGCCTCAAGCTAAACCCATTATTGTCAACACAGCAAGGTCGAGAGGGTGGAGACGATCACGGCTTGGCCCAAGCAGAACCATAACAGCAGAACAGTATCAGTTACCTTCTGCTTTGCTAGTTCAGTGGAAATGTATACACTCACATCTTGCCATTGTCGTGTGTGCTTAACCAAACAGACAAAGGGGATAACAGGCATGTGACCTTACTCTGCTCTGAGGCCTGCAGCTCTGTGCAGCTGGGACCTCCCACAAAGTACCACAAACCTCCTGCCATGAAGAGTCATTTTACCCACTTTAGTGAGGAAGATTCAGGTTCCCGTGCACTCTTCCTTCTTTGCGGTTTCCACTCTTAACAGCGCACAACTTATTGTGGTCGAGCACAAAACCAACTTACCAACTGCACAATTGATCAGATCAAGCTGTGGGCTGGATATGAGACACATCACAACCTGATGAGTATTTTACCTCCTTTGAGAGGTTGGCTAAAGTGGCTTAAACCAGTGCCAACAGTTCAATTAGAGCAAAATGTTTAGTCTGAATAAGCAAATGAGTATAGCTCTTGAAGTGACCACTGGCTACGCGCAAGCAAACATTTTGATTAAAAGAAAACAGCAGCAGGGGAGATGATATAGAGTTTAGCAACGGGCATGCCAGTGGGTATACGACTCCCTCTGCTGCAGTGATCACTGTAGGCTGTAATTCATGAGCATTATCTGTCCCTCCTCGTGGTTTCAGCAGGCAGCTCTGTCTGTAGCAGCACATCCTCCAGACCATCCAAAGTTGACTTTAGTATTTTTCTGGGAAAGTCAACACACATTACTCAGGCACACTTTGTGCAAACACACGTCTCCTCCCTGTGTGCTTTGTAGATGACACATTTGACTGAAATAAACATGGCCCCCACCCATCTACCAAAAAACACCTCACAATTTACCAAAAACAGTGAAAAAAAAAAAGTGTGTAAATGCAAACCCGACTTTTTCCATGCTAACTCAGGTTTCTGTGCTCAGACACCACGGAGACGTTTCACAGTCACCAAACAAAGATTGACAGCCCCCATTAGAGGCATGCAAACCCTTCAATGTGAGAAAAGGGGGAAAATCCACATGAACACGTCTAAATACTGTTCTTCCGCTTTTACCCAAATCCTGCTTATCGGATAAAGAGGATATTGTGAACTTTCATGAAAAAGGAATACACTGCAGTCACCATGTGGTCAGTGTGACAAATCTGTCAGTGAATCCAAACTGAAGGCTGAATCAAAGACGTCCTGATTCCTGTCAGATCCAACTACGTCTGTTCTTCTACTTGGACTCATTTTCACAGAGGCCAAGTCCATCTCTGCTCCATTCATCTGTCTTTTTCATGACTGCGAACCGATGCAGTGTTTTCAGCTGATCCTGAACCAGCCTCTGCACCCTGCTCTCCGGCAGCAGTTTGTGAATCAGGGCAAGAACAATATAGGTGCCACGCCCCCACATTCCTGTCATGGGTTATCCGCTGAAATCCAGTCATGCAGAAGACCTTTGGCACTGCTAAGTGCCACAATGTCTGATCATCTGGGCAAAGCACAGCATGTTTCGCCCAGGAGGGCATTATGATGGTGCAGGTGTGGAACATTTTGACTCTAAATGAGGTGTTCAGTCTCACTTTACCACTCCTGTTACTGGAACAACACAGCAGTGCATTTGTTTTTTTGGAACGTTTCCATTTAATCTTCATTGTGTGACAGTTAAAGAAACACCAGTGAATCCATCACTCACCAACTTGTGTTTTAGATCTGCAATGTTTAAAATTCCTGTTTGGCAAGAAAGCAGCAGAGAAGCAGCAGCACAGCTAAAACCTTTTAAGGTGGACCTGAAGCATCAAGCCAGCTGGACTGTTGGACTCAGGCACACACACAGGCTGACTAAAGTTTAAACTCAACACATCACAATGGTGAAGATGCAAGTCGTAGTCGTTTTTCTTGGCTTCGTGTGCAGATGATGACATTAATTACGATGTACAAGTTTTTGGTTCTGGTGAGATAAGCCGCGATCTTTGAGGGCTTAATGTCTTGCAACTTTGAGCACGTGCAGTGGAAGCACAACCTGCTGGTGATCCTATGCATGCACGTGTCCTGGTGGCCCCTGAAACTAAATTTGCAGCTCTCATTCATTTGGACAACAGCTTGGTCTTGTTAACCCAAAATAACCGCCCAGAGGCATCCTTTTCTTGGCTCGCCATTTGACAGATGGTTACCAAGTGGCAAGCCAAGTCTTGTATACCTAAAACTAGAACTTGCTGGTTTAACTTCAGTTTTTGCTCAGACTAAAGCAGAACACGCTCGAGACCAAGAGCAGACACAGAGGCTGCGTCAGAAAGCGCAACCAGACAATAAGAAAAAAAAAATCTGTGACAAATCATCTGCCAGGAGCGGATCAAGCAGCCATTCATAGTTTCCTCTTTTCAATTCTCCAAAACATCAAACCAGTTCTTAAACATCACGATTAAAAACAGTCTGGGTGTCAGTGACAAACATTTGATGAGACCTTTAAATTCAATGATATTCTCATCTCGCAGTCACTTTTCAGGTCCGATAACCGCAGAACGACTGCTGCCGACACAAACACACGAATCAGACTCAGCAGCAACTGGACTGTTTTTGTTTGCTGTAACTGTGCCAGATGCAGAGCTCACTCTCTGTGTGCTTGAACCCTCATATCCCCTTATTATGTGCAGATGACAACATCATCATCATCTCAGACTCAGGCTCACTGCTCTGAATGCTTTTAATACAAAATCTTTTCATTCTCTCTTAACAAACAATCACTTTGTCCAAACTAATGTGGACGCCTCAAAACAAGGAGCAGACCCCTGGCCCAGCACCTCCCAGGGCGCTTGAGTCTCACCAGTTCTGTCAGTTTCTTTTAATTTAGCTTTTCTCTGATTCAGGTACACATCCGAGGTTTTATATAAGCATACAGGATGCAAGCGGAGTAGTATCGCAACCACAACCTTCCAGCTGTGTTGTAATCAAATCATCGTATTCATGAATGAGTTTGATTTTTTAAAAATCCCAAGGAACAGCAGCAGACTTTAGTGTCCTGACCTGCTGCCACGTTCTAGCACCATGCTGGGAGACACGGGGAAGTCCTCAAAGCAGAAAAGATCAATGGGACAGTCAGACAAATCGTGAGAAAGCTGCTTGCCTTCTGTTCTCATCTCTCAGAGAAAAGTAAACTCGAATGAACAGATTTACATGATTCCTGCCAAATCTTTGCATTTTTCCCATCACTGCTGATGCATTCAGTCCCGTTCATTATTAGAACAAAGAGGACAGCTGATCAACAGGGTCATTACACCATCCCACTGTCCCAAATCTGTACGAGAAGAATCTAATGACAGTGGGCAGTCTGAGACGAGCCCTGCTGGGTCTGAAAAGTCTCGGCTTAATCTACAGTAAAATGAAAATTAAGTAAAGTAGGAGAAAATGTCTCCACAGCAGTAATAATGCACCATTACCTGTACACAATGGAGAAAGGGACACGCAGCTCACTTTGGACCACAACATCCACTACGCTGACTTTAATGCACTGGTTGTTATGCTGATGTATCACTGCACCATTACATCCACTACATTTACTATCAATAAGTTTTACTGTTAAAACGAATGTTTTTGTTCTGCAACATGTTTTTACCTGCTTAACTAATCACCAAAAAGACCTATACAGCGCTTCCCTTTCAGACTACAGGCTATTGAAAAGTAGAATGGGAGGCAGAGCCTTCAGTTTTTAGGCCCCTCTTCTGTGGAACCAGCTCCCAGTTTGGGTTCAGGAGACAGACACTATCTCTACTTTTAAAGCTTGCAGGGCTGGATCAGGTGACCTTGAGTCCTCCTGAGTGTTTTCTTCGTCACTGTGTGTTTATACATCACTCTGAACTTAACCATTAGTTATTAATAATCTCCTGCACAGCGTGTTTTTGTCATGTTTTTCTCTCTTCACCCTGAACCGCTCACAGCAGATGGTCGCCCCTGCCTGAAGTTTGTTCCTGTTGAAAGGGAGTTTTTCCATCCCACTGTCACCCAGCGCTTGCTGATAGGAGGTCGTTTCATTGTAGATGGTTTCCTCTGCACCCTTCAGCGTGGTCTCCTTCTTTCCGGTTGGTGTCCTGTTTTAAAGTTTGCACGTGTGCTGGATTTTCTCCATTTTATCAAAAAGGCCATCCTTCAGCTTGAATTTCATTGACAAAAGCAATGAAGCAAAGTTAGAGAGTAACAACTGTTTTGGTGCACTGCACAAATCCAAAAGTGCCATTTCAGTGCCCTTTGTGGGCATTTTCTCTGACCTGTGGTTGAGGCCCTCACTCCCAGCGTACTGCCTTCAGGCTTGGAGCACACTGAGGACTCATCCAAGTTTTTGGTGAATTGCTGGAAACCCTGATGTAGGTCTAGTGTGAAATGCCAGAAAAGCTGATTGACACTTCGAATGTAGTAGAAGCACTGGACTCCCCGCAGAGATGCACAGGGAGAATATGGTGACGTAAACAGCGGACGAGAAAACTTCTTGAGCACACACAATATTTGGTGTGAACTTTGAAGATTTAAAATGTGTGGTGTGGGACTGAATGATGGCTACCCCACCGAATGTCATAACAAAGAAAAATTTGTCATGAAACTTTTTTGAGAAGTTAAAAAGAAGTTCCCCTTTTCAAAGCAGCTCTTGGAATAACAGTGGATTAAAAACAAACTGTTGCTGGGAGAGTTTAGCGAGCGCACAAAGACCGCTACACAAGTTTCCCTTAATACTTACAAAAAAAAGGTGACATGCATCTTTTTTTAGAAAGGTATACAAACCACAAAAGGAAAATAAAATATTTGCCCTGCTGAATGACGGGCGAGCTGGAGACTTACACCCAACAGCAACATTATGCTGTACAGCGTCAGGAGGAGGGTGTGGGACAGCGGAGCGTCAGAGACTACAGGAACACGCCTTTTATTTTTAATTAATACCACTAAGAGCCTGCACGCTAGCACACGTGAGGGTCTGTGTGCACTTATTCAGAATCTGATAAAAGTGTGCACTTAACGGTCACTGTGGCCAAACAGAGCAGCCCTGCTCTGCCCCTCCTTACCTGTGGTGAGCTCGCTGTGTTTCCAAAGGGTTCGGTTCACGAAGGTGTCAAAACAGCAAAGGCAGGGCTGTGTGTGTTTGTGTGTGTGTGTGTGTGTGTGTGTGTGTGTGTGTGTGTGTGTGTGTGTGTGTGTGTGTGTCCCCTTTTGTGGGGAAATAAAAACAAAACATTATGTGCCATTTTGTTCTCAAAACAGATGTCAGAGAAAACATCATTCTTTGCACAAAAGTTGAGCAATATTGTCATAGCTGGACGAGCATCTGTCTGTAAAGTCGAGTCTGTGATCACGTCTAGACAGGAGAGAGTGCTCAGCTCTCAATCTTTCTCTGCTGATTCAGGAGAAAGAACAAAAACCACCTCACAGCGAAGCAGCAGACCTAACACGACCGATCAACTTCCTACCACAGTAGCAGCTGTGTGTCATCACCTGGGCATGTGGGGCTGGTCTACAGTCAGCAGCAGTCCACATGTGGGAGGACGGTGCCAGCTGTCAGCCAACTGGGTTAAACTGCCCTCGTCTGACTTCAATGAAACAATCTTATTCCAGTTTTTCCTTTCTTACATTTCATAGCTTGATTGGCACAATCACATGCCGCGTGATAGTTGCACTCAAAATTAAAGCATCCAAACATCCAAGCTAACGCGTTTACTGCTGAGGGACACATGAAGAAGTCGTGTCACAGCTGTAGCCATGCTGAAGTCTTCTGGCTCTTACAATCCATCCAAAACTCCAGGAGATGCTTCCCTCACCTTTTCTTCCCCCTCCCACACAAACTAAGAAGAACAGTGACTGGACTAAATCAACACGGGACTTTCCAACTTTTCTCTAAACATCCTTTAATGAGAATGACCAGCAGTGTTTACAGTTTGGTGAAACCATGCACAGACAACCCACAAATATTCACAGACTACCAGGGACACAAACCTACTCCTCCTTGGGGGACAAAAAGCAGCACACAGAGCCTGAATAAGCCATTACACTTTGTTCCCAACTCTCCCGCTTTATCTCTCTCTCAGATTGTTCCCACGCTTTGCTTTGCGCTCACCAAATGATGAGCCTCATGGGAAGTTCCATTTAGAAAGTCTGTGATAATGCAGACATCATCTTAATTCGTGCCTCTTATAGACCTGAAGCTGTCCAAAGAAAAAAAACCAAAGGACAGGCTGAATTTGTTAGTTCAGCGCACTTCAAGTGGACCTTGGTGTATCCGCTTCATACAAACAAGCGGCTTTGTAACACTGTGGATGTGGGACGGAGCCGAAAAGAGAGAGATGGAAAACCCACAAACATATGTTGAAAAACCAACAGTGCACGCTAAGAAGCCGCAAAGCCAAACAAAGCAAAGCGCTGCTGTAAAACAAAGGACAAGTGCACAGATCAGCATAACAGCATTCACAGCAACAGTTTTATGTTACAGCACATTGTTGTGGTCATGGAGACTGAAAGCATCACTGTCAGCCTGCAGATGTATAAAGCTGCATTTGGCTTATCATGACAAGCATGATTGAGCTACAGGTAACTGAGCTGGTGGAAAAATCCAAGTATTTGTACTTGATAACAAAGTGTCACTTGATGCAAATACAGATGCCAAAGGCTCAGCAGTGGATCTATTGTATAATGTATTTATGAAAATGCTGTATTTGTGTTTTACTAAGTCTTCTAATATTTGCTGGTCTGGGTCTCTCAGCCTGAAGAACAACGATGGATTGAAGCACTTTGTGAAACAGTGTCGCAAACAGCAGCTCAATTATCTCCTGCGCTCCGTGTAGAGTCTTCTGGGTGGCTGTGTTTCGTGGGGTATCAAATTGCCCCCTGGGGATCATAAAGCGTATCTTGACTCTTAAAGTGATGGTTGCCAAGTTTTCAGTAAAAGAAAACTGGCAAGTGTTTTTCTAAATACTTCCATTTTCCTTTGATGACCCTGATGTGTATTAACGTGTCTTGCAACAATAATACACCTACTGTACGCACCGTGTACGTGGGGTATATTGCGCAACACTGGCACAAGCAAAACTTTGCTGTTCTCTCCTCTCTCTGCTTCTTGTTGTCAGGCAGCAGAAACCTTTTTTTCTTTTTAATGAGAATGCAGCAGGTAGCGTTGAGCAGACCAGCCAGACAAACCTTCCCCCGCCGCGTCCACAACAATAGTGCTCATTCAGCTCCAGCAGTTCACTCCTTCTCCCCCTTCCTTACCTTCTGATAAGCCTGCTGGAGATAGTTGTACGGGATCCTCCTGTTGAAGTCCTGCACCACATCCTCGCTGACTTTGTGCAGAGACTGCGTGCCAACTTTCTCCTCGATGCATTTGTTCATACACGCTGCTCTCCGCAGGACCGAGTCGAAAAAGCGCAGATCCGAGAAGCTTTCATCTAACGGATGCTGGTCCTGGCACCTCAGCCGGCATCGGACTCTGGTGGCCCGGACCTGTCTGTGGCTGCTGAGCGCTCCCTCCATGTAGCGCACCACGCTCTCATAATCGGCACTGTAAAACGCTTCCACCGCGTTATCATATAAAAGGTCGTACGGCTCCAGCACACCGGCGGAAGATGGCCACACGGCTGAGAGCAGGACCGGGAGAAAGATAAGAGTCGGAAACAAGTTTCCATCCATCCTCTTCTCTTCAGGCTGCGAGAAGCGGCAGGCGGAGAGCACACAGAAATCAGCTCAGCCTCCTTTTCCAGTTCATCCAAGCGCTCCTCTCAGAGGGACCAGCCGAGCGAGGCGGAAATGGAATAATTACTTATCGAGGACACACTTGTTATGACCCCCTCTCGCTGCTTTAACTCCTCCCCTCCGAGATGAATGGCTAGGGTACACTCAAAGCTCGTTTTCGTAACAGGGAAACAGCCCCCACGGGGAGGCACGGGCAGTCCCGTGGGTCCCGTTTATTCAACGTTTAAAACACGAAACGCTGCGTTTAAAGGAGGAATGCACCGTTTAAACTGTTTGGGTTCATTGAGGTAAAAAACAAAATCTCCAGTTTTAGACAATGTGAGCTCACTGAGACAAACCTGAAGATGTTTTCAGTCATAAAGAAACACTGAAAAGGAGACATTTGACTTCTCAGACTTAAAGAGTCTCCAAAAATAACCGAGAGAGATTCAAACAGGTAAGCAAATCCCAAAAAGTTGGCTCTATTCACCTGGATGTGTCGCCTTCAGTGGGAGAAACGTTTTCGTCACTCACTCCTTCCAAATGAACAGAATCAACTTTCTGGGAGTCCTAAACAACAAACTCTTCAGCTCATCCACAGTCAACGAAACTTCGTTTCCAAGCTGTTTGAACTTCAATAACTCTCATGTTAACTCAGCTACGCTGTTTAAGAATAAATTCAATTATACTGCGAGCTCAGGAAACAACTAGAAAATTCTTTGTCAACAAAAGAAAAACGCGCTCTCTCCGAGTCCCCACGAGAGACAGACCCACAGAGCCTTCCCCACATTAGTGGACAGTGTCTCCCTCTTGAGGTTTTCGATGTACAAACACTTTAATTAAAACACCACAAAACGACATGAAAGTAGAGTCCAGGGGTCCGTTCTTCGTACCTCGCTTACTACATCCAAGATCAAATCATCGCGCCAACTTTGAGCTCGCTAATCCGGTTCTCCGAACACACCTGTTGTTGACGATTAGTATAGCTGGATGAAGTAATGTGAGATAACTGGGTGGCTTAAAAGGGGCTACGCATCGATAGTAGAAACATTGATCGGCAACCCTGTGATTGGTCGGCGAAGATGTCGAAGGAGCGCGCTCAGTATTTCACGGCAGCAGAGCAAGAACTCTTGATTGAGGGATTTCAGGAGTTTCGGAGTTTAATTAAAACGCAAGGGAACACTGCAAAGGCTGCAAAAGCAAGGAGGGAGGGCTGGCAGAAAGTTGCTGACAAATTAAACTTCACAACACCATTGTGAAGTTTGCTGACGACACAGTGGTGTTGGGTGCCATCTCCAACAGCGATGAGGCGGCCTACATGGACGAAGTGAAGAATCTGGCATCATGGTGCCAGGACAACCACCTCCAGCTGAACGTCGGCAAGACCAAGGAGCTGGTGGTGGACTTCAGAAGGAGTCAGCACAGAGACTACAAGCCCATTATCATTAATGGAGCTCCAGTAGAGAGGGTGCAGTCCTTTAAGTATCTTGGCGTCCACATCTCCTCAGACCTGACATGGTCTGCCCACATTCAGGCCCAGACCAAAAAGGCTAGGCAGCGCCTGTATCACCTACGACAACTGAGGAAGTTCAGGGTCTCTCCAAAGATCCTCAGGATCTTCTATACAGGCGCTGTGGAGAGCATCCTCACACAGAACATGACATCGTGGTTTGGAAACAGCTGTGTGAAGGACCAAAAAGCTCTCCAGAGAGTGATCCGTACAGCGGAACGCTGCTGCAGGATTGCTCTCCCCCCGCTTCAGGACACCTACACCAGGAGATGCCGGACTAGAGCAGCGCAGATACTGAAGGACCCGTCCCATCCTGGCAACAAACTGTTCCAACTTCTACAATCTGGTAGAAGGTTCTGCATCATCCGGGCAAGGACAGAGAGACTCAAGAGGAGCTTCTATCCTCAAGCCATCCGGGCCCTAAACCAAACCCCCCCCACACACACACACACACACACACCCGCCCTCTCACATCATCTATAATTGACTGAGACTCTACTCCAGACACTCAATTCCTTTAACTTTAAATATGTTTATATTGTCCATTCTGTAAAATAGTCAGATGTCTATTCATATTAATGTATAGAATTCACCTGCTTGCTGCTACTACTGCACATTCACCCAATATATATATATATATATATATATATATATATATATATATATATATATATATATATATATATATATATTTATAATGTTATTCCTCTACCCCCCCCCCCCCCCTTTTTTTTTTTTTTTTTTTTTTGCACATGTTGAGGAGCGTGTCAGGATACATTTCACTGTGTGTTATACTTGTATAACTATGCATGTGACAAATAAAGAACCTTGAACCTTGAACCATGATATTACATTATATCATGTGATATTATATTATACCACATTATATTATATTACATCATATCCTCTGTCACATTAGAGCCACAACAGGACCCACTAGAACATGGGAACAAGTAAAAGTGAAATCTAAGAATATTCTACAGAATGGTAATATTTATCACTTATATTGCTTTTAGTCTCTTGAAAAGAGACCCTGCAATAATCTGTTTGTTTGTTTATAACAGCAACCAAGAAAAGGGCAGAGCAAATAAAGACAGGTGGTGGTCCTGCACCCCCTCGTCACACCCCGGCTTTTTGTACCGTGACATTTATTGACATTGTGGGTTTTTTTGTGTGTAGTTTTACATAACACTCCATCACTTTTACCTGTTCCCATGCGAGGGGTGACTGGAGCATGCACAGTAAGTTGGGAGATCTATCTATCTATCGATCGATCGATCGAGAGAGAGTGAGTGTGTGTGTTAAGTAAATAACAAAAAAAGCGATATCTCTCTATGAGCACACTGTCGCGCTGAGCTAAAGGATCCTGTCTATCCCGCAATATACGCTGAATTCTGAAGACTCTCCTTATCAATCTTGCACCTTCCGCAATGGGTTGCTCGCGTACAAACGGACAGGACATGGCTGCGACAGACTTCCCAAATCCACCTTCGCTTTTATAGCCGTGGTCTCTCATCTTGATTACACGAAGTAATTTACTATTACTACTCTAAAATATGAATTACATCTGAAATAATCAAATACATGAAATAGAATGATTAATAGTACATTTTCCTTTTTTTTTTTTAGGAAATGACCTGTATGTATCTGTATGAAATCAATAAAAGAATCAAATGCTGCATTATCTTTAGTTACATTGATAATATTTATTTATGGAAAAACAGTGGAGAAATATCGCTGTTGCTTTCGTATAACTGAAGCGGACATACCTGAGTGGCCGCGATCTAATCCTGTTTACATAAAGTAAGCCTGCTCCCAAGCAGGTTTACGCTTACGGATCTGTTGCTATGACAGCAAGTCCCGGATGAGCTTCGGAGAACCGAACGATCCAAGATCACGCGAAATCGTCAACAATCAAATCCAGCTAACTTACTTAGCGAGGTACGAAGAACGGACCCCGGGTCAAAGCACTTGCATAGACGTCTTTGATAAGTCAAGTCACTTTTATTTACATAGCTTTTATTCCTGGTCTCCAAACAAGTAAATTATAAAGAAGCAAGAAACCAAAATCAAACGTGACAGAAATAAAAAGCAAACAAAGCAGATATTTCAGTGATAATAAAAATGTGATGAATCGATAAAATAGGGGAAAAGTCTAATAAATAATAAATGGAGAAGTAAGGTGAATATATAAAAAAATGTAATTTCAGAAAGAAGAGTCGAAATAACAGAGCTGTAAGAAAACGTATAACTGTCTTTAGTTGTACAGTTTTTTGTGAGTGTCTGTTTTTTAAATCTGTATTGACCTAATTACCAATTAAAGCAAACTGAAATATGTGATTACTTAATTTAATTAAGCCACTGTATGTGGATTGCACCACTAGGTGGCAGTCAAACCAAGGAGATTTACACCGATCACTCATAATATGAAGAACCACTGGTACGAAGAGCCCAATGAATGTAATAAACCACAGTACAACAAGTTTTAGACACACCAATGAGCTAAACTAGAGCTGTATACATTTTTACTATATGCTGTGAATACAATATTCTGATATTAAGATGATCTTTGAAAGTAAGTCAATTATTTCAATGGAAGAAATAATGTAGATGTCAGTAAGCGTATAGTGCACCTGCACCTCACTCTTGTTTATTTCATGGCAGTGATTACCTGCTAATAACCATTGTTTACACAAACATAGTCCAATAGCAGCTCTGCACTGCCTGCTGTGAAAGTCACAAAGCAAGAGCATCAACTATTACTTAAGACTGCACTGTAATGAGTTCACTGTACTCTAATGGCCTCTCCTATCAGCAGGGCTCAATCCAACAGAGCACCTTCAGGATGCAGTCATTTGCATCATGGATCTACAGCAGCTGTGCGATGGTATCGTGCTACTACGAACCAAAATGTTTTCAGCACCTCGTTAAATTTTAGCCACAGAGAATTAGGGCAGTGATTAGATATGACGACTGCTTTCTTTCTGTTATTCTTTTGCTGACAGTTCAGGAAGGAATCTGTGCGGCACACAGCCACTCCCACCAGAATCTGCATCCACTTAAATCCACACCCGCGTTTTGTTATGTTTCGAGTGAGGAGCGAGATCATTTGTTTCCACAAATTAGAAACTCACTAATGGAGCAAATGTGTATTTGCCAATAATCAATTTCACTCTTCTCTCCGAGTGCAAATGATCAAATCAAAGCATGTATTTATCCTTCGATCTTCCTCTTGTATATTTGCCCACACAAATGTTCACGTGGTGCTTATCTTAAATGGTTGGTTTTACACACTAATGACTATGTAATGCAGACTGAATGGAAGTAGGTTTCTTACTGTCGTTCCATAATTTGTCTAGTCTGAGAGCAACCCTGTCAACGCTTCTGGTGTACAGTAATGGATTTAATGACAGTGTATGAAAGGAAGGAAACTAATACACTGGAGAAAACACACTCATTACTTGTACACTGTGGCGTTTAAGATAACTGCTGCCTGGATACAGCAAACTCTTATGGACTTATGCCTTTTATATTCAACCAAATTGTTACGGCCGAGAGGGCCAGGCTGTGGGTGTGGACTCAAATGCAGACACAGAGGGAGGCAAAACGGGCGTGAACACAGTGCTTTATTTACAGTGTCTAGTTAATTTACAAAGCAGGAAGCTATGAGTGCTATGACCGGAGGATGCTATGAACTGTGGGAGCTATGAACTGAGAACTATGAGGTCAAACTATGAACATGAAACTGAGTACTATGACTGGGTGCTAGATTTCATGGACGGATCCTGGGAATGGAAAAAGGGGCAGTGGCTTGGATGGAGGTACGCAGTCACTATAATGAGAGGAGACAAGTAGTCAGTGGCAGTCTAGTTAAAATGTCATGCGAGGAGGGGGTGTCCAAGGGGTTCCGGGTGAGGAGTGTCCAGAGAGGGTCCAGAGTATACTTGGAGCGAGGGACTTGGCAGGGAGGCAGGCAGGTGTAGTCCAATGATGGAAAGGAAGCAACCAGATGACAGAACCAGCGTCCAGGCGGAGATGTGAGTAGCTTAGCTTGGGAAGTGTGACTGCCAGGTGAGTCCTATGGCAAAGAAAACACGGTGAGGAGAAAAGCAGTAGTTAAGGGCTCTCACAAGGGCTTGGTGGCCTAGCACTGACGTGAGTTAGCAGAAGATCTGGCAGAGGTCTGTTGTGAATGCTGGTCTTATATGCTGGTGGCTTGACTGGAACCAGGTGTGGAGGCTGATTGGAGTCTCTGCCTGAAGGTGGAGCCCAGTGGAGTGGAAAAACCCCGCACTCACCCAGACCATGACACAAATGCAGTTTATGTATGTTAAAGCAAAGTCTGAACACATGTTAAACTTACTGTGTTTATTTTACAGCTGTGGTGGTTAGCAAGCAGACTGAGTATTACTAAAAACTGGAATCTGAATAATATTTTAAATTATGTGACCACAGTTGCTCCCAGACAGTAAGAACAGTGACTGACAAAACTGAATCAATAATGACATATATTACAAAGTTACAAAATGTAACAAAAAAATTATAAACATCCCCGTATATAACATAAGTTCAATTTATATGGTTGAAATTGAGGCGCCCTCTTACCAAACTGTAAAGCTTGTTATTTTCTCTGCAGAGGATGTACACGATGAAGGATGTGCACGATGAAGGATGTGCACGATGAAGGATGTGCATGATGACGGGTGTGCACGATGAAGGATGTGCACGATGACGGGTGTGCATGATAACGGGTGTGCACGATGAAGGATGTGCATGATGACAGGTGTGCACGATGAAGGATGTGCACGATGCCGGGTGTGCACGATGACGGGTGTGCACGATGAAGGATGTGCATGATGACGGGTGTGCATGATGACGGGTGTGCACGATGAAGGATGTGCACGATGCCGGGTGTGCACGATGAAGGATGTGCACGATGACGGGTGTGCACGATGCCGGGTGTGCACGATGAAGGATGTGCACGATGAAGGATGTGCACGATGACGGGTGTGCACGATGAAGGATGTGCATGATGATGGGTATGCATGATGAAGGATGTGCACGATGACGGGTGTGCACGATGCCGGGTGTGCACGATGAAGGATGTGCACGATGAAGGATGTGCATGATGACGGGTGTGCACGATGAAGGATGTGCATGATGATGGGTGTGCATGATGAAGGATGTGCACGATGACGGGTGTGCACGATGAAGGATGTGCATGATGACGGGTGTGCACGATGAAGGATGTGCACGATGACGGGTGTGCACGATGAAGGGTGTGCACGATGACGGGTGTGCATGATGACGGGTGTGCACGATGAAGGATGTGCACGATGCCGGGTGTGCACGATGAAGGATGTGCACGATGAAGGATGTGCATGATGACGGGTGTGCACGATGAAGGATGTGCACGATGCCGGGTGTGCACGATGCCGGGTGTGCACGATGAAGGATGTGCACGATGACGGGTGTGCACGATGAAGGATGTGCACGATGAAGGATGTGCACGATGACGGGTGTGCACGATGAAGGATGTGCACGATGACGGGTGTGCACGATGAAGGATGTGCACGATGAAGGATGTGCACGATGACGGGTGTGCACGATGAAAGATGTGCACGATGACGGATGTGCACGATGAAGGATGTGCACGATGAAGGATGTGCACGATGACGGGTGTGCACGATGACGGGTGTGCACGATGAAGGATGTGCACGATGATGGGTGTGCACGATGAAGGATGTGCACGATGACGGATGTGCACGATGAAGGGTGTGCACGATGAAGGATGTGCACGATGACGGGTGTGCACGATGAAGGATGTGCACGATGAAGGATGTGCACGATGAAGGATGTGCATGATGACGGATGTGCACGATGACGGGTGTGCACGATGAAGGATGTGCACGATGAAGGATGTGCATGATGACCGGTGTGCACGATGAAGGATGTACGACTGCTGCAGTGTGACTGTTCATTAGATGGAGGAGCTGTACAGCGAGACGGCCACGGGCAGGAATCATTTCCTGTGTCACTCAGTGGTGCATTTGGGTAATCTCAGTCTCTCGCTGAGCGTGCTCCTGTGACTGGCCAGCACGTCATGGAGTGGGTGGGATGTATTGTCTAGCATTGTCCTTATCTTGGACAACATCCACCTCTCTGACACCACCTTAGCTCCGTCCCCTCAGCATTCCTGCAAATCAGTTTGAGTTTGTTGCCACCTGTGACACTTAACCTGCTGCCCCAGCATGCAACAGTGTAGAGGATGACGCTGGCTAGACTACAGACTACTGAAGAGTACGCAGCTGATAAATGATGCTTTTGTATTGTTGATGTATAGCACAACCTCCAAATTCTCCCTCCATTAAGAATACAGTGTTGCAGTGGCTTCATGGTCGTGGGTTTTTTTTTTGTTAGCATCTAATAATAAATAAAAAACTTAAATAACTTCATATAAAGTTTCTGTCTTCACAAAGGCGCCTTTTTAAAATGTTCAAGCTTTAAATATTATTTATCAAACACAGGAAAAGCCAGACGAGAAAAAAACAAAAACAAAATAATTTTATTTAATTATGCAAACAATAAAAAAACCTGACAAGTTACAAAATGAATCACATACTTTACACACAAACAGATCTAAAAGTACAACAGAAAGTACAATGTCTGCACTTTATGGCCACACTTTAAATTATGAAAGCAAATCTTATTTAAAGCTTATTATAAACTTGATGATTTTATAAGTGTACAGGAGGATGACAGGGTCCTTCACAAACATAAACCTGTAATTACAGAAGAAATTTCAATGTTGAACCTTCACATCTTTACTGTGGGAAAAAACACACGACGACCGATCCTGATATGACCTCATTATTCAGTGAATGTAGAAAGTTTTTTCCTCTTCTTTGCTTTCAACTAGACGTAGTTGGACTTTGGATCACTGGTGGGAAGCAGGCGGCTGGAGCTTATGGACATTGAGGACATGGTCGTGCATCTCCGACAGCTCAGGAAAGCACCGCCAGTCAGAGTGAGGAGTCCACCGCCCCAGCTCACAAACACGGCATTACCAAACTCAGATCTGCCGGAGAGAGCAAATAAACACTAACTTAGCACGTTGCTTACAGGGTTTATGTGTGACGATATGTGTCAGCTGTACCTGATTAGAGGAGGCGAATGATAAAAGTTCTGAAGAACAACTTTGACAAACCAGGAGGTGATGATGATGGTCAATAAACCTAATCACAGAAAGCACATGATATTGTCCAACATTGCAGCTGACAATCATTTTAAAAGCCCATTGTTATGAATACATTAGTCGTCTCTCCACTCATTTAATTTTGGTTTCATGTGTTTAGATCTGAACGCACCTGAGAGCATGAACATGATTCCTCCGATCATCGCTGTCACAGATTTGCTCTGCGAGGCACCGTCCATGAAGTGGGTGCACTTCATCCCCACTGTGGAGACGAGCATTGCCAGAGCAGAGAGGAAGAGGCTGAGTGGCAACGCTATCCTGGTTGCTTGAATCTCATCTAAAGGAAACAGAAGCACAAATATGGGAATGTTTGCTAAACCGTAAATGTAGATTATACATTAAATATCAGTTTTAGAATATTTTTGCTTGCAAAAGCTCAACAAAAAGCTGGAAGTAATTCCACACAAACATTTTTACTTTGTCAAAAAGAGAGACATTTCTGACTCATTACAGTCCCTTGTTGTAAGCTGGGGTGCAATCCAAACCTACCTGGCAGTTTGATAAAGGAATGGTAAATTTCACAGGTGGCTCTGTCTTGGACTCCACCACAGGACATCCATAAGCCCTCATAGGAGCGGTGGTGTTCCTGGACCAGCTTCTTCCAGTCCACCATAACAGTGGCGGCAGCAGTCGCACCGACTCCGACCAGGGAGAGAAAAAATCCGAGCAGCTGTAATCCAGATGCGGCCATCTTATCCGGCAGAGGAGTTAACTTAATCGACGAGTCCTGAAACTTCTTTGGGAATGCCCAAATGATCTGAAATGGTGATGAGTGCTGCTGAAGTCAGTAGTTGCTCGTAGTGGCTCAGACCGTTATGCGTGAGCGCTGCTGCCTCCTGTTTTTAAAGTCCAAGATGCGTCACGCTCTAGATCCCTTTTGCCTCCTGCAGCCGTTGATGGGAAGAAAATGTTCCAGGAAGTCTTATCTTGCTAATTAACTAATGATGATAACATAGGTCACACTGACTATCCTAAGGAAAGACCGCCACAACATGTTTGAACAAATAGGAAAAAGACGTTCTGAGTCCCACGAGATCCATTAAAGAGGATCTTTCAACCAAACATTTGAACGTCAGCGTCCTCATTGTCATTCCTTTCCTCCGTTTAACGCAGCAAGCTCGCACTTACGTGAACAAACTCTTCATTTACTTCAGCAGTTACCAAATTATCTGACCATATTTGGTTCACAGGATGCCTGTTTGTTAACATTTGCATTGCCTGTTAGATTAGATCAGGGTCCAGCCTTTCCTGAAATAAGCACAAACATTTTGCAGCAATTAAAGTTACAGATTCCATCTGAATGTGCCACTTAACTTATTTATTATTCTTGTTTTCTTTCCAGCATTGTTAAGTTTTACTTGCAGGGTCTGCTTGAGTCAAATCTTACTTCCAAGGAAGTTTACTTTGTTGTTGCCTGCAGGCAGAAGATGTTGGTGACAGTACCAGGAAAGATGTTTTTGTGCCACATGACTTTTTACATTACTTATTTTTATTTTTTAACAAATTATTGCACCAAGAACTCGACACAACGGTCCGCACAGTTTGACACTTTTTAACTTTTTAACCTTTCTTTAACAATGTAGTCAGTCGAGTTTTGCTTGGAGCATCAAGCTGAAGATTTCATTGTTTTTACCATGTTTCAAAATCTGTCTTCATGCTAACGTTCCTGTACGCAGACAGACCCTCCACTATGATAAAGTACACAGGACTGGTATTAGCTTTTTAACATGTTTATAGCCTCATACTGTTTTCTATTTTGTGGTGCCTCAGAGCAGAGGCGGAGGCAGACATTTGAAACACCCGGGGCTTAGCCTTTAGGGCTTAGCCCTAAAGGGTAGTATGCATGTGGGATTTGGGGGGATGGGGGGGCTAACCCATCCTTCATAACGTAGTGGGTCTTGGGAAGGGTCACAGTATGGCCCGTGCACTGCTCCTGCCCTCCTCGTGCAGGGAGGAGCTTCATTTCCCTTACCTAACCGGCCAGTGCCTGCCGTGTACCCGCTGGTTCACCAGATTGACCGAGGCCTACTGCCGAAGCCACTTACGGGCCCTGCTTGGTTGCCCCCCACCCTCAATTACCTCCGACCCCAAGTTTGGACCCAAAATTTATCCCCTATGCCAATTCGGCCCTAATTACACTATCCCCACCCCAGGATCCTGATCCTAACCCCAACCAGCCTCAATCCTGGCCCTAACCCCAAGCCCAATCCATGGTGAAGCCCTGACCTTAACCCCAGTGAAAAAACCCCAAGTAAAACTCAAAATGATGCATGAGCACAGCCTGAAGAAGGCACAACACCGCCGAAAGCTAGCGCAAGCCATGCATCATCAATAAAAATGTTTTGTTTGTTATTTTAGTTTGTTATTTTCGGGGGAGGTTTATTTGCTGTTTTTTCATTTTCTTGTTTATTTACCGCCTAAAAAAACAAATTTAAAACCAAAAATTTGGAATTCATGAAAAACAACACGGAGACTAAAATTCATTGGACAAATACAAACTTTATTAAAAGCACAATAAAAAAAACAGTTGATTAAAAACTTTAAAAGCAATTTAAAAACCTGTAAGAAAAGCAATATTAATACAATTTGATTAAAAACAACAATAATAATAAAAATACGGTACTTACCTGGAAGCCTAAATGAGGAAGGTACTTACCTGATACGGAACCGGAGAGTAACGGACACGGAAGACGGAGTGGCGATAATGTAGTGGGTCTTGGGAAGGGTCACAGTATGCCCGTGCACCACTCCTGCCCTCCTCGTGCAGGGAGGAGCTTCATTTCCCTTCCCTAACCCTAACCCTAAACAGGACGGGATGTCAAACCAAGCAGGGGGTGCCATGAAAACAAAGAAATGTAAAGAAAGAAAAACAAATAAGACAAGGAGAAAAACAAGAGAAACAGAGAAAGCAACGAAGACAAACAAGTAAGAAACTAAGAAAGAAATTTTGAAAAACACAAATAGAAAACCTAAAAGAAGGAGGAGTCAACTAAAAGTATAAAAGCCAAGAGAGGCAGAACAGAACACAAACAGACAGAAACACATTGGGCCAGCCTGAAGAAGGCGAAACTACGCCGAAACGTCGCGAAGGCCCAATGAAGTGCACTAAACCCTAGAAATGGGTAATTTTTTGAACCAGGGCAGGGACACCACCACCCAGCCCCATCGATGGCCCGTGCACGCCAGGCTACCAGCTTGCTGGTGGCCTGTTTCTTACTCACACCTAACCCCCCTAACCCTAACCCTAGTCGTCGGACGAGGTGGGGAGGGTTCATTGTGTTCTCTTTCACAAACCCTAACCCCTAACCCGTTGCCGAAGCCATTTCCATTCCTTATCTGGTTACCCCTTACTTCTATTCTGCATCTCGCTCAGGATGCCTAATTGAATTCCTCTGACCCCTTATTTGGACCCCAAATTTGATCCCCAATGCCAATTCGTCCTAACCTATCCCCATCCCACATTCTTACCCTAACCTTAACCACAGCCACATGACCTATGCCCTATCTCTAGTCCCATCCCCAGCCTAAGCCCTGACCTTAACCCCAACCCCAATGCTGACCCCTTTGTGCAGTAACCCCAATTCCATCCCCAGTTGCGGATGATGATACCCCAAGAGAGGGAAAATTATAGATGGGCCACAAAGACAAAGAAATAAAGCCAAAGAAAGACAAATATAGGCCAGAAAACAGGGACTGCCAAAGGAAAGTCAATGGAGGGGAGAAGAGTAAGGAGGGACTACAAGGCAAAAGGAAAGGATGCAGGGATTAGGAGACAAAATGAAGAAGGCAAGGAGAAGGTAGGAAAGGAGAGAAGGAAAGAAGGGAAGCAAAGGATTAAGTAAAAGGAAGCAGCGAGAAAAAGGAAAAGCACGAAAAAAAAACCAAAAGGAGAAAAACACAAAAAAGCAAAGTGACTTTTATTCGGTACTTTCAGCTGCTGTAGGGAGGAGCCACAGAACATATAAAAGGAGGGGCAGAGAAGAGTCTCTTCATTTTAATTTGGCCAGCGACGCATGTGCACAGCCTGAAGAAGGCACAATCCAGCCGAAACGTAGCTACAGCCATGCGTCAGCACTAAAAAGTGTTTTTGTTTGTTGTTTTAGTTTGTTATTTTCGGGGGGGATTTCTTTTGATGTTTTTTCATTTACATATTGATTTACTGGCCTAAAAATTCAAACCTAAATATTGCACTATCATAAGTCTACAACCCTAAAAATTGGATAATTTATGGATAAAAACAGTTTAAAAGCCTAAAAATTGGAATTAAAAACGACACAGAGACTAAATTCATTGAGCAAAGACAAATTTTTATTAACAAACAGTTAGAAACCTAAAAAACAGGACAAACAAAACACAAATTCGGCAAAATTAAACATAATTTGGTATTTACCTGAACCTGAAAAAGAAAAGGACGGTACTTACCTCAATTCGGACCTGGGGATTGCCGGATACGGTAGATGGGATGGCGACAACGTGACGGGTCTCGGGAAGGGTCATGGTGCGGAGCGTGCACCTACTCCTGCCCTCCTCGTGCAGGGAGGAGTTTCCATTCTCCTAACCTTACCCCACACAAAAAGGAAGCACACACACTTTTAGTAAAACATTTCATTTCACATGGGTATCATTCGCTAAGGGTATCAGGACTGCAAAGTAATTCGACTTGGACGGAAGGAGAAAGAAAGAAAATGGTGAGGAAATCGATACGATTATTGGACACACGAGAACCGGGGGGACTGAATATGAAATATAATTAGGCACTTTAATTCAAAACCCAATGTATAACCCAAATTCTGGTGAGCACTTTTCCGTTAGAATCCCTATCCCGGTCCGTACCCTAACTCCAACCTATTCGGGTTGATTTAATTTAACCCCACCCCAATACTTTACCCTAATCTTAACCCTTATAGCTTAATTTAACCCCACCCCAATACTTTGCCCTAACCTTAACCACTACGACTTTAGCCCCACCCCGATTATTTACCCTAACCTAAATCATTATGATATTAGCCCCACCCCAAATATCTTACCCTAACCCTAACCATTTTTGGGAGGGATTAATTTGTCTAAATACATAAATAAATAAATGATTATCTGATTACAGTAAATAACAATGTATTATTACATATCACAAATTATGTAGAACAAACAAAAAATGGGGAAACGGGACATATTGGGGATTAAAACTTTATTAAAACCATTAAAACAAGACATTTTGATTCATGACCCTTTTAATCAATTCATAATTTACACTCAAAACACAACAACAGTCATTAAAATCACAAACTTTATTAAAACCCTTAAAAACACAATATTGTTTAAATATACAAACCCAGAAAGCATAAAAACGTAATTCGGTGAAAAACATACTCATTCAAGTTTAAAATTATAAATACATTTCTCTGCAAACCTGAAAAATTCATAAAAGACGTAATTGGATTAAAAACATACAAATGAAAATTTCAAAATCTTATATACATCACCTTAAAAAAATAGTTCTTTAAAAATTCACATAATATACAAAATAAAAATACATTTCATACAATTTTATTACAACGGTAAAAAAACACACACATTCATTTTAGTCTAAAATCATCACAGACATTTGAAAACACATTGCCTAACCTAAAATTCAAAAATTCACGAACACCAAACCAAGCCTATAAAAGGCTGCACAGCAGAGAGGAGCTCATTTGTGAGCTGACTGTTGAAGAGACAACATCTCTCTCTCTGTGTATTCCCAGCTTGAAATTCATTGTGCCTCAGCCTGAGGAAGACCTATCTTGGGTCGAAACGTTGCGGCAGTGGGCCCATTAATTCATTAATTTTCACTTATTAAAAATTAAAAAACTTTATTAATTTCATTTATTATTTATGTTTAAAAACACAAATTTCATTTACGTTTTTTCTCCTTTTTTTCTCGCCTTTGTTTGTGATTGTAAATTCATATACACATATTTTACATATCTAACTGAAATAAATAACACATTAAAACAATTATTAAATAAAGATAACAAAGGCGACATCAAGAGACACACAACACAAAAAAATTCAAAATTCAAACATGGGGTCCCGGATGGACTCGGAGGGCTGGACAGTGGTGCGTCACGGGAGAGGGCGGCTGCCTTCCCGTAGACGTGTCCAGCAGGGGACAAGTGGCAGGGGCGGAGGGATGGACAGAGCACCGTCTGGACCCACCGTCCGGACTCAATCCCGCAACCCTAACCCTAAATCCAATTTAATAAATTCATATATAAATAAATACATAAAACGGTCAATATTTGGGGAAAAAAAAATAATCCATTAAAACTACAATTCATGTCAGATTACAAACTACACACATATGGAGAAAAACTAGAGTCTTGATAACAAAAAAGGAGAAATCACGAACACACGAAAAAACAACACTCAAAACTCAGGGGGCGTGTTTTGAACACAGGGGCAGGTTATAAATGCAGGGGAGGATTGTACCAGCCTCACTGTCTCAGACCTTCGGACAGTGCACATCTCTATTGAGAGTCCTTCTACAGCCACAAACTCACGTTTTTTTTGTTTTTCTGTGTGCTTCTCGCCTGAGGAAGGCCAGATCTTGGCCGAAATGTCACGGCATAAGCACACACTTCATTCCTTTGACTCTCCTTCCTCACACTCCTTTGACTACGATGACCTGGATGACTGAGAGCCTTCACAGACACACACTTCATTGACTCTTTTATTTGAGGAGTTTTATTTTGTTTTTGATTTCATTTTTTCCAATTTTTTTCCAATAAATAAATAAATAACTCTTTTATTTTATATACACACATAAAAAATACACTTATTAATAACATACCTGATAACAAATTCATTTTATTTACCTATAATAACAAAGCCCACGGGGACACAAATTCTACACAAATAAAAAGTAACACAAGACAACTATTAACGAAAAAGCGGGACTCATCGGGAGGAGATGAGTGCCTCGCAGTGGACCATGGTCCGCAGAGGGAATAGAACTTCCAATAACTTTTTCCGGGGTCGGACGGGGCGACCCGTTGGGGGGATGGAGACAGGCTCAGTCCACACTTCCTAACCCTGACTCTTCATCCTCCCACTTGAAAGGTACCACCAAGGGCAGATCATCAAATAGCTTTTGAATGTGAAGAATGCGGAAGAAGAAGTCAGCTTCGATAGGTTCCTTGAGTGATCCCAAATCATCTTGGTCCAGCCCCTGGACCATCTCGATGCGCAAGGCAAATTTGCATATGCACTTGCTGGCAAGGTCCCGCATGTGTACATAGTAGTCCCCCGCATGGGTATCAAGAGCTTTGAGATAGTTAATGGTGGGCTCAGCCAGCCCAACTATCAACCCACTTATTGGGTGGCGGAACGTTGAGTTGTAGTGGGTGTGGGGAGTGTCCACATAAAACTGCCAAAAGGTGACAAATGGAAGTCTGGCAATGTGAGCCAAAACTGGATCAACGTCCAACTCATGTTGGTCCAACTCCGTCTGCATGTTTGCACACTCGTGCATGGACATGGCAGTAAAAAGCGTGGCTCTTGGACCAACCAATTGCTGTAGCCCCGCTCTGGACCAAAACAATTGGGTGTTGGGGTCAGTTGCCATCACATTGCATGCCACATGGAGAGAACAACGAATGATGTTCTCAAAATCCGTGATTTTGGACAACATCAGAGGTTCACGTGACTTCTGGCCAAACTTGTAGACCAAAAAGTGGAGATCCAACGTTAGATGTTGAAGTGCTTCTTGATCAAATACCAAGAATTTCGCAACTGTTGCATTCGGTAGAGGGACAGGTTGAACTTTGAGAACAACAGCTTCACCCTTTCCAACCATTCCACTTCAATTACTATGCCATCAAAATCAAATTCACTGACTAGTTGGAGGCCGGCACAATCAACAATGGTGGCCTGCAGAGGAATGAGGATCTCTGGGTCAGTCAGGAAGTCTGAAACACTGGAGGCCGTCGTAAATGCTGTGGCCAAACCATCCATGTTCTCCCTACCCACATCCTCCATGGCTCGTGGAATCTGGTAAGTAAAAAGAAGAAAAATGAGGTAAGTACACACAATAAAATTAGGTAAGTGCACACACAACATGTCATTGCCAGTGAGGAGTGATAAAAAAAAATACATTTGTAAAGATTCTATCCAAAAAACTAAGAACGACAAAGTAAAAAAACTAATTTGACTTTCTAAAACTAAATTCGAACAAAAAACCATCAGACGGAGCAGACTGCTGACAGCAAGCCTGTTTTCCTTTTTTACTGTGTGTGCCTAGGCCTGAAGAAGACCTTCACAGGTCGAAACGTCGCCGCACGGGCGCACCAATTAATATTCAATTGGCCTTTTTGTGATTTTATTTAATTTTTCTTTAAAAACTAAAAGGTTTTTTCTCAAAACCATTTTTTCTTTCTTTTATTCCTTTAAAAACTTATTAAACTTAAGTTAAAAATTATAGGTTAAAATTTTAATTTTATTTGGTAGAAAACACCAATTAGAAAACTCTCCTCCATCCAACTCATCATGGTTGGATGTAGGGCTGGGTATCGTCACTGATTTCTAGAATCGATTCGTTTCCGATTCACAAGGTCCCGAATTGATTCGATCCACGATTCGATTCGATTTGAATCTGGGAAATTTTGACAGTCAGAAATATTATAATTCAGATCAGTACATTTACATATTTTTGCATCTATAAAAAGGAAGATGACACACACAAGACTTTATCAAAGGTGTGAGCGTCACAGCAGATGCCTTTGTGTCAAAGTAGCTGAAGATAAAACACAGAAAAACATGAAGGTGATTTTCCTGGCCTGGGATTTTATAAAAATATTCTGCAGTACATCAAAAACGAAAGAAAACCATTAATCAACATATGAACGTTACCTCTGACGATACAGAGGTTTTATTAGACACACGGCTGAGCGTTTACATTTGTTCAGTATTGAACGGCAGAAATTAGGTTTTCTTTTTTGAAGTATGTAAAAGGGGAAAAAAACAGCGGCCGACAGCGCTGTAAACAACAGTAGACTTGTGCGTAACAAGCAAGCGAATAATGCAGAAAACAGATTTTTAGACGGGAAACTGTTAGAGAGAGAGAGATTGATTGATTCTATCGTGGGTGAAGCAAAACAGCAAAAGTCAGAGTTCATGACGATGTTTATGTGAAGCGTAGTTTGGATCTTCTTTTGCTGCTGGTTCGGTCAATATTGTTTGGAGATAGATAAAACTAACAGCTTTAGAATCAGCGCAAAAAGGGCGTGAACACAAAGCGCGGACCCGTCGAAACATCAGAATCAGCGAGCTGTCGGCTTTCAGCCCCGACCGTGTCCGTGCCGTCAGGTGAGAAAGGCGACATCGCACTGATTCTGATCCACGGGTCCGCGCTGTGTGTTTACGTCCTTGTGCTGAATCCGTGTTCCTGCTCTCATTTACTGTCTTAGCGGTTTGGTGGTTGTTGAAATTTTGTGAGGTTTCACCTGAGATTCTGGCGTTTCGGGCAAAATAAATATATATTAAAAAATCGATTCAGGATTTTAATGAATCGATTTCACGTTATCCAAGCCAGAATCGATTTTAATCGATAAATCGATTATAAAAACCCACCCCTAGTTGGATGGACTTCTCACTGGACTGGATTGTCCATGGTAGATGCCGTGGACAATCCAGGGCCCAGACACCTTACCGAGGGATGGCCCGTGCGCCGCCCGCCTCCAATTGGAGGAGGGGCCTAAACACTCACTCTGACTGGCCTTCACCATCGCTTGTCCAGGCCCAGGCTATTTTGTAACTAGCTGAAAGAGACAGACAGTAAATAAGCATGGAAGTCCAATGGGTTTATGAACAAAATAATGCGGCTAAGGTTACTCTGAGTTTAAAGGTGAAGCTGCTTAATTAACCTTTTGTTTGGCCTTACTTTTTTAAGAAAAACTTTGCTTTATGGTTATTAATAATAATAATAATAATAATAATAATAATAATAATAATAATAATAATAATAATAATTATTATTATTATTATTATTATTTAAAGACAATGCTATTTTAAAAATGTACTTGATTTCTTAAAGTAACATTTTATTTTTAAGTCTGCCCAATTTTGGCCAGGGATATTTTTTTCTCCATTTTGAATTGAATTGCAGTTTAAATGCTATTTTGGGTTTGGTTTTTTGTTTGTTTGTTTTTTAAACTTAAATTGCAAAAGCTTGAGTTCAGTTCATGTCTATCCCCCATTTGTAAAATATTACAAAATCCAAACATTAAACTGCACCTTATATGCCACACAGCTTCATCATCAGCTTAATGGCATTCAGTTCAATAATCTTTGGCCCCACACATGATTAACTGGAGAAATTTATCCCCCACTAATCTACCTATTAAACTAAACTAGCTAACTCAGCCTAGTCTTCTGTGCATTTTTTCGGTGGGTATTTATGCACCTCCATACCGACAGCCTTGAACGAGACAGTCTTACAGACAGCTGTACTGCTGAATCCTAACAGGGGAGTAATTAACTCCTGATTGAAACCAGCTGTGTGAAGCCATAAGCTTATTCTAAAGGCGTGGACAACGGCAACCGCGAACCGGGCTCACCAGTAAAAACTCGTATCTCAAAATAAAGACTCTAATATTAAACTTATAAACTCTTCTGTTGATACGATATTGTGGCTCTTCCAATATAACCAACGACCGTGGCAGGCTAAACATGGGGACACTGACGACGCGCAACAATTAACACATGAAATGCACTTCTGAGCTATTTGGGCCTTTTATTCGACCATTATACCGCCCACGACCACACAACAGGACATGCGAGCCAATATACAACAAGTGCTCAGACTGCGCAGACAAACATGACTGTGACTCACAAAGTGTTACACCAATTATCACGCCAAACTACGATATTGGCTGTGTCCCAATGCAGGGTCTGCACGCTTGAAGTACGCACACTACGCGTACTACGTCCTGTGCGTACTATAAGTACGACAAGTGCGGAAGTGAGAGGCTTGTGAAATGGGACGGTCTAGCCTTTTTTGGTCATTCATTTTTGTCATGACATCACTTTGATTAGTTGAGTATCTGAGGCTGAGACCACGGGACCAGTGGCGGTCCTAGCCTGTTTGGCGCCCTGGGCGAACACTCCCCCCCCCAACACCACCACACACACACACACACACACACACACACACACACACACACACACACACACACACACACACAAAGCATATTAAGGATTGTACATTAACATACACCTATTGTCGGAACCATACTGAATTTCACCAGAGAAACACACATATGAATAGAGAGAGAGAGTATGCATAGTATGCAAACAGCTACCAAACAGCCATCATAATTCGTCATACAATGAGAACAGGACAAATCAACAACTGACAATGACTAATTAATATTAAAATCTGTAACATAGTATTGTTTGGAGTTTAGTCTGTTACTGTTACTATTTTTACCATTTTCTTCTTGGAGCAACTGCAATCCACATAATTTCCTTAGGGATTAATAAAGTATTCTGATTCTGATTGTTTCAGGATGACCTGCCATTATCCAATCACACATCTGCTTACCTGTATCTTTTGCTCGTTTCTCCTCTTCTTTTCTCTTTTTTTCTAAACTGAAGACATGATGGCTTTGAACTTTTCTTGTCCATCTTCCATTGGTTTTAATTTTGCACTCCAGTATGAACACAAATCCCCCAACTCGAGAATCACCACAACATAACTTAATAAACCTACACCTTAGTTCATAAATTCGCTTTGTCTAAGGTTTATTTCTGGGATTTCGTACAGCCCAGGATTGTTAGGATGCCTGGGTCGTTGACCCAGAGTTTTGAGTTTATTATATTATTTATCATTTCTAGTCTTTGGTTTCTTTGTTAGAGTTCTGTGTTATGGTTTATGTCTCTGTGTAATCCTTAGTTGCTGTCTCCTCTGTCTGCTATTTCCCCGTGCCCAGTCAGAGTCTGTGTCTGTAAGTTCAGTCTGTGTTATGTTTCCTGTTTTATTTTGAAGGTCCATGTCTTATGTTAATGTATCTGGTTTTGCTTCCCCTGTCTCGTTAGGCCTGATTTGCCCCAGCTGTGTTTCCCTCCTGTTACTCATTCCCTGATTGCTCCCTCTGTGTATTTAAGCCCTGTGTTTCTCTGTGTCCATGTTGCGATCTACCGTTTACTATGCTGTGTGTTCTGTCTGCTTACCTGAGTTTATTTGGAGTCTCAGTTTTGTTATCTTTTTTGAGTTCAGCATTAAAGCTGTTTTGAGTTCACCTTTTGTCTGCGAGCGTCTGCACTTTGGGTCCACCATTCCTGCCTGCACACAGCCGCCCTTTCATAACAAGGATTCATATCATGAATACACAATGGACTTGGATTTACAACATTATGAATGAAATGTGCTCTACTTGGAAGCAGCAGGGCTCTCCTCCCCTTTCGACAGGTTGTGTGTGTGTGTGTGAGACTTAAAATCATCAAACTGTAAATTACGAATTTTAAATTGTTATTGATCCTTTTACCCCAGTCCTAAAGTGCATATTTATTTTCTTACTCTTCTCGTATATATTGTTTGTTTACCAGAGGCGGAGGCAGACATTTGATGTACCCCGGGCTTAGCCCTAAAGGGTAGTATGCATGTGGGATAGGGTGGGGGGGGGGGGGGGGGTCAGAAATGACTGAAAGATTAATAGGCTCTGTTTTGAGTTTTGTTCAAAAAAGAATGACTTCATATAGGGAAAAATATGTGTCACATCTACAGGACACCTTAAACTAGTTTTTTAATTAAGCAGCAAGGCAGAACAAAGTCGGGGCTGTATCAAGACACGAGGACTAAACCCCAATTCAACCAGACCCAGAACTGATCCAGAATTAAAACAGGACTACAACAGTTAAAAATCAGGACTACTTAGAATTTAACCAAGACAGAATCAGAACTAGATGATAGTAGCACTAAAAATCATCATAGACCTGCACTACACTTATTTTTTTAATTCTACCAAAGTACACTATTTAGATTCAGAAAAGTTTATATAATTATTTAGCCTTGTTGTGCAAACAAGCTGGCAAAACTTAATAAATATAGAATTTGGAAAAATAACAAATCTAAAAAGATACACTAGGTACGAGATGAGTACCTATGATACGGTGATACTTTTGGTAAACAACCATTTGACTAACATGTCTGTCTCACCTGCTCTTGTTCCATCTCTGTTCCTCTCTCTCCTTCTTTGTGCTGACAATCAAGCCAAACACCAATATCATCAAATATACAGTTGAAACCAGATATTTATAATCTCTTCAGATAAAAACACACGTTTTTAATTGTAACATCAAATCAGACTTTTTTTTTTTTTTTTTTTTTTAAATTGATAAATATAAAAACCATTTTTGTTAAATTTAAGAGTAAAGAGAGAAACTGTCTGTATTTCTTAATTGTAAATGGCACCAATTCTGGCCCTTTTATCCATCTTCTACATTTGAGGAAATCCCCAGCTCTCATGCCTCTGGATGCATCATCTGCAGGATTCTCTGTGGAAGAAACGTATCTCCACTGATTCTCATCTGTTGCGTCTCGAATGACAGCAATTCTGTTTGCAACAAAAGTATTAAATAGTGGGGTGGCTGTAGCTCAGGTGGCAGAGCAGGTCAGCCACTAATCAGAAGGTCAGTGGTTCGATCCCAGGCTACCTCCTAGCTGCATGCCAAATATCCTTGGGCAAGATACTAACCCCATGTTTACCTACTGGTGGTGGTCAGAGGGCCCGGTGGCGCCAGTGTCCGGCAGCCTCGCCTCTGTCAGTGCACCCCAGGGTGGCTGTGGCTACGATGTAGCTGCCATCACCAGTGTGTGAATGACTGAATGTAGTGTAAAGCGCTTTGGGGTCCTTAGGGACTAAGTAAAGCGCTATACAAATGCAGGCCATTTACCATTTAAATCTTCTGGTTTCATTGGAGATGTATTTCAGTACTGTTGTACTATCAGTCCAAAAAATTGATTTTTTCCAACCTTACTTGCAGCTCTTTTTGCAGAAGCATATTCACTCGAACTGCAGCCGTCAATTCCAGCCTGGGAATTGTAGTTTGGTTGAGAGGAGCAACTCTAGCCTTTCCCAGTGTAAGGGGCGCTAGCCCAGCTATGTAGGGGTGAATAGGTGCACAGGCTGCCCTGAACGACTAAAGAGCGGTGGGAACTGAGTCCGTGACCCCCCTTAGTACAGTTGACCCTGATACTTACTCCTGTAAGAATGGTTTTAGCTATCTGGCTGCTACAGGCACAGAAGAAGGGCTCCGGGGCCCAAACCTGCGAAACAAACAGTGCCTGACGTGCTGAATATTAACACAGCCTCGCTTACCTCCGTTTTTTCTGTACCTAACCAGACAACTCGGGTGCCCCTACTCCAAGGCAACCTGGGTTGGACAGAAGCATATAGCAACGACTTTTTAAACAACGTGGCCCCTTTTATTTGTTCGGATGGCCCTCATGAACCAAAACTGATTATCAATTCTAACAGGGCCCTGGAGAGCAAAGAGCGAAAGCCAGGAAACTCCCCAAGACCAAAGAAATAAAATAAAATAAATCAAACAGGCTGGTGAGACCCAATGTTGTGAGTTTTCAACCCCAGCCAAACCACACTAGTCACAGAAAAAGGGCGCAAAGATCACAGTACAGAAGAACAATTAAAGTTAACACAGAAATTCTCTTATCTAGAATTGTTAACACAGCTTCATCACGTTACTTGCAATGTCCAAACACACAAAAAAAATAGTTCCAATCTTTACAGTAAAGTCCGATCCAGTGAATTGTCCCTGGTGTATGAAACCAATAAATAGTTCTAGGTGTAGCTGCCGTGAACCAGAGTTTCAGTCTGTTAGGCTGCCCAGAAATTCCACAGCCGGAGCAGAATATCCAGTCTTAGGTTCACAAAAAAAAACAAAGAACACAGAAACTGTACCTTTGTCTCCAGAGAAACAGGGCGTGAAGAACCAACAGATTAGAAAAGAGCGATGCTCTCACATACAGTCAGCTGGAGCAGGGTGAACGACCGGAACGTCGTCTGAGTGGCAGGGTAATCCAAACACCTGACTCCCGAGGTCCTAAACGTCAGGTCCGAGGAATGTATCGAAGCTCTGGCAGTCCCCGGACAATGCGAAGCCGTCCAACTCCCTCCCGGAAACACGCTAGCCCTTTGCCAGACAGTGCTGCCTCACTTTCTATACGTGTTCTACCGTCAAACTCTGCCTATAGCGATGGGAAACGGAGGTGAGTTAAAAAGGAAGCGCAGCTAGCCTTAGCTCTCTCTTAGCTCCCCTGCTCACGCTATCTCCGTCGACACTACACCCCAGCGCCGCGCCCGGAGGTCCGCTCTAACCGGGGTCTGGTTCCGCACGCAGAGGGAAACTCCACATAAACTCACGGCGATGCCCGTCCGTCGTCCCACTAACCTCCCGGCTACTCGTCGTTCGGGTTCGTTCTGACCGCGGGGCTTTCCTGGTGTCTCTGCTTTACATGGCACGCGCGCGATCGGACCCGCACACCCGCTCGCTCTCCACAGCGCGTGCGCACTCTCCTCAATATGTCACTTCCTCTTGGCTTATTCAGACAGGCCGCTAAAGGCCGTACATGACAATTTTCCACAAATTATATGTATGTGCCGTCACACCAGGATAAAAGCAACATGCGTGATGTTATTCTTTTCCAACTTTAAATGTGACACTGTTCCATAACCATCTTGACTTGCATCAGAAAAATGATGAAGTTGTGCTTTATCTGGTCTTCCAAAGCAACTTGGTTTCATGCAACGTTCCACTTTGAAATCAGCTGGAGATCCTCCAGCCAATCACGCCACCGCTGGGAAAGAGAGTGGGGAATAACTTCATCCCACTTCAAATTTTGTCGGCAGAGCTCTTGTACCAAAAGGCTAGCTTGCATACTGAAGGGAGACAAGATTCCCAAAGGATCATACAGTGAGCTGGCCACAGACAAAATGCCCCTTCTGGTTGTTGGACGGTCCTGCAGGGAGGTTCTGAACTGGGACTTGTCTGTTTCTATGCACCACTGTAAACCCAGTGCTCTCTCAACTGGAAGTTGATCTGTGTCCAAATCCAGATCCTTAATTTCCTCTGGGACTGACATGAGCACTGTGTGACTGTTGCTGATCCATTTTGAAAATCCTCCTTTAGCGCAGATATCTGTCAGCCTCTTCACCATGTGCACTGCCTCCTCTTCTGAAGCAACAGATTTCAAACAATCATCCACATAAAAGTTTCTTTTGACTGTATCAACCACTTCAGCTGGAAACTGTTGTGCATTATCATCTGCAGTTCTCTGTAGGGCATAATTTGCACAGGTTGGCGAAGATACTGCTCCAAACAAATGCACTTTCATCCTGCATTCCTGTGCAGACCTTGCAATGTCGCCATGTTGCCACCACAGGAAACGGAGAAAGTTGACATGTTTTTCTGAGACGTGAACTTGGTGAAACATGGAATCAATGTCCGCCATTAATGCAACAGGCTCTTGTCTAAATCTGATCAGAACTCCAACCAGCGAGTTTGTGAGATCAAGTCCCTGTAGAAGCTGACTGTTCAATGATGCTCCTTTTTGTTCCACAGTCAAATACAACTCTTAACTTGCCCTTTGTGGGATGATACACTCCATGATGAGGGATGTACCACACCTTTCCATCATCTTTCTGCAACTCATCTGCAGGCACAAATTCAGCATATCCTTGTTCAAGCATGTTGTTTACACATTCAGTGTATTCATCCTTATAATGAGCATCCTTTTCAAATCTCCATCTGAGACTCTGGAGACGCTGCTCCGCGACACAGAGGTTATTTGGCAAGCTGGGACCTTCTCTCCTGAAAGGCAAATCAATGTGATAATGATTTTCAATAAGTTTTATTTACTAACAATATCCATGAAACACAGATCCTCTCTGGACATTTCAGTCTGCTCCTCTGATTCACCTCTGATTCATTAAAATCATGATTGTACTGTTTAATCAACATTTCTTCAAGACGCTCAACAGAAATCCTATTGGCTGTTACAGCAGTGCAGTTTATTTCCACTGTTACTTCCAGTGCGTAGGGGACCATTCATGACCCAGCCAACTTTTGTTTTTACAGCATAAGGTCCACCCTCCACACTGTTTATCACCTTCCATGGCTCTAAAACATTGGAAGCATCAGTGCCTATCAGTAGCTCCACATCTGCATCAATGTTGTGAAGTTTAACAGGTTTAAGATGAGGCCACTGATCAATGTCACCTTGCTGGGGAATATTGACTGTAGAAACTGGCATGGTCTTTTGAGTCAAAACATCTGGCAACGGCATGAAATCATTTGCTTCCAAACCAGACAGGACTTGTGTACTAACAATCCTATTTTGAATCATTGTTCTCAAAAGGATATTGGTCTTTTTACCTTTTAGATTCAGTCTTTTTGCCAGGGTTTCTGTACAGAATTCAATTCAATTTTATTTATATAGCGCCAAATCACAACAAAAGTCGCCTCAAGGTGCTTTTATATTGTACAGTAGATAGCACAATATTAAATACAGAGGAAAAACCCAACAATCATATCATATGACCCCCTATGAGCAAGCACTTTGGCGACAGTGGGAAGGAAAAACTCCCTTTTAACAGGAAGAAACCTCCGGCAGAACCAGGCTCAGGGAGGGGCGGGGCCATCTGCTGCGACCGGTTGGGGTGAAAGAAGGAAAACAGGATAAAGACATGCTGTGGAAGAGAGACAGAGATTAATAACAGATATGATTCGATGCAGAGAGGTCTATTAACACATAGTGAGTGAGAAGGTGACTGGAAAGGAAAAACTCAATGCATCATGGGAATCCCCGGCAGCCTACATCTATTGCAGCATAACTAAGGGAGGATTCAGGGTCACCTGGTCCAGCCCTAACTATATGCTTTAGCAAAAAGGAAAGTTTTAAGCCTAACCTTGAAAGTAGAGATAGTGTCTGTCTCCCGAATCCAAACTGGAAGCTGGTTCCACAGAAGAGGGGCCTGAAAACTGAAGGCTCTCCCTCCCATTCTACTTTTAAATACTCTAAATACTCTAGGAACAACAAGTAGGCCTGCAGAGCGAGAGCGAAGTGCTCTAATAGGGTGATATGGTACTACAAGGTCATTAAGATAAGATGGGGCCTGATTATTTAAGACCTTGTAAGTGAGGAGCAGGATTTTGAATTCAATTCTGGATTTAACAGGAAGCCAATGAAGGGGAAGCCAAAACAGGAGAAATATGCTCTCTCTTCCTAGTCCCTGTCAGGACTCTTGCTGCAGCATTTTGGATTAGCTGAAGACTTTTCAGCGAGGTTTTTAGGACATCCTGATAATAAAGAATTACAGTAGTCCAGCCTGGAAGTAATAAATGCATGAACTAGTTTTTCAGCATCACTCTGAGACAGGATATTTCTAATTTTAGAGATGTTGCACAAATGGAAGAAAGCAGTCTTACATATTTGTTTAATATGTGCGTTGAAGGACATGTCCTGGTCAAAAATGACTCAAAGGTTCCTCACAGCATTACTGGAGGCCAAGGTAATGCCATCCAGAGTAAGAATCTGGTTAGATACCATATTTCTAAGATTTTCAGGGCCGAGTACAATAACCTCAGTTTTATCTGAATTAAGAAGCAGAAAGTTAGCGGCCATCCAGGTCTTTATGTCTTTAAGACATTCCTGCAGTTTAACTAATTGGTGTGTGTTACCTGGCTTCAAGGATAGATAGAGCTGCGTATCATCTGCATAGCAGTGAAAATTTATGCTATGTCTTCTAATGATGCTGCCTAGGGGAAGCATGTATAATGTAAATAGAATTGGTCCTAGCACTGAACCCTGAGGAACACCATAATAGACCTTAGTGTGTGAAGAGGACTCTCCATTTACATGAACAAATTGGAGTCTATTAGATAGATATGATACAAACCACTGCAGTGCAGTACCTGTAATACCTACAGCATGTTCCAATCGCTCTAATAGGATATTATGATCAACAGTATCGAACGCTGCACTAAGGTCTAGCAGGACAAGCACAGAGATGAGTCCACTGTCAGAGGCCATAAGAAGATCATTTGTAACCTTCACTAAAGCTGTTTCTGTGCTGTGATGAGCTCTGAAACCTGACTGAAACTCTTCAAATAAGCCATTCCTCTGCAGATGATCTGTTAGCTGTTTGACAAATACTCTTTCAAGGATTTTTGATATGAAAGGAAGGTTGGAGATTGGCCTATAATTAGCTAAGACAGCTGGGTCTAGAGATTGCTTTTTAAGTAAGGGTTTAACTACAGCTACCTTGAAGGCCTGTGGTACATAGCCAATTATTAGAGATAGGTTGATTATATTTAAGATTGAAGAATTAATTAATGGCAGGACTTCTTTAAGCAGTGTTGTAGGAATGGGGTCTAAAAGACACGTTGATGGTTTGGAGGAATTAATTATTGAAGTTAACTCAGAAAGATCGATTGGAGAAAAAGAGTCTAACTTAACATCAATGGTACTAAAAGTAGCTGTAGATAATATTACATCTGTGGGATGATTATTGGTAATTTTTTCTCTAATGATAAAAATTTTATTTCTGAAGAAGTTCATGAAGTCATTACTAGTTAACGTTAAAGGGATGGTTGGCTCAACAGAGCTCTGACTGTTTGTCAGCCGGGCTACAGTGCTGAAGAGAAACCTGGGGTTGTTCTTATTTTCTTCAATCAGTGACGAATAGTAAGATGTTCTGGCTTTGCGGAGGGCTTTCTTATAAAGCAGCAAACTATTTCTCCAGGCTAAATGATGATTCTCTAAATTTGTGACACGCCATTTCCTCTCCAGCTTACGAGTTATCTGCTTTAGGCTACGTGTTTGAGAATTATACCACGGAGTCAGGGACTTCTGATTTGAGGCCTTAGTTTTCACAGGAGCTACAGTATCCAGAGTCGTACGTAGTGAGGAGGTAAAATTATTAACAAGATAATCGACCTCTGTTGGAGTAGCGTTCAGATAGCTGCTCTGCTCTGTGTTGGTACAGGGCATTGAAGATGATAACAGTGGGTGGATTATATTCTTAAACTTAGTTACAGCGCTTTCAGAAAGACATCTACTTTGATAAAGTCTACTCTCAATTGCTGTGTAATCAATCATTGTAAATGTAAATGTTATCAGGAAATGATCAGACAGCAGAGGGTTTTCAGGAAACACTGTTAAATGTTCAGTTTCTATGCCATATGTTAAAACAAGATCTAGAGTGTGATTAAAGTGGTGGGTGGGTTCTTTTACATTTTGAGAGAAGCCAATTGAGTCTAATAACAGATTAAATGCAATGTTGAGGCTGTCATTTTTAGCATCTACATGGATGTTAAAATCACCCACAATAATTATTTTATCAGAGCTGAGCACTAAATCAGATAAAAAGTCTGAGAAATCAGAGAGAAACTCTGTGTAAGGCCCAGGTGGACGATAGATGATAACAAGTAAGACTGGTTTCTGAGTTTTACAGCTGGGTTGGACAAGGCTAAGCATCAGGCTTTCAAATGAATTAAAAGTCTGTCTTGGTCTTTCGTTAATTAATAGACTGGTGTGAAAAATTGCTGCCACACCGCCCCCTCGTCCTGTGCTTCGAGGTTTCTGGTAGTTAGAATGACTCGGGGGTGTTGATTCATTTAAACTAACATAATCATCCTGCTGCAACCAGGTTTCTGTAAGGCAGAGTAAATCGATTTGTTGATCAATTATTAAGTCATGTACTAACAGAGACTTGGAGGAGAGAGACCTAATATTTAATAATCCACATTTCACTGTTTTACTCTTTGGTTCAGATGTGGATACTGTATTGTTCTTTCTTTTTGATTTTTTATGTTTAAGTTTTTTATTGCTGGTTTTTGGTTTGTTTTTTGTCTTTTTGGGAGCTGACACAGTCTCAATGGAGATGGGTTTTTGGGGGGGTAGCAGGAGGAGAGAAGCTGCAGAGAGGCGTGTAAGACTGCAACTCTGCTTCCTGGTCCCAACTCTGGATAGTCATATTTTGGGGGGTTTAATAAATTGGTCCATATTTCTAGAAATGAGAGCTGCTCCATCCAAAGTGGGATGGATGCCGTCTCTCCTAACAAGACCAGGTTTCCTCCAGAAGGTTTGCCAATTATCTATGAAGCCCACATCGTTTCTGGGACACCACTCAGACAGCCAGCAATTTAAGGAGAACATGCGGCTAAACATGTCACTCCTGGTCTGATTGGGGAGGGGACCAGAGAAAACTACAGAGTCCGACATTGTTTTGGCAAAGTTACACACCGATTCAATATTGATTTTAGTGACCTCCGATTGGCGTAACCGGGTGTCATTACTGCCGACGTGAATTATGATCTTACTGTATTTACGTTTACCCTTAGCCAGCAGTTTTAAATTTCCTTCAATGTCGCCTGCTCTGGCCCCTGGAAGACAATTGACTATGGTTGCCGGTGTCTCTAGCTTCACATGTCTGAGAACAGAATCACCAATTACCAGAGTTTGACCCCCGGCGGGTGTGTCGCCGAGTGGGGAAAAACGGTTAGACACATGAACAGGTTGGTGGTGTACCTGGGGCTTCTGTTTAAGACTATGCTTCCTCCTCACCGTCACCCAACCGCCCTCGTTCCCCAGCTGCTTGGGGTCTGCCGGGGGAGAGCTAGCGGGGCCTACGCTATCGTCGGCTGCACCAGCTACAGGGGCCTGGCTAGCTACGGGTGAATGAAGGGTGCGAAGCCGAGTCTCCAATTCAGTAATCCTGGCCTCCAGAGCTGCAAATATGCTACATTTGTTACAGGTATCATTACTGCTAAAGGAGGCCGAGGAGTAACTAAACATCTGACACAATGAGCAGGAAAGTGCAGGAGGGACAGGTGAAGTAGCCATGGTGCTAACGAGTCGGCTACGAGCTAAGCTAAGCTAGCGAAACAGTACAGAGACAGTGAGTGAATACTTTGGCTATAAATTAGGTAGTGAGTACACAGAAAGGGTGATTCAGATAAGATAAGATAAGATAACCTTTATTAGTCCCACACGTGGGAAATTTGTTTTGTCACAGCAGGAAGTGGACAGTGCAAAAGTTATGAAGGACAATTAGAATAAAATAAAATAAGAATAAATACAGTACACAACTGTACAGAATAGAATAAAAATAGAATACTATATACAGTAGAATAAAATAGAATAAAATATACAATAGGATAAAAATAGAATACAAATGCTATATACAACAGAGTGAAAAATACAACGGTGCCAGAAAGATTATTGCACATTTGTGTTATTGCACATTTGTGGATGTGTGTGTATGATCAGTTAAAGTCTTTGTTGTGGAGTCTGACAGCAGTGGGGAGGAAAGACCTGCGAAATCTCTCCGTCCCACACCGTGGGTGCCGCAGTCTCCCACTGAAGGAGCTGCTCAGTGCTGTCACAGTCTCATGCATGGGGTGGGAGATGTTGTCCAACAGGGATGACAGCTTAGCCACCATTCTCCTGTCACTCACAACCTCCACTGGGTCCAGAGGGCATCCTAGAACAGAGCTGGCCCTTCGGATCAGCCTGTTCAGTCTCTTCCTGTCCCCAGCAGAGATGCTGCCACCCCAGCAGACCACACCATAAAAGATGGCTGAGGCCACCACAGAGTCATAGAAGGTCTTCAGGAGTGGGCCCTCCACTCCAAACGACCTGAGTCTCCGCAGCAGGTACAGCCTGCTCTGCCCTTTCCTGTAGAGGGCGTCTGAGTTATGAGTCCAGTCCAGTTTGTTGTTCAGATGAACACCAAGGTACCTGTAGCTGTCCACAGCCTCAATGTCCATACCTTGGATGTTCAGTGGTTGCAGTGGAGGATGTTTGTGCCTGCGGAAGTCTACCACCAGCTCCTTGGTTTTACTGGCATTGATCTGGAGGTAGTTCAGCTGGCACCAGTCCACAAAGTCCTGAGTCAGTCCTCTGTACTCCTTGTCGTCCCCATCAGTGATGAGGCCGACTATAGCAGAGTCATCAGAGAACTTCTGCAGGAAGCACTGGGTGGAGTTGTGGGAGAAGTCTGCAGTGTAGATGGTGAAGAGGAACGGAGCCAGAACCGTTCCCTGTGGGGCCCCCGTACTGCAGACGACCCTGTCCGACACACAGCCCTGAATCCTCACATACTGTGGTCGGTCGGTGAGGTAGTCCAGAATCCAGGTAGTGAGGTGATGGTCCACTCCAGAGTTCTCCAGCTTGTCCTTCAGAACCGAGGGAAGAATAGTGTTGAAGGCACTGGAGAAATCAAAGAACATGATTCTCACAGTGCTCCCAGCGGTCTCCAGGTGAGCGAGGGAGCAATGTAGGAGGTGAATGACGGCATCATCCGCTCCAATGCCAGGCTGGTAGGCAAACTGAAGTGGGTCCAGTGATGAGCTCACAAGGCGCCGAAGCTGAGCCAGGACCAGCCGCTCCAGGGTCTTCATCAGGTGGGATGTCAGAGCCACCGGCCTGTAGCTGTTGAGGTCCTTGGGGAGTGAAGTCTTTGGCACTGGTACAACACAGGTTTTCCAGAGCTGTGGGACTCTTCCCAGCCTCAGGCTCAGGTTGAAGAGGTGCTCCATCACACCACACAGTTGGTCCGCGCAGGACCTGACGACCCTCGAGCTGATGCCATCTGGACCCGCTGCCTTCTTGGCTTTAATCCTCCTCAGTTCCCTCCTAACCTGGGTGGTTGAGAGAGACAGGCTGGAGCCTTGTGTTGAGTGTGTATTGGATGCTGTTGTTGGGGGTGGGGAGGAGTGAGCAGGGTGAATAGAGGAGGTGTGAAGTGTCAGAGGTGGAACAGCAGCAGTGGGGGTGGGTGAGTCTGCAGCCGATGTTGAAGACATCGGCTTCAACATGATGAAGCACGTTAAGATTATACTATGAAAAAGGGATGTATCAAAAGATTTCAATTAAATTGCTAAGCAGAAAAGCTACTCAGAAACACCACTGTGTTTGAGCAGGAACAGGAAGTGATACTCTACCACAAAGCGAGAGAAAGCAGAATGTACCTGAACTTCCAGGATCCAAAAATGCATAGGTTTGCACGATTTTATTGCTCTTTTGGCTCTTAACTTGAACTGGAACTATAGGAAAAACTGCATCAACTTCATGACCGGCCCCAATATGCCCACATGTCTGAGTGGTTGCAGTTGAAAAGTTGACATCAGAGCTTGTCATCTGTTGAGTTTGTTCTGAGGATGCACCTGGATCTTTTCGCTCTATATGAAGAACCCCTGGGTGCTTTTGGTGACACACGTTGCAATCCAAACTCCTCCTACAGTCTTTGCTTGTGTGACCAACTTTTAAACAACCAAAACAAATTCCCCTTTCCTTGATAAAAGTCAACTTATCCCGATGCATTTTAGCTTTAAACTGCTTACAATTCTCTAGTAAATGATTGCTGTGTGAACAAAACAAACAACTATGCAGAACAGTGGAATTTGTTCTGCTTCCAGTTGATTGAGTTTTGACTCCTGAAACTGTACTGACATTAGTGGCAAAACTACTTCCCTTTTTTCTTTGCTTGGTGGAACTTGAAACTTTAAAGCTGCTTCCAGATTGTGAGTCTTGGATGTTGCCAAACACTGGATCTGATGCTACTTTCACCTGTTTTATTATGAAGGCAACCAGATCAGTGAACACTGCTCTGTGACCATTTTGTTCCTGCAGTTCATAGGCAACAACTCTCCATTTTTCCCTCAATTTGTATGGAAGTTTCATAACCATTCTCATGTTTGAGGGCAAATCCAACTCCTAAATATAAACAACTTGCTGTGTTAGATTTGAACATCCTTGAAGAAAAAGAGAGAATGACTGAAGGCCTTTCACATCCTCACTTTTAATAGGTGCCCAACTCACAATCCTCTCCATATATGCAGAGGCAATTTTATTTTCGTTCCCAAAATGTTCTTCAAGAAGATATTTGGCTGTGGAATAGCCCTGCTCAGGAGGTAAATGCTGACAACTCTGCACCAAGTCTTTAGGCTGCCCCCTAGTGAACTGCTCTAAAAAATGCAAACAGTCGCTCCAGCTGTCAGTTTTAGCTTCCACTCCATTTTCAAAAGCATTCATAAATGATCTGTACTGTAAAGAGTCTCCATCAAACATATGGATGTTTCTGGCTGGGAGGACAGAAGATAAGTTTTGTTTTACAAGCAAAGTAGTGATATCATTTTGTTTTTGCATAATATTTACAATCTCCTTCGTACAATTCTCAGTCAAAGTAGGAGACTGAGGCTGTGTTTGCTGCGTCACTTGAGCTGAATCATCAACTTTTACCATCATCTCATCCACCTGATGTTGGTTTTGACTTTGTCCAGGTATGATTACTTGTGATTCAGATGCAGAATTTATACCAGAGTAATCTCTTTCTGTTGGAACAAATGTATCAGCAGAAAGATTTAAACTAGGCGCTTCTTGTACGTGCCCTCTTTCAAAATAAGAGTTCATTCCATCAGAACGCTCAAACTGAGTTTATTTTTAAGACACGAAGCTTTGCATTAGTTGCTGCCAACTCTGTTTCCAAGGATAATTTCTCCTTTTCTTTTCTCAGTTTTTCCTCTTGCGCTTCAATAGAATGTTTTTTCTTTAATGCAGCGAGTCGCTCCATGAGCGCTGCCCTGTCAGCCGCAGCTTTAATGCAGCGGAAGATGTCGATGAAATTCGACTTTGCTGTGACTTTGAAGGTGGCTTTACACTTGAGATATTAGAGACACTGTCTTCAGGATTTATTTCATCCAAACTTCCAACAGCTTGATCATTAAGAGCAGTATTGCTTTGTTCAGTATGTTTGTTGATGTTAATCCAGGCCTCAACATCAAATCTGTCTGGAGTACTCACAGACGATCCTGTAACTTTTATTCGAGTTTGACGGTGATCCTTGAAATCCATATATCCAACATATCCATTAATGAAGGATTATTCCTTTGTCCACGGGCGGGTTTTTTACTTTTTGTAGTGGCAATTCCTTTACGTTTGACAAACCAAACATCCCACAATTAAAAGTCCACAAGCCACTGCTGCACTGAGATAATATTTCGTACACAGGCAAAAGAAGTCCACTGTCCAAACCTTGAAAGTTGTGTTTTTATGGTTTATTTATCCAGTTTGGCAATCAATAACAAGATCCATTTTTTTGTTACTTCCTGCTGCTTCTCCTGCTTTGGTAAAAAACCATAGACCCACCCCAGTGCATGCTGGTCCTATACCAGTCTCTTTATTTATAGAAACAAAAAGGCCCTACAGCTCTTACTGACTAATTTAACAAGGTAACATCAAACAAACAAAACATTGAAACAAATATTAACCTACAAATAAACTTGTAAATAAACCCCAAAATATAAGTAAACTAACAACAAACTTTAACAAATTTCAAAATAATAAAAAATAAGAACGTCTTGATGCATTCTCAATCATCCAGGAAAGTAAATCTCCAAAAGTTGAATCTGTTCATCTGGACGTAGCGTTTTGTGGGAGAAACGTTTCGTCACTCATCCAGGTGACTTCTTCAGTCTCAGCTGACTGCAGGTTTACTTTCCTGGATGATTGAGAATGCATCAAGACGTTTTAACCCACTTTGGCAAGGACTGCCTAAAGCTTGTACGTCAGTATGAGCAAACAGAACGTAAGATGGCGGACTACAGGAACCACCTGAGATTCAGCCTCAGATGCCGACAAAACAGGATTACTCCTAAAAGTCTGCAAATGAGTTGGGTTTTGGTCAGTGGTTGTTGATCAATGGTCATGAGAATTTGCATAATTATGATAAAGGAACTGACCTCACAGCCCATTGTTCCCTCAGTGGGCTGGTTTCAGTCATTATGCAAATGTACTGTTTATAAGATTGAAACCTGCAGTCAGCTGAGACTGAAGAAGTCACCTGGATGAGTGACGAAACGTTTCTCCCACAAAACGCTACGTCCAGATGAACAGAATCAACTTTTGGAGAAAAAATAAGAACAAATAGCTCCAACAGTCTTTATTCCAATATCATCTTAACATAACAGCGCAGCGGTCACAAACTGTTTGCCTTCTTACAATTAACGACACACCTGACACAGATTACCTGCGTCTACCTTAAATACCTTTGAGCCCGTTCTCACTCCCGAGGCGTAACATCCCGACGTTTTGTCATGTCCTGCGGCGTTCCTGAGGAACGCGAAAGGTGACCTTCCACGTTGTTATGGTACGCGGCGGTTTCCAGCCCTGTACTGCAGCCCTAAACTTAACCTTATCACTAAGCCTAACCATAACCTTATGCCTAACCTTAACCATAACCTTATGCCTAACCATAACCTTATTCCTAACCTTAACCATAACCGTATCCCTACGCCTAAACCTAACCTTATCCCTAAACCTAACCTTATCCCTAAACCTAACCTTATCCCTAAACCTAACCATAACCTTATCCCTAAACCTAACCATAACCTTATCCCTAAACCTAACCATAACCGTATCCCTAAACCTAACCATAACCGTATACCTAAGCCTAAACCTAACCTTATCGCTAAACCTAACCATAACCTTATCGCTAAACCTAACCATAACCTTATCGCTAAACCTAACCATAACCTTATCGCTAAACCTAACCATAACCTTATCGCTAAACCTAACCATAACCTTATCGCTAAACCTAACCATAACCTTATCCCTAAACCTAACCATAACCGTATCCCTAAACCTAACCATAACCGTATCCCTAAACCTAACCATAACCGTATACCTAAGCCTAAACCTAACCTTATCGCTAAACCTAACCATAACCTTATTCCTAACCTTAACCAGCACTTTAATGAGGTGAAATAGTGTTTTCTAAAGCGATTTTAAGGGAAAAAGCGAAGATGTGTAGATTGAGTCCAAACGGTTCTCATGTGTCCGCAGTTTTCCGATGTCGTGACGTAGGAACGCCTTGGGTGCCCGAAAACGTAATATGTTGACGATTTGTCACCTAGCGTAAAATGTTACGATTTGGGAGTGAGAACGGGTTGTACCTTTACATGAACAAACCATACCAAAACAGAAAAGGGTGACCTCTAGCGGCCACGTAAGGTATTAACCCCAAAATGGTTCCTACACCTGGGCCCTGTTTCAGAAAGCCGGTTTAGTGCAAACTCTGAGTAAGTATACCCTGAGTTAACGAAAACTCTGGGTTTTCGGTTTCACAAAGCGAGTTTAGATTAATTCTGAGTGAGTTACTATGACGACACACTCCCTGAAGCTAACCTGCCCCCTAGCAGGTTTACTTCAACTAACCCTGACTGTCTCCGCCTCTTTGTCGGAAACCTGACTGTAGGAAGTGTCAGACATGGCGTGCCCCTTCCTTGAAGAGCCAGTAGATGTTGAAGCCCAAATTCTCCGCAGAGCTCTCCGCCGGGAGAGAGTGATTAGAGCGCGTTTGGACATTTTATCATTTCCTGATGATTTTCTCTGTGAACGTTACCGTTTGTCAGCACAATCTATAATGTATTTGAATAACATCCTCAGGCCTTATATTGCTCATGTGACACATCGCGGACATTCTCTCAGTTCTGTACATATTATTTGTATTGCACTTCGTTTTTTTGCAAACGGGAGCTTTCTGTATAATACTGGTGACGCTGAACACGTTTCCAAGGCTACCGTCTGTCGGGCAGTCAGGAATGTGACAGTTGCACTGAAACGTCTCCTGTACTCGTTTGTGGTGTTCCCCGGTCATAGACCCACACGATTTATCAAAGAGGGATTCCACAAAATTGCAGGTATCAGGATGAACAAAACTTAATTCCTGATGTGGTGATACTTGAACTACTACTTAGATTTTACATTTATTTTCAGGGTTCCCAGGCGTGATTGGCTGTATAGATGGCACTCACATTCCAATCATTGCTCCTTCAGTAAATGAAGGAGACTATGTGAACAGGAAGTCTTTCCACAGCATTAATGTACAGGTACATAGTTCCCTGTAGCATTTCAAACTAACAAATTATTTCATTAAAGTAATGGAGTATAGTAATTAACCTCTTATGTAGGCACTTGTGTCTTGCGGGGTTATTGACTCAGAGGATGTCCCCGCAGAGATGCCTTCAGCCACAGGGCGCCCACTGTTTTGGCTGAGGGCCAACTGCTCAGCCTCTGTGAGTGGTGGTGGTGGAGGACCCCCACCTGTTTTTCGGGCCTCCGCTTTTTTTCTGTTGGCTATAACGGGTCACATTTGAGCATACAGAGTAAGCAAATATGTACTTGTAATGTGCTCAGATAATTTCAATAAGTGCTTACAGAAAGAAAAATAATGTAGCCTCTAACTGCAATTGATTTACATAGGACAAACAGACCAAGCACTATGGCTCATAATACAATTACACCTGTTTGGACTATATTTTTATATTTCATTTTTACTTGCTGCCAGGAACGTTTGGGGCCTGTTGGGTTGCACCTGCGCTCACATCACATCACAAAATAAAATGTATAAAATTTAAAAAAAAAAGAAATATAATAAAATAACGTGTTAAATGGGTGGAAATCCCTAGATCAATGTTTAAATTAACACTCACGCATTGACTCTGTCGGCTATGTTTTGCCATGCATGCTCCCTTTCTTTTGCAGCTGAGGCTGTGTTACTTTTTTTCCGGAAAATTTGCATGTTATCGGCATATGCTGCCATCAGAATTTCGGCCTCAAGCGCTGTAAAATACATTGACCGCGCCTTCTTTCCCTCCGTCTCCATGGTGACTCGCTTAATCTGTGCTCCACTAATCAGGGCTTTATGCGCGCGCTTAACTTGGGGTTAAAGCAACTCCGGGTTGATTGAACTAATTGTTATCAGCCTTTCTGAAACCGAATATTCCGAGTTGGACAGTTCGGGGTTACTCAACCCTGAGTATCATTTTTAACTCTGAGTTTTCTAAACCGGCTTTCTGAAACAGGGCCCTGGTAACAGAGTGTATGAACTTATTTGTGTTTATCAAACTGTAACACTAAAATTACATCACCTTGGTTGAGTAGGTTATGATATTTATAAAATAAAAAAAATGACCAAGTGAAACAAAGATTTCATTCCAGGCTTGATTCAGTCCCTCCCTCCATGGAGAGCTGGGACGTCTGGCCCACGTCTGCCCCGACTGTGATGCACCTCTCAGGCAAGGAATTCGCTGTGTGTGGATACTCAGATTGTTTATAATAAGCCTGCTTATTATGAATAAAAGTCATGCAGGTCTCAAAAAAGAAGAGAAACAAAGTAACATGTTAACATGATGGAAATAAAAAGCAAAACATTTCAATAATGAAAAAGTTTTTATGAATGAATAAAACAGCAAAAACAAGGATTAACAAATGAGTCTAATAAAATAAGCAAAAGTTTCTACTTTTGCTTATTTTATTAGACTCATTTGTTAATCCTTGTTTTTTTGCTTCAACAAAACGTTGACAGTGTGAAGCAGGAAGCTGCTGGGAGGCTGACCTCAGTGACGTGTGGCAGGATGTGGCACCAAATGCTTTTGAAAACAAATAATAACTTTTTAAAGGGAACAGTTCTGTATTTCACAGGTGGCCAGTGCAGATGAGCTTTGTTGTGTGTGCGTGCGTGTGTGTGTGTGTGTGTGTGTTCCTGTCTAGCTATCTTTGTGAGGACCGAAATCTGCATTCTACTATACTTGTGAGAACCACCAGTCACTTGTGAGGACACACAACCCGATCCTCACATTTTTGAAAGGCATTTAAAGGCATTGTTGAGGCTCAAAATAGGGTTTTAGTGTCAGGGTTACAATTAGGTTATGGTTAGGTTTAGGGTAAGGGGCTAGGGAACCCATTATGTCAATGAGGGTCCTCACTAAGATAGCTGAACGGGGTTGTGTGTGTGTGTGTGCGCGCAGACACTTTCTATGTGTCTGCTTGATATTTATACATTATTGGAATATGTTTCAATTGCCTTAAAACAGCCTGAAGGAAAGTTCGTCCTTATGTGTGGATGCATTTATGTATGGATTGCATCAGTAGATGGCGCTAAAACCTCAGAGCTCACTCTCCTGTAGCTGAAGAGAATATCCTCCTGAGAACCAGCCTGTACATTTCTGTCCTCTGTAATGGAAATTTGTTTTTGGTCTATATCCAAGTCCCGATGCACTAAACAGACGACATCCTGGGCTTACCACTGACATCTGGTGTGTTTGGGTGGTAAACAGGAAGGAAATCACACAAAAGTTAAATTCTTTGTTCCTGGATCCTCAGGAGGAAATATTGAGGAGCTCCATCTCACCTGTCTGATCAGATGATTTTCTCAGTTCCACAGTTTAGTTTTCACTTTGACTTCACTGTGAGCCTTCATATAGACAGATGTTTGTCTTTCTGACATTCAGTCCAATGAATTTAAATAACCAGCTGTAGACATGCCAGTAAGTGTTGAGGCGCACCAGTCATATAAGCTGTCATACACTGGTTGTGCATATATGTGATATGTACATGACACAGCTGGAAAAAAAATAATGTTGGTGTGAGCATGTAAACATCAGTGATCTTCTTCAGAGCACACCCTGAAACCTTTGATCACACCATTAACATCCACATGTTCCCCTAATAACCCCTCTGCTCTCGTGCCTGCACAGGAACAGACACAGCACACCTGGGCAGTGACCTGTAGGAGCAGCTTGAGGTTTCTGAATATCTGAAAGGGTTTGCTGGGTTTCAAAGACTCATTAAGAAACTGAAAATTCACTTTTTCATGGGTTTACAAGTGTGGTGGTCCCACTCTGGGCAGGAACACAACTGGCCCAAAGATCCACTTTACCCACTATTAAATACTTGTTTGAAAACAAATAATTACAATAAAACAACTGAAGCTGAGTGAAACTGTATATAGCAGATGTACATGAAGGTCCTTCACCACAGCAGCTTCTGCTTATATGTCTAACCTACACACACACACACACACACACACACACACACACACACACACACACACACACACACACACACACACACACACACACACATACATACATATGTCCCTTATTTAAGAATCTCTGTGTTCTTAAAAATTAAGAGTCTTGATACTCGATACATAATTACTAAAGTGTTCCTCGATCATAGATGTGGAACACTCTTTAAAATAAAAAAAGACACGTTTACGTAATGATTCATCAGTTAGATCAGATGTAATTATCTAAAGATGACTCACTGAAAGAGGTTTGTAGCCTCGTTAATCACAAACAGTAAAGGTTCGTGTGACACGCAGCTCTGCAGGATACGTGAGGGTTTATTTACGGTGCCCAGCACACAGCTCCGCCCTGCTCTCCACCTCTCCTCTGGGCCCCAGCAGCTACTCAAATAGGAAAGGAATGATGGAGGGTCATCTGTGGGGGCCACACCCTACACCCACTGCTCCACCCCTCCCTGCAGCTGAGCCACAAACCACACCTCGCCACAGTGCAGTTGTGAAACGGGAATGCTACACAATACAAATACAACAAGGTGGCACCTCCAAAGTGGCCACAGAATTAGTCATATGATCAGTTAGCTCTGCTAGTGTTGAACAAGGGGCAGTTTCATTGGATTACTTATCGGTGTTCCTGTAGTGAAATTTGGGTGGAGGACCTTTATTTATTTATTGGAGTAACGACAAGTAACAGAAAGCTGTCCAGTGCTGGATTCAAATTGTTGTTCTCAGCAGTCGAGTTAGACATTAACAAATGAGCACAGAAACATCAAATATCCATTAACTGTTTTGTTTTATCCCATTTTGCTTTGTGACAGTTCAGGAAGGCTTTGTCACAATCAGCATCGGCACACAGTCGCTCCCAGACACGACCTTTATCCACTCACGTCCACATCCGCTTTTTGTTATGTTTCGAGTGAAGAGTGAGCTAATTTCTCCCCACCGTGACTCAGAAACCCATTGTTGAAGCAAACGAACTCTCACCTGTGTTAATATTCTCACTCTTGCTAATTATTTAATTGAACGAGGCATTGGCGTATCCATCACACTCGGAACGCAGCCCAGTCTCATGACATAAACATGAACCAAAGTCGGTAAACAGCTTCTGTTTTTGTGTATTTGCCTCCTGAAATGCAGTTTATAGTCAAATCTCATCAGTTATCACTTACTTTCTAAACAATGGCAGTGCTTATCTTAAACGGCAGTACCACTAAATGCTGACTGAATGTAATGCAATAAGTAGGTTTCTCTGAGAGCGACCTTGGCAACTCCTATATGGTCCTAATGGTCTGGAGTAATGGGCTTAATGACAGTATCTGTGAAAGGAAGGAAAGTATGACATTATTACTCGTGCACGGCGGCGCTTAAGATAAGTACTGCCCGGTTACGGTAAACAAGTCTTATGAATGTTTATGCGTTTTATATTCAAACAAATGCAGTTTTGTGCTCACATTATGGCGTCGCATCTGTTTGACAGCAGCTGATATCCCCAGTGAACGATCCACTGCTGTGGGAACGGGACCGCTGGTCAGGTCTGAGACTCCAGCCACATCACCTCGCCAGAGTAACATTAGCTTCACATTAGGATGCTGTTTAAAAATTATTTTAATGATCTGAGCTTTATCAGTTAGTAATAATAAGAAGAAGAATCTTGGTTGGTGGTTATTATCTATCAAATCGATGATGTATTTTTGTCTTTGTGAGTTTCTATAGATGATTTAACTGCATTAATATTTCATATGGGTAGGTGTTTCATTGCACATGTGTTTCTGTCTTTCAGTTCTGCTCACCTGCTTCTGATTTGTTGATTTCATGTACCATCGACCTGTCAGGTACTCTGCAGAAAGTTAGCCTGTGTGGCTAATTAAAAACAGGAAAACACACATTATAAAAAACAAAATTATTTTATTTTTCTTCTCAAAATATACAAAATGTTGATACAAAATGTTATCTGATCAGGGGAAGCATCACAGATACAAATAAACACATAAAACACACACGAACAAATCCGTATATCGGAAAGTACGCTGTCTCCACTTTACATGTGGCCACACTTCAAACTATTAATAGCACTGAAGACAAACAGTTTTTATGAAGAAACTCTACCTGACATGCTCATTTGTATATTTATCGATTTGTGGACTTTTTCAGACTTTAAACTTTGAACCTTGACATCTTTACAGCAGGAGAAACCAGAGCTGTGGTGGCATTGAAACCCAGGACAAAGGAGATTCAAAGGAGTTTCTCCTGAGCGATCCTCACTCCGATCTCAAAGATCTCTCAGTGAATGAACATATTCTTTAAATAATCCACAAAGGGAAACTGGCTCCTTCTTCCGGTTCTTGTGGCCTTTTCAACTAGACGTAGTTGGACTTGGAGTGATTGGTAGAAAGAAAGTGGCTGGAGCTCACGGACACTGGAGGGTTTGTCCTCCAGCATCTCCGACAGCTCAGGAAAGCACCACCGGCCGCAGTGAGGAGTCCACCAACCCAGCTCACAAACACGGCATTACCAAACTCAGGTCTGCCAAAAAGAGCAGATCAGCATTAATTTAGCACACTGCGTGTTTATTTACAATGTGTATGCATACGTGTGTGTGTGTGTGTGTGCGTGCGTCTTGATGGCAGTACCTAAACAGCTTGTGTCCACTGTAAGAAGAGAGAACCATGTTGACAAACCAGGAGGTGATGATGATGGTCAACACTCCTAATGAAAGAAAACATCTTTGATCATTCCAGCACTCGTGGATCCTGACCCACCTGTTCACTACTGACCAATAACAATCGCTCTCAGCTGCTAACTTCATTATGACTTCTGTAGAGTACTTCAGTCTGAGTGCAGGCTTTGGGACACACCTGAAAGTATGAACGTGATTCCCCCGATCATCGCTATCATGGATTTGCTCTTTGGCACACCATCCATGAAGTGGGTGCACTTCATCCCCACTGTGGAGACGAGTACAGCCAGAGCAGAGAGAAGGAGGCTGACCGGCAGCACTGCCCTGGTAACCTGAATCTCAGCTGCAGCGAACAGAAGCACAAATATCGGTAAGAAATATTAGCTTTATTACACTGGTGAGACAAAGAGATTTGGTTCTCTGATGGCTCGATGGCTAAAATCCAAAGAAGTAACTGTAAATACATTTTGGGCTAATTATAAGACTTTACTGGAAGGTTCCCCAAAAAGCAGCGTCTTGCTTTGAGATGATTGTAGGTGCGATGCAAACTTACTCGGCATTTTCAGGATGGACTGATAAATTTCACAGGTCATTCTGTATTGAACACCAGCGCAGGACATCCATAAGCCCTCATAGGAGCGGTGCTTGCCCTGGACCAGCATCTTCCAGTCCACCATAACAGTGGCGGCAACAGTGGCAGCGACGCCGACCAGGGAGAGAAAAAAGCCGAGGAGCTGCAGTCCGGACGTGGCCATCTTATCCAGCAGATTAATAAGTCCTGAGACTTGCTGTGAGATGGAGAACAGTGATGAGCGGCCGCTGAAGTCAGTAGTCGCTGATTTAAAGGAGTCCCTCCCTCGTAGTTGCTCAGACCTTTGTGTGAGAGCGCTGCTGCCTCCTGTTTTTAACGTGTAAGGGTGAGGCCCCCTTTTCCTCTTGCAGCCGTTGATGGGAAGAACCTTTTTCTGGAAGTGGCATCGGGCTAATTAAGTGATGACTGGAACACACCGACTATTCTAAAGAAGAGTAACATCACGTGGGCTTTGCAGTTCTTTGCTTAGGCTCCTATCAAAATAAGCCAAATGGGAAATCAGTTCACGATTTCTTTATTATTTTCTTTCAAATAATTCAGAAAGTTCCTTTTTAATAGTTCAGTTTTTTCTTTTTCAAACAAATAATAAAAAAGATCTTTGGAAGACATCTCCTGATGTCTGTCTTAACTTTTGAGCCTATAAATCTGCAGAAATGTAATATTAGCCTACATGATTCCCCTAATTTGTTGTGATGATGATCACCTATGTGTACCCTGCATGTGCCACTACTCTGGATATCACATCAGGACAGTTTAAGAACAAGATCCAGTTTCATCTACGTAGACCACAGTTAGCGACGTATAATCAGCCCTGAGCCGAACAGACGGCAGGTCAAGTTGCTGTCAGCCTGTCACAGATGAATTGGCCGATTAGTCATGTTGACAGGAAAAGTAAAAGCTTTGGCTAATTCTCATTACAGCTGCTCAGAGAGTCACAATAGTGTTGTTTCTCTTTTATGGGTTTGTAATATGTATTTGCACTGAAAGCCTGCTAGCCTGTAATCACTGGATCCCCGGTGCTGGACTTTTTCATGTTTTGTAAGGATGTGACTTTCAAATGCTGCTGATCTGTGTTTGGCTTGTGATTTGTCCTCTACTCATTTGTTTTTTAAGGGCAGACCTCACCAAGCTGACATTTTGGCCTGGTGTTCCCCTAATAGCTCTTTGGGAATGTCAAACTGTGTTTCCTTTGACATTTTTTATAGATTTAACTAAAAACATGGAGACAAATGATTTGTTTTCTGCAAAGAGACGATACTAACTTAGAGGCACAATTGAAAATTGCTTGTTTGCTAAGTCAGGAGAAACTTTGCTCCAGACCACTTTAAAAAATTGCAAGAATGTGTCTTTGGCAGCCAAATATACAGGAATGAAGGATGGCTCAAGGTCTTTGCACAGCGCTGTGTTCTTGATTCCCAAACATCCGTTAAAGAAGGTCTTTGAAGCAAAGGCTGAATGTCAGCATCCTCTTTGTGACTCTTTTCCTTTGTGATGTACAGCAGCAGGCTCGTGCTTACGTGAACAAACTCTTTATTTTTCCTTTGACAGTTACTAAATTATTTGAGCATATTTGGTTCACAGGATACGTGTTTGTAAACACGTCGCCTGCATCGCCTGTTAGATTGGCTCAGGCTCCGCCCTTTCCCTGAAATATGGCTTCATCAAAACATTTTGCTGCAATTCAAGTCCCAGATTTCATCTGACTTTGCCTTAATTACATCACGTCTATCCTTCCTTTAGCACTTGGGTTATTTATTAATTAACGTATTTAAAGCCTGCTTAGGTCATTGTTTATTTACAAGGAAATAAAGGTCACTGGGGGTTGCGTTATGAGCCTGCAGGGAGCAGATGGCTGATGACAATATCAGGAAACCCGCTGTTTTGTACCCGTCAAGTATCTGAATTGGCTTCAGCACAACACAAAAGCCTGAAGTGAAGTGAAACTGTCTGATGAGAAGCAGGCTTCCTTCTATTCTCACAGCGAGATGAAAGCGTATGCCAGCTTGAAGAATAATATGTCATCTTTCATCTAAGCACACGTTATTCCCACTATAATAATACTGTTTGTCAGTTATCAGCCTTACTCCATATATGTGACGACTGATTCACATACGAGCAGGGTTTAATAAGGAATGCAGAGTCTAAAGCTGATGATCTGTAGCTGTGCAGTTAAATGTGTGCCTATCAGCAACAGTAGCAGGTTCCAGTGCGTGCTGTGTGTGCAACAAGTGTCCCTAAAAGTAAGAAACGTGTAGGTCCATGCTTACTTGTCAGAAAAGCTCTGACTGTTTGGCGCACTATCAGAAGACCTTCAGGAGTGTCCTGTGGTGTCTGTCCAGCTGATTAAAGTTTAAAACATCCTGAGATCAATCTTTTGGCGCGTGCAATGTGAAATCCCCTGCATGGTCACAGGACTTTGCATAGATTCACTGAGTCTGAAAATAAGTGTTTGTGGCCAGATCACTTTGCTCAAATGTAGCAGCTTCTATGTTTCAGAGAGCTAATATGCATCTGTCACACTGGAAATTAAAGGCCAGCACTGAGCGTGTACTGAATGGAAAAAAAAAAGATTTATGAATTTGTGAAGTCACAAGAAAAACAGTTTTGGGGATTTAGGTTTTATTGATCCAGCGAACACAAAGAAATCCTGGCTATGTCAGAGCCACGCCCCCACCCTCTGGTTTCCTATGTCTGGATCCTCCTCCTTCATTATTTGTACAGTTTAAATATTTGCCCAATTCTAACTAAGGTGGTGCAAAATGTCTTGAAAAAGTTAAGACAGGGGCACCAAAGGCTGGAAAAGTAAGTAGGACTAAAAACAGACAATTAGGGGAACATTTGAATCCCAATGAGCTTTGGGCTTCTGTAATGTTGCTTGGACCCTTCCTGAGAAGTTTTTGTGCTGGGATGTGACTCACTGTCCTCCGCTGTTGCCATGGGAACAGTGGTCTGTGACTTTGTTTGGGTATGATAACCTTTTTCCACGTGATTGTCAGTAACTAATGTTTCTCTGCAGAAAGTTTCAGATCATCGTTTATTTTGTGTTTCTTTGTTTTTTCTGTGCTGAAAACAGAGTAAACATCTGTTTCAATCAGCCCACCAGATCCAGCAGCTGGATTCAGACATCTGGACCCTGCAATCGCTCATCTTTACTCCACTCAGTTTTCCAAGTTTCGTACCATTAAAGACTTTCAAGACTAACATGCTGCCTTCAGCCTCTGTTGGTTATGTAAATGTCTGCTGACACCCACACAAGTGGGGCCGCAACTATTTGGAGAATTGTATTTTTTATTGACTCCTGCATCAAACTGGTTAACAAGCCTGGTTTAGCTGATTCTGTGAGGACAGTGCAGGGTTGTAGAAAGCAGGAAAATTAGGACTACACAACTATCAAAACTACAAAGAAACTAATTCAAAACTAACTTCTTCAGTCTCAGCTGACTGCAGGTTTCCCAACCCTTTAAACAGTACATTTGCATAATGACTGAAATGACTGACTGCTTATTAATGATCAAGAAACTGACCTCAGGAAACAATGAGTGGGATGCTAATAACTGAGAGGCTGCCATGTGGAGAAATGTTTAATGCTCAGATGAGACAAAGACTGAGTTATTTGGCTCCAGTCTTAAAAAGTATGTTTGGAGGAGTAAAAGTGAGGCTTTCAAACCTGAGAACACCGTACAAACTGTGGTGGCAGCATCGTGCTCTGGGGCTGTTTTGCTGCCAGTAACGCTGGTATGTTGCACAAAGTGGATGATGGAGGAGGAGGACCGACTCCAAATTCAACTTCACCTCTAATCAACAGCTGGACGGCAGAAACTTGGGGACAACTGGGTGTTCCAATAGGACAATGGTCCCAAACACACATTGAAACTAGTGTTATGTTCTTGGTCTAGGAGTGAATTGAACACAACAAGAAAAGTGACCTCCTACTCACACACAACACCCAAGAGCAAAAACAGAATACCTTTCAAAGTGCTATGCAGCCATTTATTTATGTTGGCAGCGAGCAATGGCAGAATAACAAACAAAAGATCCCTGAAGGACCCGAAGCTTCCCTATGGAAAAAAAAACATCCAAAAGACAATTTTACCCAAACAGGAGAAACTGACTCGTACCAGCTGCTGCAGTGAGCAACACAGTGACAGAGGTACACAAACGCTACTTTACAAATCTATTTACAACAGCAATGCCCAAATCCAGACACACACACGTCAGCTTATACTTACTGATAGCAATTTGATACCAACTGATAAAAGTTTTTAGGCAAAGACAGTCTAAGTAACAACAATCGGACACACAAGCGGCTTATTGGGTGGTGGAGGCTTGGAGCATGGCTGTCATCTGGTGGTTAAATACTGGGTGATCAGCCAATTATCCAATCCCAGAGCAGGAATGAATTCCACTCAACGACTCAGCCGGCACTGGACTCCAGTAAGACACATCCAGGTGTCCACACCTGAGAGAGAGAAAAGAAAAACCCCACAGCCATCCTCTGGTGGGAGAAGTCACACACACACACACACACACACACACACACACACACACACACACACACACACACACACACACACACACACACACACGGCCTACATGATCTTGGGTCATAACACTAGTTTTTGGATAAAGCAGGCAAACTTAAGCTTGTCTTTTCTCACTCTTACAGACGAGCTTTTCAGCTTGAACAGAGGATAAACAGTTACCTTTGCAAAAGGTCGAGTTTACATAAAAGACAAATAAAAATTCACTGTCACTGAGGGAAAAAAGCAAAGTTTTATCACACAGCGACATTCCCTGGAATTACTTCCCAAACAAAGAAAGCAGCACTTATTTTGATTGTTATCGAATTTCAGCAGGCTGTGATTGTTTCCTCTAACAAGTAAAAGTGTTTGTTTGGATGGGAAAAGTCTCAGAAGCAAACATGCTGTGTTTAACTGGCACACTTTAGGCTGTTTTTCTTGGGATAACAAAATCCTCTGAGATCAGTAAATAGTTTTCTGTTAATGACCTTATTTCCAGCACCTTGTTGTTGAGCAGTGTGGGGTCAGTAGTGCTCTGTGTAACATGATGGTAAGTTTTTAAAGCTGCTATATCTGTTTTTTATTTAAATATATATCTATACTTCTTTTAAGTACCATTGTGTCTTTAATGTGATTCTTTATAATCTGATTTGCTGTTTGTGCCCCAGCTGGCCAAACCAGTTTTCACTCTTGAGTTTTCTATTCTGTATCAAACACACGGTGAGATGTGTGAGCCCTCACACACACGCACGCACGCACGCACGCACACACACACACACACACACACGCACACACGCACAAATTCACTCAAAGCTCTCTGATGACATCACATAAGTTCAAAACGTGAAAAGCTTACAGGAGCATGCTTTAAAGTAAACTGGTGCAGTGAACAGAAGATAAGGGAGTGGCGCTGAACCCTGAGTGGACTAAACTGCCAGATTAAAGAGTTCAGTCGGTAATTAGCATAGCTGATCAGAAATACTTCAGGATTCGCTTCTCATGAAAATGCAAAGCACCTGCCAAATATCAGTAAACATAGGTTATAACTTTTGATTTAATGGAATGATTCAAGGATTTCCTTGCAAATACTGCCTAATGCTAGCCTTTATCACACAAAGGGAGGAAGCAGGCATCTGGGAGGAGCTACGCTGTAAACTCATTTCTGAGAAAAGCAGTGAGCCACCAACAACATGACAGCCAAATGTTTTTTAAAGTGAGCTGCTGGGAGAGAGGAGCAGGAACTGTGGGAGAAAGTTGAACTCGTTCCCTGATTCATTCAGAATGTGATGTTGTAGAGCACTACAGGGGAATTCTTAAAGAAGCCAACACCTGTTCCAAGAAGATGGATGACTAAGCAAGACCAGCCTTTTTTCCACAGCCACAGTCAGGCACATGAAGATCAGTCCCACGCTCAAAATCAGGCCACAGTATGTGAGTGAGACGCCATCTAGTGGCATCACTGAGCAAGACAAGGTGCAGGAGGCACCGAGAACACAGTGAGACTTCGAGGTTTACGGGTGACCAGGCAAACTCACCGGACGTGTTCGTACCTATTTATGTATACCCCCACACACCGGAGCTAATCACGTTAATTATGCGCACATTCCATTGGCTGATTCAGTGCCTAAAGTTTGGTGTGGCACATGCTGGCTCCAGTCCATGAATCACCAAGTTTTTCTTTGTTCAATCAAAAGAATATTTACGCAATAAAGCCAAACGACAAAAATTAATTTATCAAAACTTTATTTGGCCCACAAATAATTCATTGCTCATAACTTGTCTCTGGCTTGAAACATTAACGTTATATGCGCACATGCTGTCATTGCTTATTGGTGATTTTACAAAGCTGGGCTTCATAAAACAGTTCAACAAACGAATGGCGACAGAAGTGACTCTTCTTATGTCCGCCAGCTGGGAAGCACTGATGTAATTCAGAGGGAGACATGTTTTCCCTTAAAGATGGTCCAGGCTTTACCTCCGCTTCCCCCCTTATAAATGTGCCATTCATTTCCATTGTTAGTTTAATTCCTCGGGGTCCTCTCATAACATGCAGACAATAGCTTTTAATTGAACAGAGCAGATCTCCCAGCTAGTAGGAAATGTTTAGAAACGAAGAGAAGGCCTCTTTTACGCAGTGACTCTTTCACACACGGACAACATGGAACAACCTGCCAGAAATCCCCCCCCCCCAACACACACACACACACACACACACACACACACACACACACACACACCATGTTGCTGTACTGATATCCGCTCAGGCTGCAGATTCGTAGGTGATTTCTTCATACATGTGCAGTTGCTATATCGGTTCACTCGGTTTTTAGCTTGACTTCCATAAATATGACCCACTTTTGTTTGTTATTCTGTGCATATCCAATTATTCAGCGTCCTGTAACTGCACTAGCTGGTCAGTATGGCAAAACAAATTCAGTACGTTTATGTCCTTTTGTGCATGCTTAAACAACACTTGGAGGACTGCCTTGGCATGCATTCAGCAGAGACTCCCTCCGTAGATGGGCCTAGCTGCTGCTTCAAACCAGTCGGATGTCATTCCTGCATCAGGCACAGCACAGAGCGCCTCGGGCCAAACGGCCTGGTAATTTTTTTATTTTTTATTTTAGATGAGATGAGAAGGTTTACTTTTGTCAGCATTTAGGCGCTGAGCACTTTCTACAGCTCCATTTCGAGCTTTGACGTAACCGCCCGTGGGACTGTAATAATTCTGAGTCAGGGTTGTTTGAAAAAGATAAACATGATCCATATGAGTCCAAATCTAGACTAAACATGTCGCTCCCGTTACAGATTAAGAACTGCGTTTCTGGAAAAAGTCCTGATAGATGACGAGCTTTGTTCTTCAAGTGGCAGATTTGATGATCCTGATTGTAAATAGTTAATGGTTTAGAAAAAATGCCGTTTCTAGCTGAGGGTGGGGCACTAGAAGCAACTCAGCTGATGCAATGCTGCCATAGGAGTGATTGTTGACATAAAAAAATATTATTACTGTATAAAGTGTTCACATTAAATGTAGCCCTTATCCAGCCGGCCTACAATCTCCAACATGCTTATATACACCAAGCCAAAGGGTGTAATAATAAGGATAATAATAATGATAATCCTTTCTTTCTTTTTCCCCTTGACATTTTGTAACTTCTGGCCGCCTGAACTCTCATAAAAACAGAGCTGGGATTTTCTTTGTCTCTCTGAGGGTTGGCTCGGAAAGCCTTAACAGAATAGTTCTCTGACAACCTCTACCGGTTTTTCCTGCAGATGCGCCCCAGGCTTCACGAGGACAAGCACACAAACTAAAACATGCAGTGAATTAGATTAAAGATGACGGACACTTTTTTTTTCTTTTACAGACTCACATCAACGAGTCATGAGAGGAAACAATGTTTATTCTCTCTCTCTCCCGAGATGATCTTTAATAACGTCTCTAATCTGGATTGACAGAAATGTAAGAAGGCGGTGACTCTTTCTCTCTCTCTCATGAGTGGGTGTGTCTTCGTGTCTGAACACGGCGTGCTCCAGTAGATAGACAGCTGCATTCACCTTTCTACCTGCCAGGTGAGACACGGAAAAGACAGTCAAGTCCTCGCAGTAAACCAGCTTCTTCATCATTCTGAGAGGAGCTGAACGTGAGTGATCCGCTGACCCTGCACGCCGGACAGGTGAGCTCATTTATCTGTAAATACACACTGTGTTGCTGTTTTGTTTACGCAGTTATGCAACCCATTTAACCAGCTGCCTTGCTGATCAGGATGTATGTAATCGTGTTTTTCCCCTCCCCAGTTTCCAGGTAAAAAAACCAGACAATCAAAAACACCTGTTGCGTCCGGCTGACCTGTGATTATCAGCGCGACCCGCAGTGCTCAGTATCATTAACCAGGTAACAACACCTCGGTAGGCCCGCACACAGCTCTGCTTGCACTTGTGAGCTCCAGCAGGTACAGGAAGAGCACGCGCGCAAATTTCCACCTGAACGCCAAACGCCTGCCTCTATCCGCAGAGAGATTCCCGCCTGCAGAACTTGTGTTATCCGCACAGCTGGAAACTTTGCCTGGGAATTTCTGTGCTCAAAAAATTTCAGTCATTGTTTCTGGTCGTGTGTGTAACTTCCATCCCGGCCTTTAGCGCAGGGCTGCCTGCCACATGGTTTGGAGGGATTTCTGTAAATCATCTGTTTTAAATCTGGGCTGCATAATTGAACTATTTCAGCGTCACTGACTGTTACACGAGCAGAGGCAACATCAGTGTCACCACTGTATCATTTAATTTGTATTAAAGCAGCACTACAACCTAACAGCTGCATGCTGGTGGGCCTGACCTCCTCATGCATCTGCTGTCCAAGCAGAGTCTGATCTCCAGAGGATTTTAGCGTTTCCTTTAAGAAGACTGCCCAACCTGAAGCTGATCACCTGTCCACAGCAGCAGCCGCTTTTCTGGCTGAGGTGTAGCTTCCAGTAGTTCAGTTGTGACATATCCCATGGAGGGCATGGCAGTGGTGTTACCACTTGCAGACAAACCTTCAGTATTTCAGGTATGTTGGTGAACCAGCTCTGTTCTCAGAGGAAGGGTGTGACTGTACTTTTCTTGAGAGTGGGACAATTTAATTAAAACTCTGACGATAAAAGGCAACCTGCTGCTGGCACTAAACACTTCACACAAGGACGTTATCGCACACTGAGCACATGACTTTAACATGATGAAAGGAAAAATGATTGCTTGTTTCCCTATGCAGCAATAAAAATAAAGCAGCACTTCCTGCTATACTGGTGTCTTCCTTTCATTTAGCATGGCTGAAATCACCTAAATGACACTTAAAACTTGAAGAGGAGGAGTGATACGAACAGTCACAGTTCAAACTGATTTTTTTTTTAAAGTGTCTTTCTAGGTGTAGTTTCTTGAAGTCTAAGGTTTCCAAGAGGACTCAAAAATCCAGAGGCTTTGAGCAGTTTCTGCCTTTGGAAACTCCAAACCTGTAGTACAGGTAACTCTGTGGTTACATGTGCCACGGTCAGAGGTCATTTAAGGCTTCAAACATTCTGCATTACGGGTTCTCCCACATCAGGCGGGCCCCAGAGGGGGTGACTGCAGGTCGTCATGAGCAGAGAGGAGTGAAACTAAATTCACTGAATATCTTGACCAATAAACTAATGTGTTGACCTTTAACACTAAATCCCCCCTGTATTCTTATTAATGACTAAAGCTGTGGGATGAAGTGGGCATGAGTGGCCTACAGCTTCACAAACACGTTGTATTCATGGTGTAAATGCTGATGCAATTTATTACATTTTGAGATGCTACAAGTAAAAGCAACTTATTAAATTCATTTTACTTTAAAAAAAAAAACAAGTCCAACACATGTTGATTCATGATTGGTAGATTGCATAAAGCCCTAAATCAAAGAAAACAGACAACACATGAAACTAAAGTCATATCTGAAGCACAACATACACAAATACACATCACTGTGATCTGTACCCTCACCAGCTGGAAGCACATCCACTAGGTGGAGCTCTCATCAAAGAATAAATTAGGGAGACCCACCACAGTGGGTGCGCTAGCTCTGCTACAACCACAACTTTTAATCCCCCCCAATTTGTAAAGTCCCTGAAAAACAACACGTATATGGCACATATCTCATTCTGTCAACAGCAAGTAGCACATACTATAATTCAATGATGGTTGCATGTTTGTTCAATGCACTACAGACGAGAGAAAACTGTTTCTGCGAACAGCACAGGGGCTTGTTCTCCACGCAGATTTATCATTTCAGCAACATTTATTACAAAGCAAAAACTCTACGCAGCACCAAATGCTCAATGAGTGAATCATTTTGTGGCAATCAGAAACATTTCAGCAATGTGCTCTTCATTATCCGTTTTTTTTTCTCATATAACCAAAAATATCAGGCCCTGAAGTATAAAACAAAACACTAGAATATCTCCTTTCTGCAAGCAGGAAGTATGAGACAGGAAAGTCCCGGAAGTGACAGCAGGGCAGCTTGGTCGATGAAAACTGAGGAAACAATGTGAGGAAAAAAAGAAATTTACAAAAATAAATATAAAGCTCCCTTTCTCAATAAAAACAACGAGCAGGATACAAGGTTTCATGGAGGGAGAACCGAACAGTTTCCACATGATTTGGTCTGACAAATGTTAAAAAACAAGAACGCAGCATCTGAGCATGAACTCAGGTTTGACACACAGGCAACATACATGCATTTCATTTGGTACTGGTTCTTTTATGGGCCAGCTGGAAATGACAAGCTCATATGAAATATTGGCAGAAGACTGAAATACTGTACAGCAGTATATATGAGCGAGCACATATTTAGTTTCTACAGAGAGAGATTATTATTGGCTGTTTGCAGCTTTAGCCCTTTCTGATAATAAAGAGGGAGCCAGTTAATATTGATACAGAGCTGAAATGCATGTACACATCTGTACACTCTCAGTAAGCATGCACATAGAAACAGTGAGTCATATACAGTCATACCACTACAGTTTAAGAAAGACGGGGTTAAGTGGAAAAAAAAAAAAAAAAAGCTCCCCTCACAAGCAAAAAACCGAAAACACGTCGAGCTGATCGATGTCCACGGATCGCCGCAAAGCTCCACCTCTTCTGCGCTGGAACAAGGTGGTAAACGTATGAAAGCCAGAGCTACCAGCACCGAAATCAAGGCTTATTTCTTTGTTTTATAATTGCAGCAAACAAAACAAAATATAATGCACCCCCTTCAGAGTCAAAGGCTGTGTGGCACATGGGCAGCCCTCACAGGGCCTCGCTGCACAGCACGGCGAGAGAACAGAGGTGCAGCACGCTGTAACGAAGAAGCTGCCACGTTGGTATCTAAGACACTGTAACAGCCACAGTGGACCAGACAGGCATGTCCCATGAAGAGTCTCGAGGAACTCTGACGGTTACATCCAGCAGAGGCTTTAAGCCCTTTGATGGCACACGATGACCACAGCAGGGGGGGGCAGTTCCTTCATTTACACAGCAAAGAATCATGGGAGATTTCTTTTGGCTAGGCTTAATGTCACGTCAGTTCAAAGAAATATGCAATCACATTTTACAAATCATTAAAAAAAAAAAGAAAAAAGAAAAAAAAAAAGAGATGAGTGTATTTCTAGCACTCACATATCCACTTCCTCAACTTTGGGCCAACTTAGGAGGATATTTAAAAAAAAAAAAAAAAAAATCCCACTGCCAACTCATGAGACTGTCCAAAGGACTCTGGCCAACAGAGTGTGAATGGGTGAAAATAAAAGATAAATACACACACACACACACACAGGAGGACTGACAGCACGTGTGGACACGGTCGAGAGCCTGAGTCACCGCTTGTGATAGGCACCTGAAAAAGATGGAAGAGACACAAAATGAGCTCCATATACTGCAGTGTAGGGCTGCCACCAACGATTGATAGTCGACGTAATCGTGACTAGTTGACTAATCGTGGCAGCCCTACTGCAGTGCAATTTATGCTGCAGTGTTTATGGACTCAAGTTTTCCAAGGTAGAGTTCAGGAGTTTATTAATATGAGTGATTCATTTCGTCACGAGAAACCAGCTTTGGTCGAACTAAACACCTTCAGCACTCTCACAGGTTCATGTAGGCAGTGCTAAGAAAATTAAAGGTAGATGTTCCTATTTAGACATTTGGCCAAAACAAACCACTTGGAAGAAATGAAGATTTTCATTTTAACATTGATGATGTCAAAGATGAGGCCCAGGGACCAGAAAAGACTGGACATCTGGACAGTAATGAAAAATGTAAACTTTAGACTTTTAACTGTTTTTTTTCCTACTGATAAATGACCATTCACACGGCACCAAAGTAATCAAGTAAACTTTGTTTATTTCTTCATTGTTCATTCCCAACTTCAAGCTTATTTTGATGCAAACATCGGGGAAAAATTTCAGTCGGGGTTTAAGCCACGCCATAGCACGGAAACTGCATTACTGAGAGTCTTTAATGATCTTCTCTCAATCGCTGACTCAGGGCGCCCTGTGGTCTTAGCTTTGCTCGATTTGTCCTCTGCTTTTGATTTGGTGGCCCATAGTGTCCTTTTAATGAGGCTTGAGCATCTGGTGGGCATCACGGGCTGTGCCCTTAGCTGGTTTAAATCCTATCTATCAGAAAGGTCCTTTTCTGTTACGATGGGTACCTACTCCTCCTCCATTGCCCCTGTCACCTCTGGTGTCCCCCTGGGGTCTGTGCTGGGTCCTATGCTGTTCTCTTTATACTTGTTACCCTTGGGCCGAATCCTTCAAAAATACAATATTTCTTTTCATTTTTATGCAGATGACATTCAGATCTATTTTGAACTGGCTGAGGATGTCACATCATCGTTGCAACACTTCTTCGATTGTATGAATGAAGTTAAAAACTGGCTGCTGAGCAATTCCCTCATTCTCAATGATAAGAAGATGGAAATTATAATCTTCGATAGTCAGGCTGAACTAAATGATATATTTGGGCCCTTCGCTGACTCTCTTTCTGATACCTGGGTGTTGTCTTAGACAGCTCCTTTAAGCTGGACAAACATGTTTCCTCTGTAGTTAAATCCAGTTTCTATCAATTACGTCTAATCTCCAAGGCCAAGCCCTACATACCACGTAAGGACCTTGAAAAACGTATCCATGCCTTTGTTACATCCAGATTAGTTTACTGTAATTCCCTTTATACTGGTCTCCACTCTGCCCTCATTCACAAACTGCAGCTCGTTCAAAATGCTGCTGTGTGCATCTCTTAACTGGGACTGGCAGGTTTGAGTCTATTACTCCAGTTCTTTCTGACCTGCACTGGCTCCCCATTAAATATCGCATTGATTTTAAAATCTTATTGTTCACTTTTAAAATCATAAATAACGCCGCACCCAGCTATCTTACTGATCTCCTCAGCTTTTATACCCCCAGGAGAGCGCATAGATCAGCAGGCCAAATGCTCCTGGTGTGACCTCGATCTCGGCTCAACACCAGAGGTGACCGAGCATTCGCCTCTATTGCACCCAACCTCTGGAATAATCTTCCTCAAGCTATTTGCGCGTCTGATTCAAGTCAATCTTTTAAATCTTGATTCAAATCTTATTTATTTAGCCTAGCCTTTCCGGCTTCCTAGAGCCTGCGTTTGTAATGGTACTGTATTTTATCGTTTTGCTCTGATTAAAGCTTATAATGTTTAACCTTCAGCCTTTGGCTTGTGCCTACTGTGCCTGGTGTATATTGCATAGTTATGTCTCCCACCTGTCAGTATATCTGTATCTGTAATTGCACTTAATTGATTCTGTGAAGCACTTTGGCACACCCCTGGTTTTGAAATGTGCTATATAAATAAAATAAACAAATAAAAAAACAAAAGATTCTTAGTTAAATAGTGTAGTATTACTAGTATATTTAGTTAACTAAACTTCTGAGCCAGTGTTGAGTTTGACAGCCCTGATCTAGACTGATGTATTTCTATCTGCAGATTCAACGTTAAGCCTTCCTTTCCAGAACATACGCAGCCAGGAACGCTGGGATTTCTGAAGAGACACAGCTATTAGAATCAAGCAGACTAAAGTGCAAAAACACCACAGTGTTGAAAAAGGACAGCAGCTGCCTTGTTTAGGATTTCATTTACCTCTGTAAGTCGGATCAGGTCTGGCCGGAGTGCGAGGGGCAGCAGGGTGATCTGGGTAGACGTAGCCAGGACTGACATTCTCATAGTCATGTGTGCGCGGCTGTGGAGGCCTGAAACACACGTGCAAAACATTAATTAATAATTTTCTGCTTCTTTACTGACTGGGCATTTCTTCTGGTGAGAGCCGTGTACCTCGGAGGCTTGTAGTTCTTTTGCCTTTGGTACTCGTACTCCTCTCGTGTCCTGGGCCGGACAACATCCTCGGAATTTGGCTGGAAACCAACAGAAATTATGGTTCTCGTCCCACAGAGGAAATACAGTTTTATATGGAAAGAAAAATCATAGCAGAAGTAATTCACCCAAAGCACGCATTTTAAAAATATGCACGGTCATGGAAAATTACCCTGTAGTCTCCCTCTTGCCGCCTCCTCTCCACTGCCATCCTTTCCATGGCCAGCCTCTCCCTCTCCCGCTCCTTCTCTTTCTCCCGTTCGCGATTCTTCCTGTACTCCTTTTTCTCCTGCTCCATCAGCAGTCGGGCGATTTCCTGGCAAAGCGAGGCGACTAGGTCATTTACCCCAGAATACTTCCTCGTCCTACATGTCGCATGACGTAACTCTACACAAGCGTCCCAGATGTCATCAGAGAACACCTGGTTCACATGAATCAGCCAAAGCGACACCTCAATGCTGCAGAGCATCTTTGCACGTAACATTTATCCTATGTTAGAGGAGGAGTTTCCACACACTCACCTCATCTTGTGCCACTTGGGCTGCACGCACATGCACCTGGCTCGCCTGAAACCAGTGAAAAGGTTACATTCTCACACAGACCGAGATGTGTCGTAATGTTGGAAATACACAAGAAAAACACTTTCAGTTTGGTTTTTGACATCAAGGCTTAAAGTTCTTTACAGCTTTGATAACAGAGTAAAATGCTTTACTGTCATTGGCTGCTCTGGAGCCAATCACGTTTCATCATGTCAAATCAAATAATCTACAACAAAAATACATTTATGGGCAGAATTATTCAAACCTTTTCATTTCTTTACAATCAAAAACTGATTTCTAAACAAAGAAGAAGAAACTCAACCACACACAAACCTTTAATTTTGCTCTTTGCTCACACTGTTTACTAACTATAAGCTAATGTGATTGTTCCCTGTACATCACGGTGTGTGCGCACATATGGACAACATGTATTTCTCTTCTGGTTTCCTTCCTGACCTTAATTTCCTCCTCTTGCAGTTTCCTGGCCACCTCCAGGTCCTTCAGCTCTTGCTCGCGCAGATCGAGCTTGGTCAAACCCTTGGTGGCCTCACTCAGTCCGTACTCAGTCTCTGGCATTACTGACCCACCGCCACGGTGCGCAATACGACCTGCAAAAGGCAAATCATGACTAACAGAGTAGGGCTGCGACGATTATTTATTAGGATTCGTTTCAGCAAAAGGAAATATCATCTTAAAGGTGCAATTTACACAATTACAGAATAATGTAAAGTTTTTATCATTTTTCTTGATAAATTCAAATGATTTATGGATCAAAATCATTTGTCTGTTGAAGGATCAATAATTTGATGCCACATTCACACAAAAATACATTCAGCAGCAGATGGATTAAAGCCAATACACCTTTAAAAAAAAAGGGCTGCAGTGCATCTCCACTGGTGTTGTTTGCTGTGTTTGGGTTTTTTAAACCTGTGGCAGATCTCAGATCAGTTAAAACAATGAAAATGGTAAAGTTTAGCTTGTTCAATTGACAAGAACACACAACCAGCTCTGAAGCCCTTTATCAAGGAAACATTTGAGCTTATCAAAGCTCATCAAGCTATAAGAAAGCACACAGCACACGCCTCCCTCCAAGCACAGAGACACAATAAGAAAACTCCACACAAGGCGAAATCAATCATTGGAATCAAACCTGTTAGAAATCACAACATCGCTGTCCTCCTCATGAAAACAGTGAAACTAACATGTGTGTTAGCGACTGCTGTTAGACTGACCCACCACCTCAGACTGCCACAGAGGAAAGGTTTAGCACACCACACCCCCCCCCCACAGAGCCCAGAGGGAGCTCGGGGTGATACCTGTCTCTCCGCTGGGTTGACTATGACTGCGTTCCCTGCCACGACCCTCCCCCTGTTGGAGGTCCCAGAACTCCCTGCTGTCTCCTCTGCCTTCATCGCCCCTATGATCTTCAAACAGCTCATTGGGGCTGGACTGGACACGGTGCCGTCCCCCGGTCCTTCTCTCTCTCTCAAAATCCTCCTCTTCCCCCTCCCAGGAAGCCCTCCCTTCCCTCAGCCGGCCCCGGCTGTGTGCTGGCTCCACAAAGTCCTCTTCGAGTCCTCTCTCCCTGCTCCGGGTTCTTGCTCTTTGTCTTCCTTTATCTCGATGTCCGTGTCCCTCTAGCTCTCTGTCCAAACTTCGTCCTCTGTCTCTGGATCTTTCTCCGTCCCGCCCCTCTGCTCTTCCCCACCTGAGGTCCTGGTCTCTGTCCCTTCTCCGATCTCTGTCCCTCCTCTGGTCTCTTGCAGTATACCTCTCATATTCCGGTTCTCTGCCTCCGTCTCGGTCGTACTGCCTGTTCTGCTCTCTGACCCACGTTTTGTCCCTCTCTTTAGGAAGTTGAACTGGAGGTGGTCTAGCTGGTCTCTCTTTCCTCCTCACCACTCTCTCTGTGTCCTCGTACCCTAAATCCCTGGCTCTGCCAGTCTGTGAGGGCTCGTACTCTGGATACCTGTCCCCATGCTTGCCTCTGTTGGGCATCAGGTGCTCAGGAAAAGGATCTGCGTGCCTGCTACGGCCTCCTTCTCCCAGCAGATAGCCCTCTGGGTATCTGGAGCGACCACGGGGTGCTGCAGCATCCAGTTTTGGGTGTCTGCTCCTTTTAGGTTCTGTTGAACTATAATCTGGAGAGTAATCTCGACGTGAGCTCACCGGAGCATCGTATCGCCCGGGGGACGGTGGTGTGTGATGTCTGGGTTTGTCCAAGTCTAGAGGTCTTCTTGCAGCTGAGCAAAGCAGAGTGAGAAGGCACGATGATGATGATGATGGTGGTGGTTGATGAAAACAGGGAAAGTTAACAATAACAGACAGGTGTAATATAAGTCAAGACAGTTAGTGAGCACCGGGTTAGATACAGCACCTGTGAGGAGAGCAGTGGTTAGAAGAAAGAGGAAATGCAGAAGATGATATTAAATGAACCAAAACGTCCCGTAAAAGTTGTTACGGTTGGAAAATTAAAATGTTGCTAAGACAGCAACAGCGAGTGTTAGCAGCTATCAGACAGTCTGACTGGATATAAAGGCACTCGGGACTCATGATGGGACATCAACCAGTATATGATGTTTTTAAATGGTTACAAATGAAAACCAGTCTTTCCCCACACAGTCTACTTCTCCATTGCACTCCACATACCACTGCTTTTATAAATACAGATGCTGCTCTATGGACAATCCTACTCTCAAGAATCCTGCTCATGTTGGTCACTTTATATCACTCATACTGTAAATTGTAGATTTAGCCTGTTAGTGATCCTTTTTACCTTAAACTGTATATTTGTTCCTTACTCTTCTTATATTTATTGTTGTTTTTGCACTGAATGTAACTGGAGCCTCGTCGTCTCGTCTCTCTATATACTGTATAGAGGTTTACTTTGACTTTACTTGAGTGTGCTACACTAGTATATTTGGCACTCCTCTTTCTCTTATTTTCAGCTGCTGCTGACTACACAAACACTGGGTGCTTTCCTGTGTAGCAGCAGTGCTCTCTGGTGCCGTGATTGGGCCGACTTTATCTCTGGTGTCTGAAACGGAGGTTAAATAGTTTTGTTCTGCTCCAGAGATCTGCTACAAGCTGACGGGTCGATGCATGCAGGCGGAGAACTGTTGAACGCATTACTGTGCGTTTACAGAACGAGTAGTTAGAGTCCATCTGCAGGACGAGAGGCTTACAGCAGACAAAAACCTGACTAGTAATAAACTGCTTGGTCATTAGAGTATATGTTATATACAGTATTATTACTAACAGTATATTGACTTAAGAAAGCGTCCCTGTGTGTGAATACAAACACCCGCCCCCCACCACCATGAGAACAACCAACATGTGCAAGAAAACCAAACTGCAGACACACCAACAAAGCAAACTGATGGTCTGAGCACGTTCACCTTTAAGAAAACCAGTTTGTTGGGAGTCGACATGTGGCTGAGAAATGTTTGAATGAAAACAAATGAAAAGAAACGCACAGCGAGGAACAAAGCTCAGGCCAGTCCTCGCTGCACTACCAGTCAGTGCAATGGCATTCCAGTTATCCAACCAGCAGCAGGGAGGTACAAGCAGAGCCTGATACCTGCTCAGACTCCCACGGGCGTTCGCTGTTTGCTCACCTCGTCTCATTTTAAAAAATAAAATATTCTCCTATTTTTTAACCTTTCATTCTACCCTGTAGAGACAGCTGTTCTGCCCGCTGTCGGTTGTGACGAGAAGCAAAATGTTTTTGTATGTCAGAGAGAGAGAGAGGAACCTTTGGTCTGACATCATCACAGTCACAGGTACAAACACCCAGTGGTGACGTTACAGGTGAGCAGTTACATACCTTCTCACAGTCTGCAGTCGATACAGAGAACAAGCAGGTGGACTGACAGCGAGAGAGGCTCGCCCGTCCCAGTCTGTGCCGACAAAGCGCCGCTGTCTGACTGCAAACACTGAAACTATTCAAATCAGCTTCTGTGACAGTTTAAATGAACAAACGAGCACAAGATAAAAATCACTCACGAGCACTTTAAGTAGAAACTGTGATGTGTGTGTTGAATTTTTGCAGAGCACCAAATTGCTAGAAAACCAGACAACACACACTGATTTTTTTTCTGTTGACTAAAAGGACAAAAAAGGATTTTCCTTTCTGCTTCCTATGTAGGAGTGACACCACTGCAGTGGTTTAGTGTTATGAGTCAATCTCAGAAAAAAAAAATCCAAAAGGGTTCAAATGGCAAAGCTGGTCGTCAGCGTGTCAGATTAGATTTAGCAGCTGCAGAGAGAAAAGCTGAGCTTTTATTAGGAACAGGAAATTTACTTCCTCCTACACTTACAGTCACAACTGTGGTTCAAGACCTGCGACCGCACTAATGCCTCAACAAGACGCAATAAGAAACGGCCGCAGCGCTTCAGGCACAGAAGCAATCGTGATGGCCTGACATTTTGGATTAGGACTTGCAGCAAAGCTTCAATTTTTCAACATGAAACATAAAATTGTGACACTGAGCTACTAACACGTTTTAGAAGCCCCAAAAAACGCTAAAAACACGTTTTTTTAAATACATCATCAGGAGTAAATCTAAAATTGCGCTCCTAATTCATTAAATGCCAACTCTGGTACAAAAGCACTGCATCTTCAGACTCAAGCAGCGCTCTTCACTGGGAGTAAAAGGACGAGTTATTTCTCTGCAGGAACACGCAAGCCTTCCTTCAGGGTTAATCATGTGCTTATAAATGCATTCCAAAATCTTCAAGTCAGCAACAATCTCCATGAGTGTTAGAGACACGCCCACCGCACTCAAAGCTGGAGACAAAACCAAACCCAGCACAGAAACAGAGACGGATCATCTCCCATGGCCTTACTAATGAGTTTATATTCTTCTGTGAAAAGCTGTGAGAATTACTCTCTTTAATCCTTGAAAGAGTAGTTGTCAAACAGCTAACAGATCATCTGCAGAGGAATGGCTTATTTGCAGAGTTTCAGTCAGGTTTCAGAGCTCATCACAGCACAGAAACAGCTTTAGTGAAGGTTACAAATGATCTTCTTATGGCCTCTGACAGTGGACTCATCTCTGTGCTTGTCCTGCTAGACCTCAGTGCAGCGTTCGATACTGTCGACCATAATATCCTATTAGAGCGATTAGAACATGCTGTAGGTATTACAGGTACTGCACTGCAGTGGTTTGTATCATATCTATCTAATAGACTCCAATTTGTGCATGTAAATGGAGAGTCCTCTTCACACACTGAGGTTAATTATGGAGTTCCACAGGGTTCAGTGCTAGGACCAATTCTGTTTACATTATACATGCTTACCTTAGGCAGCATCATTAGAAGACATAGCATACATAGTCACTGCTATGCTGATGACACCCAGCTCTATCTGTCCATGAAGCCAGATAACACACACCAATGAGTTAAACTGCAGGAATGTCTTAAAGACATAAAGACCTGGATGGCCGCTAACTTTCTGCTTCTTAATTCAGATCAAACTGAGGTTATTGTACTCGGCCCTGAAAATCTTAGAAATATGGTATCTAACCAGATTCTTACTCTGGATGGCATTACCTTGGCCTCCAGTAATGCTGTGAGAAACCTTGGAGTCATTTTTGACCAGGACATGTCCTTCAAGGCACATATTAAACAAATATGTAAGACTGCTTTCTTCCATTTGCGCAACATCTCTAAAATTAGAAATATCCTGTCTCAGAGTGACGCTGAAAAACTAGTTCATGCCTTCATTACTTCCAGGCTGGACTACTGTAATTCTTTATTATCAGGATGTCCTAAAAACTCGCTGAAAAGTCTTCAGCTAATCCAAAATGCTGCAGCAAGAGTCCTGACAGGGACTAGAAAGAGAGAGCAGATTTCTCCTGTTTTGGCTTCCCTTCATTGGCTTCCTGTTAAATCCAGAATTGAATTCAAAATCCTGCTCCTCACTTACAAGGTCTTAAATAATCAGGCCCCATCTTATCTTAATGACCTTGTAGTACCATATCACCCTATTAGAGCACTTCGCTCTCGCTCTGCAGGCTTACTTGTTGTCCCTAGAGTATTTAAAAATAGAATGGGAGGGAGAGCCTTCAGTTTTCAGGCCCCTCTTCTGTGGAACCAGCTTCCAGTTTGGATTCGGGAGACAGACACTATCTCTACTTTCAAGATTAGGCTTCAAACTTTCCTTTTTGCTAAAGCATATAGTTAGGGCTGGACCAGGTGACCCTGAATCCTCCCTTAGTTATGCTGCAATAGACGTAGGCTGCTGGGGGATTCCCATGATGCACTGGGTTTTTCCTTTCCAGTCACCTTTCTCACTCACTATGTGTTAATAGACCTCTCTGCATTGAATCATATCTGTTATTAACCTCTGTCTCTCTTCCACAGCATGTCTTTATCCTGTCTTCCTTCTCTCACCCCAACCAATCGCAGCAGATGGCCCCGCCCCTCCCTGAGCCTGGTTCTGCTGGAGGTTTCTTCCTGTTAAAAGGGAGTTTTTCCTTCCCACTGTCGCCAAAGTGCTTGCTCATAGGGGGTCATATGATTGTTGGGTTTTTCTCTGAATCCATTATTGTACGATCTACTGCACAATATAAAGCGCCTTGAGGCAACTGTTGTTGTGATTTGGCGCTGTATAAATAAAACTGAATTGACTTAAACATCATTAGAACTACAGTAATACAAGTTTGCATATAAAAACATATGATTATTGATTTTTGGAACACACGCGCACACACAGTGTGAACAAACACGGACTTAGAAGTGACCTTGAAGCAAACTGAAGCAGGACTGTGTGTTATACCTGAGATCACTTTCTTATTGTTACGCTTGTCCACGTGTCAATCTTACTTCATTGTGCTTTTCTTTAACTCAAACTGTTAAATGCTCCTGCAGGCCGCTCATACAACGGTCAGCCGTTTTACAGATAGAAAACTAGCTTTGCTCCGACAGCCATAAGTCAACATAAATGAGGCATTTACATAAGTCAGCGGTGCTCTCCTCACCTCCATGATCCTCAAAGTAATCTTCATCAAAGCGCGTTTCCAGCTGCTTATGTCTCCTCCTGTCCTCTTTCATCTCCTTCTCCTGCAGCTTACGAGCGATGGCCTACAACAAAACAACGCAACAGTAAGCATGTCGTCCCGCATCAATATAGAAATGTCCCACTTAGACAAAGGTCATATTTCTTTGGGTGCACGTACAGTAGCTCCCTTCTCAGGCCAATTAGCACATGCTTCGTACACCTTATGGAGCACGTAGGAGGCGATCTGACCCAAGTTAGCTCACTCTGACTAATCTAACACATAAACAGTGTTGCTGAAAGCAGCTCTGTGTCCCCTCTGATTGGGAAACAGAATCTAGGATTTCTCAGCTTTCCCCATTTATCAACAATATAATTGTAATGTTAAAAAAAAAGAAAAAAAAAAAAAAAGGTCATAATTACTTAAAAAAAACCAAAAAATGTGGAAACAAAGGCGCAATGATTGGAAAAGAATGACCCGCCCAAAACAGGAAGACTAGAAACAACTGAGGGGTAGAAACAAGCAGCACTGTCCTCACGTCCACGTCTGCTTCTTACCGCATCTTTCTCTTCTTGCTGTCGCTGTCGCTCTGCCTGTCGGACCAGTTCCTCCTGAATCTCCTGGGCGATCTCGTTATCTTGCCGCTCACTGGGGTTCACATGTGTTGTAAGCATGTACGAAGAGAAGAAGCAGGAAAATGTTACAGCAATAGGAAACTATATACATCAGGTAGGGATGTAATGGAAGAACATTTTTAAATTCACAGCTTTGCTTAAAGATGCATATTTATACTGACACATTTGTTAAATAAGCATTATTACACTTTTTAAGTCTCAATTATTCTGACGACAAACTCACACACTGGTGCTGAAACCGGCTCTGGTACTACACACGTTAGATTGTTGTGTATATAAAGGTTTAAAAACCTCACTGACTTCAACACTGTGAAAATGATACGCTTTTTTGTCACTTACAGTTTTCAGTAATTCTGTTTCATAAGAGAAGTCAACACCCGAACCCTCAGCTTTGAAGTTATCCAGCATGTTGTGAATGATGGTCAGTGCGCCTTAGGCAGGAGCAGGAGGAGCTTAGCTTACTGCAGTGTTGATCTCACTAGCGCCTTGGCTCACTCTCATCTTTGAAGCTGCACGATTTAGTCAAAAACACCATCTGCCTGCAGGGCTGGTGTGTGAAAATCATTACAGTGTGTGCAGACGCACCTGAGTGTGAAATCTTACTAACAGGAGGAGGAGCTTATCCAACCCACGTACCTGGATTTGACCCGAGCGGTTAACGGCTTAGGATGAATTAAAGTGGCACATGTAAAATGGTAAATGGCCTGTATTTGTATAGCGCCTTACTAGTCCCTAAGGACCCCAAAGCGCTTTTCATCCACCCATTCACACACACACTCACACACAAACAAACTGCTGCACCTGAGCGTCTTGAAACAGTACGTGCTGAGAAAGCAGTGATGCTGTTTAGTCCAGTGTCTAAGTGGCGAGTGTGGGATAGACGGCGGTGTGAGCTTGGAACAAGACCGGCAGCACCGGCCTGCATGCATCGGTGAGGCGTCTGGCCTCGCACCCAGGGAGTGCGATCCCTCTACTCGAGCCCTCCATGTTTGTGTGCGTTTAAAATAAGTGGGCTCTGTGAGTCAGCGCTTTCATGTTGATTAAAACTGCAGAGCACAGAGAAAGACTCCAAGTGCCTTTTTGCACACTTGGGATGCAACTCCCACTTTGGACTGAAACAGAGACAACAGAGCTCTCTGCTATGTTCAGGTCAGCGGAGCCAGATTTATGTTTCTGCATCAGGCCACTGTGGTTAGTAAGTGTACACGCTGCATTGCTTTGGACATGCAGTTGGAAGCAGCCCAAACCCCTCGGGGAATATAATTATACATCAGCGGTGACAAAGACACCACATAGACTCCATAACAACTGAAGAAGATCTGTTTATGCCGTTTGTTTCTGCTTCTGCATGTTTATAAAGCAGGATAAAGACTGTGAAAGCATTTTGTAGGTTAGCATGAGTCTCCTAACACAGATATAACATGTCTTTAGCACAGACCTGTTAAGAAGTCTGTTACATCCTACGCCTAATTGATGCATGGCTCAGCAACATGTCCTCTTAAATAATCTGAAAACCAGCTGGTCAGCAGAACCAGCTCCAAACCTCATGATTGCTCCTTGACAAAAACAAGATTGAAAGCATACTGAATGACAGGCTCTTCTCATTTATAACAATAACAGTGTTAAACCTACTCTGAATAATCACTCAGCAGGAGTCACCTAGAGCGCTGCGCTGGCTGACCTCGCTGCTGAAGCACAAATCTGTCTGAGGACGGGGTTTGGGAGTAATTACATGAGATTAGACTAATTGGAAACAGATGCCATCATCAAAGTAACTAATAACGCTCACAGTGAGTACTGCTGAGTAATCTGATGGCTTTAAAAGTCCTCGAGGTGCATCAAGTGCTTTATTTCAAAAACCAAACACATCCAACCAGCAGATTCTTATTTTTCTACTTGGACAAATGTTGCTAATTTATACAACTATAACCAGGCGCATGCTTTTATGCAATTGCTGACTTTAGTATGACTTTTCATTAGCACGAAGCTCAATGAATAAATGTGCTCAATGGCATTATTGATTTTGACTTTTTCAGCAGCTGATCCATCAGAAACGTCTCCAGTAATTACTGCTCTTCTTACATTTAACAGGTGTGTATGAGGCTGACGTGTGAGGGACACCTACATGTCAACGTTCTCTTTCTGAGTCTTGATCTTGGCCCTCTCATCCTCCTCCTCTTGGAGCTTCTTGGCCACCTGCAGGTCGTTCTGCACCAGACGGCTCTTATAGACATTGGAGGCCAAGTGGCTCTCAACTGTGGACACACACACACACACACACGCTTTACTATCAGTGAGATAAAATAAATGTTGAACAGCAGAGTTTATTTACACATCTACACTTCAGCGTCTGAGGAGCACTACTGTTTAGATGATCGGCTGAGGACAAGATAAACGCCGAGGACGCGGCCGTTTCAGCCTCTGCTATTCAACAGAGTGCGCTCTTAGTCACTGAGGAATGAACGTTGGCAGCTGAGGCGTCGTTCCAAGGTTGTGTGACGGCATGTCGTCGACCATAACAGATGAGAAATCCTGCTTGCTGACGCACTTCTAGCACTTTGTAAGCAGAGCATCACTCACTCGCTCAGTTCTGTTTCACTTTGTTATTGATCCGGGACAAAATTACATTTGGCAATTTGTACGCGAGGAGCTCCATAAGGTTTCTGTTTGTGATTGGTGGGATGGAAAGAGGAAACCATGTCACAGCTGTGCCAACATGATAAAGAGTCAAGGGACTGACATCGATTTTTGGGGGGGTTCTCCTAAATGACGCTGTGATTAATTTTTCACGTGCTGACAGCCCATGAAAAAAAAATAAGTCTGAAGGTATAACTGAAGTCACACCGTAAAATGAAGGACATTTATCCACTGCCATGTTTGCCATGTCAACAGCAATCTGGATTCATCTTTCAAGGAAACAAAACGGACTTTGTGAAATCTGTTCACTTCATAAAACACATCCTCTGAAGAGGCCTTGGGTCATTCAGGAAAAGAAACAACGCTGAGCTGTGTGAACATCAGACACACGAGTGGAAATCTGCACGGTGAAAAGAAGCAAACACAGAAACAGAAGATGCCAAGTGCTGACACGGCCTTGGAGAAATGTTTCCATGTGACATTTGGACACTTTGCTGTTCTGCATGCTCAACATTTTGAATGGAAACAAAAGCCAGCTGTATCTGCTCATCAACACAAACTCAATGTGCTTAAAATCTTCTTTTGGGACGCCATCTGCTGATGTGATCCATGAAAATAAAAACAAGGGGGGGGGGGGGGCACTGCATATTTAGAGGACTACTGAAATATATTAAATGGCATCCTCCCTTTTGACTTCCAGGGTCAAAGGTGAAAGAACATTCTGCCAACACAAACCTGATCAGTTATTGTGGCAACAAAGGAGCAAATGGAAATGAGCCTTGGTTGTAGATCTCTACAGCTTTAAAAGGGCAGACCCGAGCACAATCACATTCATTACAGCTAATCTGCACTGAGGGTGTGGCTGGATGACATCTGCCTTCCTCTTATTTAGCAGAGCTCGTGGCATAATTTACCCTTATATGGTTTTACAATTGAGGAAACAAAAAGACAAGCTAGTGTCCTCTACAGCAGCGCGTTCTCTCGGTTCACACTCTAAACTTAGTGCAAACCAAAGGTTCACCAGACTCAATAATAATACAGCAGTGGCCCATCTCTGATGCTTCTTGGGGTTTTTTTTTTTAAACTAAATGCACAGAAAGAACCTGAAAAAGACGTTGATGTGAGATTTCAACAACTTATCTTGATGCAATTACAAAAAAAAAAATAATAATAATACAGCAAATGAGGGAACGTAGCCCTCTATAATGACTCTAATTACTTGCATATGTGCTCACATTAAAGTACCAGCTAGCGTAAAAGGAGACACAGATGCAGTGTGTTCAGCTCTACAATCAGAGCTTTCTGTGCTACAGCTGCTGCACACAAAAAAGCCACATCACTGCTCTGATACAGAGCTTTGTGGCGTCCCGCAACATGGCTCGACTAATTGTGTACCAGGGTTTATACGGGCTTAATCAGACTGCAGCCACTGACACCGCGCTCTGCCCTGCAAAAAAGCCAAGTGGAGCATTGTGGGCTGCATGCATGCTTTTACTGCTACAAATAAAACATAATTCAAAGCTTGATTTTTAGCAAAGTGATACCAAATGATTTAGGAAAGGAACAATCTGCAGTTACATAAAAAGCCCAATGCAGACAACAGTGCAATAATAAATGGCACCAAGTGTTTAAACAGACTCTCCACATACAGACCTCTCTGTATAAAGTTGGATTTCTGTCACGTGAATAAAGCAGCCAAGCTTTCTTCTGCCTGAACACAGTCAGGGAAAGCAAACGTCTGAAGGAGGGAGCCACTCCTCCGTGAAGGCAGCACTGTTTGTGAAATGCTTGTTTTACCCGTGACACTCCTCAGAAGTACAAACTCATTTTATCAAGAGTCAAGCTGAATGTGAGAATGGATGAGAACCACTGCCTTAAGGTAAAAATACTGGGATTAGGATGAAGAAAAACCCCCAAACATGACTAATGTGTAGATGCTTACTTTCTTGTTCCTGGAGGTTATAGGCCAGGGAGTGGTCCTCCAGCACGGCGAAGTCTCGGCACACTAAAGAAAGGAAGAACAACAGGATTCGTTTAAAAACGAGTGCTGGAAAGTGTAGCAAACGTTACAATCATTCAAACAGCCCCATGTATTCAAACAGAGCTATGCTACCAGGTAAACACAAGCTTGAGGAAGAAGAGACGTCAATTTGAATCGGACTTTTCACGGTTTCCCGCGTTTAACATCTGGAGCGTCTTCCCACACAACAATAAAAATGAATTTAAAGTCTATGACGGAAGGCAAAGTTTCAGAATTCCACCAACAGGGAATCAAATGTGTCACGATACTGAGAAACTACTTTTAAAACTGTTTTTTTTTTTTTTATCCGATAAGCTGAGCAGAGTGCTTCACAATGAACACCACAGTGCAGCACATCATTCTTAGTTACACAAAGTGATTTTAGATCATGTCTGACCTTCTGGAATTGGTTTTTGGATCTGAGATGAACTGAAAGTGAATGAGGAAGCGCTCTCTGCACTCAGACTAAAAAAGCGCTCAGGGTTTTTTTATCTTGACAAGTTATTTTAAGGTGAGAAGAAGTGAGAAAACGTTTTGTTGCTGCCCTGAAGTGCAATTCAAAAGGCAACATATGTAAAGCTCATCTAGTAGAAAACACATCCCAAAGACAGTATAATGAAGCGTGTTTGTATAGCCAAATAAGCTACAGTAAGTAAAGTAAGATTAACCTGAATTTTCTATCTAAGCCGAGTTTTTATGACGCAGGACTTTTTTCCTGTCATTTTCAGGCCTGGCCAAAGACTAAAAGTCCACCAGCCACAATCTCAGCTCTGTAGAAAGAGAAAAAATGTTTTCTTAAAGAAAAAAATATGAACTGCTCATTTTCCATATCTACACAACAAATCTAGAGCAAACTTTCCAGGCTTGGTTTCGGTATCACTGGTGCTGCCAAAAGATTCATCCTGAAAACAACAGTTTCGGCTGGTGGAGTAGGTGGGGATTTCTTCCTCAGAAACCCCCCCCCCAGCACCAAACGCCATCCTGACACATCCACCTGATCCTTCTCAACGACGCACACAGCTCGTGTCTCTTCATGTACATTGCTCCAGATCTTCAACAGCAGACGGTTTCCTGTTAAGAAGAACTAAGGAGGCGGTTTTAGGCCTTTCTCACAACCTCAGCTAAACATGACTGTGGACTTAAAAGTTCTGTCAGCGTAGCTTAACTACCCCTACTTAGCAGCAGTACCATAGCATCATATAAACAGAATATTCTGTCATGGCTTCATCCAACAGAAAGCCTTCAGCAGTGTGGAGCTGACACCAGATCGCTTCAACAAAGCAAAAGCAATCTGGCATCATACACATTCACCAGTGTCGATCAGTTTGTGGAGCTCTCTTCCTTACCCACACACGGTCTCCTCACCCCTGCCAAGCTTATAGCCCAAAGATTACTTCATCCACATGAAATATTAATAACCAGTAACTGCCTGTGACTGTGTGACTGTAGAGATCGCTGTGAGGGAATCGATCACCGTTAGGCAAACGCACTTGATAAATCATCCAAACTGCCTTGTTGTGCACGATGGCTAATGACAGATGCTTTGAAGGAGGATGACACCTCCACCTCCACCAGGCATTTTCTCAACCATATGCTTAATCTTCTTAGCAAAGAGATTGTATCGTGGCTGCTGCAGCTTTAAGTGTCAACAGTGCTTCAACAGTTGCTTTTAAACAGACTTCAGAAGAATTCAGCACAAGTGAAAGAAGGGTTACAGCTGCACTCACGGTTTAGGTTTTCACACCATCATTCATTTCAGGACCTGAAATAGAAAATAGGTCTAACATGTGTGCACTATGCAAATAGATGGACACTTCTGCGTTTAATAAACCACAAGAACATCTAAATATAAGTAAATATTTCAAGTTCATTTCTGCACCTCATTGTTTTTACTGTTTTCTAACTTTTACAGCAGTTTTGTAGAGTCCATCCCTTCCCAATGCAGACTAGACAAGCAGTGCAGGATTCTTCTCTCTCTGACCAGAATAACAAACATCCTTCCCAGCAGCTGCTTCACACTAACAGGTCCTTCCCACCAGCAAAGCATCCCATCCATAATGCTTTTCCATACAAACACCCCCGTTTCCATTCTGCTTTTCAAATCCACAAACAATAGCAGACCTAGTTCTGGGTGTCTATGTGGCAAAGAGCTCGTGGGATTCATATTCTGAACAGTCATAACAAGCAGGAGGAAATGGCACCAGAGAATATGAGACGGGGGCAAAACAACAAACAAAATTCAAACAGAGCTTGTGTTCAAAACTCTGGCTGGACCACATACCTTAAAACAGGAAAACAACTCAGGTGACAAAGTTACAAGTCATGTAAACACAGCAGCTTGCCACACAGCACATTTCACCAGCCCAGCACTGTGTTTAATATGAGGAGGATCTCACTGTGTCAACATGTACACAATACATAAAACGGTGTTTCCCACTGTAAACTTGTCTGGATGACACCTGCACCCAGACTGACCATCTAACTCCAGCCTGAAAAGACCAGTAAGTGTGCTAGCATCCACTAGCAGCGTGTGCTAAGAGCCACATTAGCCGTAGTGCATGAGACAAACAAATAAACACCTGCGTTTACTCGGTTAACATTAGCCTCGCTAGAGTTATCCTAACGTAACAGGCTGGCTGTTTAAGAGCTAGCTTGCTTTATATTTTTCCAGGAAACATGTTATGTGGACATTACCCTCTTTCACTCCAGGTAGTTTATTCTGGTCGATGCTAACGTTACATTCAGCCATGTTGTCACGGATAATAAGTAAAAAAAAGAAAAAGAAAAGAAAAAACCCGTTGACGGTGAATTACACTTCAGCGTTTCTTCCGAAGGTTAACGGCAGCCTGATTGATCGCCTTTACTCATAAACCCGATTGATGGTTCAGGTGCTGGACGACCCTTTGATTAGTTTCGGTAACCACCCTCTCCTGATACGTCGCCGCTGTAATTGCCAGGCTGTTACTCTGCTGTAGCTAGCCTGTCAGATTGCTAGCGTCCCTCCCTCCTACACCCGGCCAACGGAGTAAGAGGATACTTCCTGTCTACATTTTTCAGAATAAAAGACCAGCTTTCGCAAGACTTGCGCAGGAAAAATAAATCAATTCAATTTAATTTAATTCAATTCAATTCAATTTTATTTATATAGCGCCAAATCACAACAACAGTCGCCTCAAGGCGACTCTCACACACACTCAAATAAAAAGAAAAGAAAATCAAAGTGAAGATTGTTCAAGAGTTCCCTTATTTATTTATTTATAAATATTAATTAAAAATATTTATATATTCGTGACACAATAAATAAACAAATACAACTGAACCATACTACTGACTACACCAGACCTACATGCTTACGAACTTAGCCCAGCAAGTATAACTTTAACCTTTGACTGTGCAAAAGCCAACATTTACATTTAGCTTTATACTTTAGGTTTTTTGAAGTGTACCTTTATCAGCCAGCTTCCCAAATATTTATTAAATATATTATTGAACTAAAAGAAACGTTTAACGAAGCTCTCCATTGAGGTAAAAAAGTCTAAGAATACACTTGTGTTTCGGAAACTGAGCCTATTTGAATTTAAACCCTTACATTATAAACAGCTGAAATGCATCACCAAAATAAGCTAGTAATAATTGTGGATTTTTCTAAACTTGGCATGATTAGTACACGAAAGTGCTGCAGTTTTAAGCGTATATTTTCATAGTGATCATTACAAGCCAGCAGCATATGATACAACTGCTCCGTTTATAAATTCAGGGACACAAGAATGCACTGCTGGGATTAACGTTTGCTTTAAGCTGAAATGTGAGTGAGCACACTTCCGGTTGGTTTCTAACTACTTGCGGCTGACTTACGAGAGGCTTTGAATTGACGCAGCCCTCTTCTCGAGGTTCAGTTGCTGTAGACGTGTGCTGCATGTGCAGCTTCGGAAAGTCTTCACCACGAAGCAACCGTGGGTCAACACTACGGTCCACGCGGGCAACGATCATGTGTGGGAACCGTCAAGGCAGACTGAGTGAATGGATCCGCATTTACACGCGTCATACCTTCTATAAAATACACGCTCACTGCAGCTGCTCTTTTGATTATGGTAATCTAATTGCTCCCTCTGGTGTTCAGCTCTACCACAACCGCTTCCAATTGACATAAAATCCCTAAAATAAGTCGATGGTAGCGGTCCATTTGCAGATAAATCAATGGGATTGTTTGTGGTCGGCGTGCACAGACGGCTTCCTTAAGTGATGCTTAAGTAAAGCAGTTTTACTGTTTAGTTTTTCAGTGAAATACAGTGAGGTCAACAAAGGCCTGACCTCTGCTGTTAAAGATGAAATAGCACAGAAGCTGGACTGAAGGCTGTGGGGCTCTGAGGAGTGCTTTAACTGCTTGGACTATGCTGTTACAGAGTTACGAATGCATCATAAGGTCTTTAAGTGCATCCAAATGATATTTAGTTGGTGTGAACAGTGACTGCCTCCTGCAGACTCAGTAGCCTAGTTTCAGTTCTTTATCAGTACATTTGGTTTTCATTTACACGACAGACCCCGAAGATCCCCTCAGCACAGTCTTTCCTGATTCTTTAGCTTTCGTGTTTGTAGTCTCTTTATTTGTGTATTTAGAAGATGAGTGCAAAGGAGCGAGATTGTGAAAACCCCCTGTGTGCAAGTCTCATCCCAAAGGACTCTTATAATAACAGCCAGATTTAGCAGGTTCAAGCAGCTCATTTCCCTTAGCCTGCACAAACGCCATGTGCGCTCCTCTGGCTGACGTATGAAATGTGATTTCCTTGATTCATAGAGTAGGATACGGTAAAATGGGAGGTGTGGGATGTTTGGCGTTGCCTCAGTGATGGATGCTCCTTCACCTCCAAATCAGTCCTGAAGCCAAGATTGAAGAGCCCGTCTCTGGTTATGGTGCACTTAAGGACCGAATCAATTTACTTGCCACTCTTTCCCTAGGCCAACCCACTCCTGTGTACCTATTTTAGGAAGCAATTAAAGTAAAAGAAAAAGACTTGCGAGTGCCAAGAACATCTGATTCTGGTTCACAACCAACAGGTTGATTAATAGCATCCTCTCTTTTTGATTTACCCGTGTCAGAGTGATGTAGGGTTTCTTGGCCGCACGTCCGCGTCAGATCGCTGTATTTCATTCAGACGATTCACAGGCCCCGTGAGAAGGTGGCTCAGTGACGAAGTCCACAGTGACGAGAGGTGAATTTAGTAATCAAGGGGCCGACTGGCCCCTCCTCCCAGCTCGTAGAAGTATAAATATATTGACGGGATGGTTTTAAGCGAGTGGACATCTAGCCTTGCCCGAAGGAGTGCTCACAGTGCGAAATTCGCTTGAAACATTACATTGAATGCCATGGACAGGGTTACAGCTGTGAGCTACTGTTTAGGACTCCTGAGTTTGTTTCTACTGCTCAATGTAGACGGGAGGAGCATATTTAATCCAGGTGAGTGTGCAAAACAGCACATTTTATTTGAATTAGAATGCTAAATGCATGCAACTGCTGATTAAATGGTTCGTCTATCAGTACAGTTTTATCAAATTTCAACATATTGAGAGATAATAAGCATATAACTCACTGTGTGTTTGCTTTGGTACATCCAGGAAACCCTGCTTTTAGTCAGAAAGAAGACACAGATTCCCAGAGCAAGATTCTGGCACTATTACTGCACAAAAGCTTGGTCCCAGTGGAAAAGGATGATCCTCTGGGTGAGACCTAGAAACAAATGCCTGTGATAACATGCACAGGTACATTTCTGCTTTGGTTAACTGGGTCTCCTTTCTGCAGGTGTTGAGCTGGCTAATAAATTAGCTGAGATCGAGGAGGTAAGGCTTATTTTAACTGGCACTAATAAAATGTGATTTCGATGTTATTATAATGTGAACAAACTGCTCGTGTATAAATGGAGCAGTCATTTCTTGTTTCAAATTCTCAAAAGTTGTTACAGTAATTCACAAAAACATTGGAAAACCTCTCTCGGTGTGTTATAATCACTTTGATCTGTATTTCTAGCTGAGAGCGCTGAGGGAGGACCTGGAGCTGGAGAGGAAGATTACAGCTAATATGGTAGAAGGCAAATCCATAACAAGGAAACGCGGAGAACGTAAGCTCTAACATTTACAATCATTACACTATAAATATACTTAATATGAGCTCATTGTACAAAATGCTGTCTTTTTGCCTGTAGCCTGCTTCTGGAAGTACTGTGTTTGAGACGGATGCAAGAGGAGGACGACCACTGTGAAATCTTGCTGCAAAGCCCAACATAGCCTTAAAACTCAGACTAGCAGTAGTATAATCACACTGTATTTATCCCAGCAATATAGAGTTGTAACATAGTTGTTTCATTAATAAAGGTTTCGTTTCACCGTGACTTTACATCTAGAATCTGTAAATAATCAGCCGCTCGCTGGAAATACTTGAGGGTCACATATGACGAAACATTACACATTACTTTACCTGAGTTTTCTTTGCATGTGTGTTTTTGTCGCCCTCCTGTGGTAGAATTGGGAATTACATGCTTGTTTGTTTTTCACACCATTACCTACAAGTTCTATCGCCTCATCACTGCTTATAGAAATGCACTGCTGTTAATTTTACTGTGTAAATAAAATCATAATGTGAATCTGTACTTCTTGTTTTCTTTTTTCCTTTAAAAGTTTAAATGTTTAGAATTGATTTTAGGATTAATTTAGCATCAAAGGGGGAAATAGAAAAAGGCGTTGTTAACACTACTGAAGACTAAATCATTTCTAATTATATATTTATTCTACTGACGTGATGCACATTTGTCAGCTAGTTTAAACTGTGCGAACAGGAAGTGGATGGTGGGCAGTGACAGGCTTTTTGTTGCACATTTGACTGGATTGTTCGGAGGCGAGTCACAAGCACAGTCCAAACAGCGCTGCAGTGAAAAGGTATTAATCATACGGCACACGATGAACTGAGTTTCAGGGAAACCACACTGATGCTAAGCTGGATTTGCTAAAACAGCAAATACAGTGATGACTGCTATAAAATCAGGCGTGCTTTGCACAATATTGCACAGACACAGCATCGGGGGTGGACTGAAACAATACTTCAGGTCAGAGCTTTGACGCCATCTCAGGCCAAACTCTTCACGCCTACAAATTTCTACTTGTGCAGGCTGACCCTGTGTGTTGCTGTAAGAGGTGACACAGCTGTGATATCGCACCGAGTGATTAAAATGTACCTTTACACTACCACAAGCCCTTTATGGTGGCTCATTTCATACAACTATAGATGCAACATTGAGTTTTGTATATTTTGCTTAGTATTTGTGTCTTGCTGCAGGGGACGTGCCAATGTGTGGCCCATATCATAATCAACGACTACAAAAAAGCTTGCAATAAATCCACCAGCAATATATCAGTGAAAAATGATCTAAAATGTAAATAGTTCTGCTTAAATTCATCTGACATAATGGCAGGTTGCAGCTCTTTCCCAATCATAATTGGCTCTCATCACATTTTGAAGACTGCCAAATTATTGTCTTCGGGGACAATTAGCCGATATATTTGGGCCCCTTGCTACCTCCCTCTCTGTTACAGTACTTAACTCAGGTGTTCTTTTGGACAGCTCCTTTAAACTTGATAAACAAGTGTCCTCTGTAGTACAGTCTAGCTTTTACCAACTACGGCAAATCTCTAAGGGCTAAGCATTACATACTGCGAATGGATCTTGAAAAACGTATCCATGCCTTTGTTACTGCAAGATTAGATTACTGCAACTCCTTTACCTGAGCCTCCAATCTGCCCTTCTTCATAAACTGCAACTTGTCCAAAATGCAGCGCTAACCCGGGACTAAAAGGGTTGATTCTATTACCCTGATCCTTGCTGGCCTACATTGGCTGCCCACACAGTAAAATTCGCAGTGTCAAAATAACACTTAGAGTTAAATTTAACACTGGTCCCGAGTCTATTTGGTCCCATTCGGAATTGATGTTAAATTAACTCTTTCTAGTGTTAAAACTTTAGAGTAAAATTAACTCTAAATAGAGTAAAAATTCAACACTGAGTAACACCGCATAGTATTAAATCAACTTAACACTAGTAGTGTCATATTATTTACTCTTAGTGATAAATTAACTCTGAGTAAAATCCCAGATTTTTAACACTGAATTGAGTTATTTGAAATTAACTCTGATGGGAGTTGATGTTACTTTGTTATTCATACACTAATCTAGTGAAAAAGGAGCTCTCATAGAGTAAAATTTTAAATTAATTTTACACCAAGTAGTGTTACTAAAACTCTTCCTGTAGTGTTACCTTTACACTGAATTTACTGTTTTGCAGCATGAAAACATATTTTTTAATAATGCTTTGACATATAAAACAAGTGAGCAAAAACCACAACTAGATAATACATTTAACAGCTTTATTTTTATGTCAGGCTCAAAATATAAAAACATCTCATGTAGTGTATAAAACACTTTACAACAATGAATTTAGTTTGGCATAAAATGGCAATATTGAATGACATACAGGGAGGAATCTGAAGTGCCATACTTCATCTGAAGACCAAATGGTTTGAAGTAACACAGCTCATTTTAGGGCTGGGCGATATGACCCACAATTCATAGCTCGATATTTTTTAGCTGGATGGCGATATACGATATATATCTCGATATTTTTTTTAAAGCCATAAGGTAAGAACAAAACGAGAGTTCTTAGTCAAAGCTGTGTCCCAGATGTCACACAGGCACTTTTATTAACATACAGCGTAGATGTACATGAAGGAATTACTCAAAAATAAATTATCAGCATTTATTAAATAATAATGCTCCATAAATAAAAGAACACAATGTTGTTTTTGTGCATAACAAAAAGCTCACAACTGTGCAGTCAAAATGTAAACTAACAGACTCTGAGCATAATAACAAAGACAGATTTCACAGCTGCTCTGTTCCCAACTTCTACTGCGTGACTGACAGCCTGGAGTTTGAAATCCTCTTTGTAACCGTGTCTCTTAACAGGTGCCATTTATGGTCCTTATACACACACAATACGGTAATATTACGTTGAAGCACAGTACGTATCACTCCGAGAGGCTCCAGACTATGGTAGCCGTAATGCTCCATCAAGCGGTGCAGCTCCGTAGCTTACCAAAGTCGTACTAAAACATGTTTTGACAGATTGCTGAGCGCCGTGTAGCACATAAAAACGGTTCGCGGTCAGTAAGCACAACCAGAATTCATACATAAGGCGCACTGTCGATTTTTGAGAAAATGAAAGGATTTTAGGTCATGAGCCCCTGTGGGCTGCATGTCGTTAGCGCGGTTAGCTCGTTAGTGCGGTTAACTCGCTAACACGTTGACGCCGTCCAGCCCCACGCACGGGGCGATCCGCGGTAACTCGTTAACGGAGATTTGCCGTGTTCATCTTGTTGTTGCCTGCAGGTGAAGCTATGGGGGAGGGGGAGTTGTGTTCAGTGAAGGAGAGGCGAGGCGGAGTAACGCAGCGTAGAGACAAAAGTGGACGAAAGAGAGGCAAACTTGCGGCTCCACAAGTATAATTATAACGTAACATATACTATATCGATATAAAGTATATTGTCACATCTTATATCTCGTATGAAAATATATCGATATTTTTAAAAAACTCGATATATCGCCCAGTCCTAGCTCATTTATGTTCAACACCTTCAGCACCATATTGGGATGCAGTCTGACCCTAAATGCATGACAATGGTCATCAAAACACAGGGTTTCCATCAGTTTTCCGCAGAGCAATACAATGTCATCTTTCACAACAATACTTTTGATCTTACAAAACACCGGAATCTCAGACTACATCTGTACAGATGATAAAGTCAGGTACTCTGTACCATGATGTTTTATCCACACTGGTAGACAACACAGCTCCAATTTTTAAAGCAATTTCTGGACCTTCTTCCAGCTCTCCAAGTGTCACCATCTTTCCTGGTCCTAAAGCTAATCTTTCCAGGCTAAAGGACTCCCAGTGCTTTATTTTATTACTATTATTTTTATTTGGTGTCCTGTAAAGGTACGCTCGCATCTTTAACTTGAGTATGAATCTCAAAAACACTTCCTCCATTGAGGAGACAAAACTATTCACAGTAGATTGGTTTAATCCAGCTGCCCTGAGCTGTGCAACAGCAGAGGCACACATATCCAAAGTCTCTTATTTGACCTTTTCAACTTTTCAGATGTTGTGGGTGTTTCTTCTACATTAGTTGATCACCTCCCCTGTAGTGCTAACTTCTTTAACTGCCACATCAGGGTGTAGATTAACATCAGTGTCAGCCTGTTGGTCAAAATAGTTAACGTGTTTGGTATTTAAATGTTTTCTAAAAGCTGTGGTTTGGATGAACGTGTGCATGTTGTGAAGCATGGTGTTGTAAGATGTGCCAAACACAAAATGTGCTTTAAACAGTTCATCAAAAGCACCAAGTGAAGAGGTAGACTTGCATGGCATTCTTGTCAAGAATAATGAAGAACCGGTGGATGTCATTCTTTTTCACCCCAACAGCCAGGAGGTAGGGTTGAGTGCTGGTAGTGACGGCATCAAGGTGCTCTTCGATATTTGTTCCAGTCTGAAAAGACAAATACAGACAGGCAATAAGAATCAAGTGTTTCTTAAACTGGTAATTCATAACATAAAAATAGAAAAGAAACACAAACCTTCTTGAAGACCTTTCTGCTTGAGAAGCTGACACCTTTCCTGGCCTCTTGTGACCCTGACCAGATGCTGGAATCAGATGTAATAGCAATACAATTGCTGAGAGGTCACTGTCCCAGCCTGCAAAAATATTTGTTTTTAATAAAGTTGAATCATCATCAACAACACATTTCAATGCATTGATAAAATGTTTGAGTAGACCCAAAAGACAAAAGGGACAGCTGTTCTGTGACAAACATTATATATGCTGTGAATGTGCTAATCAAAGAAACAACAGCTCACCAATGTCAGCATTAACTTCAGTGGCATCCTCAGGAGAGTCCGCTGCCAGCAAGAGTTCTTTCAGGTCACTGGTAGAAGGAAGCTTTCTGCCTTGTTGGATAATCGTCCTTTTGAATGTTGTTGGCCACCTCTCCAGCAACCTGCCTGATACATCCTCACCAAACATCAGTACAAAATCCTGAAACATTGTCAAAGTAATGACAAATATTCACCAAGCCTTTGATATCTTTGAAACGTGGAAAAACAGACAGTATGTTGCTTGACAGCAGGGGGTCAAGGACCATGTTGTGTCGATAAACAAATGTCAACTTCATCTTCTTGACTGTCTCTTCATCAGCTGAATGTTTCATCAGAGAGATTGTATCCTTGCACTCATCCTCACTCAGCACCTTCTCTGTAACAAACTGCTCGTCTGACAGTCGGTCCACCACACTGGTCTTCACCCGATGATCCATCTCCTGGTGCTAGACAACATGAAATACAGATTTATCAAAACTAATAACAACATTTGATAACCATTATTAATACAGAAGCACAGTTTGGAACTGTATTATGTATTTCCACTGAATTATAAATGTTGCCTCCAGATGAGAATCGCCTCTCTTTAGCAGTGCATCTCTGGCATGGTTTTAACCCTCCAGGCCAAGTACCCAGTGCCACTCTCGCCATCATAATAATGTTCCTTGGAGAGTGCCATGTACAGACATTTGGTTTATTCATTTATCAGTAAGTTATGTAACAATGAACAGTTGATAAGGACATACATTTTAGCAGGATTTAAAATGTTTAAATGTGATTTTAGTTGTATCAGTTATTACTATGATCTACTTACATAGCCATTTTTGGAGTCACTGAGGTAAAGGGAAAAGGTTACAGCTCCTCTGGCATACATTTCTTTCACCTGTCGTGGTGATGATGTACTGCAAGATCAAAAGGAAGAGAACTACTCAGCTTCCCTGGAATTATTAGAGACTTAAAATAATTTGAAAATGATAGTAAAATCACAGGGCCAGAAATAAATTACCCATTTTTTTCTGTCATGTCAGCTACCGGTATGTTGACCATTTTTCTTCTGGTTTCATCCACCAGGGACTTGGTCTGATTGTATTCATTTATTATACGTTCTCCACCAGGTTTGCTGGTGAGAATCGATTCCACCAACTGGAAAACACAATAAAAAACATTCTACATGTTGATATAACCACTGCAGTTCAGAGCAACTGTGGAAATCTGTTAACTCTTACTTGCTTAGCTTCTGCATCCAGCTGCTGACGTTTCCTAAAAGGGCTGTCTGAAAGGATGACCGTATCCTGTGAATCTGATGAATGTGGCGATGATAACTCAGACGGCTCACGAGACACTTCTGCAGCAGATGTTTCCAGACCTCAAAAACAGGAGCAAAACAAATCAGTTTGCATGGTCCCTCCATAGACACATTTTATAAACTCTCTTTAATAAACAAATGACATCCAGTGAAACACACATCACTCAAAAAAAACTGTTTCATATTTGATGGTTAGTACCCCGGTTGAGGGATCTGTTACTATATCCTCAAATACATCATCATCCCACTCAGTCCCTGAACTATCAAAAACCTTCACTCCTTCTGTTACAGCTGGCACACCAAATTTTGCAAATGCTGGAAACAAGCACACAAGTTTGTGTAAACAAAAAGATTACATGACATCTAATGTTTTGTAGCCTAAAATGAAGATCATTTCAAGATACTTTTTCAAAAGTGACTCAGATAAATAAAAACTAAATTATTAAGCACCACTAACATGCTTGATAAGTGGTAGATTAAAAGGAGTGACACTCACATTATACGGTTTTTCCACTAAATATACATTCATAGCTAAGATGATTCCAAAACGCAGATCATTTTCAATTAATCATAAAATGCAGTTTGAAGAGACTAAATAACAAAAAGAACTTAAAGCACCTTGAACACCTTTTTTTTTAAATACAATGTTGGTTTCTTACCAGCAATCAAAAACTCCTTAAGGCTTGGCTCAGATACTCTAGCAAATTTCTGCACACCTCCCAGTTTTGCTTTAAGCAGCATGCTTCCTGTAGACAGACATTTCTTATAATCAGTGCTCTTCATTGAACTACAGTAAACAGAAAATGTGAATATTAAAACAGTCCCATAAATACCAGTAAAACAGCCTTGCATTGTTATTTCTTACACTGTATGTTACTTTTATTTCAGTGTAGCAAGGTGTTTCAGCCCTTTGGCTGTAGTTTTTAGCCCTATACTAAATGAGTATTTCACCTACATGAAATATATTCCTCAATACAAAACTAAAATAATTACTAGTACTTTTACCGTTTGTCTGATCTAACTTAGCACTAGGGAGTCAGTATTTTGTTCATCTTTAGTTTAACATACTGAACAGTCTGCTAACCAAAATGGAAAAAGGTAACTTGTGTCAATACCATCATTAGTTAACATCAAGTTAACTCACTACAAATACAAACGCTGTCATCTTAAGTTCAAACTACTAAAAGAAAACATTACAAACTGAATCCTGGACATTTTGGATACTTTATCAAGCTTATACTGCCTGCTGGTTGTAATCCTGTAACTGTAAAATCACTGAAGACAGCCAAATTGAAATAAGGCAATAACCTTACTGAAAATGACTTCTATATCTAGGTATCCAAAAAGAAGTGAAAGATATAATATTAGTGTAAAATGTTAATTAGTTAATGCTTGCCTTACATAATTTAAAATGTAACAATAACAAGCAAACTGCCCGCACACCAAGGTTAGCCAAAATGCTAGTTAGCTAGCTAATGTTAATATGTAGCTCCCAACACATGGAGATTTAATTTAATGGAATTTCGAACATTCTAGAACACAACACAATCACCACTACACACTGAAATAAATTTTGATAACAAGCCTTACAGTCCAACACTGATATCAGTCAACTTTTTTAGCTAATTAACAACCTTACGTTAGCATACAGACAGTGTCACATTTGCTTCTGGTACAAAATGAAATATATAATAAACATGGACAAAAGGAATGTAACCTTATTTTAACGTGCTACCTGTGTTTAAAATGTCAAACTGTTGGTTTAATAAGTGAATATGAACAACTCGCCGTCTAACTGACCTGAAGAAAATGGCGTAGTGAAAAATCCTCTGGGTTTGAAAAGGAGTCTGTGGTGGGAGGAGCTGACGCTGCGTCTTTTAACTCCACACTGGGGGGCGTTTTGCTCCAGCTGTTGTTATAATATGATGACTGTATTAGAGCAAATACACTTTCACACTGCTGATTTAACACTGGGAAATTTACTGTGCATCAAATATCGGATTGATTTTAAGATTTTATTGCTTACATTCAATTCAATTCAATTTTATTTATATAGCGCCAAATCACAACAACAGTCGACTCAAGGCGCTTTATATTGTACAGTAAGGAAAAATCGTAAATAATGTTGCGCCTTGCTATTTATCTGAACTTCTCAGCCTGTATACTCCTAGGAACGCACTTCGATCAAATGACCTTGGTGAAACCTGGGTCCGGCTAAAACCAGAGGTGATCGTGCCTTTGCTGCACCGAACAGTCTTCCAGCTGATATTCGCTCGTCGGAATCTATTCAATCTTTTAAAACACGATTGAAAACTTATTTATTTGATCTTGCATTTTCAGTTAGTGATTTATCGGTTGTACACTTTGTACTTTTATTACCTTTTGTATGTAATTTTAACCTATTGTTTTACTGGGTTTTTGCAGTTGATATTTCTGTGTTGAACTTTTACACTAAGTGTGAAATATTTGTTTTAACATAGTACTCCCGGGTTAATTAGTGCATTGTTTTATCTGGGAATGTATTTATACTCTACTATTGTACCCATATGCAATTAATTTTATTTCATATTTTATTACTGAGAAGCACTTTGATGTACCTCTGGTCTTTAAATGTGCTATATAAATAAAGTATTGATTGACTGACTGCTAGAACAAAACATCTGTCCCAAGCTAAAGACTCTCATTGCACAGTTTCCCTCTCTGCTTCAGAGGATTGTGATTCTGACTGTTAACCTCACACTTTACAGAAATGTTGTACAGAAGGACAGAGTCTTACAGTATGAGCTCTAACCTGAAAATGCTTGTACTTGAGATGTTCAGCACTTTGTTTAAAAGCGCTTTATAAATAAAGTTATTATTATTATTATTAAAACACAATTAGAGTTCACCCACTAATCTACCAATGTGAACACAAGTATGCTTTACTCGCTTTTATTAATTTAGTAACAATACACTTAGTACATGCACAAAACGGCCAAACTTTCCTGCTGCAGATATGGCCGTTATCTGTTTCTGTCCAGCCCATGAGCTGCAGTACACAGGAAATGAAACAGCACCCTCTGTGTCAGTCAACATTTGTGATGGCAGCTTTCAAATGGAAAATATCATAGAAAACATGCCTGAATGTGTCAACAAATAGCCAACCAAATGTTGCACATTGGGAAAGTCAAACTGAACAAAGTGCATGAAATGCTCTGAAGACTAAGATGACATAAGTTTTACATTAATTTGCAGCATTAAAGTATCCAGAAAAGTGAGTCCAACGCGCCGGTAAATAAATCAAAAGTCATAATGCTGACGTTTTCTTCCTAGCCATTTATCGCTGAACTCAAGGCCTGAGCAGCATGAAGGATGAGATAATGTCTTTGGTGCAGACGTCTTGGTGAAGCAGGGGCTGGATAGTGTGACAGACAGAGAGTGCGCATCTTTTAAACACGGCACTAGAGAGAGGAGCAGCAGGCAGCACGGGAGCAAACAATCCGTGATGGATCTTTACTTCAGAGGTTAGTCAAATGTTTATGTTGGTTTTCCACCCCACGTTCAATCCTTCTGAAATGTATCTATGAAATAACATCTTTAATTTTTTTTAAATATTTTCATAATTATTGCTATTACTACTGTATTTATAATTATTTGGCTACATCATTAATTCAGTTTAAGCTCTTAATGCCTCATATTTGATACATGAAAGCTTTTGAGACTTCAGTCATCAGTTTTTTCTCCCTGAAAAACCCAAGTGCACAATTTATTTTAAGCAATAAATTGCAAAAATATAAAATATATATGAAAATAAACATTTAATTGAAATATCAGAAGGTTCAATAAATGCTCCATGTTCAAAACGCTATAATGGCTCAGGCTTTAGGGGGTGAAGTTTTCTTTTATACAGATAAAATAACTAAAATGAGTTATTAAAATCGAAATAAAGAAAAATGTGGACTCTCATTGGCTTTATTTTTACTTCCCAGGCACCACGTGGATGATACTCTTGCTCTTTACGATTCCAGACTTTACCCACAGCAGTTCTTGCCCCAGCAGCTGCCGATGCAGCCCTCAAGGCGCTGCCATGTGTATTGGCTCCACCATCACCGATATACCGCCTCTGCCTCTCCACACATACCTGCTGCAGCTCAGTGTTACAAACATGAATGTCCTAAATGAGCGAAGTTTAGCAAATCTGGACCTCCTGCTGCGTTTCAGTCTCATAAAGAGTCATCTACACACCGTCCATCCTCGGGCTTTCCTCGTAGCTCCCCAGCTCAAGTCTGTCAAGCTGTCATCTAACGATCTCTCGACCCTTCCTCCTCGAGTGTTCAGTCCACTTGCTACTCTTGAGCAGCTGCATCTAGATGGGAACCAGTTTGAGAACATTCATCCAGATATGTTTGAAGGACTGGGCGGGTTGCAGGATCTGGACCTAAGCCGCAACAAACTCAGGAGTCTTGATTCAGACATATTTGAAGGACTGACCAACCTCACCTTTCTGAATCTTGGAAGGAACTTCATAAAGAAGCTTCCTCCTACCATCTTTCACTCCTTGACTAAACTTCAGCAGCTTATACTCTATTACAATGAACTAGAATTTCTAGAAGCTGGCATCTTTGACAAACTCATCAACCTTGTGGAACTAAAACTCCATCAAAACCAGATTGCCAGCCTTCCATCTAAAGTCTTCTGGCCTCTGGGGAACCTGAAAAACCTGACCTTATCCTCCAACCAACTTCAGGCCATCCCAGAAAAGAGCTTTTACAACATGCCAAAGTTGGTCAAACTCACCATTTACAAGAATCCACTATTATCTCTGCCAGATGAGCTGATGGGTCACATGCCCGACATGACAGAGTTTTATCTATATGCCACCAACCTCATCACGGTTCCTGGAAATTTGTTCGCTAACATGTCTGGGCTGCTTATGCTGAACTTCCATTTAAATGACAATCTGAGGGACCTTCCACCAGATGTTTTCTGCTGTCTTCCAAACCTTCAGAAGCTCTCGCTAAAATCCAACAACCTCCATTATCTTCATCCCCAGCTATTCTCCAAACTAACCACCCTGAAGAAACTTCACCTCAATGATAATAAGTTGTATGGCCTACCAGAAGGTATCTTTAAGGGTCTTGGAGAGATTCTTGAAATTTTATTGAACAATAACAACCTTAGCAGTCTTCCAGGAGATATTTTCGTGTCTCTTCCAGCTTTGATGAATCTGACTCTGAGTGGAAACCCCTGGCATTGTAATTGTGCTATCAGAGGCATTGCAAGATGGTTGAGACACAATGAGCATGTGCTTTGGGACAGAGATGACGTGATGTGTCACACTCCAGTCTACCAGCTGCTGCGTACCGTTGGCTCGCTGCGTGATGAAGAGTTCAGCTTTTGCAGTGCTACAACAGCCAAGAGTTTTCCTCTACAAGATTTGAACCGGTCACCAACACAACCACTCCACATGTTGTCAACCTCTGGACAAACATCAGCTTTAACTTCCATAACCACACCCCCCACAATGGCTGCTCAATCTAAGGACGCGGCTATCCAAACCACTCAAGGAGCTACCCAAAAAGTCCCTGACAAAATAACCACTCAGACTGTAAAAGCAACCACATCAGATGATACAACACTCTCAGCATCACTTTCCACTGAACTTATTGGTAAATTTGCTCGGAACATGTCACCTCCTTTTTATGGCATATTGGTGATAGAACCGGGGCCTGAGTTTGTCCACCATAGCCATCAGAAAGGCTGGGTGTATGTGTGGTTTCTGCCCTCACACACGGCTTTGGCTGGGTTCCTCATGTTCTCTCACATCCTTCTACTAGCTGCAGGGTTGTCGCTTATTCTTGCTACCATGTATGGCATGTATCGCCTCCACAAGGCCATGTATAAGCTAAAGGCTGAGTGTGCTCGTAATGAGGCGTAGCGCTGGCTTATCGGGCTGGTGCACAACTAGATAAACGATCCTCTTCTAGCGGTTGACAATTACTGTGTTTGTTTTCTCTGAACACATTTCCTAATATTAGGAAATTAACTAATATCTGTCAATAGTCAGCATACAGAGCAAATATTTGAATGCTCATCAATCAAATGGGAAGATTTTAGGCCTATTTTGAAAGTGGGTAGCTATGCAGACTGCTAAAGTCCTGTCTGTTCATGTCCAAATTATTCAAATTAGTACCCAACACTGGTAAAAAGATTCATGCTATGACGCACATATTCAAACTCTTTAAAAAATATTTTGGTGTAATTATGATAATAATGATAAAATGAGAGGATTGTATAATGCCTTATATACATATATCATTGTTTATTCTATAGTCATACAGTTTCTGTTAAAGCCATAGACAGCCACTGAAGAGTCCACCTGTTGTTGACCACTGTTTCTTTTTCAAGTATATAAAGTGAAAACCTGGTTTCTTCCACTTGTCTTTTGCTTTCACCGTGTCTCGAGTCATACACACTGATGCCTGTGCTGTATTTATAAATGTAGTTTTATCTACTATGCCAAGACTACAGTGCTTCAGCAGCTTATAGATAACACACGTCAGTGTTAAAGCTGCATCTCAGGGGATTTGTTTCCCTCCAGTGGTGGATACTTGAAACTGCAAGAAGAAAGGGAAGCGCACGACTGGACAGTGTCTACTTTTATATTTGTGTTATTTACAGATGTTTATTTCAAAATGTTAAAGCTGTGTGTGTCATCTGTTTGATCAACATCTCTATTATTGTGAATTTATTTTCAAGTGACTGGAGCTACACTTTATATACCCAGTGCCTGTTGTGTATTTCTCTTTGTATGGCATTCATGTAATGGACTTTTTTAAAAGCTGGGTTAGGGTTAGCTGTTAGCCTTTTTGTATTTTATGCCATGAAAATTAATGATTAAAGTGTTTTTTTAAAATCTTACACCTGTCCACTTCTGTGATCAAACTGCTAAATATTTGACCGATTAAGCAGATCATGGTCTAGATTTTGGAGTATCTTGTTTAATCCCACAGCACCTGTTATTCGAACAGCTGCTGTAAACAACCATTATTCCTTATCTGGATGTCACTTCCTTTTCAGGAATGTTACAGAAATGTGCTTTCCCAGAAGGAATCACATATCTTTACAGGAAGATTATGCCCTCATCTTTGTAACAACGTTCAAAACAGGAAACACATCTATCCACGATGTCACAAGGTCAGTATGTGTAGCTTTTGAGATGACAAATCCATTTATGAAACGACGCCCCTGCAATTTCACAAGCCTCTGTTATAACCTCAAAAATGTGAACGTACATCCAGCCCAGTTCGCTTTTTAATAACTGTGCAACATGTTTCATTACATAGCCGCTCTTTAATTCTACCGAAGTTTTGACACAAATGTTTTTCACGAGAAAGGAAATAACTAAAGGTGAAGTTCGTACATTTAAAGTTTCATTTGTGACCAGCTAGTCCTCACAGTTCGACATTACACATTGTTCTGTAGAGACTAAACAAGGGGCCATATTTGCCTGCCTGGCAATAATTTTTCAAGTCTTTTAAACCCTAAAAATGATGGCAGATGCCACAAATTCCACGAGAGGTGATTGGACGCTAAACCAAGCAGCAAACAAAAGAGGATGAATTGGTGAGCAGCGCTCAAGTTCATTGCTATGACAACAGGTGATTAGGACTTTCCAGCAGGCTGAGCTCACACAACAGTGGGCACATACACAGGGTCAGCATGGGGAGAGGAAAACTGCAGGGGCACAAGAAATACTGGACCAATGTGGAAAACAAGACTTTAGGAAGAGAAACAAAAACCTGTTGATTCATACTTCTGGGAGGAATGTTTCATTTGTCTATGATAACCTTCTAACTTTGACCGTAATGCCAGCTGGGAGGGATTTCCCAAAACACGAGCAAATGTGGAATTCCCAGAGTCTTGGCTGCAGGGTGGAATTATAATGTTCTTAATTAAGCCCAATAATAAGCTGTTTATTTTATTTTTCAGTCAAACTTTGTTAAAGACAACTGGAATAACAACTCAAATCCTCAAATCCGTTGGTCCTTAGTTTCTGCTCAGTTTCAAACTCGTTTGTCTTCTCAAAAACACAAAAAACAGGCTGTAAGCTGAGTCATGCTGAATATACATATCCTAATATTCCTTTCTAAATCCTCCCTAGAAAACATGCACTCGTTACATCACAAAGAAGAGCAGCTATAACTGTAACCCTGCTCAATTCGGCTTATTTTTTATATATTATGTGTTTTTTCAGGACTCGATTGCATTTCTAGATTTTCTAGAAACTTTCAAAGATTTCACTGAACAAGTTCACATAATAAGGTGAACATTTGATCAGTCTGTAAATCTGTGAAAGGATTTCAAACCTTGGTATCTTCACATGGCTCTGTAACTCACAGTTAAGTGTTTTCAGTTGTCACAGATTGCATGTTCTGGTCAGTTGATTTTATTGATGCAGTCTCAGGTAAGTTCTTACAGTCTTATGACTGAGAACTTCAGCACTCACAGTTACATGTGTAAGTTTGTAATAGTGCATTTAAAGCATTTCTTTAAATGCTCTCACCCCAACCAGTCGCAGCAGATGGCTCCGCCCCTGCCGGAGGTTTCTTCCTGTTAAAAGGGAGTTTTTCCTTCCCACTGTCATCAAAGTGTTTGCTCACAGGGGGTCGTATGATTGTTGGGTTTTTCTCTGTATGTATGATTGTAGGGTCTACCTTACAATATAAAGCACCTTGAGGTGACTGCTGTTGTGATTTGAGGCTGTATAAATAAATTGAATTGAATGCTGAGGAAAGGGAAGTGCTGAAGCTTTTCTAACTGCTCCGTAATATTAAATACTGTATACCGGTCCTCACTCATAAGTTGACATTTCTATGGTTCAGCACCATTAAACTGGTTTATCTGGATTGAAGCTGAGCACGCTGGTTTTCCTGTTTGTTCTCACAGGCTCTTGTGGATGAAGGAATTTACTGTTTCTCCACAAACTGGTGTGCAGGTAGGTGTCCCCAGCTGTCACAGGCTTGAATCCAGATAAGTGTTTCTTTGTGGACGCGAGTGGATCAGGCAGCTTTGTCCACAGGTAGGACAGGCAGGTGCAAAAACACGGTGAGCGGGTAATCTTACTCAGGAACAAGAAAACATGCTTCACCTATCAGGAAAGTTCAGTCTCACTACAACGTGACAATTTTAGTTCAACAATCCAGTGAGGAATAGAGAGGAGAAAATCAGACATGCCACTGGCTACTAGGGCAGCCACGCCCATACCTGTGAAGAGCACCCAATACTAATACTAGTACTAACTAAATGTCAATAATAAACATATGCCATGGGTTTCCAGCAGGAAATTCTTTTTATCCTTAACTCTTTTACTGAAAACTGTAGAATTAGCAGGATAATAAACTCAGACCATTTTGCATTTAATCATTAGTTATTGATTGATTCTTAAACTCTGGGTGTCCCCCCCCCCCACCGAGCCTGTCTCTCCCAGAGGTTTCTTCCTGTCAGTCTTCCCGTTTTTCCTTGCAATTGTTGCCAAGTACTTTCTCACAGGGGTGCATCTATTTGATGGGATTTTTCTATTATTGCAGGGTCTTTACCTCACAATATAAAGCACCTTGAACAGAAGAACAGAAAATGCTATCTTGTCATGCAGTCTTTTGGGATGCTAATTTAGAAGCTATTGTACACAGAATGTGGGACAGATTTGCTTTATAGTAAAATATGCAAAACTAAAAACATACAATAGCTCTCATGTGGGAGGTATGTAAATCAAATCAGTTATAAAACACAATTATTTATGTTTCAATATTGCAATATTCTGCAAATACCAAGTTTTTAGGACAGTTTCGTGCACTGAAGCAACATCTGCCTTTAGATTAGCTCCACCCTCATTATCTGTTTCCAGTAGTTTCCTGAGTGAGTTTAAAAGCTAAAAGCTGCATATCACTGGCAGATCAGCGCCATCTTTTTCACCCAAAAACCAGAAAACAAGCCAAATTTAGCACTAAATCACATAATAATTCCCTTTACTGTTTGTGATATCAAAGAAACCGTTCCACTCTGTTTTGTAACAGCGTGGGATTCGTCGGTGATACTTGTTTGACTCACATGAGGAATATGCAAGGAAGGCAAGGAAGGCAAGGAAAGCTTGGTTGCTTAATTCTATCCAGATGTACTAAATGCTAAAAGTTGTTCCTGAACTTACCAGCACAAGGCTTTCATTATGATATGAAAATGAAAATAATAAGAAAATGAATAGAAAAGTTTTGTTACAGCAGCGAGAGTGAACGCAAGCATGCCGCTCATTCAGTTTGTTTGTGGGTGGATTGTGTTACAGTCTGTCCCTAAAAGTGGATTTGGGAAACCAAACCCATCCATTTACAAGCATACCATGAATGTCACTCCAAAGATATGTGCAGACCATACTTTGCACACCCAAGCAGACACACAAACAACATTGCCACAAACTAAAAACACAAAACAATCTCCATTGTTCTGTCCAGAGCCACTTGTCACCCTTCCTGTAACCTCTAGCACACATATACATTTTTCCTTGTCCATTGACAAAAGAAACTCGAGACATTAAAAAAAAAGTGTCTTTGCTAAGATGAAGCAGAGGCCAAATACCCACATAAACACAAAATCAGTTCAGTCCCAGACTGGTACCAGAGGGTGGGGCTTCTGCTGGTCTGATCCCCCTCCACCACATTTAGAAAAAAAGAGTGAGTGTGTGTGAGACACCGAGGGGGCAGGGGGCAGCCAGGAAGCTCAGAAACAGGATCTACACATTTGTTGTGTGAGACAGAGAGAAAAAAAGCTGACTTATAAAAAGATTTGACTGATGACGAAGAGCAGGAAAATGTGATGGTGTGAAAGTTCAGGCAGTGCTGGAAACTTTCAGAGGATTAGTGAAAGTGAGGAGGAAGGGAAGACGCACATAAAAGAACAGCACACCGACTCACTGTCTCTGTTCAGGGATCGCAGCACGAGAGGTAAGCTCTGCAAAACAGCACGTTGGCCTACTTTGTTCCTTTACTTGACTTTTTCTTTTCTTTTTTAAAAACTTTTATTTACTTAAGACTCAAGATGTGTCCAGTATATTTCTGAGGTAAATGTAACAGGAAACAAACAAGATAAAGACGTCTGTGACAGTAATGTGGAATAAGATATAAAGTCTATGTTACTTTTTCTTCTTGTTATTTTTTAAATATTAACTTTATAATACATTGTATATAATCAGTCATGTGTTTTCATGTGTAAAACAAATAGCTTTTTAAAATGTCATTATTATAAGAGTTACATTTTGAATTACATGACAAAGTTTGTTTTTTATGCCATGTCAGCTGCGTGTTCATCGAAACATGTTAAATAAAACATGAATGAGCTTCTGCAGCTCTGCTCCCACGCTCTTTTCACAGAACATAATGTTCTGAGCCTTTAATTATCGAAGGGAGAAAAACATCTAAGGAATCACTGGTGAACTGGAAATGGTTTAACCATTATATTACAATACAGATCATTTCAGGCTGTCCCAGTGACGAAATGACAGTGGTTTTGGGTTGGACTGAGAGGATAAAGTCTGCCAGAGATGACACATAGTTTAGGTGTTAATTACCTTTTCTTCTCCCTGCTGCTGGCTCCTCTGCTTTTTAATACGGCGAAAATGATCCCATATAACAAAGGGAAGGGTATTCCATGGATACCTACATTTTATTTTTCGGTAGTTTGGTAATTAAAAACCCGTCCATGGCTAAAGTCTGAACTCTGACCTGCCACATTCACAGCAGGAAAGAAAAAGGAAATAATCATGAAAGTGTTCGGTGTTAAAAGAAATAAGAATTATGAGGAATTAAATGAGGTATTATGTTAGTATGGCTAGAAATCATGCAAACGTTATAAAATTGTAATAGCAGTGGAAACAATGACTTCACCTTCACAGCAGGAATCTAGCACCACCTCTCCAACCTTTTAATGAAAACAGAAAAAATGTGTTTAAATGTGAGCAGCTGGGACAGACCAGCATGGATTTTATGACCTTCTGCTTTTGATGTAAAAAAAAAAAAAGGAAGTTAAGAAATCTGATGCCTTTGAGTTCATTTGAAGGATATTTTTATTTTGTCTTTACAAAGTTCCTTCCTGAGAGACACTCTTGTTGCAAACTAATACGTCTCATCTACTGAGAAGCAACAGGCCTGCCAGCGCTCAGCTGCAGGACTGTGAATTTGGTGAATTTGTGTGGAGAAGCAGGTCATGATGCTGGCAAGGTTTTGTTCCAGGAGCCGTCGGTGCCTCTACAAACAGTGAGAACAGCTCAGCTTCCAAACTTGTGCAGGCAGTCTGGCATGTTGAGAAGCAGACAAAACACTGAATTTCATTTGCTAACAAAATATTCAGTGTTCACTTTCAAAAATTATTGCAAAACAAATTATTCAGGCATGAGTGGTTCAAAATTACTGCTTAACACAAATGCTGCATACATGGTTTTGCTGCCAGAGGCCAGCCAAGCATTTAGCAGTCAGTTCTGTTGGTGGGCAGTGCTCCTAGCTACGGGCAACATTGGATTAATTTATGCAAATGCCGGCTTCTTGGATGCAACACAAACTCAGAGGCTACAACATGAAGACACTGTTACTAATTAGAGCTGCATTCAGTAGAACTTTCCTATCATTGTGATGGTTCTGGGAGCAGAGAATCCCAATCTGACATGGAGAGGAGATAAATAAATCATTTTCTTTCTTTACTGCCCTGTAAGCAAAAAGGTTTTGCAATAATAAATCAAATTTCAGAGTAGGTCCAGTGGCGTTAACACACCAGAAATGCAACAATGTCCATTTTCCCTCATGAATATCCAAAGTGGAGCAGTTCAGTTACTTTCGTAAGCAAAAATAACAACGTTTGTGTAACAGCTCCTTTTAATGAGCGTTTGCTGGCCTTCCCTACAGGTTGTACACTTTGTTAATGTCTCCAGACTTCCTTTTCTTAAATATGACAAAAAAACATGGCTCACACTGATTTAGTGACTTTGGCATGCATCAACGTATATGTTTCTTCTATTTTAGGGCAATAATGGAGCTGCCAATGACACTTCCTGTACTCCTACTTCTCATGGCCCTCAGTGTTGTCTGGGCGTGTCCGGATGGATGCCAATGTAGAGAAAGCACAGTCCAGTGCATTGGCCTGTCAAACTTCCCCATGCCGCTGCCGTCATCTACCACCAAACTCTATTTTTCAAAATGCAGTTTTAACTCTCTGGAGCCAGAACACATGATGAATTCGTTGGATTTGTTGCTGATTAAAGAATCTCTTTTGAGGGAAGTGCGCCCTGGCACATTTGATTCAACACCACATATCGGGTCCTTAGCGTTAACTGGTACCCAACTGCAGGATCTGCCAGAAGCCTTGTTGAAAAATCTGCAGAAACTTGAGACTCTGACACTAAGCATCAACAAGCTCTTAGTACTTCGCCCTCAGTGGTTTTCCCTGTTGACCGAGCTTAGAAGACTTGACCTTAGTAAGAATCTTTTCACTGCAGTACCTGTGGAAACTTTTCATCCACTGAAACAGCTGAGCTACCTTTCCCTTTCTGGTAACAAAATTAGTCAGCTATCTAGAGAAACCTTCAAGGGTCTTTCTCAGATCATAACTTTACGCCTTAATAAAAACATGCTACAGGAGCTTCAAGCTGGTACTTTGGATGACCTTGTAAACCTGGGAGAGCTGTCACTACAAGACAATCAAATCACTCACCTCCACCGTGACCTGTTCTCCAAGACTCCAAAACTCCAGAAGCTGTTTCTCTCCAACAACAAGATCACATCTCTCCCAGAAGGGATCTTCCTAAACTTGCCAAATCTTTCCCAGATCTCCCTGTATGAAAACCAGCTGGAGACTCTGGGGCCAAGGGTGTTTGGGCCCATGGCCCTTCAGGAGTTGTGGCTGTATGACAACAAGCTGAGTCGTGTGGAAGATGACACGTTCAGGAACCTGACTCAGTTACGCCTCCTGGTCCTCAGTCGTAACCGGATTAGTTATGTATCCACAGGTGCATTTAGAGGATTGGAACAGCTGGGAGAGGTATCCTTGCACACCAATCTGATCACGACCCTGCAAGCTGGGACTTTCCAGGTGCTACCTAGACTGGTCAACATTTCTCTGGAACACAACTTCATCAAGTCCCTCCCACGTGGTTTCCTCCAGGGTCTGACCCACCTGGGACAGATAGACCTGCGAAACAATTCCCTCCCTAACCTACCACAGGAGAGTTTAGATGCCCTCACTGCATCAAAGGAAGTACTCCTCCAGCAAAATCCCTGGAGGTGTGACAAGGATATTCTGCCACTTAGGGACTGGTTGAAGCAGCACCCATCAAAGGCCAACCAAAGCCTTGTGGTCTGTGACACTCCTTCCAGTCTGAATGGCGAGATGATTGCTTTGCTGGCAGATGAGAACCTGGTATCTCTCAGCTCTACTCAGGAGCCTGTGCTGACCTCAACAGAGAAGAGGAGGAGGCCACATACACCTCCAGCCAAAAGAAGCACTCCCTCACCTGCTGTCAAGACGACCCCCACCTCAGAGTATGAAGAGGTAACCAGCAGTGGACAAGGGAATAATGGAACCATTTCTCGTGATATTTCAATCACCCTAATTGTCATCGCAGTAGTGTGCACCGTCATCATCAGCACTGTAATTATCAGCTGTATTTGCTGGAGGAGAAATAAGAGTGGCAAAGGGAATATAGGCCGTAGGAGTACGAACTCTGTGCTGTAGACTGCAATTCAAACAAAGCACACTAAGAACTTTTAAAGGGCGACTTTGAAGAGTTGGTAATCGAGCCTCAAAGGCACCAGAAAGTTCAGACCTTTCAGTGTCATTCATCAGATTTACCCCTCAGTGTGTCCTCCTGACTGTGCTTCTTTGAGAAAAGAGATGCCATCTTAAATACTAACTGTAACAACAAACGCCTTAACAACTTTTGGCCAACCTGGACATATTTGTGAATGTAAACTGAAACATGCTTCGCTGTTGAGTTAACCCCCCCAACGACTGTTTTTCATTAACAATTGTTGCAGCTTGACGGCTGATTTTGTGCTAACAACCCAACATTTAGCAAACAGTTAAGATAAGATAAGATAAGATAACCTTTATTAGTCCCACACGTGGGAAATTTGTTTTGAACTTCTTTGCAAAAGGGTTACAATATACATACAAAAGATGTAATATGGAGTTTACTATACTATACATCACGCTTCAATAGCCTGAATAAATGCAACACTTCTAGTGAGAGCATGTGCACACTGTGTCTCTTATTTACTGAGCTTCACCATTCATACTAGGTTTGACAAGTCTGACATTATTTATATAAATATATGGTATCACATTGTTTCATGTTTGAATTCTTCTGAAAATGATTTTAAACACATGAAAGTTTTCAGCATGACACTGACATAGTGGGTTGTACATTTAATAAAATGTAACAAAAACAACAATCCAGGAGTGCTAATTTTTTTTAATTCATTTATTTTAATATGGTAACATTAAAAGAAACAAGGCAAGCCTCACGCTTCAATCACATAAATCCATCCATAATAGCCAAGTACAGAGTGTCAGCATGAGTACCACTGTCAAGGTCCGGCGTGTGGGAGGCAGGATGTGGACCCAAACGCAGGACTTAGAAGACAATAAGTAAACTTAAAATCTAACTGTAATGCTGACTATCCACAGAAATAACAAAAGACCAAAAACTTCTCCAGGGCAAGAACTGGAAATCAGAGTACAGGTATATAAGGACAACATGGGTCAGGAAGACACGCTGTTACGAGGGAAGACACAGCAAAGAACAGAGGGAGACTCAGACAATAAAAACAAACCAGGTAACGTAAGAGATGGAAAACAAATTAAACTAAGAAGTCCAAAACACAATACCCTGGGTTAAACACCCAGTTACACCTACTATCCTCTTGCTAAAATCAATTCTACATCCACAGTACCTTCCATTACACTGCCATCTAATGGAAAACAGTCACAATAAAGTCTGAAATACTTTAGCTGGAATCCAAAAGTTCCACCTGAAGCTGAAGCAAACTGGAAACAACAAATTCATCAAAAATGATGTTGTGCATGTTATATTTTTCCTGCTGTTCCAGTGAGGAAGTAAAAAAACAAAATAGCAAATAAACACATGTGCATTTTAACTGGCCTGAAATATTGTGTTAAGCATGTGTTAAACATTAATCACACAGCTATGTATGACGTTAAAGAGAAAAACTCCACAATCTTGGATGCACTCTGTAGACGTGTGTAAACTGATGCCTTGCTCTTATCTCGGGCTGCAGAAGTGTGCTGCGCCACGCCTCAGATGCAACAGACTTACAGCCTGTTGGAGCCTCAGTAATAATTACCAAACTCGCATGTGTCTTGTTTTTGCTGGAGCTTCATCCTCCAAAAGAAATAACCTGGTAGGTACCTTTTTCTTTGATATTTGACTAGGTTTAAAAAAAAAGATTTTCCAGAGAAATTGCAGGTCTGAATTTGATGCATTAAAAACAAATCATGCTAAATTACAAACCAAAATGTAATTTTTGAAAATTTTGCATGAGGGTAAAAATATTTTTTTCTTTTTCTAGTGAATAAAAATGTCCAGAGGCGAGATCATCGTTTTCTTTCTACTTTTCATGCCTCACTTTTCACTGGTTGAAACCCAACCATGTGAGAAGGCGACTGACTGCCCCAAAGAGAACCAGGCAGTTTTTAGCTCAGCCACAGAAATCCCACGCTCTCTCAGACCGAAGGTGACAGAAGTCTTTTTTTTGGATAGTGACATTACAACAATACCAAAAGGAGCCTTTGCTGAAAACCCACAGCTTGAAAAGGTGGAGTTCATAAATAGTAACATATCATCCATCGAGCTGGGAGCGTTCGAGGGACTGAAAAACCTGAAAAATATTGAGGTCTCCGGCAGTGAATTAACGTCACTCCCAGTAGGAGTCTTTAACGACCTCACCAACATGGAGGAACTCGTACTCAAGTCTAACAAGCTTCAAAGACTTGATAAAGGTTTGTTTGAAGGCCTTAAAAAACTAAGACACCTCCTGTTGCATTTGAATGAGATTAAGTTGATTGAAGATGAGACATTTGACGGTCTTGACAACCTTTTAATGCTCCATTTGGGTAAAAACAATCTCTCTGCTGTGTCAACTCACTGGTTCTCCAACCTAAACAAACTGGAGACATTCCGACTTTATGAGAATCAGCTGACCACCATTCCTGAAGACTTGTTTCAGAATTTACCAAACTTAAAGGAAATTGGCTTGCATGGAAACCAGATAGAAGAATTGCCTCCCAATCTGTTTCCTCATAAAAACAAACTGACTAAACTGTTTCTGGACAATAATCTCCTAACTACTTTTCCTGAGGGGTATTTTGTTGGCTTCCCTCAGCTTAAAACACTGACTTTGAAGAATAACAGGCTGAAAAGTTTGCCACCAGCGCTGTTTGGAGAAATGCCCAAACTGACTGAATTAAGCCTCCAGCAAAACAATCTCTCCAGTCTCCCTAAAGGAGTTTTTGGCCCTCTGAAGAAAATCAGGAAGCTGGACCTGTCGAAGAATAAATTCATCACCTTGTCCCCTGAATACTTTGAAGGCCCAGAAAAGCTCACAGAACTGAATCTACAGAACAACATGATAGAGTCACTGGATGAAGATCTGTTTGAAAAGCTACAATCACTAGCCACTCTCAAGCTGGCTCACAACAACCTCCAGACGCTTCCGGGAGATATTTTTGAGCCATTAGGAAAACTCAGGAAGCTTGACCTCAGTAACAACCCGTGGCTCTGCGACTGTAACCTGAAAGCCTTCCACAGCTGGATAACTGGAAACGTTGTAAAGCTCACAGCTCCTCCAGTCTGTGAGGATCCAGGAGATTTGAAAGGGAAGGAAATACTCTCATTAACACAGGATCATCTTATCTGCCCAATACTTCCACCCACGACTACAACAACTACACCCACAACTACCACGACCACCCCGACCACAACTACACCCACGACCACGCCAACCACAACTACACCCACGACCACAACTACACCCACGACCACCCCAACCACAACTACACCCACAACCACCCCAACCACAACTACACCCACGACCACCCCAACCACAACTACACCCACGACCACCCCGACCACAACTACACCCACGACCACAACTACACCCACAACCACCCCAACCACAACTACACCCACGACCACCCCGACCACAACGACACCCACGACCACCCCGACCACAACTACACCCACAACCACCCCAACCACAACAACACCCACTACCACCCCAACCACAACTACACCCACAACCACAACTACACCCACGACCACCCCGACCACAACGACACCCACGACCACCCCAACCACAACCACACCCACGACCACCCCGACCACAACTACACCCACTACCACCCCAACCACAACTACACCCACAACCACCCCAACCACAACCACACCCACCCCAACCACAACTACACCCACGACCACCCCAACCACAACTACACCCACAACCACCCCAGTAACAACTGAACCCACAACTGCACCCACGACTACCACAACTACAACCACCCCAACCACAACTGCAACCACAACCACCCCGACTACAATTGCAACCACCACTACTCTGACCACGACTGCACCCACAACAACATCTACACCCACAACTACTACAACAACTACATCTCCTCCACCCACTCCAGTGATCTTCTCCTGTCTGAACGTGACAACCTCAGAGCAGCAGCAAGCTTACTTTGTTCCTGAAGACGGCACAAAAGTTCAGCAGTGCAAAACTCATCTGAAGGTTTACATTGTTATTCTGGTGGTAGAGATTATCTGCACATTGGCTCTGGCTAAGTTCACCATTTCACTTTATCACCTACTCCAGCGCAGCGAGAGGTTGTACCACAAAGTGAAACTCACCCGCTTCTCCTACAAGAGGGAAGTCATCCTACGGCCTCTGCGAGAGGCCGAGACCCGAGGACTTTGAATTTTCTGAGCTGCTGCCAGAGATCAGAGTTTAATCATCAGAAAGATCACCAGGATGGCAAATAGGCCAGAAGCAATCACACAACTTATCACAACATCCTTAAAGCTGTAATAATTCATCTTAAATGATTTGGGAGCAGTGGATTGATAAGATGAAGAAAGAATGAGAAATAAGAATGATGCATACACATGCATTAGGTTTTATATCTGTTGCTCAAATGTAATGTTTCTGGATGTTTTCTCTGTTTTGCTTAAAAATATATGTAAAAGATATTAGTTTTTTGTTTTTGTATGTCAAACATAATAAAATGTACATAATTAAAAAAAGACGTTTCTGGAACTCGGACTAGTCATTACTGAGATTTCCTTTAACACATTCTTACAGCAAGGGGGTGGCAGAGATCCATAAGACCTCACTCACATTCACCGAAAACAAAAAACAAGAGGTGCTAAGCTTAGGAACAGTTCTGCAAATTAGAAACACTGGAGCAGGTAGAAAGAATGTTATGGCTGGTATCATCTGCATGCACAAAAGCTGTGCTATTCTTTTGGGTCTTTTGGTTCTGTTTAAACAGATACTGCATATTTCCAACAATGTCCAAAACGACTTTTACAGCAAAGCAAGTTTGCTGTATGAAAGTTAAAATAATTTCATAAACAGAGGAAACGTGTTGAGAACCGAGCAGGAGCGTGGAACTAGATTTGTGTTTAGTGAGCTTGTCTGTTTCTTAGCAAAAGATAAAGACATTAATTGGGTTTGAATCAGACAGTAACAGGAGAACAGAGCAGTCGGCCAGATTCATTAACCCGGCCTGCAAGGGTGTGTGTGTGTGTGTGTGTGTGTGTGTGTGTGTGTGTGTGAGTGTGTGTGTGTGAGTGTGAGAGAGAAAGAATTACTTTACATTGTACATTTTTTACTGTAATGAGAAGAAGCTTTAATATTGAGGTGCATTATGTATAAAGTTCTGTAGACTCGACATAGTGAAAACAGATGCATTTACAAATACAGCACAGGCATCAGTATGTATGAATTTTTTAAGCCAGGAAGAAAAGGAAAGGAAAGGAAGAGTGGTAGAAAGAAGAAGTTTTCTTTGAGGAGGGGTTAAGGAAGATTTTGACAGGTGTTAGCACCCCCACCCTCCTTTTCTTACCTTGTGAACATTTGCACGAGATTTAACTGCATCTCTTTTACTTAGTGGTATTGTGATTCAGCGGCAGGCTAGGTCACGGCCGAGCCTCTCTCGGCATCTGAAGTAATTAATAATTAATTAAGTAAATGTACGCACACTATGAATCCAGTGAACTTCAAGTATTTATTAAATTCAAACAGCTGTAAACAACAAGTGCAATTTGAGCTCCTTTCCATTTGACTGCCATCACATGTTTGAAAACATTTTGTAATGTATGTCACATTGTTTCCTGCTGTTCCAGAAAGGAAGTAAAACTAAACAAAACCCCAAAGTAAACATTTGTGAATTTGACTGAGTGGAAACAGCTTTTTAATGTCAGTCTGTATTTTTCCTTAACCTGACCTGAGACAAGTGCACATTTTTTTTTAAATGAGAACTTATGTGCACACCACCATAGGTGGACTGGCCATCGGGCATACCGGGCATTTGCCCGGTGGGCTGATGGTGATTTTTCGTTTTTATGGGCCGATGGGTTTTTTTTTCCTTTTTTCTTCCGTAACAGTATAAACACTGAAAGGTGGTGGATTGGCCAGATGCTGGGAGATGTGTAAAATAACTCAATTGTTTGGTGGTGGTTATTGCGGAGCTTCCACAGATTCAGTAACATTAGCAAGTGGTGGAGGCCAGCAGATGCAACATGCTGGCAGGTGGATGACGGAAAGGCAGGAGGAGCAGAGACCCGAGGCGGTGAACTGAACTTCAGGTAAGAAGTTATGACCTGCAGTCTATCTGGGTCAGATATAAACCAAGTTTAGGTGTAGTTTATTTTCGTTATGCTGACTTTTTACAGTCAGTTACAATAACTCGTACTGCGTACTAGCTAGCATAGTTTATATACTGCTGGGCAGGTGCTGTGATGTTAGTGATGTTGAACTTGTTTTATCTTATTTTATTTATAAGGTTAGTTAGTAGAGTTGCCAACTGTCCGGTAAAAAACGGAATCTTCTCGTATTCAGAGTAAATATCACGCGTTTCGTATTGAGGTGAAAAGGAACACAGTTTGTCCCGGACTTCAGCTACAATGAAAAACACAAAGCTGGAGTTATTCTGTGTCTTTGCTGCACAGCTGCCTCTTCTTCTCTCATTCTCTCCCCCTCCCTCTCCTGTTTCTACTCCAATCATGAAACTGATCAATGATCAGCTGATCAGCTTTTCTCTCTTGTTTGTTTATCGCCCACTTTGCGCCAGAAAGAAGAAACCAGCGGATGTCGCGCTAAGCAACAGCAGCACGTTTAAGCTTGATCAGCTGTTGTTAGAATTTATTTAATATTAATTTCTAGTATCAGCTGATGTTTGCTGGGGCCACAGCTGTAAAGCTGCTGGTCATGATGTCAGTTTGGATATGTGGTGAGAGGGAAACATGAAGATGAAACCAGGAGATGTCCTTACTGAACCATCAGAGCTGAACAGGTGATGGAGAAACAGGTTTACCTTTTAGGTGACATGAATGAGTTGAAGGGAAGTTATGAACTGTTTCTGAGAGACAAATAACACCAGCATCCTTTTCTATGTAGCTGACAGCTGGTAACTGTGCAGGGGCGGGTCTAGCAAAGTTTTGCCAGGGGGACAGGTAGGGCATTAACAGGGAGAGGGGGGCACAAAGAAATACTTTTCTTTCTTATTCTCATTTAAAATGTCTCGCTTTTAACAAATAATTATCTGAATCTTACAACAAACGTTTTCATCTGATGTAAAATGTATAGAAATCCATTATTGTACATAATAATTTTTTTAGAGTCCCATCATAATTTCTTCAGAAGTAAGTACTGTATATGATGCCAGTATTTTCCCACATTTTCTAGATTCTGTACCAGTACTGTGTGTAAAATGCCATCAAAAAGTCAATTAAGTTTTATTTTCTCACCTGTCTTTCTGTCTCCTTTCACTTATTAAAGGTTGCCATGTTAGAAAAAATATTTTGCCCTGCCATGCTGTTTATTGATGTGGCAAATGAATGGTTTATGAAAATATATCTAAATCAGTAATCAGTTATGATCATGTCTCACCTCTAGTCTTCTCTGTCTTAATTTCAGGTTTTCACCATGTGTTGTAGATAGTTCAGGAGGTTAACTCGACCAAGCAGTCTACTTTCGGGTACTGTTTAGAATACCAGAATAGGGAGGATGGTGTAGGTTTAAGTTTATTAGACTGATACATATATACCAACAAGACAGTGTACATCACTGTGACAACAGTGTTTGTTTTCATTCAAAGGCTTTATGGTTTTTCCTATAATACCTGGTGGGCCGGTCTCTAGTCAAAATGCCCGGGCTGATTTTTTGTCCCAGTCCAGCCCTGCACACCACAGAGTATGAAAACACGTGGGATATGTTTGTTTTCTGTTCTTGACACAACAGTCTGTGGGAGAAAAAACTAAAATATCTACCATCATCATGTTTTAAATTCTGGTTAAAAAACTAAATTAAAAGTAGATCTGAAAGGAATTTATGTATTTTAAAGAAAAATACATTTGCATTGCACAAATACAATACAAGCCTATAGCCTTGGATACATGCTGCAGTGCAGCAACTAAAAACACGCTGTTATCTCGAGCTACAGATGTGTGCAACGCCACACCTCAAATTTGATGCAACACACTTTTTTGGACACATTACAACAATACCAAAAGGAGCCTTTGCTGAAAACCTACAGCTTGAAAAGGTGGAGTTCATAAACAGTAACATATCATCCATCGAGCTGGGAGCGTTCGAGAGACTGAAAAACCTGAAAAATATTGAGGCAGCGAATTAACGTCACTCCCAGTAGGAGTCTTTAACGACCTCACCAACATGGAGGAACTCGTACTCAAGTCTAACAAGCTTCAAAGACTTGATAAAGGTTTGTTTGAAGGCCTTGAAAAACTAAGACACCTCCTGTTGCATTTGAATGAGATTAAGTTGATTAAAGATGAGACATTTGACGGTCTTGACAACCTTTTAGTGCTCCATTTGGAGCATTACAGTGGACTGGAGAGGTATGTCTTTACTTGAGACACATGGAAGACAGAGTGGTCACAGCTGATCTTTCATCAAGAGCTAACTCTAAGTGGACCTCAAGAGGAACTGGTTCAGAAAATGTGGTAGATGGTTGTGCTCGTGTTCGAACAAATGCTGGGGCCTCCATGAGCTTTAAAGGTTCCAAACCATTCAAAGACCATTTCAGTGTGGTATTACAGTTTTTCCCAAGTGCTAAAACACATTTCTGAAAACCTTAAACTCAAATCAAAAAATCTTAACTACAGTCACAAAACCACAGACTTTTCTGTCAAAATCAAACTATCCCCTCAAAATCAGTTATCCTGTGTTGAAAACCAAACAATGTGTTCACATCATAAATACAGCAAGTCATTGATTGTTTGTGAAAATGAAAAAAATAATAAAATATTGTTAAAAAATCAAAATAAATAAATGCAGCAAGTAAAAATATATTCACCACAGAACATTTATGACACACTACATCAACAAGCTGAAGACACAGCATTTAGGGTGCGTAGTTAACAGAAAAAGTTATTGTAACTGTATTTAACGAGAGATTACAATGAGTACAAATAGATAAATAAATAAAATTTAAAACGAAATGAAAAGCACTGTAAATGAACCACGGCAGACCCGACGGCATGCACACGCTTATTCACAGTTGCTTGTTTACACACTGCCTGCAGCTTTTCAGCTCACAGCCACAAACTCCAACAGCAACAACCGACAGGACCCAGCTCCCATTTTATGCAGCGAGGCGTGATTGCAGATGCCGCTCAGGTGCGTCGCCTCCCCTGCAGCGGCACCGCAGACCACACCCCGCCAAAAGCACATTACTGGAGTTCACAGATTAACTCCAAATCCTCACGTCTTTGTGTGGGTTCAGTGCACAGGACTTCATCCACATTACAGGCAATAATCTCTCTTGTCAGGCAATGTGGGAAAAACCACCTTGTGTGCCGAACCCCGCCTTGACAAGAATCCACAGTTATGTCATTGCAGGCGTGTTCCATTTCCTCTAATAAAACTTCCCTGGTGTAGGGCTGCCGGTCATAGACCTTCCACCTCCATGCAGAGAAAAACCCATCCATCCATCCATCTTCTTCCACTTATCCGGGGCCGGGTTGCGGGGGCAGCAGCCTAAGCAGAGAAGCCCAGGCCTCCCTCTCCCCAGCCACCTCCTCCAGCTTATCCGGGGGAACACCAAGGCGTTCCCAGGCCAGCCGAGAGATATAATCTCTCCAGCGTGTCCTGGGTCTGCCCCGGGGCCTCCTCCCGGTGGGACATGCCCGGAACACCTCACCCAGCAGGCGCCCAGGCTCCACTCTGAGCCCCTCCCGGATGGCTGAACTCCTCACCCTATCTCTAAGATAGAGGCCAGCCACCCTTCGGAGGAAGCTCATTTCTGCCGCGATCTCGTTCTTTCGGTCACTACTCACAGCTCGTGGCCATAGGTGAGGGTAGGGACGTAGATCGACCGGTAAATTGAGAGCTTCGCTTTTACACTCAGCTCTCTCTTCACCACAACAGACCGGTGCAGCATCCGCATCACTGCGGCCGCAGCACCAATCCGTCTGTCGATCTCCGTTTCCCTTCTCCCATCACTCGCGAACAAGACCCCGAGATACTTTAACTCCTCCACTTGGGGCAGGAACTCATCCCCAACCCGGAGTGGACACTCCACCCTTTTCCGGCTGAGAACCATGGCCTCAGATTTGGAGGTGCTGATCCTCATTCCCGCTGCTTCACACTCGGCTGCGAACCGTTCCAGTGGGAGCTGGAGGCCATCAACCGATAGTTTATAGTTTATTTATTTATATAGCACATTTAATTACAACAGGAGCGTTGACCAAAGTGCTGTACAAGAATGCAACATACCTAATAAAATAACTTAGAGTATTGATAGCAAAACACCAAATATGAATTAACAAATAACTCTCATGCTGTATTAAAAGCCAGTAAATAAAAATGCGTTTTAAGATAAGATTTAAAAAGATTGACAGTGGGAGCCTGTCTGATGTGTAGGGGTAAATTATTCCACAGCTTAGGCGCTACGACTGCAAATGCTGGATCACCTCTATGAACCAGCCTCGACCTTGGTACAGCTAAAAGCAAAAGATCACTTGATCTAAGAGATCTAAGGGGGGTATAAGTCTGCAGGAGTTCAGACAAATACCCGGGAGCCTGTCCATTCAGGACTTTGTAAGTCAACAATAAAATTTTAAAATTAACTCTGAAGTGGACAGGGAGCCAATGAAGGGAGGCAAGCACCGGGGAAATGTGTTCACATCTTTTAGTATGTGTCAGAAGACGAGCTGCAGCATTCTGGACTAACTGCAGCCTTGCCAGGCAGGTCTGGCTAACTCCAGCATATAAGGAGTTACAATAGTCCAGCTGGGATATAATGAAAGCATGAATCGCCCGTTCAAAGTTTTTAAAAGATAAAAATGATCTCACCTTAGATAAAAGCCTCAGTTTGAAGAAAGACCGCTGTACGACTGAGCTAATTTGTTTTTCAAAGGTGAACTTGCTGTCAAATATAACCCCCAAATTTTTGGCATGCGATTTGACAAAAGGCTCAAGACTGTGCAGGTTAAAATTAGAGGTGCTGGGATTGCTGCTTGGTCCAAAAATTATCACTTCGGTTTTGTTCTCATTGAAGTTAAGGAAGTCAGAGGCCATCCAGGATTTAACTTCACCGAGACACTGAAGTAAGGGTTCTAGTGAGGCCGGACTGTTTCCCTTCAGTTGAAGATAGATCTGAGTATCATCGGCATATGACTGAAAACAAATGTTATATTTTCTAAAAATTAGACCTAGAGGCAGCATATAAATGGAGAATAAAATTGGCCCCAGTATAGAACCCTGGGGAACACCACAAGTAAGGGGAGCTGAGGAAGAGATAAAATCTCCAAAGCTCACAGAGAAAGTCCTGTCAGACAGGTATGACCTGAACCACTCTAATGGGGTGCCCTTTATGCCACAATGCTCCAACCGTGAGATTAAGATGCTGTGGTCAACAGTATCGAAGGCAGCGGTCAGATCCAGAAGCAGAAGCACAGCTGAGTCACCTGAGTCAGTGGCTAATAAAAGATCATTAAGAACTCTTAAAAGTGAAGTTTCTGTGCTATGAAGAGTTTTAAAACCAGACTGAAACCTCTCAAGAACATTGTGTCCATTTACAAAAGATTGCAGCTGAACAAACACAATCTTTCGACAGGAAGGGGAGCTTTGAAATAGGCCTGAAGTTAGTGAGGACAGAGGAGTCAAGATTAGGTTTTTTAAGTACAGGCTGTACAACAGCATGTTTAAAACAGGCTGTACAACACCTGAACTAAGGCTGCTATTAAAAATAGCTAAAATGTCAGAGCTGACAACCTTAAAAATCTTTTTTAAAAGATGTGTTGGAAAAATGCCATTTGGACAAGATGATGTCTTTGTGCCATTACATACTTCCTCCACCCGATCAAGACACACAGGCTCAAACTGATCAGAAACAGCAGAGCAGGTGAATATTTTAGAAAGGTCATGTGAAGGCAGGGCGATCATAGATCGAAGCTGTTTTATCTTATTGATAAAAAACTGCAGGAACCTGTCACAGGTGTCTGAAGAACTATTAATACAATAGTGTCACCCGATGAAGCCAACAGAACCACATCATCTGCGAAAAGCAGAGATGAGATTCTGAGGCCACCGAAGTGAAAACCCTCCGCCACTTGGCTGCGCCTAGAAATCCTGTCCATAAAAATTATGAACAGAATTGGTGACAAAGGGCAGCCCTGGCGGAGCCCATCACCCACCGGGAACGAGTCCGACTTGTTGCCGGCAATGCGAACCAGGCTCTTGCAACGGTTGTATAGGGATCGAATGGTCTGTAGCAATGGTCCAGACACCCCATACTCCCGCAGCACCTCCCACAGGACACCCCGAAGGACACGGTCGAATGCCTTCTCCAAGTCCACAAAACACATGTAGACTGGTTGGGCAAACTCCCATGCGCCCTCAAGTATCCTTGAGAGGATAAAGAGCTGGTCCAGTGTTCCGCGACCAGGACGAAAACCGCATTGTTCCTCCTGTATCTGAGGTTCGACTAGCGGACGAACTCTCCTTTCCAGCACCCTGGCATAGACCCTCCGGTCCCCCTTCTTAAAGATGGGGACCACCACCCCGGTCTGCCAGTCCAGGGGTACTGCCCCTGATCTCCACGCAACATTGTAGAGGCATGTCAACCAGGACAGCCCTACAATGTCCAGAGCCTTCAGGAACTCGGGGCGGACCTCATCCACACCAGGGGCTCTGCCACCAAGGAGTTGTTTAACTACCTCAGTGACCTCGCCCCCGGAAATTGGCGGGTCATCCCCCTCATCCCCAGACTCTGCTTCCTCCTCAGAAGACGTGTCAGTGGGATTAAGGAGGTCCTCGAAGTGGACTGTAAGGTGGAGGGAAAATGTTTATGCCCTGGTTGTTTGTGAACCACTCATGTATCGGGACAGCACAGTGAACGTTCACATTGTCTCAAACCATTATGTATATAGGATGCACTGCTTGCTGATCCAGCTGTTCAAGTGCAGCCATAATATCCTGTAGACCACTAATGTAAGGAGACGTACACACTGTTAAAAAAAAAAAAAAACTCGTAAAAAATCAGGAAATGTGCTGGTAATGTTCTGCCAGCACATTTTCTGTTTTTCTACGGACTTTACGGTCATTTCTTTCAACCCACAATACGGATAATTCCATAAATTTACAGTATATATGGGCAGTTCTCTAAAACCCTTTAAAAAAACAAAAATCATACTCCAAGGATTTACTGACAATTTCTTAACCAGAGGAAATTCTGTTACGTTAATCTGTGCCAAAACACTGCATACCTGGAAAATGTGATAAAATGATTCAAAGAGTCAATTGGAAAACAAAAGGACAAACATGCTTGTGAGGTGGTTTATGTTGTATTGTTTCTGTATATCGGTGCATTGATAAATACCTTTTAATGGCTTTTCTTTAACCAAGAAAACTGAGTAACACACATGAACTATGTTGTAGTTTCTGCTCAGTGACCTCGACAGTCTGTGCCCCTGATTTTGTGTTCATGGGACATATGGATATCCACACCTACCAGAAAGTAACAGAAGTGTTTGTTTTAAACAAGACTTATGCATCTTAATGTATGGTCATTATAAGCAAAAATATTACATGATGAACAGAGCTTTAAAATAACACCGCTGCGAACATTTGTATCTGTCAGTGCGCCCCAGGGCGGCCGTGGCTACAATGTAGCTTGCCATCACCAGTGTGTGAATGTGTGTGTGAATGTGTGGATGACTGAATGTGGTGTAAAGCGCTTTGGGGTCCTTAGGGACTAGTAAAGCGCTATACAAATACAGGCCATTTGCCATTTGTATCACAAATCCAGTTTCAGTCTGGTGTTTCTGAGTAACATGGATTGCCAAGGTTGAAATGACTTTGTAGAAGAAAACCCACTGAGATCAAGCCCCTGCCATTGGTAAAAATGTAATTAAATCTGTTTAAACAAGTCGTGGAAGACCAAAAATCTGAAACGCTAATCCATTCAACAATGTGCAAAACAATGTTGATTGATTGATTGATTGATATTGATTGATATACCTTTATTAGTCCCACAAGCGGAAATTTCATAAGGCTGCCGACCTATTGCACGCAATGGCGGCGCCATCTTACCCTCCGACCATACATACATTACACAAAACATCACATGGGGAAGACAGGTCAGAGAGGTATAACAATGGAAAATGCACCACATGAGGAAAGATGAGGAGAAAAAAATAACTCCCCCCAGACTGAGCTCCAACAGGGAGATCAGTTTGAGGACAGAAAAAAACACCTCTGCACATAGCACATGAAAAAAAAAAAACTCTTAATACACCAAAGAAACACATGACAAGCAACAGGGGTGGGTAAAGGGTGAGAGACAGCTGATTTAGACAGTACATCCGGGCCTGCAGCGTATGCGCTGGTCTCCTTGATCCACCGTCAGCATCGGAAGGGAATAAGCGTCGAAGGCGTTTGGAAAGGGAGGGGGGATGAGTGTGTGCATATCAGTGTATATGTATGTGTGTGCGCGTGTCCAGAGTTCAGCTGAGACAGTGTCCTTCGCCCTGCCAGGCTAAGTAAACAGTCTTCCAGCCAACCCAGGTGGCCTTGCATGGAGTGGGAAGGAACAGTCTAAACACAGTCGTTATCAGGGTGTTTTTGTTCAGCTCCAGCCTTGCGACTGCAGCTGGCGCCGAGAAGGTATCCGCATGAAGTGATGGTGCTTTGTACTTTAGTGCGAACAGCTCATATGAATTTCAAAGCAGTTCTACAGTCCAACACTGGTCTCTCAATCTCCCGTTGGAGAACCGCGAACTTCGCCATACTTGCGTTCTGTGATGTTGTCATTCTTGTGTTCAAGGAGCCGATTCTGAAAAACTCACGACAGTGTGCCTCCCCGAGATGTCATCCAATTTGCGCTCAGAGATGTTATTCCGAGCTAGCCCTTCCGAGATGTAATCCAGTCTGCACTCAGTGATCTTATTCTGAGTATTCACAGCAGCCGTAGCCTTTCCAAGATCTTATCCGTGCTGCACTCAATGAGCCCATTTTGAGAAACTCACGCCTCTTCCCATCGTTTCAATTCCAGCGGGCAGCCTTGTGGAGGTTTGAACAGCCGGTTCCGCTTTCTTAATTTTTCGATAAGCCAGGGCCAAGCCAGCTCCGATCAGCAAGAACCCTGTTATCATGGTTCCGAATAGGTAGATATCTTCAGCACTCAGGCTCACCCAAGCCCAAACTTCTCGTTGAGAAAAGGGTGTCAATTGCATTTAGGGATCAGTTGATCAAATCCATAATTCCTCTTTTAGGTTTTAGAGAACAGACTGTGAGAGAGTGTTCCAGAGAAAAGTAATGCAAAAAAAACGAGACTAGACAAGGACACAAGAGGCTAAGCAGGGAAGCTAAGGGAGAGGAGAGGAGAGGAGAGGAGAAAAATGCGACCGCCTTCGTCAAGAGCAAGAGAGAGATTGTTTTACAAAGATGCACTTTAAACAATAAAAGAAATTTGTTTGTGAATGTTTTAAAACAAGGTTCAAATTTCAAGTGAAAACTTTGAATAACCCCCATTAGCTCTAAACCAATCCAAATGCTATAGTGTTTTCATCGTGAGTGTTTACTACAAACACATCTCTTATGTCATGTCTTACCCATGCAAAACGTAGGAATTTCATCTAGTATTGTTTGGTAAAATTGCATTGTTTTGTCCATTTCAAAAAGTTGTTTAATTCTTGCTTGCTCGTGCTTGCTATTCAGTATGAAACTTCAAATATATCATGTACAGTTTAAGGAAAAAGCAAGCATGAAGGAGCGAAGACGGGTCCGTGCGTACGTGAGTGCATCCTCTCGGTGCCTTTGTCCATTTGAATAAGCTACTAAAAGCAGCTCAAAAAGTTCCATTTTAATTTCCAGTTTCATTTCATATTTTCCAGGGATTCTCAAAGTTGTTGAGTTCAGACAGGAATTTGAGCCATCGTGGTGGAACGTGCAGTTGCCTCATTCCCTTCGTCTCAGCCCTCATTCTGGATTTATTCCCAGGAACACTCTTTAATCAAAAACTATTTTCAGTTTCCTAAACAACTCATAAAATATGAATGAAAACTACAGGCTAATGTGTAGGCCAAGCTACATACTTAGGAACTCCTCTACTAATGTCCAGTCTAAAGAGCAGACCCCCAAAATTGTTCTAGCTGGGTGGAAACCTTGAAGGGAGGCGTCTAGTGGGCATCCAAGGCAGATGCCGGAAGTACATCAACTGGCTCCTTTCAACATGTAGAATCAGTAAAGGACTAAGTTTAATCAACTTGGTATGTTTACCTTGAGGTGTGTGTTTAAGTAGATAAAGAATACTATTAGCAATAGAGCTCCAATACCAGGATTCATCATGACAAGCAGAGTCAGAGGAATCGTGGTATTGGAACGTGCGTCAGTGTCAACCATTATATTTATCTTAAATGGGGAAGATAGTAATTTTGGTGCCCTGTGTCAGTTTAAAAGGTTGACATTAAAAAAAAGTTTTATCCATTTTAAAACCTATCAAAAAAACCTGCCCAGATTTCTTACAGCAGCATGACAATGAATAATCAAATCACTGAGTGAAGAAAAAAAAAAAATAGTTGCTTGAGGGGTCAAATTTACCAAAGCAGCTAACTCCAGTCTTCTTTTCATTAAGATTAAAGAAACTGATCCTCACACAGATTTTAATGTTATCAAGACAGTTGTGCAGAAACTCTGGATCTCCACAGTCGAGTTTGATGGGCATGTAAACCTGGATGCCATACAATCTGAAGACTTCGAAGACAACCCCCAAAGACACGCCTCCCCAGAAGCACTGCCAAAGCGGTCATGCAACGAACACTAAACGAAAGCCTAAACTGGAGGAAGCTAAAATATGACAACTGTGACAAAAGACATGAACATGATTCAGGACAGGAACATGCGAGAAACTATGAAGGGAAAAAGGGAACAAAAAACATGAACAAGGCCTGAGCTGAATTATGAAATACATGAATTTGACATGAAATGGAGAAAGGAACAGACAGCCTGACAAAGACTGAATGAAAACACACACACACACACACACACACACAGGAGGTGATCAGGGGACGTGGAAACAATATTAATATTCCAGAATTGAATTCAAAATCCTGCTCCTCACATACAAGGTCTTAAATAATCAGGCCCCATCTTATCTTAATGACCTTGTAGTACCATATCACCCTATTAGAGCACTTCGCTCTCACACTGCAGGCTTACTTGTTGTTCCTAGAGTATTTAAAAGTAGAATGGGAGGCAGAGCCTTCAGTTTTCAGGCCCCTCTTCTGTGGAACCAGCTTCCAGTTTGGATTCAGGAGACAGACACTATCTCTACTTTTAAGATTAGGCTTCAAACTTTCCTTTTTGCTAAAGCATATAGTTGGGGCTGGACCAGGTGACCCTGAATCCTCCCTTAGTTATGCTGCAATAGACGTAGGCTGCCGGGGATTCCCATGATGCATTGGGTTTTTCTTCTTCACTCATGTCGTGTCCAAATTCACGGGCTGCCTCCTCCTGAGGCCGCATTTGTAGACCGATTACGTCACAGCGACGCGCCGAAGGCTGTCCAAATTCATAGGCTGTGTCGCTACCCGATCCGTACCGGAAACCCGATCGGTACCCCGCATGCGCAAATCTTACGTCACTTCCTCTCTTTGCCAACATTGCGACAGTTAATGTTTTTGAATGACACGGTTAGCGCCCAGTTAGCTCCTAGCATTTCTCAACAGCTCTGCCTCATTTTCGACTACCGGGACATTTAAACAGTGGATAATCCATTTACAAACAATTTCATGCTTTTCTCCTCAACAGAGAGCGTTCCCCGATTGAATAACAGCGCCGTAAAATAAGAAGAATGGCGCTTAATTACAGAGTTAATAATACAGACTTTGTAATATGTCACGTGAAGATTCATCAGCCAGATGACGCGTTTACTGACAACTGACAGTGATAGTGGACATCATCATCACTATTCCAATCAATCCTCTCCACACAGACAAGCATAAACACACTGACTATCACTAAATCAAATTTAACACACGTTTGTAATGACGCTAAGTCAGTTTACAATAGGGTTCGTTCGCTCGGTCAGCAGGGGGCGGCATCCTCGTACACTGGGGAGTAAACTGCTACTAAACGAACAGAAGAAGAAGAAAACCCCTGCACATGCGCGGTACGGATCGGGTAGACCCGATTTGTACGGTCCGACTTTGCACATGCGCAGGAAGGATCGGGGAGTCCTGATCCGTAATTATCTTTTTACTTTTTTGTTTTTGTCTACATTATATTAAATGTTTCATAATCGGAAACATTTTAAGAGACACTTATTATTCTTAACATCTTAACAGATATTCTGACCTGTAACTATCGTAAAACGCTTCGACCGGAAGTAGACACCTTTCGCGCATGCGGGGTACCGATCGGGTTTCCGGTACGGATCGGGTAGCGACAGGTCTGATGTATCCTTCTTTGCCCACCATATCCCAGAATTCATAGCGCGGCCCAGCCAAACTCTAGTTTCCGGTAATGGCGGCCGGTACTACGTTTTAAAATTACTCTTATTAATTTTTCTGGGTCACAAAATAAACTTTTAACATATTTTCAGGCGAGAAAGTAGCTGTGTAAACATCAAATATCTGCTCGGTTTATCAAGATATCGCATATTTGGAAAAGTGTTTTGACGTTTTCGGAGACGCCTGCTACCCACCAGCTCGATAGCGAGCCGGGAGCTCGAGGGTTCACTGAAGCCGCCGAGAACGGCACAACTCCCGGCACATCATTTTCAGATCACCGCGGACTTTCGCTACTCGGGTTAAACGTAGTATATAAGTAAAATCATGAAATATAACCTGAGACAACCTAAAAATGCTATTGTTGGGCTTTTACAGTGTTTTGTTTGTTCGTGAGTAAATCGGTTTGGCTGAGATTAAAGTTATTAGATTAGATTAGATAAAATAAAACTTTATTAATCCCCCGAGTGGGTTCCTCCTTGGTTTTTATACAGCTGACTAAACGTCAAACAGAAAACTGATTAAACAGAAGTGTGAGACGGTCGAGAATTTACTCCAGTGTCCTGTTATATTTTATATAGCAAGGAGCAGACGGCCGAGTTTATTAAACTCCACCGAGACAGCGGTGACGTTAATCAGAAGGCTGGACCGTCCAATTTCACTGCCGTTTACTTCCGGCCTACCCGACCGTCTGAGGACCCGGCCCACTTAGATTGCGAAGGCCCGGTCCTCAGGAGGATGCAGCCCATGAATTTGGACACGACCTATGTGTTAATAGGCCTCTCTGCATTGAATCATCCTTGTTATTAATCACTGGCTGTGTCCGAATTCAGGGGAAGGATGCTCATAAGGACACTACCTACCTACGTCACAAGGTAGTGTCCTTAGACGGACGGGTAGTCAGGAAGTGAGCGGCTGTGGACAGCCCCCTTTTTTTCTCCATAGAAACTTTATTGAACAAACAACGAGTATCCAACATAACAGATGGGTTGTGGACAGCCTCCTAGCCTTCAACTCCACCCTTACTTGCGTGTTTTTCCGGTCGCTAGCGCCACAGCGCGAAAACTTCAAAATGGACCCAGAAATGTCGCTCCGTTGTAATTTTAATTCTCGAGGAGCTAGAAAAACCTTATCGTCGTTGGCCGCACGTTTTGTAGATTGGGCTCATCAGAGACAATCATATCCAGGTAAAATAATTTCCTTTAATCTACACGCATTTAGGAATTACTGAGCTAATTACACAGATAATTGAATTATTGCCGGCGTTGTGCCAAAAAAGTGTTCGCCTGCCAAAACTGATTTCAAATGTTTCCGTGTGTAATATGTGTAATATCTTTATGTATGTTGGTAAATAGACTTCGGTGAACATGGTTTACAAAGGGGTTTTATATATACAATAATTACCTGTTGTTCAAGTATCTTTATAAGTCTGGTTATAATGTGGGTACAATTGATATATTTGTTGCGCTGTCTGCTGTCCTCTTGACCAGATTACTCTTAAAAAATAAATTTCTAATGTCAACAAGATTGTTTTTGAACTGGATAAATAAGGATATATAAAAGTCACTGCCAAAAACTGATTGCAGCTTCTACCTTGTTACAGGAATGTTGCTGGTGGCTCAAAGTGACTTGATATCACTAATGAGGGATACATTTGACATATGTTTCACGTATTATAGACCAACAAGTTATTCATAGCAGGCAGGTTAAATACGAGCAATCAGTTTTGGGCAAAAACCGGAAATCAGTTTTTGGCACAACATCGGTCATTCTCACACATGTACTGTATCATATAAAATAATATAAACTAAATATCTTTGAAAAGTATAGAATCTAATCTTTTGTTGTTTTTTTCACATAGCACTTTATCAAACTGTTGTCTGCTACAGAGTTACAAGTATTATACTAATAATATAGCATCCACCATCTTCTGCTTGCATATTTCTGAAAACATCTTAGTGGTGTGGCAGCCACGAGTGAGCCAGCCCTATGGGCTCAAAATGTGGTCATAAATATTTTGTACTTGTAAATCAGGATTTGTATGTGTAAAAAGAATTTGTGTGTGTGTAAAAAAGATTTGTATGTGTAAAAAAGATTTGTGTGTGCGTAAAAAAGATTTGTATGTGTAAAAAAGATTTGTGTGTGCGTAAAAAAGATTTGTATGTGTAAAAAAGATTTGTGTGTGCGTAAAAAAGATTTGTATGTGTAAAAAAGATTTGTGTGTGCGTAAAAAAGATTTGTATGTGTAAAAAAGATTTGTGTGTGCGTAAAAAAGATTTGTGTGTGGACTTAGCCAAAAATCCCCTACAAGTTACATGTACGAATTTTGACCCTATTTTTCTTCCTTTCATCTGATTGGTCAATGTCATGTCAATCACAAATGTAACAATCCAATCAGAGAACAGATGGGTTTGGCTGTCGGAGGGACGCTTTTTTTGAACTGCAGGTCTTTGAAGGGAATAAATGCCCTTTTACATGCCAACCCAGCGTTTTCCTTCATCACCACGAAGGAAAACAGTCTGTGGTCGTCTGAGTTTGGTGATTTTTGTGTCACAGGTCTATGTGCTTAATACAGGGACTTCCACAGCCTTTTCAACAGCGCTGCGGACCGCGGGGGGCGGGCAGTGTTTTGGAAATGACAGTCTTCATTACAAAGCTTTCTTCCTTATGAATTAGCATACATGTTTTTATTGAACATTTGAAGAACTAGCAAAAAAAAAACCCAAACTCTTGTAGAGGACATAAAGTCAGAGATAGAAACGACAAGGAGCAGATGCAGCTAGTACAGGTAGAGCTGCTGCAAAAACCCACAGAGCTCAGCAGCCAGCGCAACAAATTCTGGATCCTTTGCTTTTAGTTAGCAGTTAGCATTAGCAGCACATCCTGTGTCCGATGTGAAAGGACTTTTATGCTGCGCACTGTGACTCACAGCAATGGTCCCGGGTCAGCCCTGACTTTGTGTTAAACTAATCCTAAAGTAATGATGGTATTTCTAACCACTGACATACCACAACTTTATCCTTTCAACAGCTGCTGAAAGTTAGCGGACCTAGCTGCTATCGGATATTTATATAGAGATCCTCCAGCTTCAAACTGTATTACCCTTCAAGGACCTGCAGTTCAAAAAAGTGCCCCTCCGACAGCCAAACCCATCTGTTCTCTGATTGGATTATTACATTTGTGATTGACATGACATTGACCAATCAGATGAAAGGAAGAAAAATAGGGTCAAAATTCGTACGTGTAACTTGCAGGGGGTTTTTGGCTAAGTCCAGACACAAATCTTTTTTACGCACACACAAATCTTTTTTACACATACAAATCTTTTTTACGCACACACAAATCTTTTTTACACATACAAATCTTTTTTACACACACACAAATCTTTTTTACACATACAAATCTTTTTTACGCACACACAAATTCTTTTTACACATACAAATCCTGATTTACAAGTACAAAACTGATTTACAAGTACAAAATATTTATGACCACATTTTGAGCCCATACAGCCCTGCAAACCCTGTGGATGGACAGTGCAGTGGACAGTGGGAGGAAGCATCCTAAAGCTCTTTGCAGACCACCCTGTGTGATTCTCCACTCGTCAACCAGAAAAGACAAAGCGCAGGTCTCAGTTGCACCACATCCACGTCTGATCTTGCTCTGGCAGATTCAGCAACACTGCCAGAGACTTCCTGTAATCTATTACAGTTGTTCAAGAAACGGTCCAGGAACAGGTCACTCAGGTTAATCCTGTGTGAACAACTGTAAATACTGTTTTTTCATCTTTACTGTGTATTTGAAATATTGTTTAATTGTTATTGTTATTTACTTTATTGCTGTCAAATAAATATCCAAGTAATATTGTTCAAAGTTAGCGTTATGTTTATACATGTTACAAATGCCTGTAAATCAAATTGAGTTCAGTGACAATTACTGTTTGTTTGAATCAATTTATTAATAACATAAAACCTTTAAACTAATGCAACACATATAACAATGTAACAAATATATTCAAATAAATAAATTTCTCAATACATAACTCATTTTGGAACTAATCTTTCTAGAATTGAAAACAGTCTGTCCGTCCTCTCCCTGCTCTCCTCTCCTCAGCCTCTCTTTGCTGCCTCGTGTCCTCTCTGATGAGGTCTAGCAGCTCATCATCTCTTTCCCTCTTTCTCCCTGTCGTAGGTGGCTGAGCCGCTTCGTCATCGCTGTCGTTTTGGTCACCCACTGCTGTGCTTGGCCCTGGAGTGTCCTCAGGGAGAGAGGACATTAGGAAAAGAGGCTTAATGGAAGGCATCTGTCCTATCACCTCATCCATGAGGGCAAACCAGGGCCAAGTAGCAGCAGTGGGCTTCCCACTGACCCCCTCTCCTGAGCCTGGATACTTGCAATCCTAAAGGCAGAGGAAATCAAAAATGACAGCAGACAAATAAAAACACCACAACAACTCTTAGTAATTGCACATTTATTAACTTGTGTTCTTAAGAATTATCTTCTTGATAACACACATACGTACTTTGTATTCTTTAAAGTTATCTCATGTCTTCTGGCCTGCAGGGGGTGACTTTCCCCTGCAGGCCCATCTTCTCCAGAATTGTCCTGATCACACACAACAAATAAGAGAAGAAAGGAAACCATGGCAACTATGTTAATCCCTAAATCCCAAAGTTTTCACAGCAGAACACCAGAGGAACACCGTCTGGACATCACAGGTTCTGTACAGCAGCGGTCCGTGAGTCGTTTGGTACCGGGCCACGAGAGTTGAGGCTCCGCTGTGAAATTTATGGTTTTCAGGGGTTTTATCGTTAACTCGGTTTCCCTGAGTCTTTCCCTTGTTGTAGTTTTGTGTGTTATTTTGAAAGAAATATTTACACGTTACCATAGCGACCAGAGAGTATTAAGCGGCAGAGAGGAGGATGTTACTCTCAATTTGGCACATTTTCAGGAGGACGCTGCTAATAAAGTTACACAATTACACAGCACATTCACGTTTATTATTATATTTACAAAATACCACAGTTTTTGTCTTGGTCGGATCATTTTATGTGGTTGTATTTATCCACGATACCTTAAAGGCCGCTCCGTGTCTGACATAAACCGGTCTGCGGCGCAAAAAGGTTGGGGACCGCTGCTGTACAGCATGAGGGTTAATAGGACCGTACTCATATGAATATGATGTGTAAATTGATTTATTCTTGCACTTCCACGCCGTAGCGGCCCAATTCTTCACCCAGTGAAGAGGTGATCGTTTCCTCCTCGTTTTAATAAATTAAGCCGTTTGGTCTTTGTTCCCCACAACATATCACCAATTTGAAAAAATCTAAATTAGCTGTATGTAAGCGGCAATACATGAAAAACCGCGGGACCCGCGATACAAGCTGGTTTACGGTTATTTTAAATAAAAGAAACATGTCTATGCAGATGCCCAAAGCTTAACAAAACGACCGCTATAACAATTTAACTTTTGTACAACCAGATTTTCATATACTTACATTTGAAAGTGTTTTCCTCTCCCGCTTCGACCACCATCGTTATCAGAAACAAATCTCCTCTATGACCCGCAATGAATCCTGGGATATAGTAGGACACGAAGGATACATCGGACCATCCTTAAAATTTGGGGAAAAGTAGGACGCATTTGTCGCCACATTTTGAGTACTCTTTGAATTCGGACACCCTTCGTCGCGTCGCCGTGACGTCATTGCCTCCAAATATGGCATTGAAGCATCCTTCCTCTGAATTCGGACACAGCTAAGCCTCAAATTCGCGGAAAAGTAGGACGCATTTGTTGCCACATTTTGAGTACTCTTTGAATTCGGACACCCTTCGTCGCGTCGCTGTGACGTCATTGCATCCAAATATGGCATTTTAAGCATCCTTCCCCTGAATTCGGACACAGCCTCTGTCTCTCTTCCACAGCATGTCTTTATCCTGTCTTCCTTCCTTCGCCATCTTGCCCCGCCCTCCCTGAGCCTGTGTGACCAAGTGGTCGGAGGGGTTAGATAAAAACTAATAAAAACGACAACGCCACCTAGGGGAATTTCACCCCCAGGAAATGGATATTTAAGAAAAACCGATACAAGCGAATAAAAGAGGCCGCACAGATTCAAGGATGCACACCGAGGCAGGTTGGCTCCAATATTAACAGTTTTATTTATGCTGATAATAAAATGAAACATTAAGAAAACACTGAATGTAGCGTCGTGGTTGACCGTGTCCTAAAGGTACAATAAAACAAACATGGAACCTGCAGCCGTGGACCCAAAAGAAAATCTCACAAAAAGAAAAACACTACAGCCGGCACCCAGTGCTGTACAAAGTGTGAAAATGACCCACCACCTGAGGTCCCAGGGCCACTGGCACGTCCTCCATTCACTGACATAAAACAGAACAACACGTTAAAAGAATAAAAGTACACTGAGCGACAAGCTCGCTACATATCATGAAAAACTAAAACTTCAATCTTTAATAGCTTTAAGAAAAGAAATCACACACGCACACACACACAGCGCAAACTAGAGATTGGCACCCCGCGAGTCAAACCACTGCTTCTGGTGGCTGTAACAGTCCAAGCCTGGATCAGTCCGGTGTAGCTCCACGCAAACTGGAAGAAGCCAGCGGAGGCAATATTTGAAGATCACTCTAGCCAGCCACAGAAGCAGGGGTGCGGACAATAGTCCAGAATGGGCTAAATAAAACCAGGCAAACCAAGAAAGGTAAGCCCACCTAAACAAAAATAAAAACCACAGCCCCAACGAGGCAAGGCAAAAAACAGCAGGAGCAAAATAATGAAACAGTTCACCCGGCAATAAACGAAACGGGAAACAAGACGGGACAAGACGGCAGCTCCACCGAGGAGGAGCCCTCAAACAGCGACTATGCAGGCGCCTCAATTCTCCAATTAAGGTCGGGCGATGTGCCACGGAGAGGTGAAGGCAGCAATCATACCCTAAAACAAAGGATAAATATAACCTTATGTAACCCGTTCAGGTGTTACGCCTATTGTTGCTGCGTTGTGTTCTGGCGTAAAGTAAGAGGCAGGAGACAGTACTGGGTCTTTGGCTCTTTACTGCACATCTGCAACACAGAAATATGGATCTGATCTGCATGTGTGTCATGTGTCTGCCAGTGCACCTCTCCTCCGGCCATGCTGAAAGGAGCTGTGACCGCAGCTTCAATAATATTACAATAATATAGTAAATCAAATACATCAAATTGTTTTAAAACCTTAACTTAAGCCCTTAAAAACAAAAAGCACAAAATAAATAATATGTCACTGAAAAATCATCAAAAACAACTTATAAGAACAATAAACAAAATAATTCAAAAACAAATAAACAGTCAGATAAATACAATTCAATAACCAGGACCCATTACTTTGGTACTTACAATTCAAACATTATATCTAAGTTCAATCATATTAATAACCGCAATGCAACAGGCAATACAACACTGTACTTATAAAAACAATTAATGAAAGACTGCATCTCTAAAACATAAAAACATCTCCATACCTGCAACACAGAAATATGGATCTGATCTGCGTGTGTGTCATGTGTCTGCCAGTGCACCTCTCCTGACGAAGGAAAAAAGAGTGCACGCTGTTAAAAAAAAGACTGCCGCGAGTACGCTCACAAGCCGCTAGCGATCAGGCTAACTTAGCATGCTAGCATTTCAGCTGCGTTCTCGGCTAAAACTCATTAAAAACATATATTAGCAAACTCCGCCCTCCACGAAACTTATCCCGAATGAATCTCTTATTGACAAACAAAAACGCTGCGGTTCGGCTATATTTACATTGCAGCTTGGGCTCTGAACAAACTTTAATTAGCAGAGAACAACGTGGCAGTGACTTACCTCCGGCCATGCTGAAAGGAGCTGTGACCGGGGCACACATGCACGCGCCTACGTCATTACGCAGCGCACACACACACGAACGCACACAGACTCAGATCACACAGGTAGGAGACCGAGATGCAAAAATGACATATTTAATCCAAAAAAAAAAAAAAAAAGGGGTTTTGGGTGAAATTCACAAGTATTTAACACATATGTTACACTTAGCCTCCTCTAATTGTGAGTGCTAATAAAAATAGTTTTAACAGCTTACCCCGGGAGCGGAGGCGCTATACTGCACTGGTGGAAATAATTTGAGAGGCTCTCTCTGGGACACTGGGGTGAAAGAGAAACGGCCGCGCTACAACGGGCCGGTGAGGGAATCTGAGGTCAAGCGAGAGCCTACTTGTAGCTGTCATGCGATCTGCTCACTTACTGATTGATCTGTAGCCGTGTGCCAGCATTTACTGCTGCTTTTCACCAAACGGACGGGAGGAATAATCCAAGAGAAAACCAGCTTCCGTTTATAGGGACCGAGGCCGCCCTGCAATCAATATGCAGGTGGATTCGAAATTAAAGTAGCTGCGTAACCGAGAGCGAGCGCAGGAGCAAGCGAGGGAGAGAGAGCGAAAAAAGAAAGGCGAGTAGCCCATCCGGCTAAACCTGGTTCTGCCGGAGGTTTCTTCCTGTTCAAAGGGAGTTTTTCCTTCCCACTGTCACCAAAGTACTTGCTCATAGGGGGTCATATGATTGTTGGGTTTTTCTCTGTATGTATTATTGTAGGGTCTACCTTACAATATAAAGCGCCTTCAGGCGACTGTCTCTGTGATTTGGCGCTGTATAAATAAAATTGAATTGGCATGCTGACTACAGGAGTGTCTACCAGAGCTGTTGCACATGACATGAATGTTCATTTCTCTACCATAAGCCATCTCTCCAAAGGCATCCAACCGGCCTCACAACCGCAGACCACGTGTAACCACACCAGCCTAGGACCTCCACGTCCTGCATGTTCACCTCCAGGATGGTCTGAGACCAGCCACCCGCACAGCTGCAGCAACAATCGGTTTGCATAACCAAAGAATTTCTGCACAAACTGTTAGAAACCGTCTCAGGGAAGCTCATCAGCATGCTCGTTGTCCTCATCGGGGGCTGGACCTGACTGCAGTTCGTTGTTGTAACCGACTTGAGTGGACAAACGCTCACATTCGATGGCGTCTGGCACGTTGGAGAGGCGTTCTGTTCACGGATGAGTCCCGGTTTTCACTGTTCAAGGCAGATGGCCGACAGCGTGTGTGGCGTCGTGTGGCTGAGCGGTTTGCTGAGGTCAACGTTGTGGATCGAGTGGCCCGTGGTGGCGGTGGGGTTCTGGTATGGGCAGGCGTATGTTATGGACAACGAACACAGGTGCATTTTATTGCTGGCATGTTGAACGCACAGAGATACCGTGACGAGATCCTGAGGCCCATTGTTGTGCCATTCATCTACGACCATCACCTCATGTTAAAGCATGATAATGCACGGCCCCATATTGCAAGGATCTGTACACATTTCCTGGAAGCTGAAAACACCGCATTTCTTGCACGACCAATAGACTCACCGGACACATTGAGCATGTTTGGGATGTTCTGGATTAAGTAAACTTAATGTGAAAAATTAGGAATTGGTTAATTTCTCAAGTGAGAAATGAAAAAGGGGGACTGTTAGGAATAAAAGAAATATTTTTAATGTCTATCTGCTCATTATATTGTTTTATGTACTTTAATAATGAAGGCTTGTAGAGCAAGGCCACCTTTGACTCACAAATGAGTGCTCAGCCAGACTGAAAAAACAGGAAGTTTTAGTGCACAGGCATATTAATAAATCAAGACACAGAAAAGAGGAACTTGCCATATAAGCAATGTTCAAGCCTGTGTGACGTGTAAAGTACCGAAATAACACCATATAAGTCACAGCTGATGATTCTAATGTTAGAGAGCTCTTGCAACTGGCGTTTGAGCTGTGCAGGGCTCTCTCTCTTCCAGAAGATGATTAAATAAAGAAACATTCAATAAATGTTTTAACACACTATGAGTCGGTTTTCTCTGTTTTGTCATGGGGAAAAAGAATCGGGTTTAATAGCGTATACGACAGCGTGTTCCAGTTCCTGTCAGTATTCAGCAACTTCGCACAGCTATTGAAGAGGAGTGGGCCAACATTCCACAGGCCACGATCAACAACCTGATCAACTCTATGCGACGGAGATGTGTTGCCGTGCGTGAGGCAAACTGTGCACATTTCAGAGTGGCCTTTTATTGTGGGCAGTCTAAGGCACACCTGTGCAATATTCATGCAGTCTAATCAGCACCTTGATATGCCACACCTGCGAGGTGGGATGGATTATCTCGGCAAAGGAGAAGTGCTCACTAACACAGATTTGGACAGATTTGTGAACAATATTTGAGAGTCATAGTTCACTGCCACACAAAAGCAAATTCTCCCAAAATGGAAATTGTTGAAATTGGGCTTGGTCTTCCCACACTCTGCCACCATTGCTTCTGATTCTAAGTGATTGTAACCTCACTAGTCAACAAAGTGATCCACATGATCCCTGTTCTGACTCCTTCCCACCTCTGACAAATCCCACAGCTGCAGAATTATCCAAGAATAATTTTTTTTACAGATCACACCGCTGTGAGTGATATCAGGAGTGTACAGGCTGAAGAGAAAAGGTGAGAGTACGGTCACCTGTGGTGCTCCTGTGCTGTGACACACACACACACACACACACACACACACACACACACACACACACACACACACACACACACACACACACACACACTCACTGTGTAGTATATAAACGCTACATATTTTCAGTAAACAAAAGCATGGTGTCTTACCAGGGCCCCCTGGTGGATCACAAAAGTACTGCAGGTGGGCTGCAGTAATAACAGGAATTCAGTTTGTACATTTCTGTAATTTCAATCACATTAATATAAATGTATTAATTGATATAAAAAGTGAGTAATTCGAGGTGGTTAGTTTTTGATCTTACAACTGACCTAAATTTATTAAAGTTTGTGTTGGGTAGCATTAGCAATTTATAGCCAACAGCCTAAGAGCTTTATGTTCTTTGCATGGTTCACAAGGAAATGCATCATTTTCTGTTGTATTTGATTACAGTGAAGGTTTAATGATGGGTGGGTCCAATGTCTGGAGAGCTTCATAGAAGAGTGGCTGAGCTTCTGTCGACGCTGGATCGTTGTGTGACCTCCAGTCAGTTTCCCAGCAGTAACTGTTTGTAGTCAATGTGAGTCTACCACAAACTGTGAACGTACTAACGGCTGCCTCTGTGATTTCCCAGGAGGAAACGAGAGGGCAGCGTCATAAGAGGCACCATAAATATATTAAATATATAAAAATGAAGCTGTTAGGTGATAAACAAATTCCTATGTAGTTCCATCTGATAGCAAAAACACGATTATTTAAAAGTTATTAACAAACATTTATAAATAATACAAACAATTTTTAAAGAAGACAGTAAAAAGTCTGATTACAAAAAGCATTTCTTTAAAACAACACAAAATTAATGATTAAAATTTTATTAAAAGTGTTATTAGTGTGTGAGAAGTATGTGGACACCCAGCTGGTTATTTATGTGAGAAACACACCATGAGCTGTTCTGTCACATTGAGCCAACCAACCAGCTAGTGGAGGAACAAACCAACACAAAATGAATTAAGGTTACTGTAAATGGACCTTTTCACACTTCAAGCGAGGTTTTCTTTTATGGACACGTGGTTCTGAAAACTGTTTCAAATTCACCAATTACTAAAATGTAAACACTGAACAATGTAAAGCAAGTTCAAGCATAATCCATCTCTACCAGATTAGATCATTATCCAAAGTTACACGTGTACCTGATTAACTGCCAGGTCTGTAATTTAAATTTGACTAAAATAGCGCAACAAAATAAATACTCATACATATTGTATTTTTACAAGAGAGCTGTTGGTTTAGTCCAGGCTCTAGTTGTTTGTGCCATGTTTAGTTGCACCATACTGTATATTAGAGTTCTGTGACCTACATATAAAAACCTTGAGATACTCCTTTAAGGGTTGTCTGTCTCCATCTCACCCCATCCCTTTCACCTGTCCTCAACTAACAGTGTCCACCAACCTGCTGTTGGCAACAGCACCATCAGTGGACGTGCTTCAATTAATCTGGTCCAAAAATCTAATTCTTGATGATTATTGGATTTGGCAAAGCTTTTAATGTCAGGTGCCTTTTCTGAAACAACCCTCCATGTTTAACCAGGCGTGCGGCGGGCACTAACAGTCCACTAGTTTGTGGCATCAAATGAGAAGAAGAACTCATCAGAGTGGTGAAACCAGCTAACCTGGCATGGACAAATAAAAAATATAAGACACGAGAACTTAACAGACCACCTTTACTTATTAAACTGTGCCCAGTAAAACTCTAATATAGTAGTGTGAAGTCGGACCCGACACACGTACACAACAAGTCCACTGACGTGGTGACGGCACTTTAATGTAATCACACTGTGGTTTCAGCACAACGCATGGGACACAGACACTCCGCTGCGGTCAATAGTATCAAAGGCAGTGGTCAGATCCAAAAGCACAGCCGAGTCTCCTGAGTCAGTGGTTAATAGATCATTGAGAACTTTTAAAAGTGCAGTTTCAGTGCTGTGAAGAGCTTTAAAACCAGACTGAAACCTCTCAAGAACATCGTTCAAGGTTGAAGATTCTTTATTTGTCACGTGCACGGTTATACAGGTATGAAATGTGACCTGATATGCTCCTCAGACAGACAGAACTTTATATACAGTGAATGAGTATATACAAGGAAGACATTATGTGCAGCAAGTGGGTGAGTTGTGTACATTATATAAATAGAAATAAAATAAGGTAAAACAATCTGGAAATTTACAGCTTGTGTACGTTGCATGAGGAGGGTGTTAAAGTGTCTTGTGCTGTAGCGAGGCCAGAAGGATTCAGGATGATATGAGAATGTGGGAATGAGTCCTGTCTCAGTCACTTAAGGATGATGGTGGTGGTTGGGGGGACTGATTCAGGGACACACCCCTGTGGTACGCCTGTGTTGATGGTGATGCTGTTGGAGACGCACCTACCCACCCTCACCACCTCAGTTCTGCCAGTGAGGAAGTCCAACCCCCATGCACACAGACGGCTGTTGAGTCCCAGATCCCTCAGCTTTGTGAACAGTCTGCTGGGCACTATTGTGTTGAATGCTGAACTGTAATCAACAAACAGCATTCTCACATAGTTAAACTGTTTCTTGTCCACGTGGCTGAGGGTGGTGTGCAGGACGTGGATCTCCGTGGATCTGTTGGGTCAGTAGGCGAACTGGAGCGGATCTGTGGTGTCTGGGATGGAGGAGGAGATGATGTTCTTCAGCAGCCTCTCAAACACCTTCATTACCACCGAGGTCAGTGCAACTGGCCAGTAGTCATTCAGGCATGAGGGCTTGTTGTTCTTGGGCACAGGGATGATGGTAGATCTCTTGAAGCATGTGGGGACCACAGACTTAGCCAGGGACTCGTTGAAAATCTAAGTGAACACACCTGCTAGCTGGTTAGCACAGCACTGGAGCAGACGGCCGGTGATGCCGTCTGGCCCCGCCGCTTTCCTTGTGTTCACTCTCCTCAGCGCCGCTCGAACGTCGTGCTCTGCAATGCTGATCGCTGGTCCCTCTCTGATGACGTCACTGTCCTCAGTTGTCAGGCAGTCGTTAGCATTAGCCGCCTGGCTAACCTCGAAACGGGCGTAGAACCGGTTCAGCTCGTTGGAGAATGCAGAGTCAGCGTTGGTCGGCGCAGTGTCCCTGGCTTTGTAATCCGTGATTGTGCGTAGTCCGTACCACATGCTCCGTGTATCGCCCCGGCTGAAGTGAGACTCCACTCGCTCCCGGTACCGGCGTTTGGCATCCCTCACCGCGTGCCGCACGCCGTATGAGGCCGCTTTGTAGGCGCTCATATCACCAGTGGCGAGACCCGCGTTGTAGGTGGCGGTCCTGGCGTTCAGTCCAGCGCAGATCGATCTGTCCACTCACAGTTTCTGGTTGGGGAACGTCACGACTGTCGCAGTGGGGATGATCTCATCCGCTAGCATGTTTACGAAGCTTACTGCTACATCCGTAAACTCATTGATGTCGTCTGTGTCCATTTACAAAAGTTTGCAGCTGAACAAACACAATCTTTTCCAAGACTTTTGATAGGGAGGGACGCTTTGAAGTAGGCCTGAAATCTGAGAGGACAGAGGAATCATCTTTTCCAAATGATGTTGTTCCAACACATTTTCAAAAAAAGGATTTTTCAGGTTGTCCGTTCTGACATCTTAAGGATTTTTAACAGCAGTCTTAGTTCAGGTGTTGTGCCAGCCCCAAACATGCTGTTGTACAGCCTATACTTAAAAAGAAAAAAAAAAATCTCGATTCCTCTGTCCTCTAAGAGCGTTCCCAGAAGTCCACCTTAGGGAAGATGTGTACCACAGCCATGTCTCTTTGGGTCCATACCACGAGGTCACAGTGCTTGGCACTGGTCACAAAGATTTGTGTTTGCACTTGTGGGTAGTAGGCGTGCATCCTCTTTAAGTGAGGTCCATTTGCAGCTAACTCCAGGCAGAAGTCTTCATCCTGCACATCCAATGCCTGCTTAATGCTGTCCGTTCTGTATTTAAAAGGACACTTAATCTCCAGGGTTCCCTTCCCACAACATTCACACATAGTGAGTCTGTCAGGAGATGCTCCAAGTTCAGGAAAACTTGTGTTCACAATAAAACCGCACAAGCGAACCTGCAGTTTGTGGTGAAGTGCTGCAAATTTTTTGGTGTAGGCCTTTCGTGTGTCCTCTTCATGCTCCAGTCCCCATCTTGTTTACGCAATAGACACGGAGTTTTCAGGGTAGCACACATGATTAACAACACTTTGGGCGGGTGTTTCTAAACTTGTGGCGAATACAGCGTGCATCACCGAAGCTGTGATTCTCCCTGCACGCCCCTGCACCCTCCCTGCACCCTAAACCAATCAGGGTTCTTGTGCTGAAGTCTTGTGTGCCCTTCAATAGCTTCTGCCTGCTCTTCAGTAACTGTTGCAGCTTTTATATACTTTACACAGTGCAGCTGTAGATCAGTAGGGCCAAGCGACTGTGTGCTTTTGTTGTGCAAACGCACCAGAGACTGGGGTAACGTAGGTGACCGTACAGTGTATTCAGTGTAATATTTCTCTATTCCTGACAAACCCACAGCTTTACTGTGTTCCTGTAGTGTATCTAATAGCAGTGACAACTCCTCCAGAGTAGCAGTTGGAATCTGTCTTTTTGGACGACGGCTTCTTTTGCCTTTCACTACTGCTGAAGAAGAAAAGTCAATGTTATGGCCAACCTCTGGCTGTATCTTGGTCGTATTCCCTGGCAAAACCCCGTAGGCTGGTTCATCGGTGACAGTCCTTGTGCCACGGATCAACATTGTTGCTTCCACTTTAAACAGAAGCACAGCGACTTGGGTGCAGGTCTCCGCACTCCGGCCATACAGGTGCAGTGGGTGGCTTCGACCTTCCCCATGGTGCTCACAATGATTCATGGCTGCAATGCTGGTTCATTCAATCTTTAAGAGTGCAGTACCTGAAACATACAAAGACAAAGTTGATTTAAAAACAAGAACTGAAATGAGCCAAGGAGGACACAAATGGGGTTTATCTACGATCTAATCCATTTATCAATGTAAACGTTTGACTTTAAGTTACAATTATGGACACACAATATGATAAAGTGATTCTGCAATTCATTGATAAATGTATAATATTAATGTTGGGGGGGGAATCAATCGCATTGTACTCGACGCACTCCAGCTGACTTACCTTTGTTTGAATGACGACGTACTCACAGTTTGGCGGCTTAAAAATAGCCAAAAATTGTACCCAACCATTAGTAAACTGGATGTGCGCCTCCAGAGATTTATAATTACGAAACTGGTTCGCTGTGTATGTGCTGACTCCACAGACAAGGTACGTAAAGATATCGGGGTAGGACGATGGCAGTAAGTCGTCAGGGTGTCTACTCCACTGGTGTATTTCCCAAGTACCGTCTCTTTGCATCCGGACGCAATCGGTCTCTATACTGCCCTTTGTCTTTTGAGCTGCTTTTAAGCATGTTTCTTGCAACCATCCTTCCAACACAGTGTGTTTGTTTTGATTCGTGGCCCAGAAATACTACGGCGCAGCGCTCCCACAATACATTACGGCGTTACATCAATTCCAAAGCCCTATAGTTCCTCCACCTGACACACAGGCTCAAAGTGATCAAAAACAGCAGAGCAGGTGACTTTCTTGGAAAGGTCCTGTGAAGGCAGGGCGATCATAGATCGACGATGATTTAACCTCACTGATAAAAAAAACTGCAAAAACCTTTCACAAAAAAACGGAGAGAGGAACAACGGATAGGGAATATGCACCGACTATCATAAGGCCAGAAAAGGCAGAAAAATCAGGGATTGGGAATTCTGCGCCAGTAAACCGATTTGCTTTCTGGGGGATTCCAACCTGAACCGTATACAATAATGAAACTATTCGCTGACAGCTATCTGGGGGCTTCCTTCTACCACTTTCACCAAATTTTAGAGAAAACTCCAGATCACCTGCTCGTTAAATTGGTGGTGTTATCAGTTGGAATAAACAACAAAGATCAGGATCCAGAAAAATCTTCAATTAAACAACTGAGGATGCTGAACAGGAAAGCTCGAGCAGTTTTTTCCACCTTCTCTTCCATGGGAACAACGACGAAATTTGACAGTGATGAACAATTTCCTGACTGATCGCTTCCTGGTTCTGAACCCGCTTCCTGCTGACCAATTCCAAACAGTTGGGGATAACATTCACTGGACACAGGACACAGCGGAGCGTACACTCTTACATTGGTGCGAACAATTATAGCTAAATGTTTAGTGCATATTCAACCTAGGGGTGGAAACGGGACCCACTGTTGATTTGTCGCGGGAGTGTTTTAAATCTATCGGAATCGTTTCACCCCACAGAACGTCAGGTGCGTATGCTAGAGAGGGTCTCACCTGTATCCCGGTTCCAAAAACACATGATAGACTGGCGCTCCGGAGGGATCTTCATTTGTATCATAGGAAAATTAAACAAATTATTTCTCACAAAATAGGAATAAAAATAAAAATACCTTGGAGGCAAAATTCACTTTACCCTCTAACTGGGAGCCTGTATGGGAACAGGTGGACGCTAAGGTGAGGCGTCTTGGACGCTTGGATGTGTATACTTTTAATCAATTTTGGCCGGACAACAGGAGAGGGCAAGAACTGCAAGGGGAAGAGGAACATCATTATTAAACCTGCAGACGAAGGCTGCAAGAGAGTCATTATGGATAAACAGCAATACATATTGGAGGCGCACAGACAGTTAGCTAATACCTAGTATTATAGACCTGTTGGAGAGAGCTTGCAAGGAACAACACAGAGCCAAATCCCATGCTTACCTCCCATCCGATGTGGACAGCAGATCAGCTGGAGGCACGATCGAAGATTGCAGTGGTCCCAGATCCAGCTGTACACACTGGGACACTCTCCCATGTTGCTTGTCTGTGTTTTATTGTGTTATGCTGTGATGACATCTGTGCATTCCTGGATTATCCTTTTGTGTTACACATTTCGATGTTTTTTTTTTTCCCCTTGCTACCTAGCCTGACCTGTCTCCCCAATGTGATGTTTGTGTATTGTATGTACGGTTGGCAAGGTCTGTCATCTTGGTTGTGGGGAACTGCAACTGACAAATAAAGGCTATCTCATCATCATCATCAAATTAGAACCATAATTAATCAGTTGTAAAAAAAATATTTTACTGCTAAACAGCGTGATTTTTTTATTTGGTCCTACTAGTCCACATGTGATAGGCAATTTGACCTTCTACCAAGGATCCATTAGGAGCCTAATACGTGGACGATCCACACCGGGTGCCCCCGGGTAGTGTCAGACTGTAGCAGTGTGTCCTATAACGCCCCCCTGTATGTAGACCACTTTTTGGGCCCTCTCTCTAAACATCCGAGCTATTTAAAGGACACCTACCACTTCTTGGAGTTAAGTAGACCAATGATCTTACCGGTTGATGCTTGTCTATTTACAATTGACATTGAGAGTCTTTACAAATATTAAGACAGATTTAGGCTTAAAAACAATACGAAACATTTCTAGAAGATATCCGAATAGACCAGATGAGGAGGTGCTGCAGCTCCTGGAGCTCTGCTTTAGATGCAATGATTTTGAATTTAACGCCAAACAGTACCTTCAAGTGGAGGGAACTGCAGTGGGAGACAGATATGCCCCATCTTATGCCAACCTCTACATGAGTGAATGGGAAAGGATGCTTTGGTGAAATGTCCCTGCAAACCTTTCTTCTACCTCTGCTTCTTAGATGACGTTATTAGGGGCCTGATCGTACACATGGAGGAATTTATTGAGTTTTTAAAGGTGTTGAATGACCATTGTGCTTAAATTAAAGTTAAGAATACGTTAGATCCACAACAGGTGAAGTTTTTGGATACAACAGGTTTTTTTGAGCCTGTAGATGAGCAGCACAAAAGAACACTCACATGAATATACTTCAAGTCGACACACACTCACGCCCTCCTCCATAAGACCATCTACCATCCCAAACATACATTTAAAGGCATTGTTAAGTCACAGATCATCAGATTTCACAGAATAGCATCCCGTGAAGAAGACCTCCAGGAGTCCATCGCTGTCCTCTTCCTCAGTCTTAGAAGTAGGGGATATTCAAACAGGTTCCTCAGGGCCATTAAGAAGAAAACTCTTTTAGAACTGGGCTCACCCGGGACCACTAGCCCAGGGACAGGGGGGAGGCCCCGGGGGTATTTTACCTCTGATTACAACTTACTCTGCATCACATTTGCCTCTACAGCGGGCCTTCATTTGTAACTTTGAGAAGCTTCTAACCAGTGTGAGCCACTTCCAAGATTGTAGGGTGATAGCAGCTGACAGAAAGGACAAAAATCTAAAGGATGTGTTCGTTGAAACGAAGCTCTGGGATCACCATGAGTAGAGAAACCGAGGGACGAACCACTGGGCCCTAAGACAAAAGCGATACCTGTTCAATCCACATGGGGGAGCTGAAGCTCCAATTCTGAATAGAATTACACTTAATAGTAGAAATTTGGTATATTGTATTGTCAGTGAGAAATGTTATCTCATATATGTGGGGGAAACAGGACAAACTCTGTCAGACTGAGGCAGCACCTGTATAGCATTGGGGAAGGCAGACTGAGCACCCCTTTGGTCCAACATCTCCAAATACACTCACCAAGTTATTTCTCCACCACGGGTCCAGTCATGTGGGCGTGGACAGAGGGCCAAAGGAGGAGACACGAGAGTTTGTGGGTCGGAAAGTTGAACACCAGAACTCCTCTTGGGTTAAATGTAAAGTAAGATACAAAGAGTTACTATTTATCACTTGCCTCACACATATGAATATAAGTGATCTATGTTACAGGAGTTATGAAAATATTTTGAACTTTGGGTTATTGAACATTTTTGAGTGGGTGACTTTCTCTGTGGGTCCTAAGGTCTAAATATCATGTTTTGTGGCCCCTTTTTCTAGTTTCAGAGACCTGGATTACCAGTAACATGTATATTTAGGGAAAGCATGGTTTGTGTGTATTAAAGGATAAAACTGTTGAAACTGTTGTACCAAGTGTGAAATAAATAAATAAATAAATGAAATTAAAATACATTTAGAAACAAATCGTTTTGTTTATGACAGCGACATTGGTATGGCTTTCTGATTCACAAATACTCCCCTTCTTCTCGGTTTTGCACGAATCTTATTAATATTGTCAACATTAATTGTATAAGAAAACTAATCACAGTATGAAGGGGACTTTATTGGGAGATATCTGATTACAGGACATCAGATCTCTTTTCCCTTTTCTTAGAGGAATAAAAACCAAAAGGGATTCATGATCATAAATATGGGACAAGAATAAAGAACTTACCTGAAGGAGAAATGGCAGGACCTGAGATGAGGGCCACTGAACCAAGTATAGGATGGAAAGTAGGCAACAGCACTCAGACTCCTGGTTGCCAGTGCACTGGACCCATAATTTATGGCTACAGAAAAGCACTCTCTTTATACCTAACCCTAACCCCTGCTAAGAGTAATGCACAGTTTTCTTTTGTTAAGTCACCTCCTGAGATCTTCAATCACAAACCCAGTCTCATTTCCACTTGTAGAAAGGGAATCAGAATCAGAAAGGGTTTTATTGCCAAATGTTGAGCAGGTTTACAACATTAGGAAATTGCTGCGGTACTTAGTGCAAACATACTGTCAGACAACGCTTAAATAAACATAAAAATTAAAAGTGCTAAGTAGATAGATATATACATGAGTGCAGGTGGTGATCAGTGCAAACATGGAATGATGCAGTGAACACAGTGTAGGGTCATGTGGTAGTGGTGCGAACAGTCATATGGTTATTGTTCATGAGTCCAACAGCAGAGAGGAAGAAACTGTTCTTATAGCGAGAGGTTCTGGTGCGAATCATCATTAAGCATCATTATTTGTGTGTGTGTGTGTGTGTGTGTGTGTGTGTGTGTGTGTGTGTGTGTGTGTTTTAGTCCAATCTGCTCTTGCTTCCCTATCTCTCTGTGATTTACAGATAAAGTAGCCACAGTTTTCAGACTTTCTGATCAAGCCAACAAACACAGAGTTGAAATAGTTGTTTCCATCACACTGCCAGGGACACACTTCACATGGGAATGCTGAGAATGTATTTATTTATTTGTCTGTTAGCCTAAAAGTGGAAACAAATAAAGAAAAATATCATCAGCCACATTGTTATTTCTTTCTTTGAATGTGTAAATACCAGTTAGATTGCTAATGTGGCCAGAGTCACAAAGAGGATATGGAGGAAAGTGAAAGCCTTTCTTTTAGCACCTCTCGTCTAAGCACAGGAGCTTGTGGTCCATCTTTCCAGCCTCATCCTCTCCAACAGTGGACTTTTTCCTCTTTTATAATAGATCCATCCATCTTTCTTTAGAACTGCTTGTCAGAGCCAGGGTTTGAAAGCTACAGCAGCTTGGAATGACTAGTTAGCCTAACATGCCTGTCTTTGGACTGTGGGAGGAAGCTGGCATAGAGAAGAGCACTCATGCAAGCACAGGAAAGACCACAACTAGTGGATTCAAACCTGTGAGACAACAGTGCTAACCGCTGCATCACCCTGCCACCACCTCTGTTCTTTGGTTACCTCGAGCTCGGGGTCGTGTGATTAGCAGCTTCCTTCTGTTCAAGAGAAATGAAGAAGCCTTTGTGTAAAGTAACTTCTCAGATGTTGTGGGTTGATGAATAAGAAACACATGCATTTATGTTACACTGCCTATCTTCACATGGGACCAAACTTGATTTCTGTGAGTCATGATGGCATCGCGTCACACCAGTCTAGTTAAAATGCTGACATTTTTCTCTCAATAAATATCATTCGATTCCTCTAATAAATCTCCTCTTACTAAGATGGCTTTAGTGTCACAGCAGCTGCTGTTGTTCAGTAAAAACTCTGACTTTTCAATTAATCTCTAGAAAAATTGAATATTTCACTTTAACTAAAAACAAAGATATGAGACTTTCATTTCCTTTCATTTGCACAGTGGTGCTTTTCATACACACAGACATGAAAACAATGCACTTTACCAATACATTACAAAAGAGAGCTCACATACAAAAAATTAGTTAGATCTACAAAAAAATTGCAATAGTTTCTTAGTTTAAACTGTTTATAAAGCAGTGAACTTTAACCTCTGCTAATCTGCAATGTGATAATTAACAGACAGCGAGGCAAAGGGAAGAGGATTTGATTCTTGTCAGAGTGAAAGTTGATTGGTGTCCAGAGGGAACAAAATATAATCGATGCTATGTCTTCTGCTTTTAGCTGTCACTACAGCAGCTCATCTTACCCCATCGCTGCATCCTCTCCTGTCACACCAACACTCTGCATGTCTCTCATTTCCTCCATGAATCTTCCTCTTTTCCTCCTACCATAGTCTCTAGATTTAAAATCCCTATTCTCATACATACTGCACATACATGCCTTCTCTTTCCTCTTCCATTGCCTTTGGACAGTTTCCACTGACACCTTGCTGGCCAACAACAGATCTTATTGATAACCTGAAGTTTGATTTGGCAAAGGTTTAGTAACGCAGACTCTTCCTGACACAACACTTACCGTTCAATATCATCCAAAGTGATTTTGAATGAAAATGGAAAAATGTTCAATAGAAGTCCTTAAAGTAGCCAAACAGATGAAACCACACAGAGCTCACATTACTCTTTGTTTAGTGACCTTTTCCATTACCGCACAGGCCTACCATAAAAACAAATGAACTGTAATCAGCTGGCTTTGAGATCATATTTTGACTTTCAATGGCTTTACATTTCAGCAGTTTTAGCTGAGCCAAAAGATTATCATCCAGAAGCAGACAAAGTTGTCATATCCCTTGAAGACTCTGCTTTTAGGGAAGTTCTTCTAACGAGCCTGAAATGGAGCTGAGGAGGTAATTGCGTGTGAAAAGGGCAATGTGCTGAAGAACATAAGAGGCTATAAAATAAGGAGGAACCCATTACAGCCAAAATAAGAGATTTCAACTGGAAAACAGTTTAAAGCAAGCAGGCAGAGTTTCAGCTGGAATGGTACAGCTGATTACCTGGGGTTAATGACCGGCAGGCTCCTATTAGAGAACATATGATAGAGATGTGGCTGACTAATTTTGGGGCAAACTAACTTTCATTCTTCAGTGAATCTACTTGTTTTATGGTACAATGAGAGAAGCTGAGGGAAAGTTCTTGATCCAAAGTTGTTACAAAAACCAGAAAAAACTTCAGTGACTGCAGTTTTAGTATTTGATGCAAAAACTGCAAAGACTCAAAACCAAACAAAAAATTTACAGATTTTCTCCACGTACACTGAATGCACCAAACTCAAACAAGGGAGCGCTACAGAGGTGCAGAAGTGCACAAAATGCCGGTCACACTCAAAACCTTATTTTGTTCATTGATGAAAAAAAAAAAAACGGGCATGGCAACATTTTTTATTTTTTGACAGATATTGGGAGAAAAACGAATATTTAAAAAAATGTAGCAGATTTCTTTTCGTTGATAAAATATAACGAAGTGCAAATGTTTTCGTAAAACTGCAGGACAAACATCAGGACTCCTTAACTGCTACACATGTGGGCATGTAGATTACCAGTTCAAAGCTTTTTCTCTTTGCTGCTGTCAGTTACTGGATATTTTTGCAGATGAATTATTTAAATCTTCCCAGAACAACAGACACCTTTTCTTGGCTCAGCAGGGTCAGTTTCACAGCTGCCTTCAGACAGGCTCACAGACTCCAGCAGCGCTGAAACCTGCTGTCAGGAGCAAGTTCAACAGAAACACAGACACTCATTTTATTTTTTTAAGTTTAGTGTATTACATGAATGCCTACAAACACAGATGTTTCTGTACACAGCGGGAATTACGAGCACAAACTGTCACATCATGACATTGCTACATTCCTGATACTGACAGCATTAAGGTTTCTCTTAGGATTATATTTCTGCACAAATGCACATTTCTCTTAATGCCCCAACATGAAATATCTGACACTTAAAAAAATCAATTTGGGTGATTTTTCTTTTCAATTTAAAAAATTTACATATGTCACAACCTAAAAAAGAAAAAACATGGAAACTGTAATTTGTAGTATTTCAAAAGTAATTTGCAGCCTACATGTGGTGTGTTTTCTTAACCATAGTTATGGTTGTACCTCACACTTTATACCTTAAACAAGGTATAATCCTGAATTGAACACTTGCCTCAAGTATTTAGAGGCACTGTGTGTAAAATCTCACCACTAGATGTCAGTAGACTGTAGATTGCAGTTAACTGAGGACTGTTTCCTTATCCCTCCCTATTCAAGTGCATAATCTCCTGTAGGAGAAAGGACTGTAGTGAGTATAGGCAGTGAGTCCAGTGTTTGCCTCAGCTGTCAATATGTCAAGTGTCTATTTACTGCAGATGAGGCTGTAAACTTAGTCCAATATGAGCCGACGAGTCAGCGAAGCTCACTTCTGTCCACTGACAGCGACACTGAGGAAGCTTTGAGGATTTCTTCTATGTCAGTAAGCGCTGCTGTTTTTCTGTTAGCCAGCATCAGTGAAACTGTCTTGTGCATCTGACATTGTTGGACTCGAACACTCAGAAAATAAACTCTTATATGATGTGAGAGAACAGAGAGAAAGTGAGATTTTTAGGGCGCTCAAGCCTCACATTAGCTGAATTGCTGTTAGCCGTCCAGTGATGGCAGGGTTGTGTGTCTATTGTCTGCTGATAATAAGTAATTGCAACAATTTTGGGAATAACAAAGCATGTATGTGAACATTTCTGTGTCTTGCATGTTGAGTTTTCTTCCACCCCCTCTCAGAGGATAAAACAGAGGTGTGAGCCTTTATATGTTGAGTCTGAAGGTGCAAACACAAATTAAAATTTGTCCCCGTGGCACACAAATACCTACAAGTTCTGTCCTTTCCTTTCCAGTTTGTTAGAGGACGCAATTAAAGCATTCTGTTTGTCTATTAAATAAACTAAACATAAATGGCTGCCCCTTTAAATAAGTGCGGACCAACACGCTGTTGCTTAGTTTGTTTTACAGCAGTAGCCTTTACATGTCCACGAGTAGTCACGTATGCAGTGAAGGGGGCCTGGACTCAGGCACTTGAAAGCACAGCCACCTTGGCGCTGGTGTCTTGCGCCTCCCACCCGAGGAGCATTCAGCAGTGCCAGCTGAGCCCAATCTCTGCATGGCAGCTGCACCTCCAGCTTAGGAGCTTAGGTCACCATGACACCTTCTCATCTGCTCCTTAAAATGGAATCAGCCAGGGAGCCTATAGAGAAGCTGCCTATAGAGTGCACACAGATTAGCTATTACTCCATGTACTGTTAAGTATTACTAATATTAAGTGTCATCACACTAAGTATCCCGTGACTGATATATGAACACTTAAGCCCGCCCAGGAAATGACGACCTCTTTCAGAATCAGAATCGTGTTTATTGGCCAAGTATATGTGGAGACACATACAAGGAATTTGGTTCCGGTAGATGGTGGCTCTCAAGCACAGCAATGGAAATCACACACACACACACACACACACACACACACACACACACACACACACACACACGTGTCTATATATACACATTACACATGCACACACATACATACACAAAGCTGTGTAAACTAACTATAAATAACTAATCTAAACTTATATACATAAAATACAAAAATGAAATGAGGTGGAATGAATACTACAGAATGTACACAAGTTGCAGTTGCAGTCTGGCAGTGGGAGCAGTGTGACAGGTCAACTGTTTAGGAGGGAGATGGCGAGGGGAAAGAAACTGTTCCTGTGTCAGGTGGTCCTGGTCTGCAGGCTTCTGTACCGTCTGTCAGAGAGCAGCAGATCAAAAAGTCTGTGTCCAGGGTGTGAGGGGTCTGTGATGATTTTCCCTGCCCGTTTCCTAGTTCTTGAGAGGTACAGATCCTGGATGGAGGGCAGGGGGGCGCCGATGATCCTTTCTGCTGCCCGTACAGTCCGCTGCAGTCTGCTCCTGTCCTGTTTAGTGGCTGCACCATACCAGACTGTGATGGAGGAGCACAGGACAGACTCAATGACTGCAGTGTAGAACTGGATCAGCAGCTCCTGTTGAAGACTGTACTTCCCCAGTTGTCTCAGGAAGTACATCCTCTGCTGGGTCTTTTTGAGGATGGAGGAGATGTTGGTCTCCCACTTCAGGTCCTGGGAGATGGTGGTACCCAGGAACTTGAAGATCTTCACAGTCGACACAGGGCTGTCTGATATGGTAAGGGGGGGCAGAGTTGAGGGATGTTTCCTGAAGTCCACTGTCATCTCTACAGTCTTAAGCTTGTTCAGCTCCAGATTGTGCTGACTGCACCAGAGTACCAGCCGCTCAACTTCCTGCCGGTATGCAGACTCATCACCATCCTGAATGAGGCCAATGACGGCGGTGTCATCTGCAAACTTTAGGAGTTTAACAGCCGAGTTCTTGGAGGTGCAGTCATTAGTGTAGAGGGAGAACAGTAGTGGTGAGAGGACACATCCTTGAGGGGCACCAATACTGAGGGACCGAGTTTCAGAGGTGATCTCCCCCAGCCTCACTTGTTGCTTGTTGCTTCTATCCAGGAAGTACATCCATACAGCAGTATTATGTGCTTATGTGGTAGTATATAATGATCAGTTACTGAAATATAACCTTAAACAACAACCCTGAAACAAGTCTGTAACTGTGCAAATGTGACCATCGAGCATTATGCCACGATTCTGTTCAGTCAAGCATCTCAGGACAAATTAGAGTTATGTAGTCATGAATGGGCTTTCAATATGCTCTCTCAGCTCCTGTTTGTTATAAATCAATGATGGTGCCAGGTCTGTCTTGTAAAAGGGATTATGCATCTCAAGAGACATTGCAGTTAACAAAGCAAAATCAATATTTAAGAGATTTTGAGTAGAATTCTCAATAAAGAGAGACGGTAAAGTGTAGCATCTCAGCCGGCCTCAGAAAAACAAGCAGTTACATAATAGAAGGAGCCTCAGGAATTTAAGCAGGAATGTTAATGAACAGTAGTGTGGGATGTAAAGTCATAGTTTATAAACTATTAAGAAAATGAGGATATTTTAATTCCACCCTACAGTGATGCCAGTTGTAATAGGAAAACGGTGAAACTTCATGAAACTTCATAAAAAGAAAGTGAAAAATGTTGAAGGGCTGAGCTGACGAGAAGATGAATCTTGGACGATACGCTGCACACGATGCCAGCGGCCCAGCTGCCAAAACAGGAAGAAATAATGGCTTCAAGTAATGACTTGTCAGCCTTTGTGTGAAGAAATGAGACAGAAATAGCTCTGCTTGAATTAAAAAAAAAGAAGAAGAAAGTGAGTCTATTTTTACTCTGTCCTCTTCGCCTTTTGTCTAATTTTAGTGTAGAATTAGTCTCGCTGGCTGCCTGAGCAGGGGTCTCATCAAGCTGCACAAGGGTGCTGAAGATATTACAGGAAGGAGTGCACATTTCTTTTAACTTTAAACACCTTGATTCACACAAGCACACAAAGAGTCAAGGTTTATTCATGGAGAGGTCAGTGGGAGTCATCCGATTAGAGAAAAGCTTGAGGTATTTTGGGAGCTTTTTGACTCTGACGTCATTCAGACGTTAGTGTCATTGACTTAATGAGCGGTTTCACCTTCGCTATACCCCCAGTGATGATGAGGCATTAGCTCAGTGTACAGGACACCAGAGTACACTTTTGCCGTTCAACTTTAACATTTACAGGCAAAAAGCACTTTGCTCATAATTGGCCTGTGCAATTAGCCAGACTCTGTCCTTTGTTCATGAAGCCAGCAGAGCTACAGTCGGGGTGAAAAGCACCAAGAAGAAAGAAGAACGTTTCATGTACTGCAGTTTTCATCTGGACCAACTATACAGCAGTTCAACACAAACTACTACTTTGCTTGTTTGTTTTGCTGGATGTGAAGTTCTTCTGACAAATGACAAATTAAAGGAAAAAAAATGTCAGCTGTACGGAGGGCTTTTTGGTTCCACAAACCAATGGGACGACAGAGAGGAGCAGTGACACCCCTCAGTAAAAAGATTAGGTTTTAACCTGACCGACGACAACATTCACAAGTTACAACCTGCAGGTTGATGATGGTGTAAAACATGTTACGGTCTGCTTCTGAGGTCACATCACTCCCTGTCCGCAGATTTGCGGATGTGAGTAAAAGACGAGCAGCACACTGCAGACGATGCTCCACAGGAAAGCACAAAGTCCATTTCTTAGTTATTATTTATTGATATATTATTGAGATTATTTCACGTTAAATACTGAAGTTAAATGGCACAGCTGGTCAAATGGTGTAAGGCATAGCACTTGGTGCTACAGCCAGTAACTGACATCATTTTCATACTCGTATCACTCAGTTTATCTTCTTGTGAACGATAAACAGTAAAGATTCGTATTTGATTGTGTTTGTGAGGGAATTCAACTCAGTTCTGAAACAATATTTTCACCATCTATTGTTTTGTTTTTTTATTTATGGGTTAAACGTTCTAGTGTGCAGTACTGTAGTTTCAGTAATGTGTTTATATAGTCGTTATATTTATATATAGCTGATTTTTCAGGACAACTCCTACATGGACAGCTAAGAGTGAGCACAATTTTGGACATAAAGTGAGCAGCAGCATAGACTCTGATGACACAGCAGAGAATGAACCAGTCTCAGTCTGAGGTAAAATGTCACCTAAGCCTGAAATCAATTGCAATCTCCCCTTAGTGTTGTCTCCCAGGAACTGGATGTTCCTCCAGCCAGCAGTCCCGCTCTGCTTGGGTAGTACCGAGGATGATACCTGACACTTCCTAAACTTCCCTCTGGAAGCTGATGGAAAACTGAATCTTTAGAAGCTCACAGTCTGACAGTAATGATAAGAATAACTAACAAGAGTTGGCTGAGTAAATGATAAACAGATGATGGGCTGAGTATTGTGTGTCTCATGCAGCAGCATGGTCGACCTGAGTGCCAGTGTGTATCTCAGTCACAGGCGGGTGTTATCGCCGGGTGAGACGACGCAGCAGGTGATTTGGTGCCCCAACATGTGTCAGCAAGCAGATTTACACAATAACAGTCTGTCCACCATTTATTTTGACACAAAATTCGCTGTCAAGGTCCCGATAAATCAAACATGACGGTCAAACAGCCGGTGATTTTTCTAAAGAACAAAGACATTTAATTTCAACTTAAAACATCCACATGAGGAATGTTCCAGTTTTAAACTCTTTCAGCTCAACAATTACAACAAACTGTCATCGATGTTGGCTGAGAAACAGTTAAGAAGAAGATCTGTGCCTTTGTTTAAATGCTCAACATAAGCACTGATGTAGCCGGATACAACAAATGCTGTCTGTGTGTCTGTCTGTGTCTGTGTGTGTGTGTGTGTGTGTGTGTGTGTGTGTGTGTGTGTGCGTGCGTGCGTGTGTGTGTGCGTGCGCAAAGTTAAAGCTTGGACGGTGTGATGTTTTTGGATATGCTCCTGAGTTATATAGAGATCGATGTTTACCCAGGTGTAGTAGCAGGATATTGCATTAGTCCTGCTGAAGGTCATTAAGAGCTCTGTGCAGGACACCCTTTGGTAATTCAGTGTATTGTACCTGTTTAACTGCAGTCAGGAGCGATGCTAAACTTCTTGTCTTGGGTTTAGTTCACGCCAACATTTGCCTCCCAACAAACTGACAAACAAACGTTTTGTTACTCAGTGACTTCTAGTGCCAAATGTCAGCTCCTCAGGAAACTGTGAAGATGTCTGATAATAAGTGTGAGCGCTGATGAAACATCCTTTACACAATTACTCTGATTACTTGTTTCCCTGAACTTCAGAACATGAACACAAAGAGTCTGCTGTTCAGGGTTACTTAGGTTCACACACACTCGCGCTTGCTTGGACCTCTTACATTCATTCAGTATCATATGAAAATATTACCACAGTGCCTGTATTATGGCGTGTTTGTGTTTCCATCCACCAAGTTTCTTCCATTTATCCGACTCAGAGCATTCACAAATGATTTGTATTGTTTTTATTTACAGTGAATCAACAAAAGCAAAGGAAACAAACTTGTATTATACTGTCATACCAATATTTTACTCCCACTGAGTGCGAGTATTGTGAAGAAGTCTCACCTCAGCGCAGCGATGGGCAAATTCAAATTAAAACTTTATGTCTTCTCAGTCCTTTGACCCAAAAGCTGTCAGCCAAACACGCGTCACTTAACTACAAATGCAAACGTGGAATAGCAAACACTAGCATCTGCCTTCTCTTCAAATGCACACTCGTGTTTAAAGACACACACCTCCTACTCTGCCTGCTGACATTCAGTCAGTCATGTCAGCAGCGATGCCTCACAGAGGGCCCCGTCTGCTGTGTCAGGATGCTCTCCGAGTTAACCTCACCACCGGCCGCTCTGAGCATTAAGTAGCAATATAAATGGAAATTAGACCTTCCAATGAAGAGAAAATGAAGTGCAAGGAAACAATATATGTTCCCAGATAAGTAACAATGATAAAGATGCCACAGAAATGAAATGACTGCCTGGATTACTTGCTTGTTGGAAGAACCAAAGACTGAATGGAGTGAATGCCTCAATTAGGATTTGTGTGTCTTATTGTTAAAACATATACATATACTTTTTTCGCTCCACCAATACTGAGCACCATGATAACTATTTTAGTGGAGATGCTGAAAACCTGAACACGGGGTCAGGGGGATTTTTACTTTCTACACTGCTGGTACTACACATTGGCTTCTAAAACAATTTCAAGGCCAAGTTTAAACAACACTAGCTAAATATACCACATTAAACCCCTTCCCACATCACTGCTTCTTTAATCCTGCCTGAAAAAATGGTTGGGTTTGTTCAAACGGCAGAAACCAAACACGAGCTCAGTGACTTTCACTGTGGATGTTTGACGCTCATGTTCCAGCGGGCAGGAATCTGTCAGGATCCAAACGTTTCAGAGACACGTTCAGGAAAACTTTCACCTTCTCAGTTATAATAATAAAAGCATGATGTCTGGGTGGGTGGGTGACTGTGGATTCTTGTCTGTGTGTGGCTTTTTTAAGCCGTGCCTTCAGGGCATCGAGATAGCGATCACACCGGGTCACAGCAGCAAGCTGAAAAACGTGTAGCCATCATCTGCTCTGACAGAAGTAGCAAACGGCCGGCTGAGTTCACAAGAGCCAAAGCCACCCTCACTCCTGCTGCTGCAGCCTCATCACATGAGCGCTACCGTGTTTCCATCATAAACAACGGAGGTAGCTGATTTCACACAGGCAAACATGAGACACAAATATTCAATCCTGACATTTTACAGCAGCTAACTAACCATTTAATAACCATTTAATCCGATTCAGATTCACGGGGATGAAGGCTGGAATTTTTCCCAGTTGTCAGAGGGCAAAAGGCACGGCACGGGCCGGGCCGGCACACAACCCGGACAGGTTGGCAGTCTGTCGCAGGATCTTTAAAATATGCATCAATATCAGTGTTTCCTTATTGTTATCCATTGTAGGTGCTGTGTTAGTTTGTCATATGTTGTTTCTGTTTTTAAGGATTGAAGACATTCCAGACATCTGTGTCCCAACAAGCGTACCTAATAAAGTGGCTGGTGAGTGTACATTTTAAAATAAATACAAACTTATCCGTGCACTTGGAAACAAATACTTATTATTTCTGATAAAAAGTCTTTACATTTCCTGTGGGTGTAAATATTCGCTCCTCCAGGCTGCTGATCTCTCACAGGTATCCTGCAGCCCCTTGCGACCCGGTGCTAGATAAGCAGGAACAGAAAATGGATGGATGGATGTTTGCTGTTGTTTGTGCCAAGAGGGAGCATGACGCAGCGGTCAACCACTGAGGCCGGGCCCGTCAGGTTAGAGCGCCCTTTTTTCCCTCAGCGCTCTCAAACATCACAGAACAATCTCACATCGCAGCTGCCACATTTCATCTGATGTCTATTTATCACGCTGGGGTCAGACGGCTCCCTCTCCTCAATAAAAATACTAACTTGTATATTCGTGACAAAATACTTTGAACAGTGGGTTTGCAGTTGAGCAAAATGATTCATGCAAATGCTGCTCGAAGAATTGTGAAAATATTATCACTGCGAGATCTGAAAGCAAAGAAAGGGAAAACAGATGTGCATAAATTAAACAAAGGGGCTGACACGCAGAGAGATTTAGATAAAAATAAAGACTGAAACGGAAAAGACATCCCCAACAAATCTCGACTCCAGAAGAAGAAAAAAATAAAAGTTTAAAAAACAAGTATGAATGATTTTGAAGGGATACAGATGTGCATACTGTCCAGCACTAAAACCCCACTGAATGTGATAATGATTGAGGAGGTAGCTACGGTCGTGTCTGCACTGGGCAGACTCTGGGCTCGTCAGTGTGCTGTGACTTTTTGTTAGTTGTTGATAGACTTGTAAGACTAATTCATCTCCATTACAGTGACATATTTCTGTGCTGTCGTGCTCAATTAGAATCCACATCAGTGAATAAACCTCTGTGCAACACTCCTGTTTTTCCCTCCTGCCACTTTCAGTGATGACAATACTCGAGTCATTTGAAGCCTTCTGCAGGTGGCCTGGCTGTGGGCTGATTTCTGTAGGTTTGGAGAAAAGACAGAATTTGTTCTCAGTGAAATGACATCTGGTGCGATCCCTGATGCAGAAACTCATAAATATACAAGGATTAAGGGGGAAAACTCACTTTTAATTCAAGATGTGCTTTTTTCCCAAGACACCTGTCACGTTTCCAAGTAAACAGAGAATGTTCATGTGAAAAATCCTCTTCAACAATGACATATTTACTCAGTAGCCCACGAGGTCCTGCACCCTCTCCTCAATTTAAAACAAAAAGAATCATTTATGAAGAGGATTTTAGGTTGCAGACACATGCCAGTACTTCACACTTCATCCTGTTTGTACTTTTTTTTGCATTAAAAATCCCCCAGCGAGACTAATTACCCTACATGATTAGAAAAAACTATGGCCTGCTGTCAGCTCAGTGATGATGAGTTGCTCAGATTTGGCAGGCGAGTGAGTAATGTGACAGAGGACTCTTAACTCAAAGTTGATCTGTGCTGATGCTGAACACTACAGCACAAACAGCCTGATTGCATTAAAATTCAGTTTGTCCTCCTCGACAGTTAAACTCAGTGTCCACCATCAGCCTGGAGCTCGAGCACTGCCATCATGAGAACCCTGCTTCAAACTCACACAGAACAGCGAGTTTCACACTTCAAGTCATTTAGTTGTGATGTGTTTTTACTGTCTTTGATTGAGGCGCCTGCATGAGAGCAACTAGCAATCGTCATAAGTGTTCTTTATATTCAGATCATCAACAACATCTTCAAGCCTTGTCAGGCAAGGTCACAGCTTCAAGTGGCCCACTGGAATTTCATGAAGCCAACACAACAGTGTGCTATCCAGCTCTTTTTGGAGTCGTATGCTGCAAAACCAGCCAGTTTGAGAGAATCAGTTGAGAGCACAAAGCACAGGGTTTTATACATTTGCCTCCTATGAGACACTGAAACAAGCAACGTGCTATGATGATGCTGCTGGCTATGTTTGCCAGTCGCAACAACAAGTCAGGTTCTCTCTCTCTCTGTGTGTGTGTGTGTGTGTGTGTGTGTGTGTGTGTGTGTGTGTGTGTGTGTGTGTGTGTGTGTGTGTGTGTGTGAGTGAGTGAGAGAGACAGATTTTGTCTGCATTATGCAAAAACAATTAGAGCATTTCCACTGAAACACTCGGTACGGTCCATTTCATAACAAGCAAACATAAAGTCTAGCTTCTATACACAGCTGACATATAAATCTCAGTGACTGCACCCATATAAAGCACATATGTGCATCGCTTATGTGTGTTTGTGAAATGCTTGCTGTTGCTTACACACAGGAGAGTTGTTGAAAATAAAGAGAAAGGAACTGTGAACTCCCTTGGAGGTAATATAGCATGCTTGCCAGTGTTACATAAGGCAGTGATTGCTCCTTTCACAGACACTGGCACCTCTGTGCTTTTCTCAACTCCACGCTCACTTTTTTAATACTAACAAACGCTGAAATGTCAGTAGCGTGGCTCTCATTCGGACTACTATGAAACTATAACATGAGTGGGTGAAATGTATCACTGTGTTTCCCCTCAGTCCTTGTAGGAAAAAAAAAAAAAGGACATTTGCCTTAATCTGTAAGAAGCTTAACCCCCTACTGTGAGATGGATTATAATCTCTACAGACACAAATATGACAAGGTTATGAACTTTGCAAAGAAAAATCATCACACAGCTGTCCTTGACCCAAGAATACAAGTACTAATTAAGTTCAAGTTATTAAAAAAAGGCCAACAGATTAGTTCCTGATTAAACAGAGACGTCCAACTTGTTCATTTAGTATTTAGCTGCGGTTCCTTAAACATCGCGCCTCTGCTGAGGTGCTGCTAAAACCCAGGCTACTTTCACAGTAGCTTTTCCTTTATCTTTATTTTTGGCTCAGGTGTTTCTCATTTTCTTTTGGACAACACCTCGGAGATGAAGTTACAGCTCAGGTGAGTTAGGTTTAATAGTATTACAACCAGAAAACCATCCGGTAGTAGTTTTGGCCCCGTGAGCAGCTGCTATGTACTGCTGGAAAAGGAGATCAGCATGTTCACAAAGGTTCAATATTATGAATGCATGTTTGTGCACCTTTTCCTTCCAATTTTCAATTAATTTGCTTTAATGTAGCAGCCAGCCTTCTGTGCACAGCAACCGTGTGGAAGGTGTCAGTGAGCATCATATGGACAAATAAAAGTTTGAATGTGTCAAGAGTAGGACGTTTTGGACCCAAATTCAGGTTTCTAACTTCAAAATGAAATTCAAACAGAGACAGAACCAAAGTACAAAACTCCCCAAAATGTCTGGGTGGCAGGAACATACAACCAGAGAGAAACAAACAGATGCTTGGACAAAGGAAATACAGGACTATAAATACTCACACTGCACTGACAGCTGACAAGGGACTGACAGGGGAAGTGACCACAGCTGGGGGAAAATGAGGCACAGGTGAACACAATCACTGGGGAGGACACAAAGCTACACAGACACAGAAAACAACAAACCAATAAAACAGGAAATGAGTAAGAAAAACTAAACAAGTAAACTGAAATACAACAATAAATTAAAGTTGATGAAACAGCAAAGGAAGGCACAAAGGGAGAGGATAAGGACACTAACACTCTGATGTAAACAGTGACTGCAGCTCAGAGCTAGAGGTAAAGAATGCAAAGGAAAATACACAAAATATAATATAAATATATTCAACATCAAATGGAAAAAACCAAAGATAACAAAAAACTCAAAACCCTGGGTCTCAAACCCAGGGACCATGACAAAATATGAACAATAAGACCACGATCATCAAAATTAAACCAGAAAAAGGCTTGAAGTACTTTTGCTTTACATGGGATGAATATAGAATATATGAGTTTTCTCCTGAGATCCACTTGTAGAAATCTGATGCAACACTGGGTGTTTTAACATCCTTAACATCAGAAGTTTTAGCGTGAAACATGGGAACTGGCTTTCTTTTGGAACCTTCGCTGGCAACTATGATGAACTTCAGTTTTTGATCCTTTGAATTATGTTTCATCCCTGAAGGTTTCCGACTCGCTAAGACACACGAGCAATGACCTCTTTTACAATTGCAGCTGTCTGCATTACTTTGCTCTGTAGCATTGTTCATGTAGCATGGCCAGTTTAAATCAAAGGAGAAATTGAGCCAATTACAATTTGCTAATGTAGCGCCCCAGACTGTGTGCTCCACTATAGCCAGGTACGCCCTGAGTTCTAGTTACCTTGAACTTACTTAGTTGCCCTCAGTGCAAGTTCCCCTGATTTACACACGTATAACACCTTTATCTTACTCTGAACTATATATAAGAAACAGTACAACACACAAGATCTTCAGTTTCAAACAAAGCGGGTTTACTGAATGTATCTATAAATACCCAATAAATCATTAAAGCAAACAGTCTCTTACTATGATAAGTTATAACAATAACAACAGTTAAACAGTTCGTTTCCGTAATGGGCCCCACACACTCACACACTCGCTCACACCCCAATTTCCCAAGTCCCCTCGGTGCAGGCCTGGATCGATGCTTGTGTGCGTAGGAACCAACGGTCCTAAAAGAAATAAAATGGTGCTCCTACCTGGAACTCTTAGTCTCTTTCCACAACTCACAGCAAGCCGAGAGGTCCGTCCCTTAGTCCCTGCAGCTGCACACTTACTCCTTCCGAGCAGCAAACCTGATCGGTCAGCCTCTGCAGTTAGTAGCCTCTCGCTCTGTACAGGTCCGGTGATCCTTAGCGAAGTCCGCCTTTAGGGCTAACTCCGGTTAGCCAAGTTAGCACGCCGCTAACTAGGTGATTCCGAGGCAACAGTGCAAACCAGTCCGGGCTGCACCACCTCACAGTCACGCTCTCTTACTCAGCCGTCGACGTGGGATTATTTATCCTCACCGTCCATTGGGAAAAGTCTCTGCAGACGCTAGCCGCATCTCGCGCACGCTTTTTTCTCTTCTCTGCTGGAGATTATTGTGGACTTCAGGAAGCACACAGCCCCACTCCCCCCCATCATCCTGACTGACACCCTCATCACCTCTGTGGACTCATTCCGCTTCCTGGGTACCACCATCACCCAGGACCTGAAGTGGGAGCCCACCATCACCTCCGTCATAAAGAAAGCCCAGCAGAGGATGTACTTCCTGAGGCAGCTGAAGAAATTCAACCTGCCAACACAGACGATGATTCAATTCTACACTGCAATCATCGAGTCCATCCTCACCTCCTCCATCACCGTGTGGTACGCTGGAGCCACTACCAGGGACAAACAGAGACTGCAGCGTGTTGTGCGCTCTGCTGAGAAGGTGATTGGCTGCAAACTCCCATCTCTGCAGGACCTGTACACCTCCAGGACACTGGGGCGTGCAGCTCGGATCAGAGCTGACCCTTCTCACCCTGGACACAGTCTGTTTGACCTGCTCCCCTCAGGCAGGAGGCTCCGGTCCATTCGCACCAGAACCTCTCGCCACAAGAACAGTTTCTTCCCCTCTGCTGTTGGACTCATGAACAATAACCATATGACTGTTCCCACCACTAACACATGACCCTACACTGTGGTCACTGCATCATTCCATGTTTGACACTGATCACCACCTGCACTCATGTACATATCTAACTACTTAGCACTTTTAATTCTTATTTTATGTCTATTTAAGAGTTGTATAACAGTATGTTTGCACTAAGTACCGCAGCAATTTCCTAATGTTGTAAACCTGCTCAACATTTGGCAATAAAACCCTTTCTGATTCTGATTCTGATTCTGCTCTCTCGTGGCTGCTGCCTTCTCCCCTGTCTCTCCTTCCGCTCTTCCCCTTTCACAATAAAAGCACCTAAACACAAACTAAGTTATGAATAATACAAATATAGGAAAATGAACAAGATAACTATTCAGCTGTATACATATACACATACACATAACTAGAAATAAAACTTAGCCCCATAAAATATACCCGGGCTACATCCTCCCCCTTCTAATCGTCTGGATGTCCTCATCAGACATCTCCCAAGGCGACTGAAAACATAAAACTCCACACATCTTGAATGTATAACAGACAATCTTGGAACTTCACTCTTTTGTTTTTTCTGTCATTTACACATTCCCCAACTTTATCACAACTCCTCTGTGAACAATAGTAATAGGTTGGTCACTAGCCTTCCCTGGTTCATCGTAGGACAGTCTCAAAACTGGCTTTATTCTTCTCTTCCCAGTCGTCCCTGACCTAAGGCATTTGCTGACCTCTTCCCCAATACTCCATCTTCTCCTAGACCTCCTTGAGAGAGGTCTTTCCTTCTCCACTTCTGACTCTGTATCAGTGTTCTTTACATCACCGATGTCATCTGCTTCCTCCTGAGACTCATCGGCATTGCCCTCAGATAGAAACATAGCTTGAGCGTCATCCTCCGATGCCAATGGAGAATCATCACTAAATGACTCGTCCCTCAACACTTTCTCCACACAGTCTCTGTACCAGGCATGTGGCCTCTCGTATTCCACATCTGACGATCCAGTTGACTCCCCAGTGTCTTGACTCGCGTCTCTCCTTTCTACTCTCTCTTTTCCTTTTCCCTTCCGGCGAGTCTGTGGTCTCACTGGCACTTCCTCTCTAGCCATGCCTTCTGCCAGTCTCACTTCTGTCCCAATCGGGAACAAATGATCTCTGTGTAGGGTTCTCACACTACCTTGACCCGTTTGTGGCTTCACCCTATACACCGGTAGGTTGGGCAGTTTTCCCACAATCACATGTGGTACAGCGTTCCATTTGCTTTCCAACTTATGTTTCCCCTTCAACCCCAGATTCTTAAGGAGTACCCTGTCTCCCACTTCCAAGGCTTGGAAACTGACTCGTCGATCAAAAGCTCTTTTGTTCCTCTTGTGTACCTTATCAGCAGCCTCATTGGCTAATTGATAAGCTCTCTGCAAATCCTGTTTCAAGTTCGTCACATACTGTGAATGAGTCTTTTCCTCAGCTCCATCAGGAGATGCTCCAAAACAAATATCCACGGGAAGCCTAGCCTCCCTCCCAAACATCAAGAAATAGGGAGAATACCCTGTGGCATCGCTCTTCGTGCTATTATAGGCATGAACTAACGACCCTACATGTTGACTCCAAGTTCGCTTCTTCTCATCCCCTAGTGTCGCCAACATTGACAACAAGGTTCGATTGAATCTCTCGGGTTGCGGATCCCCCTGGGGGTGATAGGGAGTGGTCCGAGACTTCCGTATACCCAACAGCCGCAAGAGCTCACGGATTAATCGGCTCTCGAAGTCTCGTCCTTGGTCAGAATGTATTCTAGCAGGCAATCCATAGTGCACAAAATATTTGCCCACCAACACTTTGGCAACCGTGGTGGCTTTTTGGTTTTTGGTGGGGAAAGCCTGTGCGTAACGGGTAAAATGGTCAGTTACCACCAAAACATTACTTATCCCCTTAGAGTCTGGCTCCATAGACAGAAAATCCATGCAAACCAAGTCCATGGGACCCTTGCTGCTGATCTGGTGCAAGAAGGCTGCTCTCTTGTAGGGTGTTTTATGGGTGACACATACCCCACAGTTTTTGACATACTGCTCCACGTCATTTGCCATTTTCGGCCAATAAAACCTATCTCTCAGAAGGTCAGTGGCTCTTTCTATTCCTAAATGTCCCATATCATCATGAGCAGACCGCAATACCTGTTCTCGGTATTGAGAAGGCAACACAAGCTGGTACAGCTCATCCCCGGACTGCTTCCGGGTTGTCCTGTAAAGTAACCCATCTCTCATGACAAGTTTGCTGGCCTCCCGCCTCATTAACACAAACTCTGGGTCAGATTGGGTACCTTTTGGCCAAGTACCAGTGTTCAGCGCATCTAGCACTCTGCCTAGGGCATGGTCTGTTCTTTGAGCTTGTCGCAACTCTGGCCTTGACACCTGCCCTACTGCTGGCAGACTTAACTGAGTAGCATACACAGCTGGAACACACTCGGGAGGTGCCCCCAACTGATCAATGTATCTCGCATTGGTCTCAGTTGCATCATCCAGGCATATTCTCTTACAAATAGACTTTACGCCGCTTCGAGAGATCTGATCCCATTCAGTCTCCTTCAAGTCATCAACCATGTTTCTTGATAGCAAATCAGCATCTATATTAGTCTTGCCCGACCGATACTGAAGGTCAAAGTCATAACTAGCTAGAGCCGCGAGCCATCGGTGCCCTGTTGCATTTAACTTTGCGGTGGTAAGGACATACGTCAGCGGTTTGTTATCAGTGCGCACTGTAAACTTTGCACCATACAAATAGTCGTGGAATTTGTCCACGACGGCCCACTTCAAAGCCAGGAACTCTAACTGGTGCACTGGGTACCGCTGTTCGGGGCAGCTCAATTTCCGGCTGGCAAAAGCCACGGGCCGCAGCCCCTGGGGGTGCTCTTGGTACAACACAGCCCCAAGACCTTTCAGACTGGCATCCACATGAAGGGTGTATGGCTTGTTTACATCGGCAAAGGCTAGCACAGGGGCAGTGGTCAGACACTGAATGATGTGGTGGAAAGCATCAACACACGACTGATCCCATCTACTCCCAAAGGGCTCTGATTCCTTCAAGTAGGTCTTTCCCTGTCCTGCCTGGCCTTTCTTACTACGCTGCGTAGGGGCATAGCCTTTGGTGAGTTCGGTGAGCGGCCTTACGATGGAAGCATAGTTAGCTATGAAGCGGCGATAGTAGCCACAGAACCCCAGGAAAGATCGCAAGGATTTCAAATCTGTGGGCACCGGCCATTTAGTAACCGCTTCTACCTTACTCGGATCAGGGGCAACACCCTCTGCAGACACAATGTGTCCCACGTACTTCACCTTCGGCTGACAGAACTGGCACTTATCCAATGAGAGTTTTAATCCCACTTCTTCCAGTCTGTCTAGCACCTTCAAAAGTCGCTCCTCATGTTCCTCCAGTGACCTGCCAAAGACTATTAGGTCATCAAGGTACACTAGTACCTGCAGGAGGTTCATGTCCCCCACCGCCTTCTCCATCAATCTCTGGAAAGTGGCGGGTGCCCCTGTGATACCTTGGGGCATTCTCTCGAACTGATAGAAACCCAACGGACAAAGGAACGCAGTCTTTTCTTTGTCCTCCTCCGCCATGGGTATCTGGTAATAGCCACTGCGAAGGTCCAGGACAGAGAACCACCTACTCCCTGACAAACAATCAAGCGCATCGTCAATGCGGGGAGTGGTGTACTGATCAGGAATGGTACGGCGGTTTAGTGTCCGATAGTCAATGCACATCCTGATACTGCCATTTTTCTTTCTGGCAATGACAATGGGAGAGGCATAAGGACTGCGAAATTCCTTAATAATGCCAGCTTGTAATAGGTCTTGTATGTGTCTACGCACATCGTCAATGTCAGCTGGTGCAAGACGCCGTGACCGTTCGCGGAAAGGTCTGGAGTCTGACATCCGAATGTGATGCTCTACCCCCTTTGCCAGACCGACATCCCACTCACTGAGGGAAAACACATTAGCCCTCTTGGACAACTTCTGTCGGAGCCGCTCTTTCCAGTCATTTGGCAAAGGTGAGTCACCAAAATTTATGAGAAGGGGATCTAGCTCTCTCTGATCTTTCCCCTTTTGTGGACAAACTTCGACTGTTGCAGTTACAGTATCAACCGTACACAACTGACCCATAACGGTCCCTTCCGGGAGAACGATATCCCGGGAGGACTGGTTCTGCACTGCCACAACAAAATGGTCTACCTCCAAAGCAGAGCTAGGCAACACCATGGGCTGCAGCAGCACGCCAGCTGGCAACGGAATGGTTGGGGATGCTTCCACCATTAATATGCCTTTGCTGAGTGGTTCTTCTAGCTCCACTCGGCATATAGCATGGCAGCTTTGGCCGGCCGGGAGTGACAGGGAGCTGGGCCCAACCCACTTCACCCAGCCTACTTTACCCTCATCCTCTACAGGGATCTCCACAGGGGCTGGTGGGGTTAAAACTCCAGCTGTTTGGCTTACAGTCTGCATGCTACTCACGTCTACGGTGTCCTGGCACAAGGTGGCCAATCTCTGGAAAAGGGAGGCATTGGTGCCTATGATCATGGGGGTCTGGTCCGGACCTCTGGAGTCGGGGCAGATCAAAGCTAAGACCGAAATGGTCTTGTGACCTCCTTTGACTTGCTCAGGAAATTCCACATCCACAATGACATAGCCGAGATAAGGGTAACTCGAATCACTCAAACCCCAGATGGCCAGACCTGAAACTGGGTAAATTTGGACACCTGACAAGTGCTCCTTATACCAGTTCTCAAAAATGATGGTTACTCTTGACCCACTGTCTAACAAAGCATTGCACGGTTCACCGTTCACTCTGATTTGCTTTACATTAGATGGACCTATCAAACCTTTAGGGATCCCTCTGTCCTCTAGCATGACTACTTCACTCCTCTTAACTGAACACACGGTGTCACCTGCATCAGTGGGTTTGGGATATGATTCCCGTCGTTTGGGCTTTTTCCGTGACTGAATGAACCTCTGGATAACCTTGGCCTGGTTTGCGGCATTTCCACACTTACTAGCAAAATGCCCATTTTCTCCACAGCGGTAACAAAAGTTGCTTTCTTTATCACTGATGCTACCTGTCCGTGCAGAGTTCTGATCAGACCTGGACGGCTCCACTCTCAAAACTGGAGAGGACACAACAGACCTTTGCTCTCTAGCATCCAGCTTCTGCTGCAACCTTTTAACCCGTTTTCTCAGCGCGACCACTTCGCCATCTGCTGAACTCTCTACACCGTCAGTCTTGCTTGTGTGAACAAACTCTGCAACTTCTTTTGTTGTGTGGCGTGACTGGTTTACCACAGATGAAACCATAGACTTCAGGTCTCTAATCTCAGTTTTTAGATTCTGAATTTCAATCTGTCTGTTTTCCTGTTCTGATTGTGCTTGGACTTTGTGTGCTACCAGATGCAATTTAGCCCGGGAGGCTTCATACTCCTCCTCACTTCTGATCTCACTTAAGAGCTCTACAAAACTGGGTGGGGTTTCTTTCCGGTCTCTTAGCTTGAGTTGCACTAACATCATGTCGGAGTGCACGGCACCCCTAAGGAGCTGTTCCACTCTGGTCCTATCGACACGTTGGGCTTCAATACCGCCATGACTCACTACCCTGCTCAGCGACTGCTCTAATCGCCTCAGAAAGTCGGATAGTTTTTCTTGCGGTTGCTGTTGTAGCAACCGAAAAGCAAAGTACAAATCCTCACCCGTCTCAGCACTGCCAAAAGCTTTTGCAACAGCTTCAATCCACTGTTCGAATGTCTCTTCTCCAACCGGTGTTGGTACTGTGCCTGAGAACATTCTCAGTCTACGATAACTACTGCCTTCACTGGAGGGTCTCTCCATCTTTGCCAACAAATCGCCCACAGCACGGATTATCGACTCCGCAGAGTTACCATTCTCCTGTGCCTCTGCCCCACGTTTCGATTTACTCTGGGAAAAATCCTCACGAGGCGAAGCTTCAGCTGTCACTATGATGGACCACGGCTCACCAGCCCCCGTAGGATACACTTCAGGTGGGATTCTCGTGGCATCTACTTTCTCTTTGGTTTCACACAGGACAGTTAGCCTATCAAGCGCTTTGTTGTATCTCCGGCCTCTCACCCGGACTCGACCCAAAGCTTTAACACTCTCTAGCGTTTGTTCTATTTGGTCTATCTCCACTCCTTCTGGAGTAAGCACCATCAATGTGTGAGCCTCATCTAAGGTCTCTCCACGACTCCATTCCTGAAGCTCCTCGACCAACTCAGAGTGTATAGCTTGAACATCCATGACCAAACAATATCAAAGTTACTGCTTTTATCTCAAAATACACGTGCTTGGGAACTTCAGACTGAAACAACAAAAGATCCCAGCGGTGCCTCCATTTTATGTAGCGCCCCAGACTGTGTGCTCCACTATAGCCAGGTACGCCCTGAGTTCTAGTTACCTTGAACTTACTTAGTTGCCCTCAGTGCAAGTTCCCCTGATTTACACACGTATAACACCTTTATCTTACTCTGAACTATATATAAGAAACAGTACAACACACAAGATCTTCAGTTTCAAACAAAGCGGGTTTACTGAATGTATCTATAAATACCCAATAAATCATTAAAGCAAACAGTCTCTTACTATGATAAGTTATAACAATAACAACAGTTAAACAGTTCGTTTCCGTAATGGGCCCCACACACTCACACACTCGCTCACACCCCAATTTCCCAAGTCCCCTCGGTGCAGGCCTGGATCGATGCTTGTGTGCGTAGGAACCAACGGTCCTAAAAGAAATAAAATGGTGCTCCTACCTGGAACTCTTAGTCTCTTTCCACAACTCACAGCAAGCCGAGAGGTCCGTCCCTTAGTCCCTGCAGCTGCACACTTACTCCTTCCGAGCAGCAAACCTGATCGGTCAGCCTCTGCAGTTAGTAGCCTCTCGCTCTGTACAGGTCCGGTGATCCTTAGCGAAGTCCGCCTTTAGGGCTAACTCCGGTTAGCCAAGTTAGCACGCCGCTAACTAGGTGATTCCGAGGCAACAGTGCAAACCAGTCCGGGCTGCACCACCTCACAGTCACGCTCTCTTACTCAGCCGTCGACGTGGGATGATTTATCCTCACCGTCCATTGGGAAAAGTCTCTGCAGACGCTAGCCGCATCTCGCGCACGCTTTTTTCTCTTCTCTGCTCTCTCGTGGCTGCTGCCTTCTCCCCCGTCTCTCCTTCCGCTCTTCCCCTTTCACAATAAAAGCACCTAAACACAAACTAAGTTATGAATAATACAAATATAGGAAAATGAACAAGATAACTATTCAGCTGTATACATATACACATACACATAACTAGAAATAAAACTTAGCCCCATAAAATATACCCGGGCTACACTAAAAAGATGGAAAATTAGCATAGCAAAAAACCCATCATGTTCTTCACCCCGACTCAGTGCAAGAATGACTGCTTTAAGCTATTAAATTAAGTAGTTGGTTCAAAAAATGTGAAGCTAATGTGAAAATCGCCAGTTTGCTTTCAGTTACGACTCATTTTATTCACAGCCACTGTGAGACCACTGCACCAAAGTCTTTTACACTTTGGTTCATCGCATGAGTCAAAGGACAACCTGCACATGACTTTCTCTGTTTAGTTCAGAGACGCTTAAGTTCACCAGTCACTGATGAAGTAGCAACTTCAGATAGTGACAGCTGATCAGTGTGTGTGTGTGTGTGTGTGTGTGTGTGTGTGTGTGTGTGTGTGTGTGTGTGTGTGTGTGTGGGGTAGATAATGCTCCTGACTTCAGAGGCACAGAAACAGCATCTGCATTGCTGAGTGATCATCAGGTCATACAGCTAAGATTCATTTGATTCGTTTCTGAGTGTTTTTCAATATCTTTCAACAGCTTTTTGTTTGTTTTTAAATTCTAAACATGAAAATGAATCCATCCAGTTTGTATCTGCAGCAGAGGGTTTGAGAATGGAAGTAAACAAAGTGTGTCGCTCTTCCTCCTGACTGCTCTCTCACGGGTCCCAAAAGAAGTAAAAACCAACAACAGTGTAAACTTGTGCACCTTCTGCTTTTCCTTCTGCTCATCTGTCACATTAGTGACAAGATTGAGCTCAGTGAAAAAGACAAACCTGCAGAGAGAGTGAGAGTAATAGGCTTGGTGGGGAAGGGGAGGGGGTGTTTTTGCTGCAATGCTGGGTTTTGCACTCCATCATTTCTCCATCTCATTTAATTTATCAGATGCAGCCTGGTGGAATCACCCAACCTTGGCAGTGATTATGCTCACCTTGTCAGTCAGTCCCTGTCTCTGGGATCACATGACATTTTCAGCAGCACTAAGAGCAATAAAACTTTTTTTTGTTTGCATGGGTTCATTTGCTGCTAAAATGAGGCATTCAGTGTTGTTTCAGATCTGCACCATTATCTGCTTCATCACATCAGGTTTGGCAACATGTCTAGCTCAGTTTTTAATTCTCGTGACTCAAAGCACCAGTGACAAAAATATAGACAATTATGAAACAGCATTATCCTGATGGCGTGATGAGAAGTATTACAGCTTTAAATACTAGGGGGGGGAAAGCATTTAATTATAAATACTTTCCAAAAGTCCAACACATATTTCAGTGACAAATGTAAAGATCGAGTATTTAGGATTCATTAGAACTAAGTGTGTGCACCAGACTTCATATTAGTCCATGTCGTTTCACTGGCAACAAGAAAAATCAGTCTCACGGTAGCGCTACAGAAAAAAGTCAGAGAATTAGAAGGAATCATTGGGGAATTTAATTTAATCAGGAAATCTCGGTACAGACCAATAGAATAAATTGCTGGACAGGCAAGCAAACCAACACACTAATTTAAACCGCCTGTAAGACTACATGAATGGGTCTAGAAAAAAGCTGAATTTACCACCGTGCCAGATGTGCACGTCCAAATCCCCAGAGCCATTTGTAGCACAGAAATGATCCAGCTGTTGTGGTGTGATGGGTCAGCACTGGATTGTGCTGATTCTGATACCACACAGCTGCCAGAGAGTGAAACACATAATAACACTGTTGGGTTATGCTCTCCATCAGTCACGGCAGTGTTAAGATGCCCTTGAGGAAATGTGAAGTTCCCAGTAGACAGTCAGTGTCCGCTGTGGATGGATGGAGAGTGCTGAGATGAGAACAGATACATATGTAACTCAGATTTAACAACCGGGAGCAAACATGTGCAGTGTAAACAGGAGCTCTGCTGTTTGGTTAGTGTGCCAGCTATTGGATCACTTCTGAAATACGCAGGATTTTGTTAACCATCCCAAAAAAAACCACACTACAGCTGCTTCAACATCTGCTTCCAGTGTTGGTGACAGTAATGTTCACCCATTACTGGTGACAGTAATGGGTGAACATTACTGTCACCGGGGCGATCGTGGCTCAAGAGTTGGGAGTTCGTCTTGTAATCGGAAGGTTGCCGGTTCGAGCCCCGGCTCGGACAGGTCGTTGTGTCCTTGGGCAAGACACTTCACCCGTTGCCTACTGGTGGTGGTCAGAGGGCCCGGTGGCGCCAGTGTCCGGCAGCCTCGCCTCTGTCAGTGCGCCCCAGGGCAGCTGTGGCTACAATGTAGCTGCCATCACCAGTGTGTGAATGTGTGGATGAGTGAATGTAGTGTAAAGCGCTTTGAGGTCCTTAGGGACTAAGTAAAGCGCTATACAAATACAGGCCATTTACCAAGCTGCCCAATCGCTTTCAGCTGCAGCTTCCTCTTCCTGAATGAGGTCACTGATTGGCTGCAGATTAGGCCAAATAAATTATCTCTACTTCCAACCAAATATACCTGTGTGGCTGGCGTTTTGCACTCAGGGCTCATATTACAGTTGTAAATTCTACAGATGTTGTGCACTATAAGCAATAACTTATACTTTTTAATGTGTTATTAAACAATATTCATGAACCACGAGATGAAGGACTTTATACAAAAGAAGAATCGATAACATCTCAGTGCTCAATCCTCTAAAAACATGTTCAGTTTAATATTTACAAATGATGTCACCTGACATTTTACCTGTGCAGTATCACTGTGACACTACCATCCTGTGAAAATCTCACTATACTATTTCTCAGCATCCTCTTTAGTTCATTTCAGAGTTTTTATCCCTCCATGTGAATGAAGGCTCTTTGCATCTTTCTGAGAAGCTCTAACGGGAACAACAGAGTCACAACAACTAGAGCGACGCAGCAGCGACATGCTGACACTCAGACTTCCAGCTGGAACAAGAATCTTCTGTGCAGGTATTCAGTCAAGGTCAATTTCAAAGCTGGCCAAGCTTATGTGACACGACTGGATGCGCTTGGGAAGATTGTCTCGTCATCTTTGGGGTTTTTGCAGGTTTTTAACTCTGAAGCTATTTACTGTTTTCAATCAAGTGCAGTGGGTAAGTCTTTTTACTTGGGAAGCAAATGGTTGCTAGTTTGATTCCAGTTGGAGGAAAAGCATGTGACATAGAAACAAACTAGTTGTTTGACATTCAACTGTGAAAATCTGTCACCATTGACTTTTTTAGGGTTTAGTTTATGCTGTATTTATCACCAAAAGGCTTTTTATACAAGCGTGTTGTTGTTGTTGAAGAGAGGGGGTCATGGACGTGTTATTGGCTGTCATCGCTGACAGGTGGCACTGGGAGATGACCACACCATCGCTGTGTCGGCCTATGAAACACACACCGGGCATGCAGCCAGCTCTGATGGGATTTACACAAGAGGAGAAGAAAACCCGCTGCTGACTAATCCTTGGTGAGCTAAATGTAATCATTTTTTGTCACACAGGTTGGACATGAAATGATCGGTGTTAAACTTGGCACAAATGTTACTTGTTTTTGTTTTTCTAAATCCAGCTCAAAACACAAATTGCTGGCTTATATTATTATGTCATAATAATACATGTAAAAACCCACAATCACTTTATCATCATTATCTTTAAAGTATATTTTTAGCTGATATTTCTTTCTCTGTTTTTGCCCGGAAATCAACAGGAAACAGGCTGAGATCAAACCAGCTGCAAATCCAGCTGTGGCCTGGAGATGTTACCTGAGGTGAACAGAAAGAAGGACGGTGAAATGAGCGGTGCATGTGCATCAGCACTAAGAGTTGGAAGCTGCGTGTCATTTAGGTAGTAGTCGATAGCCTGCAGCAGTTAACTGCCTGATGCTGCACATTGTGGATGCTGTCTCGTACCTCATCTCTTCATATCACCGGTCCCTTTGTTCTGAAGGTGTCGGGTTTCTGTTCATCGCTGTGAGCAGGCAAGTAAGACAGGAAGGAGAGGGAGGGGGATATCAGACAGGGATGACTAACTGCTCTTTGGTACTAACAGGACACTTTCACGTGTGAGCCAACCTGTTTGTCACGGTGGCACAAAACTGCAATGACAAGTTGTTCAGCACGTTTAACGATGGGATCTCACTGGAGCAGACAAAAATAATTAAGAAATGAGAAAAAGACTTACAAAAGGGAGCCTGCTGAGATGTTTCATGCTGCTGTAGCCTGATTTGTAATATAGTCATCGTAAAAAAAACAAATGAAATAATTAAAAGTACACCCTTTGGCAGTTTTTTTAAATTAGATCTTTATTGGAAAAAAGGACTAGTTACAATAAAGTGCATTGATATTATTTAGTTCTTTTGTTTTACATTCAGTAACTAAAAGTGAACTCGGTGGCTTGACAGTGTATACATAATGCAGCATGTTTAACTTATTTACATAAAGTACATTCAATACATATTATGAAGTAGAGGGTCGACCTGACATTGTACGATACATGGGAGATACACCAATTCAGGGCTGGTCTTACCTAAATTCAGGGCGGATGGGGGACACAAAGCTAATCCATTTATTCCATATTTTGTAGAATTGGTCTTTTAGAATTTTTAAAAAGAATGTCAATTTTTCCATTTTAAATATTTCAAAAACCACATCAAACCAATCCTCAAGTGTTGGCGGAGTTGGATTTAGCCACTTTCTGGTTATTGATTTTTTGCTTGCCGCTAATAGGGCTTGTAAGAGCTTTGTGTCCCCTCCCCGGACCAAGCTAGCAACCAGGCCCAAGTACAAATTTACTAAATTAATATCAAATTTTATCTTAAAAACCTTAAAAACCTGGGATGTTGCAGTGTTTGTTAAAATAATCCCGCATTTGAAGAAACCTGAAGAAATCTACTTGTCTTAGGCCATTTCTTATTTGTAAAGATTGGAAACTCTGCAGTGTCCCTTCATGTTGTTGGTCCACTCTCTATCCAGGACTGAAATCTTTTATCACTTTCATTTGGTTTAAAATCTGTGTCATATGCACACCATCTAAATTCTTTTAGTATTCGTTCACTACCACATATTTTAATCAATTTATTCCATATTTCTAGAGTGTGGCTTATCCATGTTCCTTTACCTTCTAAACGGTCTGCCAATTTTTTATCCGCAATTGAGGCTTGTAGTTGAAATTTAGGGGTTGTATTGAATTCTATGGATTTCCACTTAGCTTTCAAATTAGGGTTACACCATTGCAGCAGGGGGATGACCTGAGATGCATAATAATAGTATTGTAAACATGGGAGCACTGCCCCACCTTTTGCCTTGCTTAACTGTAAAATACTAAATTTAATTCTTGGTTTTTCCCCTGCCAAATAAAGTGCGAAATCCATTTGTCCCATTCCCCGAACTGTGTTTGACTTACTTCAACAGGCAAAGTTCTAAATAAATAGAGGAGTCTTGGGAGTACGTTCATTTTCACTGCTGATATCCTTGAATTTAAATTTAAGAAAGGCACCAGATTCCACCTATCTAAATCAGATTTCATGGCCTGTGACAAGGGACCATAATTTACTTGTGATAGATTAGAAATATTCTTAGTTAGAATTATTCCCAAGTATTTAAGTGTTTCAGCTTCCCAATTTATATTATAATTATCTTGTAAAGTTTTAGATGCTGCATAGTTTAGTGTCATTACTTGTGTTTTGTTTAGGTTTACTTTATAACCAGACAGTTCTCCAAAGACGGATAGAGAGGACATCAACTCCTCAAGTGATTATTCAGGTTCCCTCAAAAAGACCAAGACGTCATCTGCAAACATTGCAACTTTTTGTTCTCCACCGGCAATTTCGATACCTTTAATTTTAGTATCGTTTCTTATAAACTGACCAAGAGGCTCAATATAGAGTGCAAATAAAAGTGGTGAGACCGGACAGCCCTGCCTGGTCCCTCTTTCTAAAGTAAAAGATTCAGATAGATCTCCATTGACTTTCACGCAAGCCCTTGGTTTATCATAGAGGGATTGTATTATTGAGATCAATTTATTGTGAAAACCAAAAGTCTTCAATACCCTGTAAAGAAAAAGCCATCTGACTGAGTCAAAGGCTTTCTCAGCGTCCAGTCCCACCAACACTGCCCGCACCCCATCTCTGTTTATTTGCTCCATAACATGTAGGGAACGCCTTATGTTGTCCACTGTTTGCCTTTGTCGGATGAAACCACACTGATCCAGGTCTATTTTGTCAGGTAAAAATTTTTTGAGTCTCCGTGCCAAAATTGCTGTAAATAGTTTATAATCCAAATTTTATACACTAATTGGTCAATAACTGCTACATTCTGTCCTATCTTTACCCTCTTTGGGAATGATGGAGATAACTGCTTCCTTCCACGAGGGAGGTAGGTTACCCTTTTGCATAATCCAGTTAAATGTTTTCAATAGGATAGGGAGCAATTCCTCTTTTAGGTTTCTGTACCACTCTGCAGTGTACCCATCCGAACCCGGAGTCTTGCCTACTTTTAATTTAGATATTGCCAGGTGAAGTTCTTTGGTTGTTATTGGTTGGAGTAAACTTTCATTTTGGAGATTCGTTAGAGATGGTAGTTTTAATTTATTCAAAAAATTATCAATTTTTATTTCATCCGTTGTTTGTGGTTGAGTATACAGTTCTTTATAGAACAACTCAAAGCTCTCTTGAATTTTCTCTAACTGATTTTCAATGACCTTTGTTTGAACGTTTTTTATTTTAAAAATTGTGTTTTCCAGTCTCTGTTTACGCAGTTTATAGGCTAAGACTTTGGAGGATTTGCTTCCTATCTCATAATATTTCTGCTTTAAAAAAATTATTTTCTTTTGAGTTTCTTGCGTATAGATTTCATCGATTTCAACCTGTATTTTTTTTTTCTTTTTGTTATCTCAGAATTACCTTTGTATCCATCTTCCCATTGAAGTTGTTTTAACTTTGCCTGAAGGTTGACTAATTTTTGCAGCTTTATCTTTTCCAGATGAGAGGTCATTGAAATTATTTTTCCTCTCATTGCTGCCTTTAGGGTGTCCCATAGTATAATGTGCGACACTTCCCCAGTGTCAATTAATTCAAGAAAATCTTTTATTTCTTCTCTTAGCTTTTGTTTTAATATTGGATCATTTAATATACTTGAATTCAGTTTCCACAGCACCTTCCTTGCTTTCTTCTCTAGACTCAAAGACAATGAGATGGGACTATGATCTGAAAGATCTATTGTTTTAATTTTACATTCCCTTACTCTCGCACAATCACTACTGAACATGAAGAAATAGTCTATTCTAGAATAAGTCCTATGGGGACAGGAGTAGTGGGTATAGTCCCTGCTTTTAGGATGTAACTCTCTCCAAACATCAATTATCCCCAATTCCTCCATCAATTGATTTAATTTTTTTGTAAGAGCATTTAAGCTAATAGATGCTCCAGACACATCTAGTTTAGGGTTCAATCTAATATTGAAATCACCTCCACAGATTACCAGGCCTTGTGAATTCACCATTAAATCAAATATTTGTTTATATACTGTCCAGTTGCTTCCTGGAAGAATATAACATTTATAAAAGTCATTTCCAGACCTTCAATTTTGCCCGTAATTTTTATAAACCTTCCCTCCCCATCCTGTAGTTCTGATATGTGTTCATAATTAATTGTATTTGAAATAAGTATAGCAACTCCTCTCCTAGGGCCTCCCTTATATGAAGACGAAAATACGTTTTTAAAACCGTGTCTTCTCAGTTTATCGTGTTCTGATTGACTCAGGTGGGTCTCCTGGAGGAAAGCCACCTGTGCCTTTCCCCTTTTTAATCTTACTTCTTTTGACCGGATTTAGAACTCCATTTACATTAAAGGATTTTAATTCAATAGGTTCTCCCTGCATTCATACCTTGCAATTTCCCCCTTTCTCCCCCACTTCATATAAGCTGCTGCCTCGTAAACACAGTAAAACAAAAATTGCCACCAACAAAAAATAAATTGTGACAACTTAACACTTGGCAGTTCTCCCTCTTCTGGCTTCCACTCACAGGGCCTCTTACTGACCTGTAGCAAGTCCGAGGGAAAACCTCCAACCCAAAATGAGTTGCAGGGCCCTCTACTCCTTTGGCCATTTTTAGAGATTTTACATATGATTAAATAAAATGACCTCGTCCTTGCCAGGATGAACAGCAGCATGGTGTATTTATTGTACAGTGTCACCATTTGTTTAACTAAGGCAAACTACAGAAGCAGTGAGTGAAGAACCAAGTACATCCCATGATCCACCTTTAGCAGCATGTATGACTTCATTAGTCTCTCACATTGTTGTGGAGGAATTTGGTTTCACTCTTCTTTACACCTTTGCTTCATCATCGAGGTTTGTAGGCATTCATTTATGCGCAGCCTCTTAATTTCCCACCACAGCTTTTTAACCAGGTTGTAAGTCGGAAAGATGGCCTCACATTTGACTCGGTGTTACTCAGCGTAACTGTATCCCAAAATATACAGTTGGGTTCATGGTTGGCTCAGTAACTGCAAGGCCCCCAGGTCCTGTGGCTGCTAAACCAGCCAAATCAGCTGGGATGATGTGTTTGTACGCTGTGCTGCACACTGTGCATCACAGCCAGACCTCTTCACTTTGGTCTCATCTGTCCCAGAGGCATCGTTACAGAAGTCATGTGGTTTGTTTAGATGCAACTTTGTAAAGCTAAGCTGTGCTGCTGTGTTCAGAGAAGAGGTTCTCTCCTGGAAAAACTTGCAAACAAACCATACTCGCTTAGTCTTTATCTTTATCTAGAGTCTGACATGGAGCTCTCGGGTATTCTGAAGATTCTGTGACTATATCACGGTCTGACCTTGTGCTGGAACAACAGCAGGAAGACTGGCAACAGCCACCAATGTTTCCCACTCGTGAATAATCTTCTGATGGTTTGGAAAGGGTCATATAATCCTTCCTGGTTTCAGAGACAGCAACAGTTGCTTCTATACAGTCATTATTGACGTCTTTCCTCCTTGGTTGCGTTAGCACACGTTGACTCCTCCAGATCAAATACTGTGAAAACCTCTGCTGTTACAGGGGTGCCACACAGTTTTTGTAGTTTCGATTCATTTTCATTAAATAAAAAATGTGCAGTTCGATTTAGACATCTTAGTAAGTGGAACATGGTGACATTAGACATTTTCTGTTGGGAGCCTTTTGTTGCTAGAAGGAGGTTTATTATATTATATTAAAATATTCTGGACACAAACACATTTTGTACTTTTTTGCTGCTTTTGTGTGGATCTACGTGGCGACTCCCTGCTGAGAGACATCACACAACAAACTTTTGATAAGTTCGTTAATTTAGTAAGTCACTCCCTATGACTATTAGCTGCTTTTGAAAAGCACATAATCTGTTGTAGATTACTTGTTACCCCTTTAAAACTGTAACAATTTAAATAATGTTTCCATTACTTTAAAGTAAATGTATTTATTTTCTTCATTTCTGGTAACAAATGTTTTAACTGGGAATGAATCCAGATCAATGAAAACATCTACATGCTGTAGATGTTTTCATTGATCTGACATTAGATCGATGTGGACACTGAGCTCATTTTCACTCCTAGTTAATGCGTTTTACTCTCAGCAGTGGCCTTCAGGGACTTACCTGATTCAAGAAGAAAGATTTCGGTGAATTTCCAGGACTCAAAGGAGCTCTTGACTGACGTCACAGCCAATGACTAGTGCTTATAACAAAAAGCATGGACTTACTGGCAAATGAGGAGGAGCACAAATCAAATTCAACCCGGGCTTGGAGTCTATGCTGTGATGGGCTGAGAGGCCAGGTACACCTTAGAGAGGTGACCAGTCTATTGCAGGGCCAACACACAGAGACTCACAGCCATTCATGCAGCCAGTTAACACAACATACAACATACATGTCTTTGGACTGTGTGAGGAAGCACTCGCGCCCACATCAGCACGGGAAAAGCATCAAACCCACACGGTAAGGCTGACAGTTTCAAACCAGGAGTCTTCTTGTTGTGAGTCATTTTCATGGTGCCAGATGTTGGTCCCAATAAATTGTTTGGAAATAATAAAGACAATCGTAGACTCTGAATTGATGCAAAGCAACAGTAACAAAATAAACTGACACATTTAAACCTTTGGTATCCACCAGCATTTTGATGAGTAACTGAAATTTACTAAAACTCACAATATGTGGGGTTTTTTTCACTAACTGTAACTAATTAGACTTTCAGCATTTACGTCATCTTTTCACAGGTTTTTTTTTTATGTAAGTAGTTGCTCCCAAACACAAGACGAGTGAATATTCATTGCAACATTATGAGTTTTACAATCACCAGTTCCCAGTGTTTCAAATTAGCTGGAAAACTCTGAATGTTGTTCAAATTATGCTTTTGAAACAGTGCACTAAATCTGTGCTTTAACTGCAGCGTCGTTTGAGGCAGTGATTTGCTTATCTCAGTGCAATATGCTGAAAGGTTGGTGTTGATGAAGAGCCACCGAAGGTCAGCAGGATATTAATGTAGTGTGCTAATCTAGAGATTTGTTCATACAGCTTTATTACCGAAGATACCAACGGCTGCACTGGAAACTTTGTTACTGACTAATTTATTATATAGCAGAGTGGCCGCTGTCTGTTCTCAGCTGGAACAGACTTGCTGCTTTCATACAGATGCAGGTACACAACCTTGTTTTCTTTATTATATTCAGGAGAATTGAAAGCCTGCCAAAGTTAGGAATGGTTAGAAATGGACTAAACCTAATTTTTTTAGCTGTTATCTTTCAAGTCTAACAGCTAAAAATTGTTTTTATCATCACTGAAAAGGGAGGTGTCACTTAATTAGCCTTTAGGAAGTGTAAGCTGAGTGCTAACTGTTATGTAGCTAGTCTCCACTTCCATAAATTCCAGTGCATCTCTGTGATATTGCCCATCCAGCAGTCGCAGCTATCATGCATGTGTCATGAATTATTGAAGTGAATCAGTTGCCAGGAGCCTTATCTCATGAAGATGAGCTTCACCTGAAGTCACGGCTGATGGCAGCCTGCTGCAGCTGCTCATCTGGAGCTATGTTGCACAGTGTATGATGGCATAAATATGGAACAGAGGAAGGTTTACAGTAGCTGAAACCTCAAAAGAAAAAGCAAGAATTTCTATCTGACTTTATTCCCATTGAACATTCAACACTGAATGCTGGGATTGTATCAGCAACTGGAGCTCTATTTCCCCACTCCATCATGTCCATAGCCTCCATTCCTCGATTATCCCCTGACTGTAAACAGCTAATCCCATTTAAGGTCAAAAGGGAACTGAGTCCATTCCAAGGTGAGAGGTGAGTACACTAGACCACCATATCAAGGAACTGCCACATCTTTCTTTGGATTCTGAGGAAAAGGGGATGCCTAACGTTAACCAGTAAGAACATGATCTTACTTTACCAAAAAATACATACTCATATAGAAAACAAGCGCTTTTCGATGACACTGCAAAGCACTTTGTAATCCAGTTTCCATTTATACTCAAAACTATTATGGTCTTCTAATTGTACGTGTTTTTTCCCAAGCTGTTCGCCTCTGGCATTACTTGAAGGGGACGCTTAATAAAATCCAAATAATCAATACTGCTACAGTACTTGACCTTGCCACAGACAGTAAAGTACACCGATAAAAGAGGAGGCACTGAGGGGTCAACGCTGTTTGAAGGCACTCACAGCTCAGCGGGCCTGTGAATGCAACCTGCTTTTATCAGCCACCAGACAACTAGATGCAGCAAAAACAGACAGCTGGATTTGCATCCTAGACACCCCAACAATCAGCGGGCAGCCGTATCAAAGCGCTGCAGACCCCTTGATCTACTTTTTATGTTCATCAAGAAAATGCGTTTACTGATACATATAAATAGTTCTCCATGTGATCATTTCTAGTGTGATTAATCTGGAGTAGCTCGGCGGACAAACAAGTGTGTGTTTGCATTTCTGTGTACGCTTCTACTCATCTGAGGGAATATTTGAGAAACATAAATTATAAATCCCATGCCGTGCACAAATAACCGTGGTAATGAAGCTGGCAGAACAACTGGATGCGGTACATATTTAAACAGGCTACTTGCTTTGTGGACATATCATCTGGGCATTAAAGATTCAGACGCAGTGATAGCCCAACATTAGAGAAGACTGCAGGGTGAGTAGTTTGGAAATGGGAGCATTATCTAGTCAGCAGGGGCCGACGATGCACGCAAGAGACCTGAGCTGCCGGGACAAGGCCGACGGGACGGCGAGTGTAAGATTTACTGTGAAGTTTCCACAATAGTTCTGCAAAAATAACCCAAACTGTTACTGTTGCAGATTTAGAAGGTTAATGATATTCACGTGGAAAAATATAGAACAGCATATGGGATTATTTGTTGCCTTCAAGTTTCAGTCTTTGTCTCCAAAAAACATCTCAATGCTCTCACACTATAAACAGAATCAAACATCCTCTCAGTCACCACAGCGAAAGCCCTGGGTTGGCATTAATGCAAAAAATTAGAAAGCAAGCTTTTAAAAGGGCTACAACTTCAGATGGCACTTTTTAATCTGTGCAGTTTGTATTTTTTTCCTAACTAGTGCCTTTGTTTACCAGGTCGGATGCTTCTCTGCAACATTAGCCTCGCTTGATTCTTATCTTGTCTATGATTTCTAGCTGCAGTTGGAAATAAGGGTATAATTTACCACAGCATAGAATACAGCTAACACGAGGTATTTAATATTCCAGTACGTCATGGTTATCCAAGACCATTTGCTTAATCAAGAAACAAGATCCTTACTGCCAATAAACCATTAAAAGAGTGAGAGCTTATCTTCTAATCTACTTACAGCCTGATGTTGAAATGACTGGAAGAAGCTTCACCCGTTCATCTTCAGGACACAGAAGTTTGGACTTTTTAGTTAAAACGTTGACTTTATAAGTTATATTATGTATCATGGTAAAAAATATCACCCGATCCTCTACAGGGCTTAAAAATGATTAACATACATTCATTCAAACATCAATGAGCTGATGCAGAGTCATAAAGCGTTGGCCCAAATTTCTTTACACACACACACACAAAACGAAAACAGAGTTTTATTACTATCATTATCATTATTATCGCAGTAGTACGAGAAACGAGGAAAACGTGCTTAGATCTGCGGATTTAGTGTTATAGTGATATTTGCAGGATGGCAAAGAGCAATCTTCTAAATATCAGCTTGTTTGATTACCTTAACTAACTCATTAATAATATTTTAAACAGTGCATTTACCAAAACCTCAGCGTGTTCCTGTCTGCTTAGGAACAGCGGCGCCTCAGAGGGAAACATGCTTGTTGGAGTGTAAACTGGTACAAAGCGTCTGCCGCTCTAGATCGTTTGACATCATTTGTTTGCTCCATTAGCTTTGTGGCATTCTCCTCTGCAGCTCCGCGGCTCACTGCTAATGATTTGTCCTCCAAAAAGCAGATTAGGAGTTAGTGTGTTAGTTACATTATGTGTAAAATCAAAAGAAATCACATTTTTGTCTGAGATGACCGGACGATGCAAGTAGTTTTTAGCCGTTGGATTAAGAAGTCCAATATTTAGGTTTGTGATGCAGCAGAAAAAACGATTCTCTGACTTTCTAAAATAACACGTCCAGGAGATAGTGCCGTTTTTCTGGTTGCATTCAGGCCAAACCATCAACACCTCTAATAGACTTGTTTGCAAAACCACACTTTCAGATTGCAGGGTGACACTGTGTGAAGGTCGGGCCTCTCCGAAGCAAACAAAGCTGGATGATGACATCACTGCTGCACAGCAAAAACACACACGCATAACAAAGACTGACAAATAGTCAAGGAAAAGCTGCGATTTCTATTTGATCATGACAGGAGGGGCAGAGCTGTGTTGACTGATAGCATCTGTGACCTGTTGCTATGTAGCAACTGGTCGCCTGCAAATTATTTCTAGAGTAATGAGTTACCGGCTGACGAGTACTTCAGCGGTGATCCAAATGTGTGATTGAATTTATAGGCAATGAGATGGTACACTGCAGGTACGCCTGACAGCGAGTGTCACTGTTTCCTCTGGCATGAGAGATAAGTTCCTCCTGTACTGGTAATGAACCAGTTAAATAAAACCTTGGTCAGGCTCGTGTGTCCACAACAGGTTCAGCTGCACTAGTTGCCAGGAGCCTTATCTCAGCTTCGGTGTCACCAACTGTGACGTCAGCGAAACAGCTGTCAGAAAACAAGTGATATATGGAGTATAATGGACATTTTAATTTTTAATCACCACATTTCTCAGGTGAAAAATAGGTCGAGCCCTGCTAATAATGGGATCATCAAATGTGCCAGCTGCATTTGATCTCGCCATCCATTCGCATTATTTCAGTCACTCCTTAATTTACAGAGATTCTGGAGATCAATCCAATGCGACATATTTCCGGGAATATTTCTGAGACTCAGTTCGGTGTTTATTTTATTAAAGGTCTGCATTGGAGCAGGCTGCGGTTTTATGAGAATAAAATCTATATAGTTTATCTTTATAACACTTTGATATAATTGCAAATTACCAGAAGCTCTCATGTTGCCCAGAATTTCATGCTGTGTGTTGAAACTGTGTTTCAATCCCAATCAAATTCTTATCAAACCGAATCTGTTTGAGTCATTTGTCTCACCATCTGTGGTCCAGGTAACGACTTAACTATGGTTTGGGGTGAATACATGAATTCAAATGATGCACTTCCAATATCTTTTTATACTTTTAATAGCTTTGTGGGCAATGATGGTCGAAACAACATCAAAAATAATTATCATTGAGTATTTATGGTCATACGTTAAAGTTACAACTGAACAAAAAAAAAGAGTTTTTACCTGATGATGGCGTTTATTAATACCTGAATCATCAAGCTATATTCTCCACACTAAGTGCATAATTCCAAAAAGCTGTGACCAAAAACCGCCCCACTGGTGACGCCCAATGAGTTAGAGGATCTCCATGGTGATTCAAATTTAGTCAGAGGGGTCCAAAACGGTTGGTCTGCTTAGAATGAGCCTAGATGTCTGCTGGCAAAAAACAAAGCAAAGCAGTGACGTCATGATTATACCAGAAATCAGGCAGTGTTCAAAAGACTTTGTTTTTGGGGCGGTGAGATGCACCATGGTCGAATTCACCTGTGTGAACGCTGAAGCACGTATATGTGTCACTGACATGAAACTTGGTTTACACTTTTGTTCCCACTTTCCAACATTCTCAGTCCGTACGTCTCCATTAAAAAAATCACAGCAGTACTGCTCAGTATTTATTATAATAATTCTTCTTTAGTTGTGTTTTGTAGCTGGTAATTATCCAAAGCAGATAAAACAATTCATTTTCAATTTGATTGAAAGTGGCCAGCCAAAGAGGAGTAATTCTCTTCTTGTTAACTTTAATAATATTTTCACTGTTTCTGTTATTCTAAAAATAGATTTAAAGGCCAGCACGTGCACATGTGAGCACCATTATGAAATATACGACAATATGACTCCTCGATAAAACACTACAATCTGTGATCATATATCAATTTTTAAAAATAGGTGTGTGTACGTTTGGTAAACAATAAAGACCCAGGATGTAATAATCGTGCTTTTCTTGACTTTAGACTAGATTTTTTTAATGTAGTGAAGCATGAAGAATATGACAGGACTGATGTGTTGGTGTTGTTGTACAGCAAATTACAGTGAGAGCTTCTGAATAGCAACAACTTACACCTTTACTAAAGGACAGTGTGTTAATAATTACAGATGTGTTTGGTTTAATGTCCACACAAACCTCTGCTGCCCTCAAAAGATCCTGAGCAGTTAATTCCAGTTCTTTTGGGTGATGTTCAGATACAGCAGAGCTTCAACAACATTTCCAGGGAAACAGGATGTAATGATTAGACCGTACTCAGCGCCTCCAATCACGGGAGCTTCCAGGATTTTTTAAAATTTGCTGACATGAAGGGGATCAGGAGAAAGGTGGGAGGGGAGGCAAAAATCAGAAATAAAATTAAACTACAAAGTACACTATTTGCATCTAAAATACAGGAGAGTGGAAATGTGGCATTACATAGAAATACTTTACGTTCAATACGTGAGTAAATGCACTAACTTGTTACTACTGTTCCTATACATCAGGGGTGTCAAACATAAGGCCCTGGGGCCAGAATTGGCCTGGCAAAGACTCCAATCCCTCCAACCGGATGGCACTGGAAAACTGTATGTTCATAAGTTTTATAACATTTCCCACTGATAAAGATCTCCCCCATGGCTTCTCATATTACCCTGAAATAATTACTTAAACATTCATAGACTAACGCAAAGGACAGTTTCTTTGGCCCATCCCACTTAAGATCAAAGTGGGCTGTACGTGGTCCGTGGTATAAAATAAGTTTGACATCCATGCTATACATGCTCTCATTCATTGGGTATTGTAAGATTAACAGTACTTTACTTTTTGCCTCCAAGTGTGAGGACACATTGGAGCTGTGGCCTTCAGGTTGTTAGTGCTCATGTAGCGGCAACCCCTGAACCAGATGGTGGACACCAGGGGTAAAAAGAGCCATCAGGCTGTAGAGGAGTCTTTTTCACTCGGTCAGCTTGTGGGACTCTGCAGGCAGCTGACCAGAAGGCCAAGCGGGCTGTGGCTTCAATGGTTGTCAAAGCAAAAACTCAGGCGTGGGAGGAGTTCAGCGAGGTCGTGGAGCTACGCTTTGGGTCAGCCTTGAAGACATTCTAGCAGACTGTCAGACAACTCAGGAGGGGGAAGCAGCTTTCAGCCCACACGATGTACAGTGGGGATATTGTTCTGCTTATCTCAACTGAGAATATAGTCAGGGGGTGGAAGGAATAATTTAAGAATCCCTCTGCCTTTTACATAAATTATCTCTTGACAGGCAGCAAACACAAAAGATGGGCATGCTTTACTGCTTTGATATGTGACTCGATTACTTCGCTAAGGTTTCTCAAGCTGCATCTTGAAGCAAAGCATGTCTTTGAGGGCTCTGCTTAGCTATATGTTCAGTGTGAGTGCTTATATCACCAGATGTCCAGATGGTGGTGCACTCCACATCAGTAATCCTTTGCTACACGTCTGCAAAGTAAGGTAAAGTATTGATTAAACTGCTAAAAAAAATATATCTCTGTGTATCAAAACTGAATGTTACGAATTGTTTTCCAAAATAATCATTTCATGCATCACAATAGCTTAGGTGTAACTATATAACCTTGCCTACTTTAAAATGTGTGGCTCATTGGATATACGAAGAAGTCTCCTTCACTCTCAGTCTGCACCCCACAAGCTGTGTGACTCCACTGAGGGGGACACAGTACCAGCTGACACTGGCAAAGTGTGTTTACTTTGCAGGAAAGGAAGAATAGAGCAAAATGTTTTGCTATTAGGTGCAGAACACAAAGCGGCCCTGCTCCAGCTGCTCAGAGAAGAGAAAAGGTCAAAAATCCTTCGTGTCTGCAGCACAGAGTGTCGAGGTGCTATCAGGAAATTGAAAAAGAAATAAACTAAATTTTCACCAGAAGCTGAACTTTTGGATGAAGTGTTGTTGAAATTCTCATAATACATAACTCCCACTCCCACCAAGACATTGTAGACCTACATATGTTTTCATGTAGGTATGAAAACAGGCAAAGTTGCCATTGCCCCGTTAGATCTAATCTGAATCCGTGTTTTTGTTTGTTTGTTTGTTTGTTTGTTTAGTGTCATTGATACACTAATCTGGAGCTGTTCCGCTCCCAGTGAGCTATTTTAGAATAAAATAAAAGCTTGCTGTGTATTTGATATTCTGTTATTCAGTAGAAAACATGCGTGTGTGCGTGTGAGATTAAAGCACGTGCATTGACAGTAATGTGGGCTATACTGTAAACATATAGATCTCCTACGTTGCTAAGAAACCACGTCTCCATTGTTTTTGATCATTGAATTGTGGCTTCCACTAATTAAAACGACTGAAAACGGCAACTAATTGGTTCATCGCACGCAGATGTCACGCTCTGTAAGACGCTGTTTCCTCTGCTTCTTTTAACCGTGTCATTCAGAGCTGCTTTCTAAGCGGGAGGCTTATAAAAGCTTATAAAACGTTTTTAAAATCAATTTGCTCATGACAAAATCCTTCTACTATAAATTCTTCTTCTACGCCTGTGAACTTTTGAAATTTCCTGAACACTATCTTGAGAGCGAGAGAGAGAGAGCTGTGCACGTGAGTCTCCTCACCGAGCACGTCATCACTGGGGGAGGCACCAGAGGGCTGGGTTAGAGGGAGTAGTTGGGAAACAGGAGAGAGGAGCGCGCTATAAGAAGACAATGAGCCCTTCAGGAGCGTCAAAACATTTAAAGCAAGACCGAAAGGAAAACGCCACCGCGCTCAGAATGAAGACTTGAATCTCGAGAGAATTTTATTTTTGTTTGTTTGTGTTTTTCATGTAAGGACTATTTGAGGCATCTGCAAGGTATTAAAAAAACAGGAAAGAAAAGAAAGTGCCGTCCGGCGTCGCTCTCCGTGTGTGTCAGCGCGCTGAGGTATCCTGGATGAGCGCAAAGTGTCAGCTTCAGCACCCGAGGAGAGGACAGCTCCGCTCTGTCTGCTCCTTTTTGGACCTCCAGTCCAAAAACTCTCCTTCGGCTTCTGATGTCCACACTTGGAGTTTGACACTGTGCGCCCCATACAAGCCGGGAAGAAGTGTAAAAGGAAGATCCAGTGACGGAGAGAGCCGCGACCGACTGTGTGCTCAATATGTACCAGGGGCATTTACAGGTAAGGAGGCAGGATGTGCACGTCTCAATTAAGATGGAAAACGAAATGTTGCAGTTGTGATGGAACAAATGAACAAGATTTGGACGAGATGCATTTGTAGTTCATGTTAAGAGCTTTTCTGTTTTTTTCATTCCTTGTGGGTTTAGTAATCTCGAGGCACTGTTATTTCGATGTTGACGCCGTATTTACCTGAGAGACGTCTGCCGATGCGGGCCCTTCAAGTTTTTTGGGGGAAATTTGCTCAAAGAGACTGTTAATACGTGCATTTAGTCCAGCACTCAAGTCTGCTACAGCCTTCATTAGCTGCAGTAATCACCGGGGAGACGGAGGGAGTGAAGGGCACTGTGGCGCGCCTACTGCAAGTGCAGGTGCGTGCCAAAGGTAAACAGGAGGCAAACCTCGTCTGTTTAACCAGGCAGCCCCTGACATCGCAACAAATCAGTTTAACTTGTTTGCTGACGCTCACGTGACGTCACGCAATTTGACGTCAATTTTCAGTCAGCTCTTTAGCTTTAATAAGAGCCTGAAACTCATCTGAGACGTTAAAATGAGGCGAGCTGACGATGATCAGCTTTCTGACCAGCAGAAATCGGAGGGTTACAGTGAGGAGCTTCCAACAGCTGCATGTGTGGCGTGCGGTACAATCACACGCTGTCACATAAACAGTAACCCCCTCCTCTGCGGGTAATGTTAGCCTCTGCTCTGCTTTATAAACGTGGAGTGAAATTTACACGCTGCTTGACAAAGATACATCAGTTTCCAGACAGCTGATTATGTAATAAAAGACCACGCAGTCCTGAGTCAGTACTCGGGAGCTTTGAAGACCAACATTTAATATTTCATGATATATTACTCAAGCAGCGGTATTCATTGAAAATGCCAACAGTTCTTGCCTGGATGACCACGGACGTGTTTGTTATGGGAGGGTCAGCGGAAAACCTCAGAAACTGGAGGATTTTTTAATGTGCTTTGAATCAAAGTTTTCTCTGTTACATTCATGTTTCAGTTGTCAGACACTTTCTGTGTTTCTCATCACATGCACGCAAGTCATTACACTCTGTGCCATGTTTAGATCACAGCTGTAACAAAACACTGTGCTTTCTAAGCCATTATACGGGAGTTATTTAGCAGCAGTGAGTAATGGGAATATTTTTGCTTTGACATCCGCTTGTGTAAGGGATACATTTATCTTGATTTTTTTTCCCATCCCTTTCTCCTTGAAGTAAAGTGTTTGCTTCTGGGAGAGCATATGAAATCTGAGCTATCTAAATCGGTAACACTATCAGACTCTTGTCGGAGAGACTCTGGAATTGATAGCATGGCTTCTTTGGGCATAAGGGAGGACTGTTTTTCCTCGATGAGAAGAGGCTAATATGCACATTTGTAAGTGCTTTTTTGCAGAAATTAATCAACGTGGAACACTTTTAGAGTTGTTCGCTCTTCATAACGGTTTAAATTGTATCACACACACAGTCAGTAAAACATGAAATGCACGTTCGTTATGTTTGCATTTTCACTTTTGCATCAAGCATTTCACAGGCCTAATGTGACCTCCAAATTGATGCTGGAGGTGGAAATCACTGGGCGTATTGGGTCGCTGGGATTTCAAGTGAAGCTCACACTGTGCACACACTTTGTGATGCATTACTGGTGCGGCATCCGTCAGTCAGAGCTATCAGATTTCTTATCCCAAAGTAGCTACACTTGTAAGTCCTCCTTTATTACACAATTGTCAGTCAGCACAATTTGTCAGCTTATGAATGTTGCAGCTCAGGAGGCAGCTGGCTGGGAGCGAGATAAGAATGTCCAGTTTCCATCTTACCATTTCTTATTTGATAACCTTCTCCTTTCCCTGCGACCTGGATAAGCGGAGCATGTGCGGGCCAGTGTGCAGTTTAATCCAAGGCTTTCTGTATTTCCATAAACACATTTTGCATAAGTGCAGGGGATATTCACACAATGAAACATTATTGGATGAATCAAATATTTTGGCATGTGCATGGTCTCATGATTGATGCCAAGTGTTGGTTGGCTGTTGAGGATTGTGGTCTGCAGAGAGCTGCTGGCAGAAATACAATGCTGGACTCGTGTCTTCTATTTTTTTCCAGTTATTCTTTTTCCCCTAAATGAACCCTAAACACATGGGTAATGATAACACCCAGCATCCAGGCAGTTACAAATGTGTGTTTGTGTGTTATGGTATAAAACATGATGTCGAGAAACGTTTTACCTTTAAGAGAAGGGTAAACCAAAGGTGTGGAACAGCTGCTCATCTTTATCTATCAAAAAGCTACAAAACATACTGTTTCTGTTACTTCCCTGCATATTTCACTTGTATACAGTAGTACATTTATTAAAGTTTAAGATTTAGTACACCCATTCTTCATCAAATTACATGAGAACATTTCAAATTATACACTGGAATCGCTGAAGTGGCTTTAGCTGCTTTGGTATTCGTGTTTACAGTATATCTAATTAATGCGTGTACTGTGTGTATAAAACATACTGGCTTAATGGAAGCGACGCTCCAAGGCCTTTAGATGTTTGCTCTGTTAAGCGCAACATGATTACGTAATTTGATTACCATTTTTCAAGGCCCTCGGGGAGCATCTCAGATGGATGCTTTCGCTGATCAGAAGTAGATCAAGTCTCTTAAGATCACAGTCATTCACATCAATATTGTATTAGACGTGTACTAGATTTACTCATACAGTTTGCTTTCTTGGGTGAAAGCTTCTTAGTTTGCATTTCATTTCCTTGTTTTTTATTTGTCACAGCATGGCGCATATCTTTGTATTTTTGGTTTCTTCTCAGTGCAATCAGCCAAAAGCTTTTCTCAAAGCTATATTCATGTATTCAAATGCAAAGAGTATTTAGAGTATTTAAAAGTAGAATGGGAGGCAGAGCCTTCAGTTTTCAGGCCCCTCTTCTGTGGAACCAGCTTCCAGTTTGGATTCAGGAGACAGACACTATCTCTACTTTTAAGATTAAGCTTCAAACTTTCCTTTTTGCTAAAGCATATAGTTAGGGCTGGACCAGGTGACCCTGAATCCTCCCTTAGTTATGCTGCAATAGACGTAGGCTGCTGGGGGATTCCCATGATGCATTGAGTTTTTCCTTTTCACTCACTATGTGTTAACAGATCTCTCTGCACCGAATCACACTCGTTATCAATCTCTGTCTCTCTTCCACAGCATGTCTTTATCCTGTTTTCCTTCTCTCACCCCATCCCTAGCTTTCTTCCTGTTAAAAGGGAGTTTTTCCTTCCCACTGTCGCCAAAGTGCTTGCTCATAGGGGGTCATATGATTGTTGGGTTTATTGTAGGGTCTACCTTACAATATAAAGCACCTTGAGGCGACTGTTGTTGTGATTTGGCGCTTTTTAAATAAAATTGAATTGAATTAAAAAAAAATTGTGGTAATCGGATGACCTGTATATTCTATTAAACACAGATATTAGAATATTCAAATATAACTACTCTGAAAAATTAAACAATGCTCAGTGGATAAAACCTTTTGGAGAACTTAAAAATATTAATGAATCAACAGATTCAGAAAAAACAAGGGAGCATACAGGAGCGTCAGGGTATCACAACCCAGCAAGAGAACGTATGCAAGCGTGCATTTAACATCCTGAAACACCCTTTCATCGGTCATAGCTGTGCAATCAATCAGGCTGTACTTCATGTATGTTAAACTCTTAATGTTGTTGTTGTAAGGTTTTTATCAGCGCCTCTCCCACAGCTGTGGCGGTCAGCTTGAGGGACAGCAGAGGACTCCCGGAAGCTTTTTCCACTATTTTAAAGTCTCCTTGATTTAATGAACCATGGTCTTGATTAAGAGCCATTTAATAGGCCTGACTATTTCAGGAGCCAGGATAATGAGTGAAATCAGGTGGCATCCGGCTGGAACAAAAGCTCCACAGACAGTACTGCTCTCCTTGTTGAAAATATGTAAAAACCTGTAAACGTCTTGAAACCTGTAGACGTCTTAACTACCGTAACACTTACAAACCATTACATTATGGATGTTCAGGAGATTAGCAGCCCCTTAAACCCTGAACATTTATTATTCACCATTTATTTTTTCTTAAGAGTCTCAGTGGTTGTTAAAATCATGGTCTCTCTCACTGTCTGATGGTATCAGGGCATTCTAACTTTTCAATATACGATATATGAGACTACTGTCTTATAAGGTGGCGAAGTTGGCCATTCAGGAGAGACACAGAGTTCGTAGGGACTGAGATGAGATGTTTTGGGGCATTTTAGGATGGCTTCTGGATTTCTACTAGCTAAGGTGTTGATGGTATGTCTGCCTGGAAGGAGAACCCAAGGCAGACTCAGGACATAAGATAAGATAAGATAAGATAAGATAACCTTTATTAGTCCCACATGTGGGAAATTTGTTTTGTCACAGCAGGAAGTGGACAGTGCAAAAGTTATGAAGCAAAAATTAGAATAAAATAAAATAAGAATAAATACAGTATACAACTGTACAGAATAGAATAAAATAAAATACTATATACAGTAGAATAAAATAGAATAAAATATGCAATAAGATAAAAATAGAATACAAGTGCTATATACAACTCAGTAAAAATACAACGATACCAGAAAAGATTATTGCACATGTGTGAATGTGTGTGTTGATCAGTTGGAGTCTTTGTTGTGCAGTCTGACAGCAGTGGGGAGGAAAGACCTGCGAAATCTCTCCGTCCCACACCGTGGGTGCCGCAGTCTCCCACTGAAGGAGCTGCTCAGTGCTGTCACAGTCTCATGCATGGGGTGGGAGATGTTGTCCAGCAGGGATGACAGCTTAGCCACCATTCTCCTGTCACTCACAACCTCCACTGGGTCCAGAGGGCATCCTAGAACAGAGCTGGCCCTGCAGATCAGCCTGTTCAGTCTCTTCCTGTCCCCAGAAGAGATGCTGCCGCCCCAGCAGACCACACCATAAAAGATGGCTGAGGCCACCACAGAATCATAGAAGGTCTTCAGGAGTCGGCCCTCCACTCCAAAAGACCTGAGTCTCCGCAGCAGGTACAGTCTGCTCTGCCCTTTCCTGTAGAGGGCGTCTGAGTTATGAGTCCAGTCCAGTTTGCTGTTCAGATGAACACCAAGGTACCTGTAGCTGTCCACAGCCTCAATGTCCATACCTTGGATGTTCAGTGGTTGCAGTGGAGGATGTTTGTGCCTGCGGAAGTCTACCACCAGCTCCTTTGTTTTACTGGCATTGATCTGGAGGTAGTTCAGCTGGCACCAGTCCACAAAGTCCTGAGTCAGTCCTCTGTACTCCTTGTCGTCCCCATCAGTGATGAGGCCGACTATAGCAGAGTCATCAGAGAACTTCTGCAGGAAGCACTGGGTGGAGTTGTGGGAGAAGTCTGCAGTGTAGATGGTGAAGAGGAACGGAGCCAGAACCGTTCCCTGTGGGGCCCCCGTACTGCAGACGACCCTGTCCGACACACAGCCCTGAGTCCTCACATACTGTGGTCGGTCGGTGAGGTAGTCCAGAATCCAGGTAGTGAGGTGATGGTCCACTCCAGAGTTCTCCAGCTTGTCCTTCAGAACCGAGGGAAGAATAGTGTTGAAGGCACTGGAGAAATCAAAGAACATGATTCTCACAGTGCTCCCAGCGGTCTCCAGGTGAGCGAGGGAGCGATGTAGGAGGTGAATGACGGCATCATCCACTCCAATGCCAGGCTGGTAGGCAAACTGAAGTGGATCCAGTGATGAGCTCACAAGGCGCCGAAGCTGAGCCAGGACCAGCCGCTCCAGGGTCTTCATCAGGTGGGATGTCAGAGCCACCGGCCTGTAGCTGTTGAGGTCCTTGGGGCGTGAAGTCTTTGGCACTGGTACAACACAGGAGGTTTTCCAGAGCTGTGGGACTCTTCCCAGCCTCAGGCTCAGGTTGAAGAGGTGCTCCATCACACCACACAGTTGGTCTGCGCAGGACCTGACGACCCTCGAGCTGATGCCATCTGGACCCGCTGCCTTCTTGGCTTTAATCCTCCTCAGTTCCCTCCTAACCTGGGTGGTTGAGAGAGACAGGCTGGAGCCTTGTGTTGATTGTGTATTGGATGCTGTTGTTGGGGGTGGGGAGGAGTGAGCAGGGTGAATAGAGGAGGTGTGAAGTGTCTGAGGTGTCAGAGGTGGAACAGCAGCAGTGGGGGTGGGTGAGTCTGCAGCCGATGTTGGAGACTGCCTCATGGCTGAATCAAATCTGTTGAAGAAATGATTCAGTTCATTTGCCCACCTCACATCCCTCCCAGGCAGAGAGTTCTGATGTTTGTGGCCTGAGATGGTTCTGAGGCCTCTCCAGACTTCACCAACGTTATTTTGCTGAAGCTGGTTCTCCATCTTCTGCCTGTAGCTGTCCTTCCCATTCCTTATCAGTCCCCTCAGCTCTCTCTGCACCCTTTTCAACTCCTCTTTGTCTTTGGATTTGAAGGCCCTCCTCTTCTGCTTGAGGACGGCTTTAATTTCTGGGGTAATCCAAGGTTTGTTGTTGGAGAAACACCGTACAGTCCTGGTAGGTACGGTGTTATCCACACAGAAATTAATATAGTCAGTAATACATGTAGTAAGGCTGTCGATGTCCTCTCCGTGGTCGTCACAGATCACCTCCCACACAGTCGACTCAAAACAGTCCTTAAGAGCCTCCTCGCTCTCCTCCGACCATCTCTGTACTGTGCGGGTGGCTGGTGGCTCCCTGCGCACTAAGGGCTCATACACAGGGACAAGGTGCACCAGGTTATGATCAGATCTGCCCAGGGGAGGGAGAGATGATGAACTGTATGCCTCTTCTGCATTGGCATACAGTAAGTCCAGTGTTTTATTGTCTCTGGTTGGGCAGGTCACATACTGGGTGAAGGTGGGCAGTGTGGAGTCCAGTGAGGCATGATTGAAGTCCCCTGATATTATGAGGAGGGCTCTCGGAGATTGTGTTTGCAGTCTGCTGACCACTGAGTGGAGAGTGTCACAGGCTGCATCCGCGTTGGCCGAGGGGGGGACATACGCTGTTATCGCGATAACATGCGAGAATTCCCGGGGCAGGTAGTACGGACGCATGCTAACGGCTAACAGCTCAATGTCTCTGCTGCAGAGTTGTTCTTTCACAGTGATGTGCCCAGGGTTACACCATCTGTCATTCACAAACACTGCCAGTCCCCCTCCTTTCCTCTTACCGCTCTCTCTCGTCCTGTCCGCTCGCAGCAGCTGGAATCCCGGTAGTGTCACGCTCGTGTCCGGAGTTAGCGGTGTTAGCCACGACTCCGTTAGCATCATGATGCTACATTGCCGGTACTCCCTCTGTGACCAGGTTAGCGACGTGAGCTCATCCAATTTATTGTGCAAAGAACGTACATTTCCAATAATTACAGAAGGAAGAGATGGTCGATAACGTCTCCTTCTCGGCCGACGGCGCTCCTTCCCAGCACGACACCCCCGTCTTTTCCTCCTCAGCTCACTGGGAATGTCAGGTCTGTCCGCCGGCAGTACCGCTGCGGGACGCAGCGCTAACAGCTGATCCTTACTGTAAACAAAGGATCCCTGCTCTGGGTCCCCAGACACGGGTGAAAAAAGTAGAAAAAAACTAAGAAAAACGACCAGAACTAGCACAAAACGGTAGAACATGGTTACAGAGTCTAATTACTAATACGTTAGTTATAGAAAAATTACGAGAAGAAAAGATAAGAAAGAAAGAAACTCAGAATGAGCAGAGCTGCTGTAACAGGCTGCCGCACACGGGGGGCGCCGGAAGTGCTCGGGATTATATCTTTTGTCTGGCATGGGAATGCCTGGGTGTCCCAGATGACTTAGAGAAGGTAGGTGGGGAGAGGGAGGTCCGGGCATGTCTGCTTAAAATGTTTCCCCTGCAACCTGGACTCATAGGAGTGGCAGAAGATGAACGGATAGATGGATGGATGGAGGCACTGGGGTCTGAACTTGCATTTAAACTTCCCTTTTTTTACTTCCACTTATCAAAACATCAAAACCAACTGCAGTATCTTGTCTATGTACTCCTCGTGTCCCCAGAACATCTCTGATTTTTCAGGGCTTAGCGACAGGTCCTCCAGGGACAGCAGATTTTTGGGTCCTGTTTGTTGCTGGGTAGGGACTTCATGAATCCACTTGTACTAGTGCAAATGGTTTATTGGATTGGTATATGCAGAAATTGGAGGCTGAGTGGTGTCCTCGAGCTGTTCCTGAGCAGTGTTTGCAGCGTAGTGGGGTGCACTGTCTTTCTTGGGGACACAGCTGCTGTTAGGGCAGTGCCATCGCCACCATGTGTGCATGGACCGCACCAATATTTAGAGGGCTGGCACACATCAGAGTAACAGGATCCATGTTATAACATTAGACTGCAAAAAGAAGATCAGTGTTATTCACTTCAGCTGTCAGTGGTTTTAATATCGTGGCTGAATGGTGAATGTTGTTCTGGGTTTGGATGTTTCAGTAATGACCGTTTCATTTTCTGCCAGATTGTGCAGCTAAAGATTAGCTTTGACTGCAAAATATGCTGACATTTACTGCACATGTCCACCGGGAGGTTTTTTTTGCATGTATTGGGTGAAAAGGTTCATTTAAGTGGTGTTACGGGCCTTACGGACTAATTTACTTAGATTTAGATAGAAGTACTGCTTTGAAGCTTTGTCCTACTGCATATTCTGTGAAGTCATGCACAGCTGTTCTGTGCCATGAACACTAGTTTAAAATTTGTGGTATTTAAAAATATAAAAAAATGCACATTTTCCAAACCAGAGAATTGCTGACTCGAGCCAAATATGTCTTTATACAGAGAGGAAAAAAATGTATAATTAACCACAAGATAAACAACCTGAAAGATTTGCCTTCTGCCGCTGCTTTCTAAGGTACGTAGCCGACATCCAGCCTTCAGTCACTGGGCTTTTCTCCTTCCCCTGTTTGGGTAGTTAAGGCTCTATAGAGACCCTGAGCAGCTTGTGGAGCTTGTAAAGCGGACTAGAGGGAGACTAAGAGGGATTCAAGCATTCATCAGCAGCTGTTGCCCTATAAGCAGATTGAGGAAAAAAGGGATTGTTCTTCTTGCCACGGAGCATGGGAATTTTGTCATGGCTGTGTCCAGGCAGGCAGGGAGAGAGGACCCAAAATGCAGGACTCACAAACGCAGGAACTAAAGGGTGAACCTTAAGCAGATTTATTGATGTGCACAAACTGAACTGGGAATACAAAACTAAACTAGCAAGCAGGCAGGTAGGCAAACTGAACACACAGGGGAGGTATGAGGGTACGACGAGACAACGAGCAGGCGAAGACGCAGACACTAAATACAAGAGGTGAACAGAGCTAAGAGGAAACAGCTGGGAGACACGGCTGACGCTGATTACACTGACGAGACAGGGAGAGCACAAAGCTGAACGCACAGGCATAAGGCACAGACCTACAAAGTAAAACAGGAAGTACACGACAGACAGAGAGATCCAGACGAGACACAGAACTTAACAGACGCAGACTCATGAGCAGACAAAATAACACCATGGACAGACAGAAGGAACACAGAGAAGAGGGAGCACAGGATAAACACCGGGAGACCAAATATTAAAACCTAAAAACAAGAACTCAGGAAGTACTGCCGAACTAGGAAGCTGAAATACTAGGACAGAACCAAAACAGAGTCATACTTCGTAATAAAATCAAAAGAAAAAGTACAAAAGCAAAAACACTGGGTCACTGACCCGGGACCGTGACAAATTTGGTCATTTTGTTATTCACTGTCATCTGTCCTTTCTGCTCTTTGAACACCCGCCCATTCATGAAACAAAATAATTAAAAAAGGAGGAAAAAAGGAGAGAACATTAAGTCCAGATGTGGGTGTGAATGATGTGACAAGAGGTTAGGCTGAGGAGAGTGGACAGAGGAGAAAAGGGGTCATGATGCAGTCATGTCACATTTTACTGAATATTCATCTCTTTCCTGTACAGTTAAATCCAGGCTCCAGTCTGTCCTTTGGAATCACAATTTTCCTTAATAACCACCTGCTCTCTGACTGGGATGACTTGGAGGATTCATGTCTTCCTGGATCTTAGTCATTCATAGGGTCACAATTCATTAGTGCCCAGCTTTAACAGAAGGAGGCTGTGGTATATGTGCAGTATGTTTATATCATTCACACCTTAAGAGTATATTTCTAAAGACTGTGGTTCGAAATGTGGGCTGCTCAGCGTTTTGATGACTCTTTTAAAACTGCTGGACTCGGTTGCCTATTTTACACAGTGTTTTGGAGACAGGAGCTTCTCTACACCAGAGCAGTGCAGCAGCTCACAGAGTAGCAGAATAATTAGGCTGACTGTCTTAGCTAGTGACACACACAAAATCACCCTCACCAAATGTTAGCACAACTTTGCAAGCTTTCTCAAACGGGAAGCCTGTAACCGAGAGAGGATGCAATCGACGTAAAGAACCCGGCTTCACGGCTTCACAGCTCTACACCATCATCTCTGTTCGCTGATTTCCTCCGGGTGTCTTTCTGCCTCAAGTCTGTTAACACGGCAGCCCTCCCAACCCCACGCCGAGAGTCCCCTGAGCTACTGTACAAAGCCACATTTTTCCTCCCACAAAAGTAGGACAAGCCTCAGCATCTTTGTCACTGGAAGCGGAGGGGCTGTGCAGAAGAACGGGTAGCCCATCCATCTCTTTCACCCGACCCATTCATAACAGTCATTCTCCAACTGGGAATTAATTTGCTCCAGAAACCAGACATACGAGGGCCTGAGTGCAGAGAGCGCATGTGTTTGGGCCTCCAGGGATATATAGGAGGTGTCATGGATGAGAGCTGTTGGTAAACAAATACGCAGGTTCACTGTGCCAGATGTGAGCATCACCTCTACGGGGCTTCCCGCTGATGAATTACTTTGGCCCCTCCTCTGTAAATTCACCAGATAAATTTACTGCAACCAATATTGTGTATGCATGTATAGCGCTTAATCTTTGCTACTGCCACTGGTCTAAATATATTAACATATGTCATTTTCAAAAGACATTTAATTATTGTCAATAATAATTTTGAAAAATGCCTCTGAGAGTTTACCAGAGACAAAAGTGAAGACTTTAAAACTGATAGTTTCACCTACATAAAGCAGTCAAGAGGTAGAAATGTGTATTTAAGATCTTTAGTAGTGCAAAATGTGCCAGTCTTCAGAATCATAGTTCTCACCCAGATTTAGTTCAGCTCATGTGAACACATGATTAGCTGCTTTTGGTTGCCCAGCCTGTCACTTCAACTCAAGCTAAAGCCCCAACTCTGCATCCTGTTTTTGCTCTGAGTTTATTTCTGCCATTTTGGGGCTTCTTTCGAGATTTTGGTCTGTTCTTCTTTAGCCATGCTGTTTTGGTAACAAAAGAAATGACGCTTTCATGCAGTGAGCATTGTCCTAATTGTATCCCAACCACTCGCCTCTTTACTTTGTTTATGTAAATGACAAAAGTGATCCCACCAGTGTAATTTGAACTCAAATCTTTCAGTCACTTTGGTAATGGATGGACAGGCAAGCTTGAAAGTGCCAACATTAAAGGAAAGATGCAACATGTAAGCGTTAGCGCTGCACATGACGGAAAATGTTTTCAAAACAGACATGATTTGACCGGCCAAATTGGTTCTTCTGTGCTTGAAACATTATCACAGCTTAATAAAGTGACGTAATGCCATTTCTAACAAAATCAGATTCAAATTCATTTATTTGTTTCCCACAGCCTAATATCTCCCATTTATGAGATACAAGTAACTTTTTAACGTCTCGTGAGTAGAAACAGACGGCGAGAGAGAGAGGGGCCACAGGAAACTGCAAATAGTCGGGTCTCTCCGAAGGTTGTTGCTCCATGGGGAACACTTGAAATCCCGCTCTTAAATTCACCGTCCCTGCTGTTTTAATGTGAGAATCTGTTTTTGTGCCTCGAGCAAGAGATACTCATCTTTTGATTTGCTGACTCCCAGCTTCCTGCCTTCTGTATTTGAACCTAGACTAGCAACTTCACCATCAGTGCTCAGCCTTATACAATGGCTCTTCCTCTGTGAACCAGTAATCTTGTCAGATAATTGCAGGAGAACACTCCACATAAACCAAAGTCTGCAAATTATCACATCAATTAGTATGTACCCACAAACACCAATTACATCCCTCTCATGATCACCACTAATGACAATTTCAGCACTCTGTCGCAGCCCTGTACTTACAACCGAGTGCTACCCAGCAGTTTACAGCTGTGAGAAGCAAGCTGTTTGTAGAGACGCCAAAATAATGAAACTCTGAACTAAAGCTGCTCTAATTTCCTTTAATTTTAAGAAGCTTTTGCCACATGAAACACTAATTTGTCTCTCCAAAGCTCTCCTGTGTAAGGCTGTAGTGAAAAAGGAGCCTTTGATGTTATTTGTAAATGCGGAATGAAGGATGAAGTGAGGAGGATAATGATACTGTAGCTGAAAAATGTGTCAATTAAACACTTTGTGCAAAGATATGCTGCAAAAATTGTGAGTATGAGATTTGTTTAGGCTTTCTTGATGGATGGATTTACAGCAGCGCCCCTCTACTGTTGTTGACTGAGCTGCTTCCAGTGTAGTTCACCTACTCTATGAGTTTCTGTGCAAGTCTGTCTGTTGGAAGCAAGCGAGCAAGGAATTGCCTTGCATTTCTATAAATACCTGTGAGACACTCAGTTAATGAATTCCCTGGCAGAAGTTCAGAGTTGGGTTACAGAGCAGAGCTTAAAGAGGAGCTGGGTGTACAGATGCGATGCATGTATGTGCAAGTGTGTGCCAGCTGAGAGGGCTAAAGGCAAGAAAGCATCGCAGCAGAGCAGGACTAACTTCTCACCTGGGGCAGTCCCACATGCCACTCTCCATATGCAAATCATCTCACTCTTGTGCATGTGTAGGTACAAGCTAAGAATATGTGTGTATACTTCTCCAAATGCACATGTGGTACCTGCATGCAGTTGTCTGCATGGATGCATCCATATGCCCTTGAGCATGCATGTTCACACAAGTGTAGATAATGAGGCAAGGC